>NC_083279.1:60285411-60902142 GCF_963506605.1 Zootoca vivipara
TTACATCCAGCCAGGCCCCTACACTTTGGCAGGAGTGTGGCGATCTAGGTGTGTTATGATAGGAGAATAGAGTCATGGTTGTCCAGGATTCCTTTTCACAAAAAGACCTATGCACATTCATCTGTGCATAAGGCTTTCTGACAATGCACAGCTGGTGGGGGGATCCTTGGCATCTAGGGTCATGACCAATGAAGGTTTTGACAAAACAGTGGTGTCATGGGACTTATAAGACAGAACTGCATAAAGATCAAAACACACACCCCTATTGTTTAGTGGGTGCACCTGGCTTGTCACAAGGAGATGACGCCCATGGGAAATCATTTAAGGCTGAAATCCTATAACAACTTACATGTGATTAAGCACACTGAACTCAATGGGACTTATTTATGAGTAGACAAGTTTAGATTTGTGCTGCAAAGCACTGTTTATGTGGTGGCAGCCACTCATTCTGTGTGCACCACCCTAAACACTAAAGTTACACATCCGCAAGTAATTGAAGGAGAATGGTACGTATGTATGACAATATTTCACAGCTTCAGCTCACTGTGAATCCCAGTTCTGGGTCTTTTGGAATATGGCTACCCTATATTATCGAACATTGCATGCATATTCTGTGCAGCA
This sequence comes from Zootoca vivipara, assembly GCF_963506605.1. NCBI lineage: Eukaryota > Metazoa > Chordata > Lepidosauria > Squamata > Lacertidae > Zootoca > Zootoca vivipara. The sequence continues at coordinate 60,286,033 of NC_083279.1, forward strand.
GAGCTGCAGCAAAATCTCTGTTATGTAACCGGTTAAAATGCCTATACTGTACAAATGGCAAGCATTTATTTCCAATTTACTCATATGGCTGTCTGTCTGCAACACACATATTTTAAATGTGGTATGTTTTATCAGTACTGGGTTTTTTATTTATTTAAAAAACCCAATTTTACTTGTTTTCTAAGATCTGTAAAATATATTTATTACCCACATTTTATTATAGGTTTTTCTAGGGTAGGTAGCAAAGGAAAAACGAAATCACTACGAACCGCAGGTTGTATCCAGGCATTCTTATTCCAGAAGGGCTTATTTTTTGAACACAGGGACCTGTCCCAAACAAGCATGGTAGCAATGGTTTGGACTGCAGAGGCCACTCTTATAATATATATCTCTGCATAGGGAATCTCTTTATGTGGGCATGGGAAAGCACGTTTGTGTATAATACCTATCATATCTGGCATAAGGAGCATAACACCTTATTTATTCTTTAGGGGTCTGATTCAACTAAACGAGTGTGCTAGCAGAAGCCAATGAAAGGACTCCTACTAGCACAATAGGGCTCCCCCCATCATGCCCCCTGTAACTCCCCCAAAACTGCTCTGGGAGGTTGGGAAAACTCCCAGAACAGTACAATGGCAGGAGGGGGTGGGGAGCTGGTTCCGTCCAGCAAGCAGAAATGGTTGCAACTAATGGAATGATCATATTACTGTGACATTGAATTCCACCCTGAATTTATATCCTCTTTGTCAGAAGACCTCAGAGCAGGTTATAAGATTAAAAGCAGTAGAATAACAACCAGGTAACAAGAGCACACTAGAGCAACAACCCACATCCTGAGCTGGGGAGTTATTAAAGATGAGGTGTATAAGCCTAAGTAATTAATGTAATATCCAAACTCCTTAAGAAATATTAGCTATACTAAGTTTCATGCTACTGTAACTGGGTAGATGGGAGAAAAAACCAAGCCTCTCTTTCTCTCTTATGAAGCAACTTCAGCCGAGGGCCTAATATTTAGAAAGCATTAATGTGATCAAGTGGAGTAAAATGAAGATTAAAATGTGTCTAAGCTGCCTACTGAAAAGAATAAAATATTTCTCAGCTTCATAGCCTCTACCTTTATGAGAATCTTAAAAACCTGTTCACAATGGAAAGCTATAATTCTCCTCCTCCTAATAGCCTCAATATGCATCAGAAACAGTACAGCAAGGTTAAGGGAGTCTGACAAGCATTAAGTGAGATTATCTTCTACATACCAAACAGTGGATAGCAACTGTTGTATCTTAAAATGTGGATGAAACTTGAAATCGAAACTGTCAGAACCTTCTTCTGTAAGAGAGATAGAGCTTCAGCCTCTTTCATTCTTACTGATAATTGTCAGAACGGGGATATTGCTGTGTGGGACAAAGAAGGGCAAAAGAAATTTTAAATAAATGGAAAACTGTTGCTGGAGAGAACGTGGTATGCGTAACGAGGCACAAGAGTCATGGAATTTCATGTTAATGAGTTGGGGTTGTCGGAGATGGGAGCCCGCGTGGGAATTTGGGCACATGGAAAGAGCATTTCAAGGAAATATATTTCTGCTATAGACCAAGCAGATGACCTGCCTTGTCACCCTAATCATCATCTCTTTGATTTATGTGCCTAATGGCCTTCTTTACCCAGCATCTGGTCTGAATGAACATTGTGAGCTTTCTGCTAATTAGTTAGAAGTACAAACCAGGGTCAATCTTTTCAAAGGAGCTTCCTTTGAAACTTCTCTTCTTGGTTCCTGGGGAAGGAACCAAGGAATTATTTTTCCTCAAACACCAAGAAATACTTCACTAAATGTGCACTTGACGTGTGTGTGTGTGTGTGTGTGTGTGTGTGTGTGTAACAACTCAGTGGTGAATGCGTCATATTGTAGAATATGAATATAGACTGGTGACCAACTACAGAGAAATGTTGAAACTGACCAATTATCTTCTTGAAATAGATGTAGGTTATGTCATAAGCAGGTCACAAATCTAAAATAGTTACAAACTATGCTGGGAGCTTCCAGATATTCATAATTTTGGGTTGGGATTCAATCACATACCAACAGATTCAGATTGTGCTATTAAAATTGACTTGACACCCTTAGGACCAACTGAACCATGTTCAACCACTGTTCACATGGATAACAAATGCATTTCCCACTCTAAACTGAACTTTTTGTGTTAAGGAAAGTGATGGTAAAATGGACTAGAACAGGCATCCCCTACTGCGGCCCTCCAGATATTTGCCTACAACTCCTATGATCCTTAGCTAACAAGACCAGTGGTCAGGGATGATGGGAATTGTAGTCCAAAACATCTGGAGGGCCAAAGGTTGGGGATGCCTGGACTAGAAGGTAGTTCTTGACACAATATCATTTAAACTCCATGCAAACAAATCAAAATGAATGTTAACTAAATAGCCCTCATCGTCTAACCCCCTCACACATTTTGGGCATATAAGTCAGGCTCAATGCTCAAGAAAGAGGTCAACTGCAAGCAGACTCATACGGTGCATTTCGAAACAATAAATAAATCTGAAATTCATTTTCTTGCCTTAAAAGAACAATATGCTGCAAATCTCCATATTGCCCCAAATGTAATCAAACCAGTTTCTACTTCGGGTTCATACGTTTATCTTGAACTTTATCCAAAGTACACATGGTTATCCTTATGACTTCTAGCATGCTCAAATTCCCACAATAATGCATCATGCAATTTATTTATAATTGCTGCCATTCCACATCTTCTCACTTTCCCATTCCTTGGTCTGACCTTTTTCAATGAGCTCATCATCACAGCTACCAGGAAAACGAACATACCAAAAGATGCTAAATTATAGTCAGAATTGCCTATTAATGAACTCCCTGAATATTGTTGTCTTGCTTCATAAAGTGCTGGTTTATTCAGACTGACAGAATGTCCTTCAGATTAGGTCAGCTCTAGTGATTGCGAAACCTGGAGGAAGAATTCTATTTTCAAGCCTTATTGCCTATTTGAATTTCTGCAAATCTGTTTGCTCCATCACTCCTCAAAAATCAATTCTTCACTTCAGTTAAAGATTCAAATGGATTTTTCCACATATTGCTTTTGCAGGTCAATGTTCCTTGGGTTTATTTTATGTATAGCATTTATATCCCACCTTCTCTTCGTGAAATTCTACCCTCCCTACATGTTACCCCTCCACTTTACCTACATAATAACCCTACAATGTAGGTTATGCTGCAATGTGACTGGCCCAAGGTTACCCAATGAGCTTCCTGGCTGAGTGCAGATCTGAACCTAGCTCTCTCCTACCACTACTGCACACTATACAGAGGGTCTGCCATTATGGACTGCATGATTTGGCTGGCATAGCTTGTCTGCCAAAAATTGTGGTCACCATGGCCCGGACCCTCTCTGAACTTGGTGGGATATATTCTTTGATGGACTGTGAGGTGAGAAATTGTGCATTATCCCCATCTCAGGAAGAACACCGGAACTCATCCTTGTTGTGCTGCAATTCAGAGACTGAGACTACTTCAAAAACACAGTATGAGGTCAGATTGGCATAAGTGTGTAGGCCCATAAGACTTACTAGAGGTGGAAGCTGTATTCACCATTATGGGGAGTGTGATACTGTACATAAACATTTTTGCCTCAGTCTTACTGAGTATCAATAAATAAATGACTGAGAATAATAACCAAATTACTCTTACTGGTGCAAAGGTACTATTAGCCATCTCATACAGATGCAGCCAGAAGGTCTGTCTCCAGAGGAGACAAGGTGAAGGAACATAGGTATGCAAGGAAAGGTGAATGAACATAGGTATGCAAGCAGCACTCATGCAATTGCTCATAGGTTGCATCTTGTCCAGATGTCAGATGATGTGAACAAGCCTCCTTGGGGAGCGCGTTCAAACGGGGAGCCACCACAGAAAAGGCCTGTTCTTGTGTTGCCACCCTTAGGACCTCAGATGATCATCACGGGGTATGGATTGGTTCATATGGGGAGAGGCAATCCTTGAGATATTTGTACTTCCAGGGTGTTTTGGACTACAGCTTCCATCAACCTGACCACTGGCCATGCTGGATGAGGCTGTTTTGGGAGTTGTATTCCAAAGCAGCTGAAAGGCTATTCCTAGGTTCACCACACAGTGTTTAGGGAAATTTATCTCTGTTCCAAAGGTGCTGTCTAAGTGGCAGGATGTGAAAGTTTAGGGCAATGTTAATCTTTGCCACTAGTCCCTCCTGAACACCAAGAGGTCAAGATGTTCAAAGCCTTAATTCTATTTTTCATGATGCTTCTGCAGGTCATCTGACCAGGGCATGTGAGGATCCTGCTGCAGGTACTCACATGATTGCATGACAGAGACCAAGGAATCTGTCAGCTACAACCTAGGTTGCACAATCTTATTATCACTATTACTATTACTAATCTCATTGGCTTTTTATTGCATGGACAGGCAGAGTCCCCCCAACCCCAGGTGACCCCTGAGCGGAATAATGACTCAAGACAAATGGGATTATGGGATTAAAATTAGTCACAACTTTATTAAGATTCAGATGTAGGGAGACCTTGGCTCAGGCATTGGGCGTTTATCCTACCCAGTCCCCAGCCAGGGATCTGGGAGACTTCAGGGTTATCCAGAATGTGTGGGGATTGGGCTGGCTCTGGAGAACATATGTTCAAGCAGAGAGCCCACCCCCCCCATTCGCCGCAGCTGGAGGGGAGAGCAATGACAACCTTTTGGGGTAATGGGCAATGCCTCCCCTCAAGACCCCTTTAACGAGGAACCCTGGTATCGCCGCTGCAAAGGAGTCATGAGACACAGCTCCATGCCCCGCCCATTTAGGAAGATAAAGGATTCTGCCCAAGGCCTGAAACCACCAAAGTTGTGACATATTGCTATGGGAAAGATGAAACCTGCCGATGAAGGAAAATTCCTTTCCAGCCCTTCAACAGCTGCTCTGACGTAGCAGCGCCCACGTAAAAGGTTAACCTGCAAAAGAAGACTTAAATGAGGGTGTGGAGGGTGGGAGAAGCTCTGGAGCCGACTGCCGCTTCCCAGGTAAGAATCACCTTATGTTGTGTGGGCTGTATGGTCCCTTCCCCTTACCTGGCCAATCCCCTGGCTACGCCTCCCCAGGCGGGATTGGACGATTGGCTGGGGTAGGCGGAGACCCCAGGTATCCAGCCTAGGGAGGATGCAGCCAGTCCAAACTACCAGTTAGCCACTCTGGGATCCAGGGGACTGCGCGCAACCATGCAAAAGTTACCCCCCATTTAATGTGGCGAGCGGTCATTCCTAAATTGGATTTTCTTTCTTTCTTTCATCTGTGTATTTTATTCTAGATTGCTGAATCATGTCACCAAATATCATGGAATCTGATGAATTCAGTTTGAATTCCTTGGCTGATAAGATTTGGCAAAAAGTCTAGTTATCTGTGACCAAACCTTCATCCATCTTTGCACACAATAAGGAGTGGGTAATTATGGAACCACCTTAAGGAATGCCGATTGCACAGAAGAAACATTTATTTTTCTTCTTCTTTTTCAAGGTATGTGTTTTTATTGTATGCCATGTACTTATAACATGGTACAAAAATAAGAGATTGGAGCAATACAAGCTGGCAAGTTAAAATTAGTTTTGAGAAAGTGGAAGTGTTGATTACTTTGAATGCTCATTCCTTTAAACTAAAGCTTTAAAAAAATTCAGCATGGGTTTATGACAGTGTTATACAATGTAGTCATAACTGTTTGGAAATCCATATTAAGCAAGGTAAATGACAGTCATTTTTAATTACGTAAACAGTATGAATGTGATCAGTAGTTAGTTATGCAGTGTGATATTTCCTTTGCTTCTTAAAAGTGAAAGGGGAAAAAAGTATAATGACTCCTTGGGCAAAGTTATCTGTTCTAAGCATCTATACTCCGTGAAACCGTGGCTTTGTAAGACTTCATGCATTAGAAACAGGAGTGCTGAGAGCTCTTGATTTAAGCATTGTTTCCTTGTAATCAGAAGACAAACACAATGGAATTAAAAACTAATGGTTGTTTTTTTCCTGTTTGACAGCGAGTGAGAAAAATGTTTTGTTTTGTTTTTGAACATTAGCTGGTATGGAAAAGTACAAATGCAAATTAAGCAGATGCCTTCAATACTTTTTTCACAGATTCCACTGTGTGTTCTGTCTTTTTCAAATAGCCACTTTAAACATTGTGCCAGGAAAGCAAAAACCAAAAAGCAAAAAAAAATCCTGACAATTGTAGTAGGAAAACACAAGGTAGGTTCCCCCACCATTTTTTAAAAAATGAACAAGAACTGTAGCCTTTTATATCTAATTTTATAGTGCATTTTCTTTAAAACTGGGTTTATGCCCAAGTGCAGTATGTAGTGTTAGGATTGCAGCTTTAATCTGCTTCTCACTGTGAATTTTTGTTCCTTTCACATTGGGCTCAAAAAGAGTTTTAAAGCTGTCAAACACAAAACCATATTTACTACAAATATTTATAACTTAAGTTAGCTCGGGCATTATGTTTCAGCACACACACAAAACCATTTTCTCATTGAAATATACATTTATGATATAAATAAAATGTTACAATAAAGCATGACTTATTTGTGGATAAATGGCCTTACACTGACTGAAGGAATAATTCAAAGAATTCAAGACACAAAAAGCAAGCTATCAACGTTATGCTAAACAAGACAGGATGACATTTATATACAGAACTGTGAAATCGAGCTAACAAGATCAGCTGAAATACTAGCCTCACTTACCTGGGAATAAGCCCCACTGAATTCAATGGGGCATTCTTCTGAGGAGAAATGGTTAGAATCATAGCCATAGATAGCTTTGTGATAGGCCTTTAGCCACATCATTAAGTTTGTATTTGAGGTACTACAAGACTCTTTGTTTTGCTGTAAAGGACTAAAAGGGAGACCCCTCTGGAAAGGAAACACATGTGCAAAGTAAGTGATTTATAAGTATCCATTGGTGGGATGTATGTGGTGTTATGGAAGGGGTAGTACCTTCGGTGGGAGGACACATTGTGCTCCTTTTTGGGATAGTTAGCTTATCTTTGGTCCCCACCTTGCTCTCAGCTCTCACTTGTGGCTCCTAGAAGCTGTCAGCATGCAAGAATGGTCACACTCCAGGAACAGCTTCATCTGGCCGGCAAAACCAGGTGAGGATAACTGATGAGTCTTAAACGCACCATGCAAAGACAGGCTCTAGCAGATGGTGCAAATGAGGCTAATATTTCTGCATGTGCTGTAGAGGTAATTGAGGGGTAGATGGGGCTCGTTAACCCGAGAAGGTAGCCGATTTAGGAGGGGAAAAGGGCTAAGGAAACAACCCTACACAAATCTGGAGTGGAGATAGATGGACAATGTCTTGTACGCCTTCTTCCAGCAATTCCTGCGTCCAAGCTGGTGTGAAACATATTGCTCTGCTTTTCTTTGGATGACATCAATGAGGTCGAGTGTGTGTGTGTCTTGTCATCTGGGCAACCCAGGACCCCCATACACACTGCCTAGGCTTGCATGCCTGGGAGGTTGCTTCAGTGCCGCTAATGTAGCAGTTTGACTTCACCTCCGGAGGTGCACTCCATTGTAAGGTTACCAGATTCCCCCCCCCCCCCAATGAATCCAGGGACACTTTTCAACATCAGTCGAATTCAGTGGATTTTGTCAGGGGAATGATTTGTCCCCCGGAAACGGGGACATCTGGTAACCTTACTCCCTTGTCTCTCAAGACAGACAGATGTCAACGAGAAGTTGATGGCAGAAATATAAGTCTATTTTTGTGCTAGGATGCACACTAAAACATGCATTTGAATGTCAGTGTACAATGAAATGAAAAACAGACTTGTGCAAAATGAACCTTTTGATGTTGAATGGAATATACCAAATGAAAATATGGATGGATGGATGTCAGAACGGATTGATTCATGTTTGTACACCTTCAAGTCAGATATACCCAACCTGTGTTTGTGCATCTGATTATTCCTGTCTGGCACTACATTTATTTCCGCTTATAATCATGTCACTTATCTTGACCTGGTTTTCCATCCCCTCAAGATCACATTTAATCCCTTTTCTGTTATTATAAAGTACTAGCTAGCCCAGACACTTTGATGTGTATCACCCCCATTCTTTTTCCAAAATAATTTTAAAGATATTTAATAACAACAGGCCCCAGACAAAGCCCTGTGGCACTCCACTTGTCACTTCTCTTCAGGCTGATGAGGAACCATTGATTTGCACTCTTTGAGTACAGTTCATCAACCACCTTTAAATCCACCTAAGAGTAGCATAATCTAGCTCACATTTCACACCATCTGCTGTTTGGAAATGACTATCAACGTAATAAAATACTAAATCAAATTACATTTCTATTAGCAAGTTGTGGCTAAAAATGTTATTTTAAAAATGGCCTCTCTTCTTAGTGTGTTTCGTAAGTGCTGGGCTCTCTATATGATTCATTTTATTATTAGTGCTTCCATTTTATTTCTTTGTTATTATTTTGTGATGGCCTACAATCTGAACAAATAAAACCTGCTACTGCTTATTACTATTGGTCCTGCTTATTTTTTATACAATGTAGTTTTTCACTGAACGTATATAATAAAAAAAAAAGAACTATAACAGCTGAAAAGACAATCCAACATAAAGAGCACATGCAACTTATATGAACTGGTAAAGATACAAATCACAAATGGAAGAAAAGTATATTTTTATAGAAATAGAAGAGGAAGTAATAGATAACACCAACATTTTAGGGAATAAAGTTGTATTTAAAAATGCATAAGAGTAGCATCATGTTTCAGGCATGCATAAAATTCGGAAAAAACCTATATGAAGAATTTAAGACAACATGATTTAACAAAGGGGAATTTTCAATTAAAGCTAAAATTTCATAACAGATTAAAAACTGCTACTTTTTTTAAAAAAACTTCTACTTAACATTAACAGTGTAAATGAAAATACATCCATCCATGAGAACTGATTTTCATATTGAGCTGATATGTAACGTTTTAACAGTGTCAATAATCATATTAAGCAAGTATAGGGGATACACTTCAGGAAATGTAAGGCTCTTCAAATTTGAAGAGTGGGTGTTTGAATCAAACACAGCTACAAGTGTTTACACAAAGATATCTATCTCAATTAATTGATAAGAAAAGTGTCTAAACTGATGTCTATCCAAAAGGTTTGATTGTCCTTTTAAGGCCACCTGAACAGTTTTCAAATAAGCATTTATCTCCCTGCTATCCCTAAAAAGGGAGATAACTATATAAACCAATTAAAGCACATTATTTTGGTTAGACTGGTGGAATTAATAATTCAAGAGCTGACCACCTAACCTTTATTTTTGTCAGTAAACCGTATAACAACACACCCACCCCACCAAGGCTTACTGAAAGACATTGGCCATAAACACACAGAAGCAAGGCATAGGCAATCTTGTATTCAAATTTTATTGCAACTTTTTGGATTTGACATGATGTTTTATCCTAATGGCCTTTATATCCCTAGTATACATTTTAATTAAACAATAAATAACCATATGTGGAACATGGATAATTACAAAAGGTATGTTAAAGTGAAATGTCCTCACTATAACTCTGTCTAGGAGCCAATGAAATTTATATATATATAAATAAAAGTGCAGTTCATCAAAGGACTAAATTATTTACATGGGCACATTTAATCAGTGGGAGTGCACTGCTTACTAATAGAAAGATGCTAAAGATTTAAGGAACCTATAGAACAGAGAATTAATGGTGGGAAAGAGTTAAGAATCTTATGTGAATATTGAGGGTTTTTTTGTCTGATCATTGCCAGGTATTTAAAAGGAAGTAAATACGCAGGATCCATTCTGAAGGAAATCAGCCCTGAGTGCTCACTGGAAGGAAAGATCATGAAGCTGAGGCTCCAATACTTTGGCCACCTTATGAGAAGAGAAAACTCCCTGGAAAAGACCCTGATGTTGGGAAAGATTGAGGGCACTAGCAGAAGGGGACGACAGAGGACAAGATGGTTGGACAGTGTTCTCGAAGCTACGAACATGAGTTTGACCACACTGCGGGAGGCAGTGGAAGACAGGAGTGCCTGGCGTGCTATGGTCCATGGGGTCACGAAGAGTTGGACACGACTAAACGACTAAACAACAACAACAAAATACGCAGGAAGAAAAACAAGGGCAAATTTATAAGATCAGCCGAAATGATAATAATCCATGATAAAATTAAAATGAAATCCTATGTATCTACTCAGAAAGCAGTTCCATTAAGTTAAATAAGACTTTCCTCCAAGTAAATAGATATTTAGGGTAGCAGCCCTAACTTGTCACATCTGGCCAAGCTCCCATGACATTCCTAGGACATGCTCATTTCTTTACTTATGAAATGGATTTTAAATTTAAGTGTTTAAGTAGCTGACCATGGACATAATGGATTAATTCCAGGAATATAGATATGGTTTACCTTCAATAAGTGGAATGACATTTTGAGATAAATGAAACCATTTCAGTATGATCTGTAGAACACAATTCTATGGTCCCTGGGAGGGTATCTCGAAAGGCATAGGATTTTGTGGCTCTCCCTCTCCACAGGCAGTGAAAGTGCTTTGACTTTCAAAGTCTTCTCCTGGCTGCTGCAGAAAGGCATGTTGGTATTGCTTCTACACTGTCAGTGTTCTGCTGGCGGATACGTCAAAAGGGGGTATTCTGGGGGCAGGTTGGACTGCAAACCCTTTTGTTCCCCTAGCATGCCTTCGAACCAGATGGTGGAGTGGTGAATAAGTATGCTAACCCTGTAGCTAGCATACTTCCTGCTATCCAGTGGAGATACCCATTGTTTTTAAAAGGAAGGAGAGGTGGCAAGGAGATAAAAGGGAACAATAGCACTCCACCATCTTTTCTCCTGTTGGAACCAATACAATGGGGCTCCGATATGGCAGTTTCTCCACTTTAAAGTCCCCTCCCCCACCCCGCTGGATTTCTTTCTGCCTATACTGCCTTTTATTTGGCTGGGGTCCCAACATGCTGAAATCACCTCTAAATTGCCCCTTATTTTCCATTTCCCATGCTAAGTATTTCTTTTGATCACACCCTGTGAAATGAGATCTGAAATCTGACGGCCAATCTATCCAACGATAACTGTATCAGAAGAGCATCGCTTCATATTATAATGCAAGTGAGCATCCTAAGGGTGGTATTATCATAAGACAGATGGAGTTTCTTGGCCCTCAGCTGACGGTTCTAAACTTTCTATAACAGGGGAAAAAACCTGTTATATTTCAGATAGAGCAGTGGAATGTTCCCACATATTTTAGAAGGGAACAAAGCAGACTGTTTGTATAATGTTTTCAAAACCAACTTGACTGTTCATACACATGGACAGGCTATATGTTTTGCACACAATTCACTGTATTTCCAAATTACTTTTAATGACTGATTATTTTTATTTCTCCAGTGGTAGTACTTTTAATGTACAAATAAATTAGTTTGGTATGTTGTATTCATCCTTACAAGAACTCTATCAGGTAGTTCAACCTAATTCTTTTTTTAAAAAATGGTTTTTATTAAAAAAAAATCTGGGGTTGCAAAGTACATACATCATCTGTATTTTCAAATCATAAAGTCATTTCTACAGACTTTAATGTTTTTATACAGTATAAGGTTGGGGGAGAAGAGAGGTGGGGAGAGAGAGCAGGTGAGGGGAGGGGGTGTAAACTTTCATTCTTTTAGCTAGTAGGTGTGCAATGTTTTTGGTCCACTGACTTTCTGGTAAAATGTGGGCTAGATGAGATAACTTAGGTGGATTTGTAACTGGTTGACTTACTGAACCCAAAGGGTGCTCACTAATGGTTCCTCATCATCCTGGGGGGAAAATGACTCTTTCTTCTGAGTAGATACATATAGGATTGTGCTGTTACTCCCAAGTAAGTAGGCATAAGACTATAAACCACTTTTATTGCTAGAGACACCAAGACTGAGTGATAACTCCTATGCAAGTCAATATATAGCAGACTAAACCCAGCAAGGAAAAAAGATGAGGCAGAGCATATTACAATAAGCATTTAATTTGGTTGAAGGATGCTTGACTACAGGTACCACTTGTTTAAATCAAAACGTAATTGGATACATTAAATATCATTACTTTATTCAGTTTTGGTTAAATCACAAATATATCTTGTCACTATGTTCCTCATATTATAGCAAACACTTATGTGTTTGGAAGTACTGTACAACTCATTTTAAAAACACATTTCACCATGTAATAATAGATGCATTTCTGTTGAAATTGCAAGTGCGCAGTTAGACTTAAGGGATAGCGATCAGAAAGTACTGTATTCCAGTGCAACTTAATTTCCTCCATAGACCACTTAATAAAGGCTACATATACCTTAGTAAGGAGAACGTTTCTGAGTTTAAGGCTCCTAGCAAAAATCCTAAGATGCTTACTAGCAAGTATTGTCCATGGAGTTTAATAGGATTTACTTCTTGGTAAATATGTTCAAGGCTGGGTTGTCAATTTAAGAACAGATTGCACAAACATCATTTAGGTGTGAGTGCTTCCTATAAGACCGCAGAAAAAAATATTATTCATCTTTAAAATCAGTAGATGTATTAGCTCTATAAATTTACTTTGAGGATGGGTTTATTTATTTATTTATTTTTTAAAAAATCTTAGAATACATCAATTCTTGGAGCAATGAGCAAACATGTGAGGAAATAACCAGTGAAAAGGCTGCCCTGATCCTCCCAGACGTTCTCTTGAGCAAATCACCCCATTTGAAAAGAAGAAATCTGGTTTTAGAAGTCTAGTGATTATTTTGGCTGCAAGCTTACAGTATAAGACCCGCCTTCACAAAATGTACTGGGTCCTATTCTTCCTATGTAAATCACTTTTAAGCACCAGCATTTTAATCTAAAGGTCACTTTGTCCATGGTATACACAGTAAGGATTCTTTTTAAGTAATTGGGACTGAGTAATTCTACTGATTGTCCTGCCTTAGTTTTGCCATTTCATGCTGCAGTTCTATAGTGCTTTAAGGAGAAATCATATGCATGTCTACTCATGTAAGGCCCATTGAGTTTAACGGGACTCCTTGTTAAATATTTATATCAGGGCTGGATGTGGCCTCTCTATCCAGACCTCAGGACCCTCCTCAGTCCTCACCCCTCCCTGGGCCACAACCCTCACATACACTGATCCACACCCTCCCTGAGAACTTCTGCCTACTAAGAATGTGTCATTGAACTGTGATCATTTATCTTGCTTGCCTAGATGGAAGGAATTTTCTGCATGTGCAGAAAATTAGTGATGGATGAATCCATCAGTTTCATTTTCTCATTTTTACAATGTGTCTTCTGAATGCCTATATATGTATACCCAGTCAATCTAGAATACATTTTCAGGACATCTAGAAAATTTCACTACAGTTATTTTTGGTGCTGTTTTCACAAGTATTCTGGCTGTGAATAATGTTCCAGCAGATTTGGATGAGATAAATGATGATTTATGAAGCAGGGAATGAGCATCGGGGCTGAACATTTCTCTATAGCCCTTCCTCTTCTCCAGGCATCCCCAAACTTCAGCCCTCCAGATGTTTTGGACTACAATTCCCATCATCCCTGACCACTGGTCCTGTTAGCTAGGGATCATGGGAGTTGTAGGCCAAAACATCTGGAGGGCCGCAGTTTGGGGATGCCTGCTCTTCTCCCTCCATATACCACTCCAGAGCTTCCTAGGTTGTATTAAGCCAGAGTTTCCTATTATGTCAGAACTGGGGATTGTCAGTTAACAACCAGAATAGTGAGCCAAGCTCTGATAATGGTTTATGAAGCCTTGAATTATCGTCTGAACCAAGGTATTGAACTGAATTCTTTCTTTGAATTTCCCAGCTGCATGGCCTGTGAGTTTATTTTTTAAAGATTAAAAAAAAACCCCACATGATTTATGTGGCATGTCCTACTTTAACTCTTTCCAAAGTATTACTGTATAAGATATTGCTTCTTATAGGAAGCAATGCAGCTGTAGAAACTTTCCATTGTCATAAATAATATGTTGGCGCATTAAAATGCACTTTCACATCTCATTGATGATAATAAAATATCTAAGAAGATTCAATCGAAATCCATTCTTTTTTATAACAATGATATCACGATTACACCTTTAAAATATATAGTCCATGTATTCAATAATACAGTAGTAGTAAATCCATCACCAGCAGTCAAGCAAACCCTTTCATATAGCTGGAGGGATCCCCTCTTTTCCATTAAAATAAGAACCATGTCAACGTCTGAATGAAAATGTATTGTTCCATATTGACGTTGCAAACATAAGCATTCCTAATACAGGGAAATCAGTAACTATACTATTCCCACATTCTTTCCTAGAAATATTATGTTATAACATTATGACTTTATGTTTCATAGGCTATTCAAACATTCTCTGAGTGATTTAGTTTAAGTGCTGAGACTGTGCCTCCCCCACCCCCACACTTTATTTCTTTTTCTTTTTCATTTTGTCCTGAATGTTTTCAGGGTTAAATATTGCTTGTGAGTGGAGTGAAAACTCTCTAATTCTAATTTGGAGGGTGGGCACCTGTATCTGAATGGTGCTGCTTTAGCACTATCCTGCACCCAGCATCTCAGGGACCCATCTCTGGAATGCCTCATGGACAAAGGCAGGTAGCCTCCCAGTTGCTCTTGCTGTCAAAGCTCATGGGTCCCTGAGTTACCCTAAGCAACATTTTCTGACAAAAGTAGGGACAACCTATTCCATAATAGCTTTGAGCATATTACACCGATCCTGGTCCGACTGCACTGGCTGCTAGTTAGTTTCTGGGCCCAATTCAAAGTGCTGGTTTTAACATATACAGCATTAAATGGCTCAAAACAGCAATACCTCAAGGACCGCCTCTTTCCATATGAACCTACCCGGACCCTGAGATCATCTTCTGAGCCTGAGGCCCTTCTTCGTGTGCCTCCTCCTCGAGAGGTTCGGAGGGTGGCAACACGAGATTGGGCCTTCTCTGCAGTGGTTCCCCATCTGTTAAATGCTCTCTCCAAGGAAGTTCACTTGGCATCTTCATTATACAATACACCTTTAGGCGGCAGCAAAAATGTTCCTTTTTAACCAGGCCTTTGGTGGACTTGATTGACATCCTATGCCCTTTTAAAAATGCATTTTTAGGGGGGGGGTTATTGGGTTGTTGTTTTTGTTGATTGTGTATTATGTGGTGTTCAGGTTTTGTTCTGTGAGCTGCCCTGAGACCTCCAAGTATATGGCAGAATATAAATCCATTCAATATTGTTGTTATTATTATTATTATTATTATTATTATTATTATTATTATTATTCCCCACTCATGTGACTGGGAGGCCCCAGACACTCTGGGCAGCTTCCAACATATATAAAAACATAATAAAGCATTACACTTTTTTATATAAAAAACCTTTCCTATTCAGGGCTGTCTTCAGATGTCTTCTAAACGTTGTATCTTATCTCCTTGGCTCAGGAGTCAGAAATCTGCATACCCTCCAACATTTCTCACATGAAAATAGGGACATCCTACCATACCCTCCAACATTTCTCCAGTGACAATAGCGACATCCTAAGGAAAAGTGGGACATTCTGGGATCTGGTCAGAAACCAGGATGGCTTCTGAAAATCCTAGACTATCCCTGGAAAATAGGGGCACTTGGAGGGTCTATGGCTGCTGGAGCCTGCTTAAGGACTACACCCAGTATAGGGACAGCCCCCCCCCCACAAGAGCATATTAGGGCACTCAAGGGACAAAATTTATATGAGGTATCTAACCCAATTCAGCAGGAGGCCACTGTTCCTCTTGCTGCTCCTCTGGTACAGGAAAACACTGCCTTTTCCTCAGGCACACGGTGAAGTATCACCTTTCTCTCTGGCGCTGGCTGCTGCTCCTACACACACACACTCCCAACCCATTGAAATTTTCATGCATGTTCTCACACATCTCTGATTCTTCCTGCTGCACCCCTTTTCTGGCAGGCTCCCAGGGTGCCAATAAATCTATCAGAAGTAGCTCATTTCCAGCCAGCCAGTCCTTCTCCACAACGCTCTTCCTTTTCCACAGCAGGCACGCAGGCAGTGGAGAAATCAATTAGCAGCAGCTCCACATGACCAACCAGCTAGCCCTTTTCTGAGCTACTTGCCTTCAACTACTGACTGCAATGCTTGGAGTGACCATCCATGCTCTGGATCTCCGGCAGGGCACCTGGGTCACTCTTAACCCCTTGTAGCATCTCATCAAAGAGGGCTCTCAATTGGCATAAAGTCAAACTTTCTTCTCCCCCAAAGGTTTCTCTCACACTCTGTCAGCAGATGGTCTGTTTTATCAAACCACTGGCTCAGGCATTGGATCATTTGCTCTAGTTGCTTCATTTGTTTCTGCTGCTTCTGCTGCTAGAGCATCAACCAGACCTGCTTCAGAAATGTTGCTGTTCCTTGACTCAGGCACACCTTGCTCAGGAGTCTTTTCTCCAGGAAGCACAGATCCCACTTCTAACACCAGTATTGGTGTCAGAATCTCTGAGTAGTGTTACAGTCCAGGGGTTCCAGGCACACTTACTCAGGGTCCATGCTTCCTTTTGGAAATGAGACACAACAGACACTGTGGTATCTTTATGATATATGGCTTATTTACACATATATACAACTGGAACCCACAATGGAAGGGTGCACAGGTGCTTCTCCGATAGCTGCAGCCTTGAATTCAAACTTGTTCTGAAATCTGGCTCTGACCCTCTGCATCTTGCTGCATTTTACAGCCTGCCACACCACAGTGAAAAACCTGTCCTATACTCTCCAATCTGCTTCAGAAAGTCTCTTTTTGTCTTCTGCTCAGAGCTGCAGATTGGGCTCCTCCCATTTTTCATCTGGCACAGAGTATTTGCCTTCTTAATAGCTTTCTTAATGGGCCATCACTCTTCCCTTCCCCCCTCTTTTGATGGCCAATCTCCACAAGTGACTACTTCATCAGAAAGCCAGCCTGGCTTATGATTTAATGGGAAAGGAAAAGGGACCCCTGACCATTAGGTCCAGTCGTGACCGACTGGGGGGTTGTGTCGCTCATCTCGCGTTATTGGCCAAGGGAGCCGGCATACAGCTTCCAGGTCATGTGGCCAGCATGACAAAGCCGCTTCTGGCGAAGCAGAGCAGCACACAGAAATGCTGTTTACCTTCCCGCTGTAGCGGTACCTATTTACCTACTTGCACTTTGACGTGCTTTCGAACTGCTAGGTTGGCAGGAGCTGGGACCAAGCAACGGGAGCTCACCCCGTTGCAGGGATTCAAACCACTGACTTTCTGATCGGCAAGCCCTAGGCTCTGTGGTTTACATGGTTTAAATTTAAAATCTGCTGGTTCCAAAGGTCTGGCACCCACAAACTCATAACAATAAAGCACTGGATGAACGTGATCCTATGCAAATATGGTCCTATGCCATATTGTTATCAATCAAAAATGAAACATTTTTCCCCCAGCCAGTAATCTCCTACACCTGTGGTTATTTTCCCTTGTTTGAAATCCTGTGGTGGTGAGGTAGCTGGGTTAGTTTTAGAAGAAAATGGTCTGGCAGGGAAAGGTTAAACATCCCAAGTGTTAGCAATAGAGAAGAAGCTGTTGAGTCTTTGTAATATTCATTTGTTTCTACAAAATAAAATAAAAAATGCATGAAAACAAATTATAATCTGTTACTTCATTTTCTCACATAAACAGTATACAGTAAGGCTCTGGGCTGCAGTTTGCCCATTTGGCATATTTGTGAGTTGTTCATCCTTTCTTTAAAAACAGGTTCACCACATTTGGACTCATTAACAAGCATATAATTTTAAAGTCTCACAATAGATAAGCAATCAGCTCTGACAGGAACAAGACAGAGGACAAGCACTTCAGTATCGGGGGAACTGAAAATGCAAAAAACACAATCCTAGACTGATTGTTGCTGGTTTAATAAATCCTAGCGTAAGCTCTGTGAAGCACTGAAATGTCCATTCAGATTTGGACAGGAATGCTGAAAAGCTACTTGTTTTGTTTAAAAGGAAGGAGGCACTATGACTCCAGGAAAGAATAATCTGCTCCACAAATCTAGCTCTTGTAGGTTATACTCAGATCAATTAGTTTTGATCCATTGGTTAAGAACATCATTAAGCAGATTGTGTAACTGATCCAATAATCAGAAATGAAAATTATTTGATATGCTACCTCTTTAAAAGGTTTGAAACATTAAGGGTTGAATTCAACACTGTGTTTTTCCTATTGTTCTGTCTGCCCAAGCATTTCAACTGAACTTGCCACATGGAATGACCCCCCCCCCTGTGACCCCATGTGCTGTTTTGGGGGATCTTCATTTTAACATGAGCCTACATAATTTGCACGACACAAAACAATGCATTGACAAAAATCCAACTGTTCTTCAAGATCTGCACCTCTCTGAATTTTGTGATGCAGCTCTCCAACCAAAATAATATATACAAAAAGGCATTTACTAGGAGAATGTCTGCAGAAATAGATGTACATTGTTGAAAACAACATTCAGACATGTGTTATATTAGGAAAAATTGCTTGCTAATCAATTTTCAGGAGCAGTTTTTTGAATGCAAACTGATGCCAAAAATGTGGGAAACGGAATTTAAGATTGGAAAAATGAGAACTTTAGAGAAACTGAAAATGATAGATTTGTCCATCTCCAGTTGGAATATAATGTTCTGCTTCAGGCCCTTGCAGATTGTGGCATGCTTGAGGAGGGCTTGACTGTTGGGCTGACTCCCTGAACAGGAGTACTCCTCCTAACAGATGAGGATAAATGGCTGCATTTTGTTGCTGGTTACTCATGCACCTTTCAAAGCAAAAGCTGACTGTGATATGTTCAATTGCTTCTAAATAAACAAATGAATAAAATATGTTCAATTGCTTCCTTCTTGTGTCAGGCCTCCTCTGTCCCTATGCAATCCTAGGTTTCATTCTATGCTCCTGCCTCTCAGGTAAACTTCCTATTTTTATTAACTTTACAGCAGACCTCTATACCTGTTTGTGTGAAGTACGATCAATTAAGTTCAATGGTGCATATGTCTATGTAGATATGCCTATGTAGTTATTTAAGTCTAACAAAACGGGTGGCGCTGTGGTCTAAACCACTGAGCCTCTTGGGCTTGCTGATCGGAAGGTTGGCAGTTCAAATCCCCGTGATGAGGTGAGCTCCTGTTGCTCTGTCCCAGCTCCTGCCAACCTAGCAATTTGAAACCATGCCAGTGCAAGTGGTACTACTGCACTGCACTGCAAATAGGCACCACTGCAGCGGGAAGGTAAACAGCATTTCCGTTTGCTCTGGTTTCCATCACGGTGTCCTGTTGCGCCAGAAGCTGTTTAGTCATGCTGACCAAATGACCTGGAAAGCTGTATGTGGACAAACGCTGGCTCCCTTGGCCTGAAAAGTGAGATGAGTGAGTGCCACACCCATAGTCTGTGAGGAGTAACAAGTAACCGAAGAGTTAACTGTGTACTGTAGCACCTGACCACTGAGGAATATCATGTTACAGAATGTACCAGAAGTGTTTCTGTATGTATCAGTTGGTTTCGTTTTTGCCTGGGAGACGGTCGCAAGATGTCTGCGCTCTCACTAGGTTATTTGTTATTTTCTCTCTAGAATAAACTTAAGTAGTTATTAGAACACCTTGGACTCTGTGTGTTCTTAAGAGGCTTTTTATCCAACGGCTATACAAGCTTTCGCTGTGTGAGAAGAAGAAGAACTCTGCTGTGTGTGTTTTACTGCCAGCCCGGATCTACGGAAGCAGAGAAGCGCTAGAGAAAGCGCGCTGGGCAGATAATTAGTGGCTCCTAATTGAGTCATAAACAACTCAACGGAGCCCTATACCCGTCACATAGTCACCTTTGACTGGACTTAACCATCCAGGGGTCCTTCACCTTTACCATTTACCTTTAATTTTAACATTGCATTGTAACTTTACATTTATTGTAATCTTCGGTCACATACACACTATACACAATTAGGTCACATACACACTGTATATTTACACCGTCAAATAATTATAGGTGCTGCTGTTTGTTAAGCGCTGCTGGGAATTATAACTCTGTGAGGGGTAAATAAAGTGCCCAGAATTCTTTGAGGGTGAAAAATGTCCTTTGGGTGTGCTTTAATGATATTGTTGACTTGTTACTAGTGTTTATTCCTAGAGATCACCTCAGATTTCAGAGAAAAACAGAACACTGATAACTCTTCAACACTTTGACACAAGCATGTGATGTCTGATGCTTTCAAGTTAACATCTTGAAACAATATATTGAAGAAATGCACATTACTATAAGGGTTATCTCAGAAGAAAATCCTTTCAGTCACATCGTTCCAATATGAGTTTCTTAGTATATATAAACCTAGGGAGCTATGCTCATATCACTATTAATATGCCACAAGTAATAAATGTATCAGATGGTTGTCAATAAAACTTGTGAATAGACAGTATCTGCCATAAAGATCCCAGGAATTAAATGTAGCATTTCCTCCAAAGAATTATACTCTGTTAACAGATTTTACTGCATTATGTTGCCAACTGTTGCTTTTAGCACCTCTTCCTTTTGTAAGAAAGGAATATCCTCACCTAGCATTTTGCTAGTGCTCCCAAGAAAAAATAAAACATAAATAGTATGTTGTTAAGTCTGAAGAATTTAGAATGCCCGCTCATAATGATAATTAAAAAAAAAAAAGAATCTCACGAATAAATCATTCCTATATCTTATTCCAATAGCTAATTAGCCCACAGCAAGGGGACAAAAAGAGCTGTCATTACTTGGTACCTGAGCAATTAAAGATGAACCCCCCACCTCTATGAGTACAAAAATAAATATATACACATTTAATGATTAATGAGAGACTTTCTCAATGGCAAGAACATTATCAGGGAAATGATGCACACAAGCTTATTATCTGTTGAGCAGCTTGAATCCAGCATTTTTTACTTCAGGAGGGCCTTTTAGATGTGAAGGGAGATATGGTTTCTTTAATGTCTTTTATTTTTATTTTGACAAAGTAATAATCATAAGTTAATGAGAAGAAAAATGTGCACCCCACCCCCGAGACCATTCCATTGTAACTATTCAACCTCCCACAATTTCAACACCTCTTGCGATGGTTTGACCCCTTTCTGTTTTAACAATACAAATTCTACAAGCACCTTTCATGTCTCCTCAGAATCATTTCTCCTGCATATTCCATGTCTTACCTTAATGGCACGTGTTAATTTATCATTAGTAGCTATATCCCACACCTCTGTTCCAAATCATTGAATCCTATGAACCGTATCCCATAACAAGACATGTCTTTCAGAAACTCTTCTTAGCTTTAATTATACACCCCTTGTTAGCTACCTCCACTTTCCAGTTCAGGTGGCTCCACCTCCCACTCCATATGAAGGAAGTGATTGCGCATCTCTATGACCTATCAAAGCCCACAGAGTTCTATAAGCTTTGCTCATTATGCTTTCTCCATTTTTGAATGGGTAGACATAACCATTTTACTTGGCATGGTCTTTCTCATTGGCAAAGGGCTGCAGCTCAGTGGTAAATCACCGTGTTTTTCATGCAGCGAATCTCAGGTTTAGTTCCTGGCGTCTCCAGGTAGGGCTGGGAGAGAATCCTGCCTGTTTCCAGGGTAGACAATAATGAGATAAATCAAGTGGTCCACAAGCGTTATACAGTTGGTCTGCAGCATGTATATTGAGTTTAATTGTATTTTATTGCTTCTTGTATTCCAGTTTTGTAACTTATGGTCCCCCCCCCTCCCACATTCTCTATGCCTATTTTTCAGCTGCTTTGAAGAATTGTATTTTATCATACTAATACTATATATTAATATAACAAATAAAATACATAATTATTTCTACTTAAAATGACTTTTATGCAGATCTGAGTGGTGTGATCTTAATCAGCCAGGACCATATAGCAAGCACAATGACATCTCAGTTCCACATACCCACATGGTTATGATGATGCTGTACCCCAAGGATTCCCTGTGCTTATGATGTTCCTTGTCTTTCAGATTGTTCCTCTGTAAGTTTTCTCTGCTCCACGGCTAAAATGTGCTACCCATGTATTATACATGGGTGTGTCAGGTTATATGTGGATTATGCACCCAAAGACTTTTAGATGCTAGGTATAGGATCAATATAATCTCTGCTACATAGCCATGCAAGTGGATTTATTTACAGTCAATCAAATGTTAAGGTTTTGGACAGGTTTATGTGAATAATTTGATATTTTGCATCTTAAATAAATTAAAGGAAACAAAGGATGACTGAAGAAGTACATTGGTTATTGTGAAAGAAAGAAAGACTGTTAAGAAAATAAAAACTATTATTATTTTAGTTAACAGAAGGGTTGTTCAATGATAAACACTATTGATGTCTAGCTGCATTCCAGGACTATTTTTGTTTATCTTCTGTAAACACATAGATAGTGACTGGGCAGTAGAACAATGGCAAACTTTGCCCTGGTTTTTTGTGTAATAATAGCCTGCATCTGCTCACTACCAAACTGCCATCTTGGCATCTGTTTACAGAACACATGGAGCATGAAAACAAAATCAGGCCGTTTCTCTTTGTGGCTCAGATGTGGGTGACTTTGGCTACGTAAAAACTGGAAAGAAAAAAGCGGGGGAAAGCTGTAAAAACAATTTATGTAATTATAGTTTATTTTGAAAAAGTACAGTGACTTTTATCTATCATTAAACGTTACCATAGCAAACAGTGCTTTGTGTAGCTCTACCTTTGTGAAGTTCCAGCCTCCATGTGGAAAATAATCAAAGAGAAGATGGTGTTCCCTACATTTCAGTCTCTATAGGAACTTGTAATTATAGTGGCAGAAACTCCAGCTTGCAGCTCATAGCTACATACAGAGCCAGCCCATATACGTATTAGGTAGGGTGTAGAAGCCACCACAGGCAACAGCATTGCAAGAGATGGTGCCCCCATGGGCATCCTGCCTGCCTCGCCGCTTCCATTGCTGCTGGAGAAGCAACCCAGGTAAGGGAGGCTGTGGCGGTGACAGAGTGGCACAGTGTTCTTCCCCATGGGTTTGCTGCTGGTCTTCCTCATCCCTAGTGGCAGAAAGTGACCAGTGGCAAAGCTCTCTTGCAAGAGGGAAGCACTCCAGAAGCCTTTGCAGAGGCCTCCCCACCCCTGGTGGCATGTGGGTGGATGGTGGTGAGGTGTTTTGCCTCAGCCACCAAAAGGGCTCCAGTCTCCCCAAGCTACCTGTCTAGAGTAGAGGGTATGGGTAGGCAAACTAAGGCCTGGGGGCTGGATCTGACCACCTTCTAAATCCGGCCCGCGGACGGTCCAGGAATCGGCGTGTTTTTACATGAGTAGAATGTGTGCTTTTATTTAAAATGCATCTCTGGGTTATTTGTGGGGCATAGGAATTTGTTCATTCCCCCCCCCTCAAAATATGGTCCGGCCCCCCACAAGGTCTGAGGGACAGTGGACTGGCCCCCTGCTGAAAAAGTTTGCTGACCCCTGGTAGAGGGCCTTCTATGGGCTCTTCTGCCATCTGAGGTGGGAGGTGGGAGGGTAGCTACCAGAGAGGGGTCCTACTCAGGGGCAGCACCTCAGCTGTGGAATTCTTTCCCCAGCAAAGATCACCTGGTGCCTACATTTCATTACTGGCATGAGGCAAATACCTTCATAATTCCCCAAGACGTTTAGACTTGATTTCCTTTTGTTGATGGATTATATGCTATGTTAATAATGGCTAATGCCTAGCCTTTTAAAAAAGCACAATTACTTTAAATGTTTTGTTGATTCCCCTCTCAAAAAAATAAAAAAAATAAAAGTCCCCCTGGGAATTTGAATGATGCTCATAATAAATGCATTCTAAATAATTAAATGCTTCTGAAGGCAACCTGGGGCCATACTTGCACCAGGTTAATTACATTTGTTTTAAGCAATTTCTAGCCTGCTTTTCCCAGACAACATATCCCAGGTAGGGCACAATAAAAATAGATTTTTTAAAGAAAACAACAACAGAATAATATCCATCCATTAATATCAAACAATGGGTCAGATGTAAATGTTTAAGTGGAAGTAAAAAGACAATGCTAGTGTCCTTACTTATCACCACTTGTGGGGTAGGCAAGGACACAGCACTCCAGCACCGATTTCTACGGTTACAAATGACTGCTGCCAAAATGCCACCAATTGTAGCACGATCTAAAGATGAAAAAGAGTTTGGATTTGATATCCCGCTTTATCACTACCCGAAGGAGTCTCAAAGCGGCTAACATTCTCCTTTCCCTTCCTCTCCCACAACAAACACTCTGTGAGGTGGGTGGGGCCGAGAGACTTCAGAGAAGTGTGGCTAGCCCAAGGTCACCCAGCAACTGCACGTGGAGGAGCGGAGACACGAACCCGGTTCCCCAGATTACAAGTCTACCGCTCTTAACCACTACACCACACTGGCTCTAAAGAAGGCAAAGACAATGAGAATGAACACCAAACACCTTCCTCAAATGCCAGAGCTTTACATTGATTTTCTATTGGAAGTATTAGACAGTTATAAATTATTATGGCAAGTCTTTTCTTATTTCAAGACACTACTGGCTGCTACATCAAAGGGATAAGCAGAAGTGATTGTTCTTATAACTTTGTACAGGTATTTGCAGGACAAAGTATAATTGACAACTTATGTTTGATCACAGCCCTTTTAATTAGGAACATATTGCATCTGCTTAACATTGCTAGTGTTTGGGTGCAAAAGATTTTCAGTGTCAATTAATCTCGTAATATCCCTAAGCAAGCTGGAATTGTTGAAGAAGATGGAAATTGGCTGATGAATGTATTGGTCACTTCAGAGGCATGTTCAAATCTATCTTCTTGCTGTCCTAATGAATATGGAAACCTGCCCAGTGTGTGATTGGATTTTAATGACTACAAGGTCAGGGACTTTGCAAGGTGTGAATCTGCTTGCAAGGTCGTAAGTGGCAAGCGGCGCATGGATCTGAAAATAAACAAGGGGCTGTCAGGGATATTAGCTTTTTTGTAGAAAAACCCATGGGATGAAAAGGTTAACAGGTGATTGCATTGTAACTTGTTTTGAAACTCAGAATGAGCTCTAAAGGTACGTGCATTATCCTTCATTATACTTTGCATGAGAAATCATGGTAATTTAAAATGCAAGCAATGTTTGATTATAATAGCACACTAGCTTATCACAAGACTGCATTTATCACTAGGCAAACCAGTCCACTGAATCAACATATGCTCAAATGGGAACACCTTTGGAGTAACAGGTAAAATTACCTGGTCAAAAATGCCTGTGGGTCGGAAGAAAATATCTGCCTCCAATAGATAATCCAAGCCAGAAATTACTCACAAAAATGCAGGTCATGTGCATTGCTACCCTAAATTAATTTGATTTTCAATGAGGAATAATTCAGGTTGTTGGGAAAGAATAATAGGAAATGAGTTTAGAAATATTAAGGAAAAATATTAATAGCTTGTCAGAAGGAGTATGAAATATTGTGGAACAATGCACAGATTGCTTCTGGAGAAGAAAAACAGCAAAGAAACTGCAAATGAGGGAAGACGGATAAAGAAAAAAGGAAAAACAGAACACATCATTCTGAGTAAATCAAAATAAAAAACTACCTTCTAAAATCTGAGCACAAAAAGAGCAAAATCTTCGCTGTGCCTTCGCTGGCAGGATATTTCCGTAGAGTTTCAACCTGCAATCCTATATACACTTACTTGAAAGTAAATCCTATTGAATTCAAGTAGATTTCCTTGAATAATGAATGAATAAACTTTATTTCTTAAAGCCAAAGGCTACTACAATATAAATACAACCAACCAACAATATTATTTAGCAGCAAAGTGGTGTATCAAAAAGAAACAAAAAAGTGATGTGATACTTCACATTTAAATAACACATCTAACACCCCACTACGTTTTTTGGAGCCTGGCTCATATTTGCAGTGCATATTTGTAGTAGCAGTGCTTTTTCCCCTGGAGGAGTATGCAGGGGGTACACATTCATTTTGTGAATATTCATATTTTTGTCCTTTTACTGTATTTAGTTTTCCCGATTTGAACAATAAAATGGTGATTTTCTTGAGTCAAAATGAGGGTGCCCCTAAACATTTTTTTTAAAAAAGCATTGGGTAGTAGTGAATACACCTTTTGCTTGCAAGCAGTTTACATATCTGCAGGGCCGTCTTTAGCATATGAGCCGCCCAGCGCCCCCAAATTTAGTTCAGCCCCCAAATAAACTTATTTTGTTAATGATTTCACTAAACAAATTTGAACTGTAAGTAATGAAATTAAAACACAATGTTTCACTTGGGGTCAGAGGCACCTTTGACACAGCTGATCTCGCGTGGCTTGCATGCAGCTGGCAGGCAGGAGGTGTGAGATCAGTCGTGTCAAAGGTGCCACTGACCCTGCTGCTGCATAGCAACTCAACAAGATACATAACATAATATTTTGTAAGAGTTAATTTCGCGTGCACGGCGCCGTTGAGAATGACAAGTGCCGCCGATGGCGTGGTGCGGTTTTGGTAAATGAGCACACAAAGTCGAAAGCCTTTAGTTAAACAGTACATATACATTTCAGTAAGTAGTGGGATACAGCCTCAACCTCACCAGGCCTAGAAATACAGAGTTTCTGGTGGGTTGGAATGTTATTAACCCTCTCATCCCCCCCCCAAAAAATCAGAGGGCACACACTGGAGACATAAAGCTGTGAATGCTTTTCTTAAAGAAGTTACAGTAGATTTAAAAAAAAACAGTTCTCTGGTAGCAGTGCATTGGGGGCTGGCCCTACGCGCCCATCCCTTTCAGGTTCAGAGGCTTTGCATCCATTACTTGATGAAGAGGAATCCTCTTCGAGGTCCCTAGCAGTGGCGGGGGGGGGCAAGTTGGTAACTTCTAGTAGCTTAAGGTAAAATGAGGAGGCTGATCTGGTCTATATCACTGAGGCAAGGATGGGTGAGCTGGTGGAGCTGGTCTCACTCAGCAGTGCCCATCTGGTGCAGCAAACAAGAGGGTTAAGGAGACCTCTGAACAGGCATGGTTAGAACTGCACTGTAATTTATTTGCTATCTTTCACACTTCCTTAATGTCCGGATGCAGGTCCTCACTGGGGGGAAAAGGTATCAAAATACATTTTTAAATGCAGATTAAGAGAAAATCCCATTTAGAAATGCCTGTTCTTAGAGAAATAAATATTAAAACATGTACTGTATTTAAATTCTATGGCCATGAATACCTCCTATTTGCTACAAAGAAAGGCACAAATGCAAAACATGACCTGAAATACTTTCTGTTCCGCAATCAAGGCAATTGAATTTGTGGATATAAGATTTTCATTTAATTCTACAGGAGCAAGAACCTGGCACTAATACTATAATTCTCAGTAGACTGCACTGAGATATAATCACTTGTTTTCTTTAACACTTGTATACCTACTAATAACCTATTCTACCGCTGAAATAAAATAAAATAAAAATG
This sequence comes from Zootoca vivipara, assembly GCF_963506605.1. Classification (NCBI taxonomy): domain Eukaryota; kingdom Metazoa; phylum Chordata; class Lepidosauria; order Squamata; family Lacertidae; genus Zootoca; species Zootoca vivipara. The sequence continues at coordinate 60,313,589 of NC_083279.1, forward strand.
TAAGACTTTGGTGTGTGTTTTTTAGAAAAATGTACTGAAGGGCCTGTTGCTGCTGTCCCCCGTAGCTTTTTGGCATTGCTATTTGCTTTTGTAGGTCTCATTCTGACAGCTACATTAGTATTTTCTGGTTGAGGTAAAATGGGAAAGCAAGCCAGGCCTAATGTTTTTAAAAGGCTTTCTGACCATTACAAGGGAGGGGGTGGCTGTTTAATTGGCATACAGTGGCAATTACACGGTGGCAATACAATGAATCTCTCTGTAGAGTCTCCAATTATTGCACAAGAACAGGTATAAAATGCTATTTCCAGTGGACAGAATGTTGTGGCTTGTCTTCACTACCTTTACACAGCATTAATAAGGGAAGGGGGGAAGTATGGTTTTCCTTTAACTAAACAATGAAGTGCTTTTCTCGCAGAGATGAAGGTCATAATGCAAGGCTTCCTGGAAATCTTAAACTGGGTCTATGCAAGGGAAACAAAAGATAAAATAGATAATGCTAGTTTTCAATGTGGTTTTATTTAATATTTATTTAAAATATTTGTAGGTCACCTTTCCAAATCAAAATCTCTTACCTAGCGTTTTAAACCTAGCGTTTAAAAACTTCGATGTCATGTTGTGTGAAGTGTTCCCACCATTTTTGTCAGCATCCTTTCATGTCTGGGGTCAAAACCCAACAAGGTGCAGCAAATGCTGTTGGGGATAGTAGGGTAAGACGTTTATTTCATTATATGTGGCTTTTATTTCCAAGAAGTTAATATTATTTCCTTGGATTCATATTATCATAGATAACCCCCATTTCCACCACCACCACCCCACAAAGTTGTTTTCATAAAGCAATCAATGGCATTGCATTTATTTCTTTTGCATCTTCGATGGATCTACCAAGTCATTAGAAATGAATCTGCAGATGTTTAGAAAGCTAAAACAAGAATCATATTTGGCAAATTAAACCATAAGCCATGTGTTAGAAAATAAGGTTGCTGAATAGTGTTTATAGTGATAGCAATTTATTTCAGGGTTTAGAGTTTCTGTCCTGGCAGAGTGCAGTTCTGAGACATAAAATGTTAAAGTGGACAAGGAAATTTCCATCCTGAAATTTTATCAGAGGAAAGGCAGACTTTTATTAATCTATCAAAATCCTAGCCTGATCGCCAGACTCTGTCAAGGTCCTACTTGTTGCACATAGGTTGAAAGGTCTGGCAACTATACTCAGCTGCATTACATTTGATTTGGTCATATTTTCAGCACCATCTTAAGCACAGCACCTCCATGTTCAGTCAGGCTTACCCAGAATGTAAAGGTAAAGGACCCCTGGACAGTTAAGTCCAGGAGCTGGCATTTGTCCACAGACAGCTTTCCAGCTCATGTGGCCAGCATGACTAAACCGCTTCTGGCGCAACAGAACACCATGACGGAAACCAGAGTGCACGGAAATGCTGTTTACCTTCCCACCGCAGCAGTACCTATTTATCTACTTGCACTGGTGTGCCATAAAACTGCTAGGTTGGCAGGAGCTGGGACAGAGCAATGGGAGCTCAACCCATTGTGGGGATTCAAATCGTCAACCGCAAGCCCAACAGGCTCAAGTTTAGACCACAGTGCCACCCACATCTTATATTCTTTTGAGAATAGGATTGCAGCTTTTAGGTAATAAAAAACTGTGACTGCCTCTGTGAACTCTGCCAACATACATTAAAAGGCAGATTTGCATATGTAGAATAACTAAATAGAATAACTAAATAAGCACGTTTCCCTTCACTCAGTTGTGATTTGATTATTCAACATTTAACGTACGTATTCTGCACTGCAAAATACCGAGTTTCAGTTATCACTAGATGATATGAAATGTTTGCCTGTGGTGATAAATTTTTGACATCTCATCCCCACATGCAACATATCACTTGATACTACAGTTAATGAGTGTCAAAAGTGCATGTATGAACTTGCCCGGTGTCTTTTCTAGTTACTTGATAAACTTTAGGTTGCTTCTGAGATTCAAACTCTTGTAAATGAATATATCACACTCTAAATAGACACATAGAATGGGCTACTTTTAGCTTATAGTTCTAAACACACTTCAGAGGAGGAGCCTAAACTCAGTGGTAGATCATCTAATTTACACAAAGAAAGCTCCAGGTTCAGTCCCTGGCATTCCCAAGTTGGGTTGGGAGAAATTCCTCTATGAAATCTCGGAAAGCCACTGCCAGCCTCTGTGGACAATACTGAACTAGATGGCCAATGGTTTGACAGTATAAGAAACTTCCTATGTTCCTAAGCCTCACAGTGGGCTCCCCCCCCCAGCCCCCGAGCAATCATGCATAGGGTTGCCCTTCACAGACTGTCAGCAATTTTAAGTATAAAGAGGTGCATTTCATTTTTATTTTAAAAACCAGTAATACCTGAGTGAAAAGTATCTGCAAGTGGTTTGGTGGTTTTTTTTTGTTTTTTTTAGTAAAAAATAACTGCTTTTTTCAGCAATATGTACTTTCCAAGAACAAAGGGCAGACCCTGAGGGTATAATAGAATGGATGTTTCTGAGGGTTAAGTGCATACTGTTCCGAAAGACTTTCCTTTGGAAATCAAACATCAAACTCTGTTCTACCTACACTGCATTTTGCATATTCATCTGTGAAACAATCAGAACAGGAGAGCACAGGGTTTAACTCTGCAGCAGCAACACATTTCCGATACAAAAAGCAGCACAATGGACAAGAGCACTCCACAGTTTCACCGAGCAAGCTCAAAACAGCATTCCCTTCCACAAGGCAACACAGATAATACCATATTGCCTATTTCTGCCCTACATGATATGACTTTGTATATCATTCAAGAGTAACAAACTGATGCTGTAATTTACTCCTTCCTCTGTAGTGTTGCTATTCTGAGCAATTACTTTTGGTTTAGATCCTGATAAACCCAATTTGGCTGACAAATTATCATTTTATTTTTAAATCAGACTCAAGTTTGTTACTTACAGTTGTCATAATATAGGGGACCATGTTCATTTCTGTTTGCACTAATGAAGTTTTTGAATGCATTTTCTGACCTTTTGGGGTGAACAGAATCATTAGCAGCAAGTATTTTACCAAATGCCCTATTTGCCAATGAAATAGGCTGTTAATAAGAACCTTTTCACCTACATTGCTAATTGCTCTCTTGAAAAACAGTTTTATTTGGATTTCCAGTTTTCCATGCCAGCTGTAAATAGATATATGTTATATCACATTCTTGATTTAAGGAAAGAAATAGCTTAAGATGGAGAGACACAGGAAGTCAGCAGGGATTCAGAAATGGATGAGGAAAATGGGATTTAAATCTTTCATTAGTTATGGGGAAACTCCTTTACAGTTCAAGTAATGTTTAGTAACAAAGGGGTGTGTGTCAGTGGTACAGTAATCAGGCAAGGACACAACCCCTCACAGTGTTGACCAAACCATTGAGTCTCTAGATTCCTTTAACGGAATACCCTTCACATAGGGACGGCGAGAGTCTTCCCCCATCCCTATTACCTGAACCAGAGCTTATCCGCAACCTTACAAGTTGTGATGATTTGCTACGTGGCAGGCAAAACCCAAATGGCACCAGCCAATCAGCCAAGTGGGAAAAATTCCTGCCGTGCTCCTGTCCCAACGACACACGACGGCATAGCAAGGTCAAGCGTGCAAGCCCTAAAAATAGGGAGAGGTGGGCAGGTGTTCCGATGCACTGACCAAGAGAGAAAGCTCAGGGTCACGTGCATGGGTATATATACTGTAGGTCCCTTGATCCATTTGGCTAGCGTCTCATTGGTCAGATTAAACCCAGCATCAAGGGATCTACCAATAGGGTGTTGTGGCTATCCAATCGTACCCACCCACGACACAAGGGTCTGGCTGCCAGGTCTTACCGCAATACATGCCCTCTTTGAGGGAGGACACAATTTACAAAAAGTAACCCAAAGCAACTTAGCACAAACATTAAAATCAAGTTTGAAAAACCAGAATGGGATAAAAAAACCTTTAAAAACCACCTAACCATGTCTAAAAGGCTGTTCTAATGCAACCCACTCCACTAAAACACTGGCAAAGAAGAGGCCACATATACATAAAAACTTCTCAAGTAAGGGCCAAAAGCATGGGTAAAAAGAAATGTAAAAAAAGGCATTTAAAAACAAATAATGAAGGTGCCAGCCATACTTCCTTGGCGAGAAGTCCCATTTTCTTGTTGCCATTCTCTGTAACTCCGTTGGAGGGGGCACACAGAGAAGTGTTAGGATTTTGTGTACCCACTGCTGGCTAGTGTGAAGCTTGTGTGATTAGTAAAAATCACATGAGATGTCTGAGAAGAGTGTGGAAATGGAAGACTGTCTTACCTCTTCCGTCTGAGCGTGTTATTGTATCTTTACTTTCACTTTTGCTGTGTGCAATGGCTTGTTCTGCCAGAGTTTGGAGAACACAGATGTGATTATGGCTTGAGAGCAGTACTTTTGAAAAGGATCTAGGAGTCTTGGTAGACCACAAACTTGACATGAGTCAACAGTGTGATGCAGCAGCTAAAAAAGCCAATGCAATTCTGGGCTGCATCAATAGGAGTATAGCATCTAGATCAAGGGAAGTAATAGTACCACTGTATTCTGCTCTGGTCAGACCTCCCCTGGAGTACTGTGTCCAGTTCTGGGCACCACAGTTCAAGAAGGATACTGACAAACTGGAACGTGTCCAGAGGAGGGCAACCAATATGGTCAAAGGTCTGGAAACGATGCCTTATGAGGAATGGCTTAGGGAGCTGGGTATGTTTAGCCTGGAGAAGAGAAGGTTAAGGGGTGATATGATAGCCATGTTCAAATATATAAAAGGATATCATATAAAAGAGGGAGAAAAGTTGTTTTCTGCTGCTCCAGAGAAGCAGACACGGAGCAATGGATTCAAACTACAAGAAAGAAGATTCCACCTAAACATTAGGAAGAACTTCCTGACAGTAAGAGCTGTTTGACAGTGGAATTCGCTGTCAAGGAGTGTGGTGGAGTCTCCTTCTTTGGAGGTCTTTAAGCGGAGGCTTGACGGCCATATGTCAGGAATGCTTTGATGGTGTTTCCTGCTTGGCAGGGGGTTGGACTGGATGGCCCTTGTGGTCTCTTCCAACTCTATGATTCTATGATTCTCTGTATAGACTGTAAATAAAACGTAGTTTAGACCTACGGGTGTTTCCTTCTTCTTGCTGTGTGAGGCCAGAAGACTTGTGTGCACTTTTCATAAGAGAAGTTTCACAGAAAGGCACTCTGGAGTGAAGGGGCATGCCATTCCAGAGACGTGCCTACTAGGAGATGCTCGGAGGATCTGGGGGTCTGCCATTCCCCCAGGAGCGTTTTCTAACAAGAAATACCTCAGATGATGAACAGATAGTTCTGGGTTGCTTCATGTGTAGTGTAGGGCACAACTTGCTCTCTTTCTCTGTTTGTGGGTTATGCTGACCAGTGGGTCACGTTCTGCCACTTGTTGCAAACTGCAGCAGGGGCGAGTGCTGTTGTGTAGTTTATTACCCTCTAATATGTATCTTTACTCACAAGTAAGTCTCACTGTATTCAATGAGACGTACCAAAGAATAGGACTATACCCTTGGTGTATTTTCTAACTTGTGAAGGCAATGATACTGCAAAATCTAATGCTATGGCTTTGAAAAAATGTATATCGTGCTTGCTGAAATGTTTTTGGAAACAAATTCATGCACGAGCAGATCCAAATTGTGGAATGGTCACAGGTGTCTCTTAACTGGCGTTCTTGTTCTTGGCATCTGTCTGTCTCAGGACACAATGGAGTGCACACCTGGTGGGTGAAGTCAAATCATTGTGTTAGCAGCACTGAAGTCACCTCCTTGAGCCTAGGCAGAGTGTATGGAGGTCCTGGGCTACCCAGATGACAAGAGCCTCCTCTCGGCCTCACTGCTGTGGTCCAAAGGAGAGCAGAGCAATACATATGGTACCAGCTTGACTGCATGAGTTGTCAGAAGAAGGAGTACACAGCACCATCCAGCCGTCTTAGGGATTCCAATTCAGATCTGTGTAGGGTTTAATCCCTAGAATTTTATTCTCCCAGAGAGATTGCACAAGACAGCAAAGGTTTAGAATCAGAGTTTTCCTTCTCCTAGATGGGCTGCCTGGATCAGAGGAGGTTTTAATTTCTTGTGCCAATTTAAAGTCTTGAGTGAAGAGACGGAGAAGAATAAAAGGGCCCGTGCTAAAGACCTCACACATAGGTTGGGGGAAGCCCACCAAAACCACAAACCACAACCTCAAAATTGTAAAACAAAAAACAAAAAAGAACCCAAACCCAACCATATATGACACATACTGTGTACAGTGTAGAAATAAACCCTGGAAGGGGAAGAAAAATAGATAACTGTGTTGTTCTTGTGGCATTTTATCGACTGCACAAATGTCCTCACTACTCCGTATCTGCTATGGAGAGGGAGGTGTCTCTTCCAGATTCAAGAATAGATGCAAAGCTGAGGAAAACTGCAGAGTCTTCCCTGGCCAGGAGCCCACAGAAGCTGCTTTCCTTCTGGATAGCAATTAAGATTTTTAATCATGCATTTGGAAACAGTGCAATAATTACCAAAAAGTGAGGAGATTCTTTGATGAGAAGACAATCTTAAATGCTACTGAAGTTGCTAGCAATTCGAAAGTAAATTTAATAGGATTTCCTCACTACAGTACATGATGCCATTAGCTAAGGAGTGAGCAATGTTTCTGGGGAACAGCAGGGCGCTTCACGTGCAGTTCGATAAAAATGTATAAGTACTGCCTCAATGCAAGAAAGTCATCCTCATAAAAAGAGAGAGACACCAGAAAATCCAGCTCTCTCAACCTTCCCGGCTTTTGTCCTCTAAAATAAAAATCAAGCATTGTTTATGAGAGGTGGATTGAGGAAATAAAGTAACTGACAATGTTATGTGGAGGCGTTTCATAAAATTATCCTACTCACTAGGAAAAAAATGATTGCTTCAGCACAGAGACCAACGGTAGGCTGCAATAGCATGAACGGATAACAAAATCAATCTGTGCTGTTTGCTAGACCTGTGCAGGAGCACAGTGTGGACATGCTAGTGCAGGCATCCCCAAACTACGGCCCTCCAGATGTTTTGGCCTACAACTCCCATGATCCCTAGCTAACAGGACCAGTGGTCGGGGAAGATGGGAATTGTAGTCCAAAACATCTGGAGGGCCGAAGTTTGGGGATGCCTGAGCTAGTGGTTATATTCAGATGTATTTCTAAAGTCAGGAGTGGCACATCCCATTTTGCCCCCTGAGGCAAAACAGGTAGTGCCGCACTTCCATTGCCACCTTGCCAGCACCACCATACCTGCCACCACCACCACCTATAACACCTGCTCTGATGGCAGAGAAGCAGCACTGTCACTGGCGCCAATTTCAGGTAAGATCTCACCCAAATCATGCGATATCTTGTGCGTTTTTCAAGATCTTGTGAGATTGTAGTGAGATCTGGCCCCAAATCAGCATCAATGCCACTTCTCTGCTACTGTTAGAGGCAACGGGGCACCTGTGGGGGTTTCTGCCATGTGAAGCGGTGGTCTCTTCACACCTAATGGCTGGGCCGGTCTTGGCTAAAGTTTATCAAAGCTTCAGCTTCGCAGAGCTGTCTGTGAAGGGGAAATGTCCATTTGCAGGCATGGTTTCAATCTGGAAAACCCCACCTAACAAGATAAACTTGAGACCATGCTTTAATATCTTGATTGTTCCTTTGCATCCATGTCTTTACCTGTCCTGCACAGGTAGATATTCCTATGTAAGGGCTCTACACCAGGCATAATAATTAATATTAGTTGTGAGACAAGTGGGCATGGTTTGGAGGAAATGGAATCTTGGGACAAACCACAGAGTATGCCTTCTTTGTTTTGGATATTGCCATCTCCCCATCCACCCCCCAAAATCATTTTCAATATACTGTATCCTTCCTCTCTCTTCAGAAGAGCTTCTGTGTTTGCTGATAGAATTCTAAATGTTAAACTTCTTTATATATTCTGGTCCATTTCTAATGATTTCTTAGCTACAATGGAGTATAATTTACTCACATTATGCCACTTTTACTTAATCTGTGACATTATTAACTGTAATGCTTTCTATGCATGTTAAAGCTTCTAAAAATCATTTTAAGTTATTCTGAAACCCTCTGCTCAATTGGTATTTTTGAGGAAATGCTTAGTCATCAAAAATAATCTTTGTTGCCATTTTTATAGCTGCTGCTTGTGTTAATGCAATGCATATTAGGGCTGCGTGATACCATTCAAAAGGTTTTGCTTCGTTGTGACTCGACTGTGCAAAATATGGCTAATAACAACTTCACCTTTTCAACTGTTCACTAAGATCCTTAGCTCTCTATTTAAGAAGTTGTGCTTTGCTGTAAAGAAAGATAAGCACTGAAAACTGGAATAATGGAAATTCACTATAGGCTAATGTCTTACAAATGCAGCAATTAGGTCTTAACTTCATGCTCTTGTTCATGTGATTAGCTGAATCCAAACTGATTAAAAAATAATAATCTTACAGAAATCCATATAGAAATCCATATATGTTGCTGTATATAATTTTGAGAATGAAAGCTGTGTCTAATTTTCAGTGTTGCAATTCAGCATTTTCCAAGATGGCACAATTTTAAAATACCAAATGTATAACAACAGAAATGAATTTGCAGTCCAGCATCTCTGTCACTCTACTCCAGCAGTATTCAACTTCCAATATTATTATTTGACAGCTGATATTTTATATTTGGAAATATTTGATTTTTTTTATTAATATTTTATACCTGATGCTTTGATAACTGATCAAAATGTCCATGGCCCCATCATTAATATTAAATATTTTTTTAAAAAATAACATTTTTATTTTAGCCTCCTGCTAATCAATTGCTTTTTAAAATAACTGCTGTTTCTATATGAATTAATTGCTTTAATAATCAATTGTACAGTATATTTAAGGGGTATAATGTGGTTTTTAACTGGATGGCTTAATGGGTTGTAGCCAACTCACTTCTATTCAAAGGAGATCTCTTAAATGAAGCTAAGTTAGTCATGTTTATTAACTTCCATGGCTCTACTCTTAAGTAGGCCTAGAATTAGCTACAGCCCTATATTTTTATGGTCTATTATTACTGTGCTGCCTTGGGAGGACAACTGCGCCATTAAAAGGAATATATAAAACCGTTAATAGCTAAATGAGAATATTGCATTTTTCTTATTTATTTAGAATATCCATACCCTGTAACTTTCAGAGTTACAAGCAAATTCACAAGGCATCTTCCAAAATAAAATGTAACTGAATAGAAAACATCATAAACAACACAACACACTAATACAAAACCATAAGAGAGCAGCATAAAATCAGAGTAAAACAGCACTAAAAAACCTCATAGAAATCAAATTCAATTGCAGCAATATAGTAGTCATCACTGCTCATTAAAAGCAGAAGCAACAAGAATTGTTTTCACGGAGCAGAGTTACTGCCAAAGCAAACATCTCTAGGGAGAGGATCCCACAACTGGGGTACCATCACATAAAATACACAACCCTCAGTTGTTATATCTGGCAGAATTCTATATCTGATAACTATTGCATGTTCAAAAATTTGATCAGAACCCTGCTCAGGAATCTTCATGATTCCAGTTAACTCATTTTATGTTGTTGTTGTTCTTTAGTCGTGTCCGACTCTTCGTGACCCCATGGGCCATAGCACGCCAGGCACTCCTGTCTTCCACTGCCTCCCGCAGTTTGGTCAAACTCATGTTCGTAGGCTTCGAGAACACTGTCCAACCATCTCGTCCTCTGTCGTCCCCTTCTCCTAGTGCCCTCAATCTTTCCCAACATCAACATCTTTTCCAAGGATTCTTCTCTTCTCATGAGGTGGCCAAAGTATTGGAGCCTCAGCTTCACGATCTGTCCTTCCAGTGAGCACTCAGGGCTGATTTCCTTAAGAATGGATAGGTTTGATCTTCTTGCAGTCCATGGGACTCTCAAGAGTCTCCTCCAGCACCATAATTCAAAAGCATCAATTCTTCGGCGATCAGCCTTCTTTATGGTCCAGCTCTCACTTCCATACATCACTACTGGGAAAACCATAGCTTATATCTACTGCTTTTTGTATTTTTACTGTTGCTATGACAACTGCTTTTGTTTCTGCTTTATATTTGTTTTATAGTTGCAGGCTATCTTGGAAATCTAGATTAATAAAATTGTGGTTGCTGCTGTTGTTTTTTAAAACGATTCCCTCCTGGGAGGCTGCTCCATTGGTCAACATCCAATATTTTACTATATCCACACTTCTCTCAACTTTTAGACCTATTTAACTGAGAAAATGGCCACAAATCCACTCACTGTGTGCTTCACTAGTTGGGATCATATATGCTTCACTGCCAAATAGATCATATCTTTAAAACAACAACAACACACCACCCAATGGTGAGCTAGGCACAATGAAACTTTACCTTGCTCCCTCCCCCTCCTGCATGCTCAGAAAATCTGCCCCAGAAACTTTAGGGATCTCCAGAGCAGATTTGGGGGGGGCATGCAGGGACTGGGGTGTGTGTAGGAAAGTGAAGTCATGTTGCACAAGTGGAAGGCCACTCACTCAACACTGAATTCCACCCAAAGATAATAATAAAAACAATATTTGTGTACATGTCTATTATTTCATTCTCCTAGTGATAAAGCAGGATATCAAATTCAAACTCCTCCTCCTCCTCCTCCTCCTCCTCCTCCTCCTCCTCCTCCCTCTTCTTCTTTGCATTATTTCATTTTTGCAACCCGATTTAAGGATTTACCTATGGAAGAAAAGCATACTGCAAACCCTTATCTTGAATTATAGGATTCAGTTGTGGTTCCAAATAAGTCAACAAAGCAAAAAGCATTTGATGGAGAACTTACCATAATTAGTGCTCTAGTTGCTATGAAGGTTGGGGGGGGAGTGTTTGAGGGAAATAAAAAATATCATGCTGTTGTTCGGAACTTTTCTTGTGACATTCTTTTCTTTGTTCTCTAATATTATGTACTAGAAATGCCACTAAAGCCATAAGTCTCTTTCCAGTTACACCCAAGAGCCGAAGCTAAGCCATGCAACTCTGACTTCAGAGGTTATGAGTATTACTCACCAAGATCCCCAAAACCTCTTATATCAGTATTTTTGAGTCTGGGTGCTTTTTTTTTTGGTCAGAAAGCACTCATGAAACTTATGCAATATTCCTCCAGGGGGTGAAAAGTACAAGACAGAAATGCTTAAAACCGTACATAACTGAACATGAGCTGTGCTGCAGGAAAGAAGTTGACCTTCTCAATGACAAAGAAGTAAAAAAAAAATGTTTAAAAAATTCAGTGCTGTGGAAGAATGGGGAGGGGGCAGATCAGTAACTCAGAAAAAGTGACTGACTGCAAAATCCAGATAGGATATATATTAGCCGTATTCAATAAGCAGGTGATGGGATGGGTAAACAGTGTTAAGTGGAAGGGAACGATTTCACATATGTTATTGGATTCTTTCCCAGTTGATTGGAAAACCCTGAGGGGAGTAGCCTGGAATTTGGAATTGAACAGGCAGGGTTAAAAACTACCATTTGTTCTCTAAACATATTCAATTCTGACTGCCCACTCTTATTAACCAGCTTGTCGGCACATAAGTGTTCTCATTAAATTGCCCAGGTATTCAATTAAACCGTTTGTCTATTGCTGTTTGGGAGGAAAAATAGAGATGGAGAGGGCAGGCAAGCAATGGTTGGCATTTCCTGAGCTCTGACCTTTTAAATGAAGGTATTCTCTAACAAAGTTTTATTTCTTTTGTAATTTCAAAAGCTAGTTTATGAACCGCAAAACCATCCCACAAAGCCTCCACCACTATCTGGGTTGCTAGGAAACTTTTCACCCGCTTAAAGCAAGCAAATGTTTACCCCTTTGAGATGAGAAAAAGTTTGCACCTCTGCACCATTTTACAGTGGGCAGCTGCTGGCTCAGTGCAGATTTGACACTGGAATGATCATGTGCCCATCCTTTGCCACACTAATGCAAATATGTCCAGGGAGGGCAGGGCAATGTGCCCAGTTCCATGGGTGGTGGTGGTGGGGAGAGGTGTATGGTCTCCCTTTCACATAAGTAGCACAAAGAGGGTCGTTTGACTCATCACCTTTTGCCTGTTAGTGCCAAATATTTATTAGGGCTGTGCACAGACCTCAATGTGCCCCATGGCCTCAATCTGGGGGTCAATCTGCCCTCCCTGGTATCCCTTCCCAAATTAACTTGGGCGCAGGCTAATTTCTAATTAGGGTTTTGAAGAAAGAATAATGAAACATATGGGGACATTGCTCCCCCACGAATCAATGGGGGGCAGGGGTCAATTTGGTGAGGTTTTCCTTTGTGAACAGTGGAGGGGCCGTTCCAGCCTCGTGCATTGTGCTTGTTTGAAAGCAGCTTTTCTGCAGCGAAGGCACTTGCAGATGGACACCCTGTACCACACAGGAGAGTCAGGAAAGAGGTTCCTACCTTGCTCTGGATAACACATCAAGCAGTGAGGGTAGGTCTTTTAGCAGAGTTTCGCTGCCAGGTGTCTGCCTCTCTTTCCTGTCTGATGTCCCTCTACCAGACAGTGAAGGATCACTCTGGGCCATACAATCCTGACCTGTAGCAACTGTGGCTGTCTGCACCCAACTCAACTCAGCCCAGATCCAAGTCCCTCTGAATATGCCCATTTTTGAATCCAGCACACAGCACTAGCAATTATTTTGTATATTCATGCAAGAATATGTCAAACCAATATACTATTCTTTTAATAAAATGTAAAGTTTGATTCCAGGAATGTGTCACCAACTTAGGAAGGAATACAAAATATATTTAGGAACAAAAGCTTTGCATATCTTATTCTTTTGTAAATGTGATCCTAGACTTAGCAACATTTGATCAAGTTACTTTATGATCTCACTGTCACTAACTGACAACTACTGCTACCCAGTAGATCACTGTGGCTGTGCTGCAACAGATAACCAAGCTCGTCTTAATAAATGTGTCTGTTTGACAGACTGGTTGCCTTAATGTCACAGCACTGCCACACATGATTTTCTTCTTCTTCGCATTAGTTACTGATGGTGCTATTTGATTTAAAACCCAGAAACATGCTTGGTGAAATCATAGTGTTTTAATATGGATCTTGAGCAATGTTTTGATTTGTTTGTTTGTTTGCTTGCTTGTTTCTAACCAGCTCTTCACTGGGGGACAATGTTATGAAATAATATTTAAAATTACACAGAAAAAGAACAAGAATATACAAAAATTACAGAATCAATTAAAAATACCAAGATCAATAAATAACACAAACAACTTCGTAACTTAATCATAAAAGAAGCAAAACTAAACTCCATTAGAGATGACAATCAGAATTTCCAGTTGAACAAAATACCTGGGTAAGAAAAACAGGACATCTAAGAGACTGAAGCAACCAAACAGCTTTAGCAGCATTCCCCATCCCCACTTCTCATTCAGGCAGCCAACTCACTCCCCCTCTGTCTCTCACACAATGCGGTGACGGTCCCCATTCTGTGCCAACAGACTCTCACTCTGTCGTAGTGCCCCTTAAACAGTGATCTCTGGCAGAAAGGTGGTCAGTAGCCCAAAACAGTTTTTCTCTCCTCTTTCCAGAGCTGCCAGTGCTCACAGACCTCAAGATCAGTAGGTTTATTAGGGTGTACAGGTATAGTTTCTCAACCAAATCAATGTTCATATTTGTCACTTAAATTCAGCTGAACTACAGTACAAAATATGGGATTCTTAGGTTGGCAGAAATGGTAGCCTAGGGTCCAAGATTTTAATGGAAGTACAAGCAATTACTCTCTCTGTCTCTGCCTCTGTCTCTGCCTCTGCCTCTGTCTCTCTCTGTCTCTGTCTCTGTCTCTGTCTCTCTCTCCAGATGTAAAGGTAAAAGGTAAATGTAAATGCTCCCTGGATGGTTACGTCCAGTCAAAGGCTACTATGGGGTACGGAGTTCGTCTCGCTTCAGGCTGAGCGAGCCAGCGTTTGTCCACAGACAGCTTTCTGGGTCATGTGGCCAGCATGACTAAACCACTTCTGGTGCAATGGAACATTGTGACAAGTGTCAGAGCACACGGAAACACTGTTTATCTTCCTGCTGCAGTGGTATCTATTTATCTACTTGCACTGATGTGCTATCAAACTGCTAGGTTGGCAGAAGCTGGGACAGAGCAATGGGAGCTCATCCTGTCATGTGAATTTGAACTGCTGACCTTCTGATCAGCAAGTCCAAGAGGCTCTGTGGTTTAGACCATAGTGCCCCTGTGTCTCCAGATGCATATAACATTGTATAACATCATTTGGATGCTTCCAACACACAATTGTAGCAGAGTCCAGGGCTCTGACTTGTACAGGCAATGGGATGAATACAACCCATAGCAAATTCTGTTGGAATGAGAAGTACCTATCTATTTAAGTCACCTCCTTTCCCCTCAGTGTTGTAAAAAGGAAATCTTGTAGACTGTGAGTAGGTGTGATTTGGAGCAAAAGGAAAAGGTTTAAGCAGTCCCTGGTCTGATCTCAAGTTCAGCTTCCTGCAATTCAATTTTATTAAGTTTTACAATGAAAGGAAGTATCTCAGAAATGTCCATCACATGCAGTTTGCCCCTCTCCCCTGCAATCCATCTCCCCTTCTGGTGATCTTTGTCTGCTTACTTGATTCAGACTTAACGATTCCTCCTCCTGCATATGTGCTGAGACTTATTCTGATTTATTCTTCCAGCTTCTCCTGCCCTTCTTACGAATATTAGCACCTCAGAAATTACCAATATGAATCTCACTTTTTCTCTTGCAGTTGTTTATTTTTCAATCTTACTTTGGACAGCGACAGCATCTCATGTAGATTAATTTATTTGGGTTTTCCTGTTTTTCCTTCCTTCCTGTTTCTGTTAGTTTCTCGCCTACCACGGCTAGTTGTAGGCTGCTTCTTAGTAACATTTCTGCCCACGACTGCAATTGCTGAAAATATTTGTGCTAGTTTCCTTCAGATCTCCACAGGTCTGGCTGGCTACTGGAAGGTGACCTCTTCACTTGTTAATTAACCACAGTATCCTGTTTCTTGGTGGCACAGTCTGGGTAGCTCAGTTGGTTAGAGTGTGGTGCTGATAATGCCAAGCTTGCAGGTTTGATCCTGCTTCATATTCCTGCCTTTCAGGGTGCTGAACTAGATGATCCCCAGGTTCCATTCCAACTCTATGATTCTGAATACTCTTTTCCCTGCAATTCACCTTTTTAAAAAATGCATCTGGTAATTGAGCATTTACAGGTCTAAAGGAGCTCTGTAGAAGCACAGCAGTAAAGTTGTATATCTGAGCAATGCTGAATATTATTTTGTGGCTTTGAAAACAGGTTGCAAGACATATTCCATGATTAACTATTCTGTCTGAGTGGATTACATTAAGCCTTTGATGCCAAAAAAGGAATGCACTTTATCAACAAGCTAAGGGCCAATGCCATAATATTGTCTCCAATCAGTGTCAGTCTTCCTTGGGCATTCTTTGCCATGGACAATGCAAACCAGGAAATCATGGAAATGGACAGCAGCAATTAAGATGATTACAGCTTTTTGATTCCTTTTTTTCCTTTCTGCTGCAAAGGCAGGAATTTCCAGCAGCCATATGCACAATTGTTTGTTTCACATGTTAATGCTGACCTACATCAGCCTTCACCAGTTGGTGCCCTCTAGATGTTCTGAACTACAACTTTCATCAGTCCCAGCCAACATGGAGAGTTCCAGTTGGTCAAAGGCTGGTCTACTACACAAATGCATGTCCAGGATTTTCTAGGGCTGTTGTCATTGACAGGGAAATGTGTGAATTCGCCAAGGGTTTCTGTTCTTTTTGAACTGTGGCTTGAAATAAGTGATTGCACTATTTTATTATTTGTCGTAAAAGGAGTCAAGCACAGACCATGCAATAATAAGGTACCAACAATTTGTATATTGTGCACAATTTCAAAAATTCAAAAAATACACACTCGCACAAATTTCAAAGTAATTACATCTCAAGGCGATTTAGATCATGGAGGATAAGCTATGCTCTCCCTCCAGTGTTGGGGACAGTATGCCTCTGCATGCCAACTGCTGGGAATCACAAGCAGTGCTATTGCACTCAGGTGCTGCTCAGAGGCTTTCCATGGGCATATGGCTGGTCACTGTAACATTTCCAGAGAATGAATGAATGAATAAATCTTTATTTGTGTCAGCCATCGGCCATAGCAATAAAACAACAATGTGATATACAAAGAATGGAAATAAAAAGTCAGACCTTTGAGCCAATACTATAGTGTGGGACCCACAATGGAGTCCAGCTGGTGCTCTCTCTCTAGTGTTTCTGTCCCTTTTAATGATAACAATATAGGCTCAAAGGTACCTCACTAGAAAACTGTACATCCCCTATGATGGATTACCCCCCCCCCCAATTTCTCTGTGTACATATGAGGGAGGGAAGGAGGGAGGGAGGGAGGGAGGGAGGGAGGGAGGGAGGGAGAGAGAGAGAGAGAGAGAGAGAGAGAGAGAGAGAGAGAGAGAGAGAGAGAGAGAGAGAGAGAGAGAGAGAGAGAGAGAGAATCATTCTATCCTTTATTTGGTCCTTGCCTAATTCTCCAAAGCACTCATTTGCATTTAACTGATTTGATATATTTGTCCATCTGTTGCATAGATGAAGCAATGTAGGAATGTATCATTGTCTCTTTGTTTTAAGATGGCATCAGGGTTTTTTTGTTTTGTTTTTTGTTTAGAAATTCCCAATTGTTCTTTCATCCTTATGGATGGGGTGCGTGCACTGAACAATGGCAATGCAAGTCATGAATGCCAGGCACTGAAGTAAAATTTGGTTTTTAGATTTTTAATCAATGGGATAGTAGCTATAAATAACGTTTTGCACTAGTTAACTATTTTATTTGAACTTGAATGTGCTTTTACTAGAGAAACCTTAATTGTACATCCAGCATATAAATTATACCATCTACAAAACAAGCCATATTACAGCCAATAAGTATCTTTTTGTGTTTCAGCTGATGAGATTCCTGCTTAAGCTGGAAAAGTCTCTTTCATTTCGAATCCAGTCACAAGAATGCTTGCTATATTTACTTCTCAGTAGCAATATCTTTCTTAAATCCTTTCACAGTAGCTCCTTTGAACATAGTAGCAGGTCTGAAATGCCCTGTGATTTAAATCCAAGTACTATACAAAGAATTCTTCAAACGCAGAATTCTATTTAACTGAGCATTAGAAGCATTTCCGCTACCCTAAACATCTGAACTGGAAAGAGAAATCTGCAAGTGTTTGTAATATCTCAATTCTATAACCATGCTGGCTGTTAATCTCTAATCTTCTTTGCCCAACTTTTCTTTTCTTTGAAAACTTGGTCACGACTATGTTCATCGTAGCTGTAGCTCCGGTACATTTTAAATATGATAAAGCTTACAGGTGTTTACTTCTTCCACCCAGAGAGTCCACATGGAGCTGTTGCCCCTTCGTCCTGGACTTACCATATTGAATAACACAGCAAACTGTAGTATGAGGGGATGGGGATACTACAAAGCCATGAGCGAGCTGCTAGTGCTTCATGTTCTTTTGGATTCATCCCATAGTTGCCAAGTAGAGAATAAGTACTTTGAGTAGCTGCCAATTGACATTATACCGTTGTGATATTCTCCATCATCACTTATGGTCTATGCCAGTTGGCAGGGATGCCTGTGAAACCTCATGGCTATGCTATCAGTTTGTGCACATTGTCCATGCGTATGCACATTATCAGCAGTTATGTACGTTCCTCAGTGAACTCATTTTAGCTACCACTTATATAGCACTGTTTCATCAATAGTACTGCCAAACCACAAAGATGCAACTGGTTGAACAACTATCTACATCCAGTGTTGCTTTCCTACCTAGGCAACTGTGAAGATCATATTGCATGTACCTACAGTCTCTGCCTGAAAAGGATAACTTAAATTTCATGTAACAATGTGCTTATGACTCTGAATGATACATGGCATGCCCCTATTCAGCATCTATTGTAATATGATGCTGAGGACCGTGCTTCCAATATAGTGGTTCAAAAAGAGTCATGGGCGATGGACAACAGCTGGTAATGCAAACAGATTGTGCAAGTTCTTCAGATATTCCGCTGCAAGTACAACTAGGGGGAAGCTCATCTCGCTTGACCTGTCTCTCCTCCTGCATGTTTAGAAACCCAAGCCACTTGCATTGTAGATAAAACCTCTGTTGACATACTTGCAGCCAATATATTTAAGTGACCCTGTTTGATATACTTGCCTTCTGAGAGACCTCAGGAAAATGAGACGTGTCTCAAGAGATAATTTCTGGGGTGTGGGGGATGTTAGATAAAATCAATAAATTATGTGCCCCAAAGGCAAAACTAACTGTTTCACATGTTGGTTTGCATGGGCAATTTGTACAGTTTCAGTCACTTGTCTAGAAAGTTTCAGCACAAATATGAATAATTGAGCTGGACACAGTATGACTACTGAGCCTAAAGAAAACATTACATTTGTACCTGTGATGTGTCAGGAGTCGTAAACTCCCAAGTGCAAGATAGCCAAAATGAAAGTAACATCCAGGGATTGCATACAACACCTTTTTGTGTGTCATTTCAAAAAACAACAGGAAAGCAATTCATTTCTTTTGAACTTTGTCTTTGACAAGTTGTTTTTATCTGGATCAAACCCATCCATTTATTTATTTTTTTAAAAAAATGCTTGTCAAAATTTTCATATATTCCTGTATTGTTATTTTTGGATAATACTGAGCTCTAAGAAACATCAGTTCAATTGAAATCATACTGAAAAAAGAAACAATGTAACCAACAAAGGGTGAATGAACATTTCACCTCCCCAGTGCAAAGCTTTGAGTGCGTGCAACAGGCTTACAGGCACTCAGAAAGTACTGTACCCACTACCTATGCTTTCCACTTATTCTACCCCAAGCACTTGTGTTTTAGGATAGGGGCAGGAGACTGTGGCAGCAAAAGTGGGGATAGGTACCCTACAAGCCCTGGTGAAGCTTGCTTCTCTGCCAAGGAATGCTCTAGAGCAGGCATCCCTAAACTGTGGCCCTCCAGATGTTTTGGACTACAATTCCCACCATCCCTGACCACTGGTCCTGTTAGCTAGGGATCATGGGAGTTGTAGGCCAAAACATCTGGAGGGCCACAGTTTAGGGATGCCTGCTCTAGACCTATACAGTGGTACCTCGGGTTACAAACACTTCAGGTTACAAACTCCGCTAACCCAGAAATAGTACCTCAAGTTAAGAATTTTGCTTCAGGATGAGAACAGAAATTGTGCTCCAGCGGTGCGGCAGCAGCAGAAGGCCCCATTAGCTAAAATGGTGCTTCAGGTTAGGAACAGTTTGGGGTTAAGAAGGGACCTCCGGAACGAATTAAGTTATTAACCAGAGGTACCACTGTAGTGCTATAATCACCAGCAGGAAACTAAAGCTCCTCATCTTTCCTGGCATTGGCTTACACCAGAGCTTTCCAAACTGCATGTCGTGACATGTTAGTGTGTCGGCTGCAGTGTGTAGGTGTGTCACACGAATGCTCCCGCGGCTGGAAAAGGGTTAGTTTTAACCTCCGGTTTGCCAGTAAAACTGAATTACTGTGTCGCAAAATGATGCATGTCTAACAAGCGTGTCACCAACATGAGAAGTTTGGAAAGCTCTCGCTTACATATTAGTAGGTTGCCCAAATATGAACTTCTACTGTCACCTTTTGTATGTTTATTGGAACAAAATGTATTGGATGTGGACTGGGATACCACCTTCTGTGTTGGTGAGAGCCAGTGTGGTGTAGTGGTTAAGAGCGGTAGACTCGTAATCTGGGGAACCGGGTTCGCGTCTCCGCTCCTCCACATGCAGCGGCTGGGTGATCTTGGGCTAGTCACACTTCTTTGAAGTCTCTCAGCCCCACCCACCTCACAGGGTGTCTGTTGTGGGGGAGGAAGGGAAAGGAGAATGTTAGCCAGTTTGAGACTCCTTCGGGTAGTGATAAAGCAGGATATCAAATCCAAACTCTTCCTCTTCTTCTTGGTTGTGTGGATGAAGTGGAATATTTCTCATACCTTATATGCTGCTCTCCCAAGCTTCTTGGATGAAGCTTGGGAGGCAAGTATCATTAAAAAAAAATGTGGAGTGTGGCTGAGTAAATCTGCATTTGTCTTAAATACTTTCTAAAGTAATTTGATGCTTTCAATATATCCCCCCCCTTTCTTTTAAAATAATACGTTGCATTTCTCACTTATTGGGGAAAGCAAAATGCTCCATAGCTGAGTGAATGTCAAAGGATACATCTTATGCATTCAGTGTCTGCATTAAGTGGAAGGAAAACAATGAGCAAAAAGAATGGCTTATGAACAGAAGCATCTTGCTATCTTTTATTGTAAGACAGATCTACCAGGACTCTCCTCTGCCCAGCTCCAGACATATACTGCTGGTTGGTACCAATTTTTTAGAGAGTCATTACCTCCTAAACTCCAAACTGTAGATTCAAGCAATCAGTGCCAAGGGCACGAGGAGGGGGAAAAAACTGTTCTGCTCTGCTAGAGTATCTGTCACTTCCAGCGCTTATCCCTGGCCAGAAGAATTTTATGGAGACTGTATTTCTCAAGGCCCTGGAGTTTCAGTCTTATTTTTACACAATTCTCTCCTTTGTGAAACTCTAGGGAAAGAGTGTCACTTTCACAGCTCAAGAGCACCAGAAATATAGATGTTAAAATTATATTCATTTTATTGTCCTGGCGTGTTTGCATGCGTGTGCGTACACACACACACACACACACACACACACACACACACACACACACACACATTATCTATATATTTTCAGAGTGAAGCAAAATGAGTTGGGTTTTTTAGTGGAGAGAGAAAGGAGAAAGGCTCTTGAGTACCTATATTCTTTGAACAACTATGGGAATGAGACACAGCACCATAATGTGTCCAATAAGTGCTTGGATTCCATCTAAGTCTGGCACTTGTCAGGCACAATCCTACTATCATGTTAGTACAGTATAGCGAATTTAGTTTAGGGATGGGGAACCTTTGGCCCTCCAGATATTGCTGAAATTTAACTCTCATCAGCCCCACCAAGCATGCCCAGTGACCAGGAATGGTGAGAGCTATGTTTCAACAACATCTGGAAGGCCAAAGGTCCCCCCCACCTGATTTAGTTAAAGGCATGATTTTAAGGGCTCCTGCTTTTTAGCTTTATGGGACAAAGTTCAAGAGGGTGGTAGCTCTTAATAGGCACAGGCAGCAGCAAAGTGAAACAACTGCTGTTAGAAGTTCATAGTAAAACACCATTCTCATTTCTGTTTAATACCTACTGATACCTCTTTCATGGCAAGCCTATTGAGCAATGGGTGGATTCCACTGGGTATCAATCTGCTTAGAGAAGGCATTCAGCAGGAGGCTTCTATAGTTGATTCTTCCTCTGCCTCAGATCTGCTCCAGAGGGAGGAATGTAGGAGGTGAAGGAAACACTGAAAATTGCCTTCTTCATTCTACTGACATGCAAATAGGAGGTAAAATGGAGGTAAAATGAAGTAAGAAGCATACAGGGGACTAGATGACTCTTGGGGTCCCTTCCACCTCTCCAGTTCTATGATTCTATGATTGTGTAATGCACAATAATACATGGATTCAATATATTAACTTAACCTTGGATTACTAACCCTGAATAAAACTTACATTATTACTAACCCATTGAATTGTGCACATCTTGTGTAACCAGATAGATAGATAGACAGAGGATAGATGGATAGATATTCACTTTATTTTAAAAAACAAAACAAAACCGATATACTGTAGTATAATACGGAGATGCAGATTTTTTAAAAATAGCATCTGATTCAATGTGTTTAAACAGTATTTCATTACTTCTAAATTTGTGTTTGTGCAAAAGTTACAATTTCACTTTTCTCACCTTGGCTGAAGCAAATTCATCTACTATGGCATCTTTGCTCCAGAGTCTGCAGAAGTCAACCTTCATATTACCTTGCCATTTCTCCTACCACTCAGCTCCCAACTGCTGTCCAAACTTGCGATCTTACACAGTCCAGTGGAGCTGGGGGGTGGGGGCTTTTCACACACAACACAAAAATGGAGACATCTGAAGAAGCTCTAAACTAAAGCCAAACCAAAGTCTACAAATCTATTACAAGCAGAGAGAGCATTCATAATTCCATTTCCTGGACTTCCCTGTCTGGCAACCAATGATGCTGTGTTGGGTTAGAAGTGGATTGGATGCCTGTGGAGGGGGTGGGGTTTGGGCAGGATTTTCTCCTAGGGCTGAGCAGTGAAAATCCCACTTTGGAGTCAGCTGATGGGTGGGGGAGAGAAGAGAGAAAGATGAGGGACTGTGATGCTGTGTGATAGTTGGAGGCAGATTTCTGGGGTGACTTTTGCGTGGAGAGAGAGAGAGAGAGAGAGAGAGAGAGAGAGAGAGAGAGAGAGAGAGAGAGAGAGAGAGAGAGAGTCTTTCTAATCCAGCATGTTCTTCCTATCAATTGCTAACCAAATCCTGCTGTGTACTCACAAGGAGGGCAGGAATATGAAGGTGCTCCTCTCTTGTGTTTCTCTAGCATCTTCCATTTAGGGTTATGCTGCCTGGTACATGGAGGTTCTGTTCAGTTATCATGTACAGTAGCTATTTATGGATGTATCCTCCATTAATGCCTAATGATTGAAAACCATCTAAATTAGGAACCACAAGTTAATTGCACACTGAAGAAGAAATCTTTACTTTTTTCCAGTTCTGAATCAGCTTCATTTGGTGACTCCAGATCCTAGTATTAGCCCTCGTGGTTCTCATTTCATTGGCTCCTGGGAAAAGCAAGAGCATACAAAAGCATGCAGCTCACTGGTGTAGAATGAGCTGCTCAATGTTCCAAGGGAGATTATAGAAAATGTCACCTTATAACATTTGTAGGGGAACTACATCCCTCCAGATGCTGCTGAACTACAACTCCCATGAGTCCAAGCAAGCATAGCTAATGACCAAGGATGATGGGTACTGTAGTTCTACAACATTTGGAAAATGGAAGGTTCCCCTCACCTGATGTATGTTTACAGTGTTTGTTTAGAGACTGTTACATTAGAGAGAGAAAATATAGTTGCAGAGTGGGTGAGATAAAAGAGAACTGAGTCAAATAGCCAGTCCACTGAAACAGCAGAGAAAAGAGAAGGAGTGGAGCTGGCAAAGATTAAGTCAGTGTGAGGTGATGTGAAAAGAATGGAGTCGAGGGAATCTCGGCATACCTCTTGTGCTGGAGAATCAAACAACTGTGAGACTAAATATTTAAGCCTATATTCCTTGCTTCTATAGTCAAATTATCATAACTTTTCTACCCATCCCCTCCCCTTGATTGAGCACCTCTCAATGGTCATTGCAAGCTATTTTAAAAAACAAAACAAAAAACAGCTGCCTGATGTGACTTTGGAATTAACTACTTGGTCCTTATCAATGAAACAATGACCCCAATTTAAATTCCAAGCTCTGTGTCTGCAACTTCATTTTATTTGGGAACCATGGCCAATTATAATAGCATTGGAGCCGCATGCAATTACAAGTATTAGCATATTACAAGTATTTGCATATACTTGTAGATCCTATACATTTATATGGGGCATGCCTGCATGCAAATAAGCTGGCGATCAACTGCTAAATTCACGCCCTTGGAACTATCCACGTTATTCCCTTATATATGAATGGACTTCTTATTCCCTTTGTGAAAAATCTAATTCTTCTCAAAATCCATAGCTTACAATTTCAGCTACACTTGACTTACATTCACATTCCCAAGGCTTCTTTCACAGGTCTAACAGCTAGGGACTCCTGGAAGTGAAAGCTGAGATTCTGAAGCATGATATGTATGACAGCTTTTGGAAAAGAGATCGCTTTTGTTGCTGCTTAGCCTTCAAGTTCCAGGTCTGTTTCTAATTACCTAAAGCATTCACACTATTTTTCTCCAGCCATTTTGACAATCATTAATGTTTGCTTTCAACGAGGTTGAATAAACTGATATTATTTTAATATGAAGTTGAGAATGCAATTGCTTCATAATTGGCTGACTGCAGTCACTTAGCTCAAATTCAGGAGTAAAAATCAAATTAGAAATGCACTGCATAGCAAAAACGAAATAATAATCATCAGATTTAAGGCTCAATCTCATAATTTACTCCATAGGAATATGGGAAGCAGCTTTATACTGTGTCAGATCATTGGTTCAATATTTTTCTACACTGACTGACAGCAGTTCTCCAGGGTTTCAGGCAGGGGACATTCCCAGTAGTATCTAGAGATGCCAGGAATAGAAAAGAACATAACTACAAACTACTGCTTTTTACCAACTCCTGCGCTGGTAAAACTACCGGATACATCCCTGACTGTGATGTTCCCTCCTTAAGCTTCCTATATGTTATTAATTTAGAATAAAATAAGATATTATTTAGAATAAAATAGAATATCATTAAGATAATATATTATAATATAATATAAAACAAAAAGCAATAAAATCTCATCATATCCTACTCCACTACAAGAATCTCTGGATGCATATATAAGCATATGCTACCATAACATGGGAGAAAATGGTTTGCTCAAGGTCATTATTGATCTTCAGGACCCACCAGGGATTACACAGTCTCCTAATCTAATAGCCAAATTCCTGTGACTTGTGAGTAAGTCCCATTTGAAATGGGTGAATATTATTTCAAAGAATCCATAGATAGGATTAGATTATACAGTTCAATACTGTATATATTATACTACACAATGTTCTGGTTCAGATATAATGTTAAGCTGCCATCATGGCCGTGAGAAAATTGGAAATGTCCATTTTCATTTTCAAGTGCTCAGACTTGGTTAGATTTAACTGGGGTTTGTCAAAACAAGCAAGGATAGTAAACTATGGTTTTGAAGCTGACTTGTTCAGAAAATTCACTGTTGAAACTAACCAGTTTGTAACCAATTGGGACATAATAACAAACTCTCCCCACAGACACAAACCCAAAACTCATTTATGTAGCACCCAGCCATGGTTTTATGTTACAGTGGTACCTCGGGTTACAAACGCTTCAGGTTACAAACACTTCAGGTTACAAGCTCTGCTAACCCAGAAATAGTACCTCAGGTTAAGAACTTTGCTTCAGGATGAGAACAGAAATCGTGCTCTGGTGGCTCGGCGGCAGCAGGAGGCCCCATTAGCTAAAGTGGTGCTTCAGGTTAAGAACAGTTTCAGGTTAAGAACGGACCTCTGGAACGAATTAAGTTCTTAACCAGAGGTACCACTGTACATCCAAACGCAGCATTTCTCTGTTCTAATGACTCTCTGTTTCATGCATCTAACAAAATGTTTTTCTATCTTGGATTTTGGGGTTGTTTGCTTTTTCAAATTCTTTATTTGCAACTTTCCTCACTTCTTATTCTGTTCTTTTATTCTCTGCCTTCTGTACTGCCTTGTCAATCACTTTTCTATTTTCCTTTTGAGCCTTCATTTTGTGCTCGTATTCTTCTTTTTTGCTCACTGTTCTGTATTTTGTTTTCTTCCATTGTGTGCTCTTGCCCCCCTCCCAACTTTTATTGTTTTTATCCTCCCCTGCTGTTTG
The DNA here is from genome assembly GCF_963506605.1 of Zootoca vivipara. NCBI lineage: Eukaryota > Metazoa > Chordata > Lepidosauria > Squamata > Lacertidae > Zootoca > Zootoca vivipara. The sequence continues at coordinate 60,339,264 of NC_083279.1, forward strand.
TGCTGTAGAGTTTAAAGAGTGAATTAGAGTATTTGTGTTTACTGAACTGGGGCCTTACGGTTTAGCTGTAGCACTCAGCTGGAGTGGCAAAGCAGCATGAACTATGGCAGCATTCAGCATAGCCTAAGGGGTCTCACAATCCCAAAGTATTGCAGCTTTTCGCCCGTATTGAATATTCATCCCTTTTAATGATGCTGTACACTGTGAACAATCCAGTTTGACCACTTTTAAGTCAGACTGATTTCAAAGGGAGGCAGTCAAGCATATGCTTAACTCTCCCTTTGAAACCAACACAACTTAAAAATGCATGTTTTGGTTGGTCAGTGTCCATACAGGACTCTAAAGATGTAGATTGCTGTGATCCAAAGTTCTCCAGAGTTCCAGTGAGGCTTACATAAGCAGAGACTTCCCATTCTCTTCAGTGTTTGGAAGTGGTCCCTGTGCAGCTCTCAGCTGTGTGCATGAGAACATCAAGCAATACGGAAGTGAACAGCTTTTGCAGAAACCACATGTACATATCTGCACCAGATATTTTTACCCTGCCATCAGCTCTGTGAGATAGGTCATTAGAAGCTGGGTTGTTATGGCATGCTCAGTATCATCCAGATGGTATGTGATTGTCCAGGAATTTAATATAAGGTCCAACATTCACTGGCTCATGCTAGCTTCTGTTATAATTGCTATTGCAAAATATTACTATGGCCAGATTCAACAACAACAACAAAAAGTCGTGATCCTGCAAGCAGCTTCTGCTAGCACAGTGGAATTTTTTTTGACATTTTTCTCTGACTTGTTGATTCCCATGCTTTTTTTACAAATTACTTTTGAATCTTCCCAGTCCCCTCCCCAGGCACTAAAAATGGTGTTCCATGGGGGGGGTGGGGTGGAGATGTTGTTATCTAGGAATGTCCAAGGCCCCTTGAATTCGCACAACTAGCATTTTGGTTCTTTTGGACCTTGCCCATTATCATCATATCTATGCTTTGCTCCTTTCTATCCTGTTGACAAGTCATTGAAGCACACTTTGTCATTCACCAGGCACAGAATAAAAGGATGGAAATACATGTTGCATTTGCTTTTGATGAGAACTTGTACTTGCTTCTTTTTGTAACCAAGCAGCCATTGTGAGTTAGTCCATTCATCAACTAAATTTAAATCAGAGTCCTCTTTGTCTTGGAGAGGGGGGGGGGACAACTTTGAGATTTAATTTATACTTTAATTGTTGCCACCTGCCAGTTGCCACTGGAATGGGTTTTGATTTGACCTTATTGCAAACCTTTAAAATAACTTATTATGCCATGGAGCGCACTATTTATAAAACATCTGTCCCACTTTTGATTGAAAGAACTAGCAAATTACTTGAAGTTTTACTCATTCAAAACTAATCTTCCACCTCAAAGCCTGTCAGCACAGAACATCCCTTGATAGTTATGTTTCTATCCTATTTGGCAAAATGAGAATAATACATTTTGACTCCCAACAAAAGAAACATTTTCAATACCATGTTTTGAAGTTTCTAGAAAAACAAAACGCAAAAAAACCCTCTTTCTTTTGGTCTCAGTAGGATATTACAAAATATTAATCTCTTTTATAGCTAAATGCCATCTGTCTAAAGCTGGACATTTTTTGATAACTTAAAATCAATCAGGAGAACTAATTCTATTTATTTTGTATTTTCATGACTGGATATCTCATTTGACTTTTTTCCTGATATTGTTACAAAAATCCACCTTTACTCATCTCATTTCTGAAACATCTGAAAATTGCAGGTTTCTTTTCTTTCTTTGTTCCATTTATGCATTTAATAGATTTTCATGTTTTAAATGTGCACGTGTGTATTCAATGAAATGTCATGTAAGCTCCATTTCTTATACTGGACAAAATGTAGCTATTTTCAGTAACTTTCCAGCAACTCCTGCAATCAAGCTGGTGCCAAACATATTGCACTGCTTTCCTCTGGACTACACCAGCAGGGCTGAGAGGGGGTGGGTCTTGTCTTCTGGGCAGTTGGAGCTCTATACACACTGCTGCAGGCTTGCACCCCTGGGAAGTCACTTGGGGGCTCTTAACAGTGGTTTGACTTAATCCCCGGAGATGCACTCCATTGTCTTTCAAGAAAGATGGAAGCCAGCAACAACTGCCATAGAAGTCTCAGCGGGCAGGAAGCTAAACAAGGCCCTTTATTGTCTCTGAGAACAGCAACAGGTAAAAGGTAAGAAAAGTAAAGGACCCCTGGATGGTTAAGTCCAATCAAAGATGATTATGGAGTATAGCACTCATCCCGCTTCAGGCCAAGGGAGCTGGCCTTTGTCCACAGCCAGCTTTCCAGGTCATGTGACCAGCATGACTAAATGACTACTGGCACAATGGGACACCGTTACAGAAGCCAGAGTGCACAGAAATGGCATTTACAGGAAACTCCTGACTCCACGCCCAGTGCTATAGTATTGAATAAAATATATAGTGAGACAAATACTATGGTTCTATGTACAGTGGAACCTCGGTTTATGGACACCTTGGTTTACAAATTTTCGGTTTACGAACGCCGCGGACCCATCTGGAATGGATTAATTCACTTTCCATTACTTTCAATGGGAAAGTTTGCTTCAGTTTATGAACGCTTCAGTTTATGAACAGACTTCCGGAACTAATTGTGTTCATAAACCGAGGTACCACTGTATATAGTGAACTAAATGTGCTCAGTCCAACATGGGTTTTTCTGTGGAATTGCTATTCAAATTTCTTTCTGGCATCATTTATGTCATTACATTTTATGGCTGTGGAAGTCATTCCAGTCCCTGAGTACATGAATAAGTTGGGGAGGATAGCAGGGGAAACACACAAGAATTTTCCCCATCATATGCTTGGTTCCATTTCTGACTTTGGTACATTGACCATGAATTGGGATTCTAAGCACATTCAGCTGAACCTTCTTACGACTCTTCCCCAGAATTGGGAACCCAGATAAAGCAGGGTTTCCAGTCATGGAGAGTTGTATAAGCCATTCAGCTGAACACATTCAGAATGTCACTTCAGAATTCAGTGCTTAATGCAAGGCGATCTGAAGTTTCTTTCTGAAGTGATAGAAATGATTATGAATTGCATGTGAGACCCTGGTCTTCCCAACATATGTTAATTATGGATGCCTTAAGGGGACTGTGCAGATTTGTGAAATCCTTATACTGGAAATACAGATTTAGTATATACGCCGGCATCAAAACAAATATTTTACTGATTATACACACACCAATCTGTTTCCACCAATCGTTTTTCGTGCCCCATCACACATAGTATAAGTCTGTTCTTATGCTACCTGAGGAATGGTTATAGCATATTAAATTCTGGTAATGTTTAATATTATGCTCTGTATCATTTTGTGTCCATGTTTGTTAGAAAGCATCAGCTTAGCAGGTTTTTTGGGGGGTGGGAATCAAAGACCTCTTTTTTTAATGCTACCCTTCTCCATGGCATTTTTCCTTCTTTGACATCATAGTCCTTGGCCTCCGTTGCCCCTACAGCAATTTAATCCAAATGGCTGTGGAGACCTATGTTTCACTGATGTCACAATTCCACATTTGACATCACAGATGCTTAGAAACTATGTGGTTTGCTGCAAGCAATTTGATTACATGAAATGTCAGCATTGGTAAACTCTGCCAAACACTGCCCAGCCTACGAAGAAGGGGGAAGTGGTGCTGATAAGAAGCAGTAGCAGCCACCAGAGGAATAAAAGGGCGACAAGGTTGTTGCAACTATGTGAACATTTGCCAATGTGAATGTTTTTAAAGAATTTGTTCAGCTGTAGTTTCTCTTCATTCTGACAGGAATACTGGAATTAACATTTGGTTTAGCTTACATTTTAACAGGAAGGCAGATGTGCTATTGACCTGCCTGCCTGTAGCATGATAGGGTGTTAATTCAGGGCTTCAAGAGGCTGCCTACCTCTAATTGGTACACTCTCTTCCTAGACCTAAGTCAGTCTCCCCCAAACTGCTGCACCCCAAATGTTCTGGAGTTCAACCCCAATTGGGTCCAACCAGCACAGCTATACAATCCAGGGGCTGATGGGAACATGACTATATTTGCTGGCGCTGGTGGGAGCTGGAGTCCAAAGCATTTGAAGAATATGAGGATGGGGAAGGCTGATCCAGAGATTCCACCTATATATGGAGATAAGATATAGATATATATCCATATTGCCATGCAGCTATGTGAAAAGTCAAACCAAGCAATATTCAACAGATTTATCACCTATTTCAGAGGTGAAGTGAGTCCATCAACAGCAATGGAAATGGCAGGGAGGAGATAAGGTGTCATGCCGATGCATTCTTCCCTGTTAGCCAATGGGTGCCTTTGCATGGTTACTATAGAGACAAAATATGATTGGTAAAGGCAGCTGCTTAGCAGCTGTGGCCAGTTAAGAGAGCAGGTGGTAGGCGGTGAGGGCTTTGCTAGAGGGAAGACTTAATTCTGGCAGGATGGGAACCATAAAAAAGTAAGTATTTAAACAAATTAATGGGCAGAATAGCAAAGAGAAAATTTAAACTGGGGGTTACATTGGGTCTGTCAGCAAGAATGGCTAAATTATAAAACAAGAATATTTGGGGGGGATATGGGGGGGGGGGACAGTGAACGAACGGTGCCTTCATTCAAAATATAAATCATTTCCCCCAAGAGATGAGTTAAAATAAACTACGTAGTTCAAACCTCCACATATGACTGTACCTCTCTCCTTTTATCTTTTCAACACTGAGAAGACGATTATGCTACAAACATAGAAAGTGTCAGTAAGGTGCAGCATGCAAACAATAAGAAGAAAACAATGCTGTTAGATATCATGCACACACACAATTTGGAACAATTTATAGCAAGAGGTAAAAACCTCAGGTTTTCAAAACATTCAGTCCTGCAAGAGTTTACATTCACAAACCTGAAAATGAGCATGTAATAACTATGATTTACTGGCCCTTCCAAAGAAATTCTTAGAACTGTAGCACAAGTACACACTTCCTCAGATTGCAGACTTCCTTGATGATTTAGAGGAAGTGAGTGCATAAGAATAACCTGCTGGCTGAGACCAGATGGCCATTTAGCCCAGCATCCTGTTCTCACAATGGCCAACCAGATGCCTATGGGAAGCCTGCAAGCAGGACCTTAGGACATCACCATTCTCCCCACTTGTGCTCCCCAGACCCTGGTATTCAGAGGCATGTCACCTGTAGCACTGAAATAATCACAGCCATCAGGCTAGTAGCCATTGCTAAGTCTTCTCTTTCTCCGTGGATTTGTCTAAATCACTTCTAAAGCCATGCAACTTGGTAGCTATCACTACTTCTTGTGAGAGCACATTCCAAAAGTTTAATTATGCACTATGTGAAGAAGTTATTCTTTTTTATGTCCTCCAATATCAGCTTCATTGTATGGCTCTGTGTTCTAGTATTATAAAGAAGAAAAGCTCCTCTCTAATCACTCCTTTCAAATTATACATAATTTTACACACCTCTATCATGGCCCCCTTTTGCCGTTTTTTCTATTACTAAAGTGCCCCAAATGTTGCAACCTTCCCTCATGGGAGTGTTTCTCCAGCCTTTTGATCATTTAAAAACCTGTCTCAGCTCTACAATATCCTTTCTGATGTGGGGTAACCAGAATCATAAACAGTATTTCAAGTGCACCATATGTTTGGATAAGCAGCATTGTTATATTTCCAATCTCTTTTCTTATGTGTCCTAACATGGAATTCACTTTTTAACGGCTGCAATGTACTGGGTCAGTGTTATGTACTGAGCTGAAACCTAGAACAATAGGATCCAGAATGCAGCAGTCTGATTGGTCTGCAGGAGCTACCCAATCCAGCTCCAGGTGGAAGTGAATCTGCAACCTGATTGGCCTGCAGGAGCAGCCAATCAGGCTGCTGGCAGAAGTGAATCAGCAACCTGATTAGCCTACAGGTGCAGCCCTGAAATAGCCAATCATGCAAGGCCCATTGTGTAAATAATGTATATAAGCAGACATTTTGGGTGAAGAGCCATTCTTCTTCTGCTGCTGCTACTACAAGCCGAATAAAGAGCATATAATTCACTCCTGACTCCGAGTATATTTCAGTCAGCTTCATCTAGATATACACCATGACTGTACTACCCGATCACTCAGCAGTACTAGTTCAGACCCTGTATGCATTACATGAAGTTAGGAATTTTTACCTCAGTGTTCATCACTTCACACTTCCATTTGGATAAAAACTAGGCTGTGTATGAGAGAGGGGGGTGTTTTTTTGGGAGGGGGATCTTTTTCTAATGAGACTTTTTTCTGAAGCTAAAGTTATATCATTCATCTGAATAGCCTTTATTTCCTTACACCTCACTCAATTTGTTGTGAGTTTCAACATTTATTTAGGCTCCAGTTTCATGCACATACAGTTGGGCACAATAGGCCTTAAGGCTTCAATTTTATCTTTGCCACCCAGCTCAGTGCCATGTTATAGTACCTCCATATATCATTTTATTCTCACAACTTTGAGATGTGAGATACGCTGAGAGATATTGAGGTGCCTAAGCCAATGAGCTTTACAGGTGGTCAGAGACTGGAACCAAACCACACCACTGCCATGTGTGTTGTGTTCAGAAAGCCAAGGTTATGATGGACGTCAGTGGATTCAAGCTCTTGCCTACGAGAATCCCTGGGCACTGATTGTAGCTGGATCATTGCTGGCAGAGGTTGATGGAGTGGGTTGCTATGGCATTGTCTTGCATAGTCTGTGTGTGGTGATTCAGGAATCATGCTAGGATCTGTCCCTGCTGTTGTGAATTGATTGGCTGCAGCAAGCAACTTGTGGACATCACCACAGCCTGCTTGGTGTCCCTTGGTGGTGCTTCTACGGGTTTTGTGGATGCATTTAATTTTAGTACCATTTTTGTTTCGTTTTTGAAGTTGCATGTTATCTCCCTCTTCTCCTAGGTCGAACCTATATTGGTAATGGCAACATATATTCAATCTCGGCACAATATGAGTGTAGAATTGCTCTGCCCCAGCTTTTCGCAATATTCCTTATACATGTGGAGACAATGGATACATGGGTAGGACTGTGGTTTGCGTGTGTGTGTGTGTGTGTGTGTGTGTGTATGCTTTGCCTTGGCTGTGCATATATAGATAGACACAAATTTTCAGGCTTCCTATCAGTTTAGCTCCCTTTTTCTCTTTTATTGGCCTTGTCACTTTTTAATTTTGAGTGTAAATACTGATTTAGTTGAATGGTTTTGATTTTCTTTCACACGCAAAGGTTACAGGAAGAAAAACTAGGTAAGATATATAAGGTAGGTTGGGAAATGTCATAATGCGGCATTTCCCCCAATTAGTTAAATAAAAACAAATCGGCCAATATTCAGGTCCTCATTTGTTTTTCTTTAGGGCAGTTCATGATCATTTTTCTCAAGAACAGAAGAAGAGCCCTGCTGAATCAGACCAAAGACCTATCTAGTCCAGAATCCGATTCTCACCAGGACCAACCAGAGGCTTATGGGAAACCTGCAAGCAGAGTATAAACTCAGCAGTGCTCTCCCAATAATTCACGCCTATCAACTGGAATTCAGCAATGTGACACTTCTGATCCTGGAGGTAGTATAACCATCCTTACTAATAGCAGAAGCAAACATTGGGCTCTCAAATTTCAAAGGGGCCCTGTATAATGAGAAAATTCGGAAACCGCCCCCGCCTCTTGCCCTCCATTCTACAGCATTGCTGTGGTGCCTTCTGCTGTGTGGTGCCCAGTCTGGCCAAGCCATAAAACTGCCTCTGCTAATATCTATCTGAAGAGGTGTGCATGCACACGGAAGCTCATACCAAGGACAAACTTAGGTGGTCTCTAAGGTGCTACTGGAAGGAATTTTTTTAAATTTTGTTTCGAGTACTGAGTTCAGTGAGGCTTACCTCCAGATATGTGTAGTAAATGTTTCAGTCTTCAAAACGTAACCAGTAAAACGAGCTGTAACCAAACCAAAAGCAAAACAAGGGCAGCTAAACCGATCCAACTAGAAGCAAACAAGTTGCCTAGCAAAAGCCACAGGGCCGCCTTAAAACTCGTAACACCTCGGCATTCCAACAGCAGAACATTGTAAGTCCTCTAAGAACAAAATAAGAGGAGCCTATGCTGGCCAAATATATGTCCAAGTTATTGGCCTTAATTATCTAAAAGCTGATGTCCACAGGGACACAAAGAGGTTTGCAGAAATGCAGTTTAAGCTAATGCATTGTATAAGGCCACCAGCAGACAAAGGTAGGTAGGAGCCAAAATTGCTCCCAGACACATAAAAGTAAATGTTTGGCTGCCAGCATAGCAAAGCAGGTTATCTGCTGCCAAAGTTCATATAATCAATTGGACAGCAGAGCAGTCAGTTGGATAGCAAAAGAACTGTTGCACCAAGAGTAATCTGCCACCATCTGATGAATGATGCCTTAATGCTACTGAGCCCAGGAAAAGAAAGCACACTTTGGTCCCATAGCCTCCTCTGAACTTCAGAATACTTACTAAAAACTACTAAATGACCAAGACTTGATAAATGAATTCACTTCCTATGCCACTTTGTAGGTTTTCATAGTGAATTTGTGTCACACAACTGGCAATTCTGGTGAGAGGAATGATCTAAGTATCCCTTCTCAACCTCATGCCCTCCAGATGTTTTGGATCACAATGCCTTTCAGTCCTGTGCTGATCAGGAGACCCTTAGGACCTCTGCTTTCTAGGCACAGGACAAGCCAAAGTTTGGACGAACCCTTAGCACTAGGCTGGAGAAAGTTGGTCTAGAATCCCTTTGGCTGGACATAGGACTCAGAAATGAATGCATATGATTGGGAATTCACATGCTGTTGTGTTTAAACAGTCCAGGCTATTGAATACAAAAACTGCCAACTTGCTGCTGAAATGTTGATGAATACAAAATGTATTTCCCCACACAATGGGGAAAGGGCCATTGTGTGTATTTAAAGAATAAAATATAGAAAAGACAAATAACAAAAAAGTGTTCTGTCATTCATTGCAAAGAAAATAAAAACCCTCTGTTTGTTTTAAATGGAATAACTGCTGTTTTAATCTTTGACTTGGGGAGTTAATGGGGAAGTTATTTCTTTTATTGATTGTATATTAATTGTGAACTGCTTGAAAAAAAAATAGTGATGTAAGTCAAATAAATATTTAAATAGGTGACCTTGGAACTTGATGGAAAGCCTCCCATGTTGGACACTTATACTCCACTCTTCCTCTCAATGGGAGTACGGAGTGGCCTTCAATACAGTATTGCATAGACACCAACAAGTATGTATCAACCCATATTTTAATGTTATCTAAGGGAAGCCCTTCTCTGAGTGCCTTTAACCTAAAGTCTAGAAGGTGTCATATGAGTTAGAGACCTTTTTTTTTGGTGGCGGCCTCCTAGTTGCAGTGGTGGCCTTCCCTATTTATAGGGAATATATCCTGGCACCCAGAATTACTGTCCTTTTGATGCTAGGCTAATAATTTTTTGTTCTACCATACCTTTTAATATCTTATTTTTGTTCCTGTGGTAAGGTTAGTGGCTTTAGCTCCTGTATCTCCTATTGCTAGGCAGCTTATCTAATTTGTATTGTGTTTATACTTTGTACTGTATTTACACTGCCTGGGTTAGATTTTTTTTTAAGATTCATTGTGGATTATTTTTACTGTATTGTTTTGTAAGTTTTAATTGATTTTGAATGATGCATAGAGAAATCATTTTGTGGTATATTGACAAGGACAAATAATAAACAGTTAAATCAGAGTGGATTCTGAATGTTTTTACTTCCTTCCTTCTTTCTTTCTCTTTCTTTCTTTCTTTCTTTCTTTCTTTCTTTAGAAAAATGAATTGCCTCTTGATGGCCTCATTGCCACAATCTCTCTTAACAAGGTTTGCTGTGGGAAACAGTGTAATGAGCAAGACATGTGAAATATACTTGTTCTTTGCCAAACCTTTATTAGGCATTACAAGTATGGGCCATCATAAAATATTTTTTTATGAAATATACAACATTAGCTATTGAAGACAGGAGTTCTCCATTTACCAGGAGCTTTATCAGGTTCTCCCAATAGCTGTGCCAATTTCCATCCAGTGTATTGCCATCCAAAATAGTGAACTGAATCCCAGACCTTTGCTTAACTTGCTGCCAGCTGCATATCCCTGTTCCAGATTGTACTGACAATATAAACAAACATGCATTTATAATTATGTTGAGACTATCAAACTCGGTACAGGTTTCTTTGACCTGAGGTCAGATTTAATCCTGGAGGTCCATCCAGTTGCCTTCAAAAGTATAATCCTATTAAGTAAGGCATGATGCTGAGAGATTCGACATGGCTTAATTTGAATCACATCCCCCCCCCCCATCCCTTCAGACAGTTATTTCCAATGCTCTTTTGGACACAAAAAAAATCTCTTCATTCCTCTTGCTGATATTAATTCAGCACCATTAATTTACCTCACGTTCCATGCAAGAAGCTACATCGCAGAACACGATTTTGACAAATCCACTAAATAAATTCCCTTAAGCTATAGCCAAAGAGTCAATAAAATCGAGAGCTACATTTGTATTAATTGTGGATTTTATGAGGGAACAGCTTACTTTAGATGTATAAATGGGGAAAGTCTTAATCTTTTATTCTTACCACTGAGTGGCCTTTAAACTTTAGGTTTCCACTTAGAGTACCTACCAGGTGTGACAAGTGTATCAAGATTTGTCATGAAAAGTGCTTTAACTGACACCTGCTTTGGCACCTAGAGGGGGAAATGTTTCCCAGGCATACTTAAAAGGGAAGGCTTCAAAAGACCTTAAAGTCAATTCAGTTAACCAGCCAAAGAGGGAAAGGGGAAATTACAACATCAGCATGAAAATATTACAACTGTAAGACGTACAATTATGATAATTTACAGAATTAAAAAAAAATGAGGAGTCTTCTGGGAATATGACACAGAGACAAACCCTTCATGGGCACTAGAGCTCTCTACCAATAAGGAGTTGCTATTGGGGAGGGATGCAGATTAGGTGTTCCCATGAAGAATTGCTGCTGATAAAAAATAAGGGGGGAGGCAGAACATTATGACTAGCAAAATCCTAGGATACGTTCTTGATTCTGTTGATGTTAATAGCAGCGCCATTATGGACTACCAGAGCGCCAAATATTGGATGAGGAATGAAAAGATATGGAATGTGGGAAAGCAACAAACTAAATGTTTCCTTTTGTGCAAATATTCCAGCCTTTCCAGTGGTGTAGTGGTGAATGTTGAAGCAGATCTAATCTCATAATCACCCAAAGAGATTCCATAGGCACACCCCAAAAGAGAAATGAGAAATGCAGGCAGCTGTCAATCCCAATAGCCCCCAAAGAACCGTGATAGATAGCATAATATCCAATCTATGAGCATCATCTGGCAATTATAGTGAACTGGCAGAGGGTAGCGTGAGTCAGCATGTTGGACTTGGGGTGCATAGACCTGGCTTCACAGCCCTGATCAAGCATCATGTCCACTTTGTTGTTGTTGTTGTTTAGTCATTTAGTCGTGTCCGACTCTTCGTGACCCCATGGACCATAGCACGCCAGGCGCTCCTGTCTTCCACTGCCTCCCGCAGTTTGGTCAAACTCATGTTCGTAAGCTTCGAGAACACTGTCCAACCATCTCATCCTCTGTTGTCCCCTTCTCCTAGTGCCCTCCATCTTTCCCAACATCAGGGTCTTTTCCAGGGAGTCTTCTCTTCTCACGAAGTGGCCAAAGTATTGGAGCCTCAGCTTCAGGATCTGTCCTTCCAGTGAGCACTCAGGGCTGATTTCCTTCAGGATGGATAGGTTTGATCTTCTTGCAGTCCATGGGACTCTCAAGAGTCTCCTCCAGCACCATAATTCAAAAGCATCAATTCTTTGGCGATCAGCCTTCTTTATGGTCCAGCTCTCACTTCCATACATCACTATTGGGAAAACCATAGCTTTAACTATACGGACCTTTGTCGGCAAGGTGATGTCTCTGCTTTTTAAGATGCTGTCAAAGTTTGTCATTGCTTTTCTCCCAAGAAGCAGGTGTCTTTTAATTTTGTGACTGCTGTCACCATCTGCAGTAATCAAGGAGCCCAAGAAAGTAAAATCTCTCACTGCCTCCATTTCTTCCCCTTCTATTTGCCAGGAGGTGATGAGACCAGTGGCCATGATCTTGGGTTTTTTTATGTTGAGCTTCAGACCAAATGCACTATGTCCACTAGGTGACCTTAATCAGTGACTGTCCTAGCACAAGGATCATGTACTGAGCCAGACATATGGCTGGACAAATAATAAGAGGTTCTCCATTTAGAGATTTTATTATTATGCACAACATTTGCTGATTCCCATTTGGGACAGACGAAGGGAGCAATCCTACACACAAGAAGCTCCAAACCTTCCATTTTACAATGACTGGCAAATACTGCTCTAACATATGATGTCTGAGCTCCTGGTGTGTGTGGGGGGGGGTGAGTACCAGAGCTGTATTTTCCACCATCCCTGCTTCACTATACCACTGAGCCTTTCAGGTGAAGGTACTTAATGCCTATATTCAGCCTACTATATATATATATATATATATATATATATATATATATATATATATATATATATAATATCCTGCATAAAGCCATCATCTTAAATTGAAACATGTCAGTCAATGTGCCCTTTTAGTAAATATGGGAGAAGGAACTATATGCCCAAATAAGGGCTGTTGTACGAAATACCAGTCAGTGAAAACTATTCTGTAAGAAGTGCATATGCATCAGAGAGCCGGCATGATGTAACAGTTAGAGTAAGTGGAGAAATTGAAGCTCAGATCCCTTTTGAGCCATGAAGCTCATTAGGTGACCTTGGGGCAGAGAAAGTTGTGATGATAATATGGGGTCGAGAGACCTGCCCTTTGTTCTTTTGGAGGAAGAGTGAGATTTAAAAAGTAGTAAGTAAATAAAAATGTAGATCCTCAGCAATACAAATGCATATATGTGCCTTAACAAAAGAGGGCCTAAGAATTGCCTGTGTACACTGCTTTGATTTCCAAGTGAGCTGAACCTGCCAACAGGAAGATTCAAATTAAAGGCACAGGAGCTCTTAAAAATGCCTTTGAATTTAAATATGCTAAATTTGCCTCTTTGTTTTGAAGGGACGGGAAGTATTGGTAATCACTGAAAATGCCTGGGACAATTCAGAAGTCACAAAAATAGGGCCCACCCTATTCCCAAAACTGTAATTTAACTGTTTTTTATTCTGAATTTTAAATCATTATGACTCAGCCTGGGGTCTGCTAGTGAAAGGCATGTAACAACAACAACAACAACAACAACAACAACAACAACAACAAGGGTCCCTTGATCACCCTAGCAGACTCTCTTCCCTATTTGTGTTGAGGTAGAGAAGAATAGAAAAAGAACATCAGCTTTTGTCAACTTGGCTTGAATCAGAGTACAATGAAATGGCCACTATGTATATTGAAATTGTTCCACAGGTTTGTTCAGACTGCCTTCAACTGCATAGGCTTCCAACTTCCCATCATGAGGACTGATTAGTCACATGTGTGCAGATGAGCAGTATGAATATACATGAGTTTATCCTGATTCTTCTAACAAAAGAAAGTCTATAATTGTCAAAAAATAATTGGAAGAATGGCCATGTACATTTGGTCTCTCTGACAAGCCTTCTCATCTCAGGGAATCAGTTCAGCCAAGCTGGACCTGCCAAGCCCAAACACAGCCAACTATGTATTGTGGCCTGTTTGCTGACTGACAAGACCCCTGCTTTGGCAGTCCCAGACAGGCAGAAAAAAACAAGCTTATAAAAATCATTTTGGACCGCCGTATGCAGTGGATCACAATTTGTACAAGGCCACACATGTTCTTTACCATGGTGATAAAAGTTTGAGGTACTTTTAACCTTAGCTCCATTGGGCCAAGGCTTTACGGTGCCTTTGAATTAAAAAATATACAGTTAAGGGGCCAGATATTACCATATGAAACTATTGTGTGTGTGTGTGTGTGTGTGAGAGAGAGAGAGAGAGAGAGAGAGAGAGAGAGAGAGAGAGAGCACATCAGAAGATTAAGTAGTGGCAGATGCCTCAGGACATTATCTAAACAAAATGTTTGAAATGTGAATTACTAGAACTCTGATTATCTTCCATGCTGACTGAGTGGAACATTTCCCTGAGAATGACCTCAAGGGAGCAAGCAGAATTCTCTAACGTGAAATGAGAACCAAAATATATCAACATCAAAGGCTTCACTAAGTTGGGAGCCTGACAGCAGAATCAGGGAGGTAGTGTGAGAACATGTACTACTAACAATTAAATATTAACTAAGGGGGAAATTTAGGAAGCCAAATGCAAGCGACATGCATTTGAATAACAGAAACAAACTGAGCCAACCTGAAAGCTTCTTTGGTGTCAACTGCACATGTTACAAAAATGTTGAGATTTCTGGTGGCCCGAAGGCCAGGAGTTCTCTAACTGAGATGTTATTTGTGTGTGAAATATTGTTTTGAATACTGGAAGGATCAGAAAAATAAGAAGACTTCAGTCTGGGAATATCCAGAGATATTAGAATCCAGGCCCACAGATGAGGCTTAACAGACAAAGGAGGTCTATTAATTTCACTTCCTTGATGTGTGAAATGAGAATGTTAAAGAGAGGATTTTTTAAAATAAATAATATATAGAGACCATTTTGTACAATCAAGGATCAAGTGTATTGTGTACATGCTGTTGCTGTGGAAGAAGGTGAAATTTTCCATCACAAGGGGGGGGGGAATCCTGTTGTGGTTCCAAGTGAGAAAGTTTAACACATGAAATGAAAGAGCTTAGTGTATTACCCACACAACTTCGCAACCAAAATGGTAGGGAGGAGACACTAAAGATTTCATTGCTAAACCCTGTTTTTTCATTCCTACCAACATGGCATAGGGAATTATTTTGAACTACATATTGTCACATGTATCAGAAATGGAGCAGTATGAGGGGGTTGCACTTTGCAGAACTGAAACCAAGACCAGAAATATCAGGGGTTAACATATCAGTGTTTCTGCCCATCAGGGATAGAGATTTGTAAGGTTTGCCTTTGCAGTGGGCTGATCCATTCAGATGCTGCTGAACCTGCTTGAAGGTTTAAACAAAATTTCCAGTCTGATTATGCAGGTCTCTGAATTTTGCAATGAAGTTTTGGTGTGTAAAAGATATACCCAAAAGATGGCATTTTAAGTAAAAATGCATACAAATAGATAGCAAAGATATGCATTTTTCAGATGTACAGTATGGACAAAAAAACCCCATTGAAAATACATATTTTATGTTCAAAAAGTGCGTATTTTAAAAGTGCATAAAGTATAATTTAAATGAGGCCCCTTTTTACATACTTCCATTCATACTAGGATGGTATGGCATATAAGTCTAATGCAAAAAACCTTTAAAAAATATATTAATAATAATTCAGATTGTTGGGAGGAAATCAACATCATAGTAAGGCAATTGTTCCACCAGGACAACCATTTTAGCTTGCTAGACAGACTGATTTCTCTCTCCTCTAACCCCTCTTCAACCTATCTGTTTGTGATAACTGCTGCAACTATATCAATTCCATCTGCAATTGAGTATTCCTTCCATCATTGAGCCCTACCTGCAACTGCTTCTCACCTATCTTGGAATGTCAGCTACAATGAGATGACTAGAGTCTCTTTCCTTGGCTTCAACTTCCAAGTAGCTGTTATAAGAAGAATAAGGTATAGGCTGCTGGCAGGCTAAGCATGTCCTCCCAACTTCTGAATTATTCTTCCGTTTCCTCAATCTGCCCATATGCCTTTTCCTTCCCTGATTGTCATTAGCTTTGATCCAACCTTGCTATCCATGCTCTATCTTGCACACTGACTGGGGATGGACTGAACAATTCCATAATTCTGGATTTCATAATTCTGACCCATTCCATTTTGTTGGAAAATCGTGCTAAGTGTGTCATTTCCACAGGGTAGAAACCCTCCCACTGCATTAGTCAGTTCTCCAACAGCTAGTCCATATTTGCTACCTGAAACAGGTGAGTTTACAAGATGAAAGATCCATGTGAATTTCTTCCCTATATCTTGTCATTTTGTATTATAGAAAATATATAGAGCTTCCTGCAGCCAATTAGAAGCTGCGCTTTGGTTTTTGAACGCTTTGGAAGTTGACCGGACTTCTGGAACAGATTCCATTCAACTTCTAAGGTATGACTGTAATAGGGGGTGGACACACAATAGCATTGGTGTCACGGTCCGGTAGGCGGGCGTCAGGACCAGAGGCAAGATGGTGGTGTAGAAGCAGGAACAGGTGCAGGGCTGAGGGTCCAGCAGCAGGCAGTTGCAGGGTTAAGGAGCAAGGCAGAGGCGAAGATGAAGGTCTGTGAGTCAAGGAGCAAGGTGTTGACAAGGCGAAGGTCCAAGGAGCAAGGAGCAAGGCGAAGGCTCAAGGAACAAGAAGCAAGGCGAAGGTCCAAGGAACAAGAAGCTAGGCGAAGGTCCAAGGGTCGAGGAGCAAGGCGAAGGCAAAGCACGGGTCCCAGGAGCAAGGAGCAAGGCGAAGGATCAAGGAACAAGAAGCAAGGCGAAGGTCCAGGGAACAGGAAGCAAGGCGAAGGTCCAAGGGTCGAGGAGCAAGGCGACGACAAGACGAGGGTCCAAGGAACAAGAAGCTAGGCGTCGGCAAGGCAAGGGTCCACGGAGCAAGGATCAAGACGTCGACAAGGCAAGGGTCCACGAAGCAAGGATCAAGACGTCAGCAAGGCAAGGGTCCAAGGAGCAAGAATCAAGGCGTCGGCAATGCAAGGGTCCACGGCGGAGCAAGGATCAAGAGGCCAGATGCAACCAGGCACGGATAGCGTTGCTGTGGCAAAAAGCTGAAGGGAAAATGCTGAGCTTTTATCCCTCCCAGCTCCTGCCACCAGGTGCAGTGAGATCTCAAGTGGCCTCACCTGGGTGACTACTCCTTGCCTCTCCAGCACAAGCTGAGGACTTCACCTGTGTGGCCACGCCTTTCTTCTCCAGCACAAGCTGAGGCATGCCCCAGTCATGCAAAGCACTACAGGCCCCAGAGCCTGACTCCTGCCCATACTCCTGACAATTGGTTTCATGTATTTGATTTCTTGTTACATTGTATTAAAAGGGGAAAATCCACATCCTTCCATAAAATGATGCCAAACAAAAATGAGTAGTTTGTAACACATTCCTTTAAAAGAAGTAAATCCCACAAGGTCATTGGGATTTTGCATACTTGTCTCATGGAACAGGACTCTATTTCAGCAGAAAGTGAAAGAGACCAAGGTATCAAACTACAATGCTGTGAAAAGATATGGATAGCTTCTAAGATGTTACTCCTTCCTTCTCCCTCCTGAGAGGACCTTTTCCAATTGCCTAGATGTCACGTATCAGTTTCATGCTTGAAAAAGAGACCACGTGGGGTAGGAGATAAGGCAATTTTAGTGGAAAAATCAGACAAAAGGTTAAGCACTTCTCTACTCAAAATCACAGTCTCCCAAACTGCTTTTCTTTTTAATAGAGTGCATCAAGGTGATTGGCATTTAACACGTAGTTAGCTCCAAAGTATCTACAAAATCAGAGCTCATGGAAGGTTAAAACAATTTTAAGTGGCAGTTGCCAGGGCAAATTTAAGAAAAGAGGCAATGGGTTAAGGTCAGGAGAGCAATCCATAAGGAGTGGGACAAGGCATGAAAAGGATCTTTAGAACTCAGGCAATCGACTGAACTGTCCAATGGATGGGTGAACATGCAACAACTTAGTCCTCAGTCTAGAGAGTTTTTATGATGGGCCTGATTTTGACCAGTGGCCTTGGTGCAGATAGAATAAGGAGCAGAGCATTGTTGGCAAACACCCAGTTCAAGATCTATGATGTCTTAGATAGACCTCCCAGGAGCTCAAACCCCTTTTGCACAAACAAAATCCATCAACATCATCTACCCTATTTGTAGTTCCAGGGGATATATCACATGAAACTGTGTTTTTGGTGGCTTCACTCGAGCTCCTCTGGAATTTATTCCTGTCACAGGAATTGTCGAAGGAACTTGGGATGTTCGCCATTTAATCAAATGAACGAGCAAACAAAAACTTGACCAAATGTGGGTTTTTTTCTTCCCACCCAACATGAAATTTACACTGGCTTATAGCCCAGAACAAGCACATTTACTCCTGCACCTGTGACAAGTTCACGACTGAACTCCTGTGGCATATCAGGACTAGAAATGAGAACTTCAAATGATAAAAAAGAACGAATCTACAGTAGAGTTTTTGAAGAAGAGCAAATGCAAAAAGAGTTCTTTTATGATGTGACAGTCCTTGAAGCACCGACACTAGTTCCCTCAGTACTAAATATTTCTAATTGTTCAGCTTATCATATGGCAGAACCAGATGCCACAAGAAAGGCAGTGCAGCTCCTACTCCAAGTTTCTTCCTCCACTCTTCTTGGTAACTTGCAATACAATGCACAATTTGTGTAATAATACATGTGGATATATAATTGAATGCTAATGGTGTGCTGCCTCAGCAGGATCCAGAAATAATTGTACAGAATTTTAAATAATTGTACAAAATAAATAATAAAATACACTGAGCATGGCATAACACCACCATGTCATTCACCTCCTATTTCCTCCACTGCCACCAGACAATTATGTAATGTGGTTGGGGAAACACAGTACATTCATGTCACATGTTGTATTATAGAATGCAGGGGTGGGGAAATCTCTAGGCTTTCATAGCCTGCCCTTGGGACTGTGTTCAAGCCATGTCCTGTCACCAGGCCAAACCCCTCACTTAACTCTGCTTTGAACCCTCATTGAATACATTTGCCAGACTGAAATGTGGCCTCAAACCGTAATGTCTACTCTTTGTTTTGATTCAGAGGTGTGTGAGTGTAGACCCCTCTCACATTTGCATGACTGGAATGTAGCCTACTGTGCAAAGCTAAGAGTCATGTCTGTTGCTTTTGCCTCTGGGCCTTCGACTGAAAAGGGTTCCCCTTTGATTTAACACTATAAGTGACAAGAAGTGGTGTTCTGCCATTTTTTTCTTCCAGGTTTGTTCTGTAGAAGAGGCCTAGTTGATTTGTTCAACTTTGTTGGGTGGTTATGGTAGTCTAAGCTATGCCTGATGTAAATTCTTTGTGCTGTGTATACATATGGAGCTGTATCTTGGATCTTGGCTTTAAATAATAATGGGTTGGTGTTTTGGCTTGAAGCTAGAACCGTTTATCATTTTACTTTAAATTCAGGACAAAAGTGCATATTGCATCTATATTTTAAGCTTTGGGTAGAATTAATTGAAGCCTGTTTTCGCAGGTGGTAAAATTATTGGAATTGCTTGTAAGAGTTGGGTTAAAGAAAGAGAATAAAGCCACTGGCAATTTCCCAGAAGGAGATGTAACTTCCTGTCATGTATAGCCACTGGCTGTATCACCTATCTTTGCAGGGGGTAAATGTTGCCATGAAAAATAAAACACACACATACACACACTCATTCTTGGAAACAGGGTGTTCAATGCTCAAGGCACTTGCATGCAATGTAAGACTGAAGGCAAAGATGGCTTGATTGTGTGATGGAAAAAGACAATGGAAACACATATCCTTTTATGCCCTTCTGCAGTATCTTATTGTGCTGGCTTAGTAAGTCTGAGAGTGCTTTAAAGTTGAAGCTGAAGTGGGGGGAAACTGATTCATCCTCTCTGCTGTGCTTGTGACTATCTGTTGACTTGCATCCATTGTCACCACTACCGTAGATCTATGTAAAGCACTTATGACTGAGTGAAGACAGCCATACCACTTTCAAAGTAATATATGAAGTCTCTGTAGCTGGAGGCCGCATATAGGCAATGTTTTCAGTAAGGCAATGACTTAACAGGGAGCCATGATAAGAGCACCTTTCCATTGTTTCGTTTCCTTCCTTCCTTCCTTCCTTCCTTCCTTCCTTCCTTCCTTCCCTTCCCCACCCCCTCTCTAAGCTTGTCTTGCTGCTGCCAATGCTGCATAGTGGCACCACTACTGTTTGCAATGGTGGCAAAACAAATATGAAAAATGGGAATAAAAAGCCTTCCCACTAGCATTCCCCCTGAAAGCCCTAACCTCTGAAAGTTACTTCAATTTTACCCCACCTCCGAAAAATAATTTCTGGCAGGTTTTGTCCTCTTGCTTCCCAACCTCACTGAGTTTCAGATAATTTATTTTGGGGTACAATCTTTGGATTAGTGTACAGAGGCTCTTGTTTTCACCCCTTTCCCAATGTTACCTAGCATGGAATTCACAGCTGCAAGTAGGACCTCAAGATCCATTTCAAAAAATATGTCAGTCTTGGTTCCAGAACATTGCGTAGTTGGGGTTTCACAGTTTAAATGCAGGAAACAAAAATGAAATGTCCCACTGCAAATGCTAATATCCACATGGTAACAGTAAGGGACCAGTCTAAATATGTGGCTCCACAGTCGTGTGACCTTGCTGACCCTGCAGTTAAACTTTTTTTATTTTTTACCTTTTTCTCATTTTGGGGCATGGTTTATCGATGAAGCCATACAAATCAGTAAGACAGAGGGTAAAATTCAAATTATTTTTTTTTTTAAAAAAAGCATTTTCCAACTCCCTAACTTGCTTTATAAAATTCTCCTAGTTAAACCAGAATTCAAGAGGAGAGGAAAATAACACAGATCAAACTAGAGAAACAGCAAAGACAACAGGACAAATCTCCATAATTTCCATCAAATCTCCTTCCACATCTGTTACATGCATGGCTTTGGAAGTATGACAAATGCGTCAAAGAAGGGATTTAAAGTTTTGGATAACAGTTCTTGGAACCAGCCACTTGCTTTATCTCATCTGATATCTGTGTCTTTGACCAGAAGCTACATGGCACATTAGATAAAAAATATCTTTGATCTCCTGTCATCAAGTTAGCAGAATAGCTTCCCACCTGGAAAAAAATTAAGTAACAGAGAAAATACAAAGATGTTATTGAAATGCAAATAAAACATTTTTGGAGTGCCATGTGTTTGCTACATCCGTTAGAACAAGTAGTAATGAAACTCTAACAAGGACACTGTCCAAATTATCATAATCTTAGGAAGAATTTCAGTACCATATTTGCTAAACATTTAACAAGGAATGTTTTGTTGTAGACACTTATTTTCAAGGACTCCCACAGTGACTCCAATTATGATAGCTCCCAGACTATTAAGAAGCCTTTTATACTGCATAAGCAAACAGCTCTTTGGGGAGTACCTTTATGTAAAACACAATAATAAATCTACTTTGGGCATAATTAATGTTGATGTATAAAATGTGTTCTTTTAGAACATGTTCAGTACCAAAAAGTGCAATTCATTTCTATATTGGGTGAACAGCAAAACAAATGTTAGAAGCAAAATAGCTCCCCCCCCCCAATTTGGGGACAGGTTGTTTAATATTTTCCTGAACATATATGCCTGTAAGTATATTTACTGGCTGAGTGAACAAAGGCCTTTGGTTTAACGCACCTGTTTGGCATTCTGGGCTTGTTTGGTTTGCTATATTCCTCTGGAACACACTGATAACTTAACATTGGCATGTAGGTCAATGAGTTGAGTATCTCAGTCATGAGGAAGAAAATGTATAAATCAATCCAGTGGTCTTCTGATTGCCTTCTTTTTTCTATGAAATTTTTCTTTTTCTTCTACAAAGTTTCTGTTATTTTTCTTCGGAGTTTATCCTAGCATTGTCTCATATCTCTTCCACGGTCTAGCTCTTTCTCTTTATAAAGAGAGAAGTTTTCATTTTTCATTGTCATTGTTTTATGGATTTTCTCATCTAAGAACAGATCTAAAGTTGAGCATCTCATCATTATCCTCACGAAATCTATTGTTTTCACTGGCCACATGATCAAATACGTGATGGAACATATTCATAGCTCTTACATGAATTCTAGATCACGGGAGAGCATGTTTCCCCCCACAATTCATAAAAGCCGTTTGAAAAAATCTAGGTGTCTTCTGAAGTGGATAGTCCAAAGTGGTCCCTGATCATGCACACCCACTTCAGGAATTTTTCCAGCGACTGGTGGCATTAATCTGGAGCTGAGGTTGCTGTGCTTGAATGATGAGTGGCATGGTAGCAGCAAGTGTTGTGAGTGCCAGACTGATTGGCTGGCTGGCTGGAAGAATCATTTGGTTTGGCATCTGGAACAACAGGCCACTGATTCCTGCAGAACTGGTTTAGGACTCGTGTTAAGTTGTATTGACTCTCTTATAGAAAGGTAAAAAGGAATTCATGGGATCTCTTCAGGGTCAGAGATAATTAGATTGGGTTGCTAATGCCAAAGTCAACTGAAATAAATATGTAACACACCATCATCGGCAAAGGAGGAGGAGGAGACTGTGGTGGCATCAGAGGCTATGTGAGAGGCTGTGTTGGTAGCCACTGCAGCTGCGGTGGCAGTGGCACAGGGAGAGGGGGGGGGGAGGTCTGCTGTTGGTGCAGACGAGTTGGCGAATGAATGTAAGGCCTGTTCTTGTCAGGCTCCCATCCACAAACACAATGATAGTGGTGAGTAGGGAAGAGATCTTTATTCGGGCTATTAGTGGCACAGGCTCATTAACAAGCATAAGGTCCAGAAGTAAAGATTCCAAAATACATGTGTAAGGCAAGAGGTCCATAACTGAATGGAAGCTACCAAGATGTTCCAATCATTGACACATCCCACCTGCCATGTTTCTAAAGATGAGATGGAGTGAATTCGCTCACAAGACTCTCTTGCTCAATGGGTATGCCATGCAAACACACAAGTGCTTCCACATACAAAGGTAGCACCTGGTTCTTGGTGACAAGACTGCATCATCCTCTTCTTACTCCAGCTCTGCTGCCACCTCCTCTTCAGATATTATCTCCGGGTGTTCAAAGTCCTCCACCCTCCCTAATAAGGCTCTGTGCACTGTGGGAGGGGCAATGAAGACAGCCAGAAGGTCTGCTTCTCTCTCTGGCACCTAGAGTCGCAAGGGGAGGACATTCACCCTACATCTCTGGGTTCTAACCTTCCAATCCCACTTTGCTCCTTCTCCTTCTCCCTCCCTCCTTGTTTCATTCCTCCTCCTGTGGAGCTGCCAAACCAAGCCAGATCCTGATGGAACCGATGGGCCCTTGACAGTTCTTATCTAATCCCATGATCTAAATAAAACTAACAGTTCATCCATTATCATTTAAAACAATTGATTTTTCATACTTGATATACCCAACATTGGGCAATATTCAGCAAGCATGTCTGGTATATCCAAAAGTAGCATCCGTAATGCAGACAGAATTCTAATCAAGGTCTCAGGATATGTCTTTGCCAATTTCTGGATACCAGCCAACTACTCCTGAATGATTTAACTGCTATTTACATACCTGAGTGCAATGCTAAGCAGTCCATCATTGCTGGTATTACAGGCCTAGCCTGATCCATTAGTTTGAAACATACCCACTTGCACTAATCACCTTTAAAGTAATGTAAGAGCAATGTCTAGCTCATTATTTCTCAAACCATTTGGGTCTCTGTGCTTAATATTCTGAAAGGCTTTTTGAATACAAGGTCATCTTGAGCTAACAATTTTTATAACTTTGTGAAGCTTTTTTTTAAGGACTAGAATGGCTGGAATGTCAGTTTATTACCCTGCAGCTTTGTATAAATTTTATTAATTGCCAAGAAAACATGCATTATTATTGGGGGGGGGGGGGAGCAGTGTATGAATGGAGTGAGGAGATGCATGGCATTCCTCCTTAGAAGGACAACTGGTAACCTGCAGTGCATCTTTCAGGATCTCTTTTAATGAGGGCTGGATCACCCACTATTAGAATGAAGTTTCTTCCTTCACTGTAACTGTGTCCTCAAGTACAGTCCTTTACTTTTTCCTAGTGAATTACAGCCATTCACTTACATTAGAAAAAAGGAAAGGTACCCACATAGAAGAGGCAGACTTGTGTACAGTATTGCTATGGGGATTAGATCTCTTCTATGCCCCCGAAGCAATTTCAGCCACTGAAATTGAGGGTGCTTGTATCTGTATAGCCTTGTTTTCTTGGTCTTGAGAAGCGTCTTGAGAACTGGTGTGTGCAGCAGCAGAAACAACAGCAGATATAGATCAATGGAGCACATGAGTTCTTTGCCATAAGAAAGCTAATGGAGAATATCATGTACTTGAAAGTCAAGCAGAGAGCTGAGATGCAGGAATACGTTCAAATGATGGGCCTTAAACTAGGAGGTCAGTCTGTGAAGAGACATGAAAATGGCAATGGGAACACAAATGGGAGCATAATTTGCTCTCATCTTTCTTGATACATTGGATGGCTAAGGCTTAGTCTTGCTGTGTTGTAAAGCAGAATTGCCTCAACAGATTTCTCAGATATATGATGAGGCAGGACTCTCTTTGACTATGATGTCTCTTGCTGTGTTTATGGTTTAAGAGCTCCATAAAACATGGAACAAACATGGATCTGGCCATCCAAGCACCACAAGACATGGAGCTGACCATCCAAGCATCACAAGAGATAGTCTTTATTGACTGTTACAGTTCAGGGTACAGATGGGAGACTGTGAAGCAAATGTTCTCCCATTTGGATAAAAATAAAATAAAATCTCTTAACATATCCCTCATTATGCCAGGGACATGGGTTCCAACTTATTCCTCCTTATTATATGCTAGATCAGGGACAGTTTAGATGGGGCCCTCAAGAAGCTGTCCAATTCCAATTCCCATCAGACTCAGCCAGCATGGCCAATGGTCATTGATGATGGGAGTTGTAGTCCAGCAAAATCTGGAGAGGCGCAGGTCCCCCAACCATGCTGTCAGCAGACTGCCATTTCACTCTGAAGGAGCCAGTGTCTGACTCCAAGCTAGAGTTGGGCAACACAAAATTTCTAATATTCCCTATGTGGGAATGCAATCCACAGGTTTAAAAAGGCTCTCAGTTCCTGCCGTAACAGGAATAATTTCATTAAATGTTGAGTCATGCGTTGCTTATGTATTCCCTGCATCAAACATTCTTGCCTGTTTGCAATTGCCCTTGGATAGCTAAAAAATAACAGTAACAGTTGTGCTTAGTTTATCAGGTTTCTTCTCCTTTTATTTTACAAAATCATTCAGTATTATGTATGATTGGTCTACAGACTGATGTTCACTTTTAAGTTACTGTGGTGTAGTCAGTATATGAATTGATTTGAATATTCCCTGTCCTCCGGGTATCATTTGACTTTAAGTGCACAATGTCACTTTACTTTTCTGAAACCTAAGGATGTAATGATGCATCATTTGTAGTCTGTTGCCAATTATTATTTGTGCAGAAGCTACCTGAGCATGTGGTATCTGCAGAAATTAATGGGAATGTCCAACTGTTTTCCATTCCACATAGATTTCAATCTGGTTTCCAAACCAGAATACTCCTGGCCTGAATTGCTAATAAATTGCTTATTAAGGATGTAACATTACACTCTCGCTGCTTCTTGACATTCTATAGGCCTTAGATGCTGTCAACCATGACATTGTATTTGAATTTTTGCTTTTCATTTTAGGACTGCAGTTTTACACTTTCACTGATACCTTTCTAATTGGTCTCAGCTACTTAAATATGATTGGCTTCACATCCTCCCCATCTGCTCAGCTTGTTTGTGTTCCTTAGTGTTTCTTAACCATTTAATCTGCAAATTTGAATTACTTCTATTTAAAGATAGCTATATCATTACTAGCTGCAAATATTCCGTTTCATCAAGTTCTAATAATTTATGTGATTGTGGTTTTTATTAATATACTCTTTTCTCTGTTTAGCTGGTAAAACTCTTCCCTGCCCCATTAGAAAGCCAATCACAAACTTTCTCAGTGTGCAATTGTGGGTATGGTTACCTATAAGTTATATACTACAAGAGCTGATCATTTTGTTGTTGTTTACTAATCTGTGTTTCTATCAATGCGAATTACTTTCAGAAACTTTTCCAATGTTTATTTGGAAAAACTTAAACTTAGGTGTCCACAGCAAACATATTAAGTACTTCTTAGGCTTACAGCATAACTCTATGCACATCTACTCAGAAGTCGGTCCCATTCTGTTCAGTGGTGTTTGCTCTCAGATAGTTTGTCTTCAGTAAGAGGTGCAACATTTTCTGTCTTCACTTGCTACCTTCCTTCTCTGCATCACTTTTGTGGGGGAATGTCACAGGGACAGCTGCTCTAGCCTATGTATCAGAAAGGTTATGTAAAGTTTGTTTCCATGGGCCTAACTCATAGCCCATATACCAGCTTGGAGAAGGATGCTATCATATCAATAGTCCTTAACTGGAGGATAAGCAGAGAGTCACAGAAGGATGTCAATGCTGGACTTTAGTACGAGAGGGCTACACTGTCAGGAATCATGTGTGCAGGGCCGGCCCTACGGCAAGGCTGGGTGGCGCCGGGCACCGGGCGTTGGGAAACCGGGCGGGGGACGCCAGAAGGATCTTCGCACCACGGCATCAGAGCGCCAGATATGCTTACGACGGCCCTGCATGTGTGCTCCAGCATCCAGGTTGCCAGCCTGAAGAGAAGAAGAAGAGTTTGGTTTTAATATCCCACTTTATCACTACCCAAAGGAGTCTCAAAATGGCTAACATTCTCCTTTCCCTTCCTCCCCCACAACAAACACTCTGTGAGGTGAGTGGGGCTGAGAGACTTCAAAGAAGTGTGACTAGCCGAAGGTCACCCAGCAGCTGCATGTGGAGGAGCGGAGATGCGAACCCGGTTCCCCAGATTATGAGTCTACCGCTCTTAACCACTACACCACACTGAGGAAATAGCCTAGTCTGTTGCCAAATACATCATATTCACATCACCTGAGATGTCAAATAGGTTTTCTGTGGATTTTGTGCTGAAGAGCGGGTTTTCCAGGGGGAAATGATGAGGTAAAGGCAAAACTGCTCAGACCTGTACGTAGAAAGCAAGTGTCCAAGTGGAAGTGTGGACAAGCCCTAACTCGTGGTTTGGAAAACTCCAAAGCTACAAAGGCTCTCCTTTTTCCCGAGGGGAAGTGCTGTGAGCAGGAATCGCTTCCTGCACTCGCAGGGGGCGTGGCCGGACCCCTTCATCACTGGAGTCCTGTGCCCACGTCACACATCCTAGCCAGCCAATCCAGCTGACGGGGGGCGTGGTTTAGCTGTTTAAAACAGCTGCAGGAACACGAGCACGGCCTTGTTGTTCTGGCTTCCTCAGATCTCCCTCCCTCCCTCCCTCTAGGTTTTGCTTCTGCACCTGAC
This sequence comes from Zootoca vivipara, assembly GCF_963506605.1. Classification (NCBI taxonomy): domain Eukaryota; kingdom Metazoa; phylum Chordata; class Lepidosauria; order Squamata; family Lacertidae; genus Zootoca; species Zootoca vivipara. The sequence goes on from NC_083279.1 coordinate 60,366,567, forward strand.
CTTGCTATGGACCTCGGTTGGTCGCTTTGGTTGTCGAAGGGGCCTGGCAGGAATTTTTTCCACTTGGCAGATTGGCACCAGCCACTTGGTTTTTTGCATCCCTTGTAGCAAATCGTCACAACTTTGTAAGGTTTGGCGGTTAGGCATTGGAAGATGTGTTGTGTGTTGGAGGGGAGGTTGTGGCCATCACCTACCCCTCCCCTTGAAGGGTGTTCCGTTAAAGGAATCCTGTGGTCGTGGTTCCTGTCTGATGCCCAGGTGGTGGCTAGGGCCATGGCTGACCCACAGTGACTCTAGGGGAAAGCTTCCAGTTGATTTGCATCAACAAGCTCCCCCTACAGGTTGTTAACCCTTGTGTGACTCCCTGCAGGAGTCAAGTATAGTCTGTTCGGATCCAATGCCGAATACAATACCACTCACATTCTGTAACCAATAAAGTTGTGGCCTTTTTTAGCCCATTAACCTAAAATGCTTGTGTCCATGTGTCTTATTTCATCACAAAGCGAGGAGCGGGGCCTTGACTTACAATGTGCTCTATACAGGAAGGTCCCGGAAGACAGTCCAAAAGTTGTAATAGCTGCAAATTGCAGTGGCTGGTGGGTGCTGCCTATAAAGGGACCTGCACTAGTTGCCAGTCCATGTCGGAGTCCAATTCAAAGTGCTTATGTTAGCATGTAAAGCCCTAAACAAATAGGAATCCATATATCTGAAGGAATGTCTCCTTCAAAATTAACCTGCCTGTGAATTAAAACCTGCTGGTGATTATGCCACTTGGGAGCATATGGGGTGGAATGGCACTTTGTGGGCCTTCTAGGTGGCAACTCCCTGCCTCTGAAAAGACCTTCCCTCTGAGCACCAACATTATTCCCCTTTCAGCAGCACCTGAAGGCACACCTACTCAGACCTTTGGAAGGCCCGAGGCTTTTGAACCAATCATTTTATAAAAAAATCACCTCAGTATGTTGTGGATGGTTGTATTCTTGTTAATGTGGCCTTTTGTATTGCTGTTGCTATATTTACCTATGTTTTATGTGATGTATGTTCTGAAGGGCAGGTTATGATAGTGATACTATACACATACATACATACATACATACATACATACATACATACATACACAACATAGCAGCTTCAGAGGAGGGAGGGTACTCAGTAACTGAGTGCATGCAAAGGCGGGATGTGATATTGGTTAAAAAGAAGAAGAAAAGAATATCCCCACTCATGTGGCAATTAGCAGCCAGAAAACTCAATTGGTTCCAAAGGAAGGCATTATTTCAATACAAATTGCTTTGTGCAGTCTGTGGGTGTGGGTTTTATGAATATCCGGAGTGAGGAGGGAAGACTGCTTCAAATGTTTTCCTGAGGACAGTCAACATTGCCCCCCCCCCAAATGCCTGACACTTAATTTACTAAAACCATAGTGTGGTTACTAGCCATCTCATTAACATAAAGTGTAGTTAGGCCACTAACCAAAATCCCTTTCTTCCACTTGCAGACACTGGTAGCTGAATTCAGAGTTCTGTGCAGGAGGCAGCAGAGGCTATGATGGACAGCAGACTGCACAGCAGTCTGTCAGACTGACTGCTGTGCCTCTTGAAGTTTGTCTTACCTTCTGCCAGCTCTAGCACAGGCCTCTCTCCAGTTTGCAAACACTGCCAGCTGTCACCATATTGCTTCCAGTGGCCCAACCTTAAACCTGTTTACTCAGAAGTAAATTCCACTGAGTTGAAGAGGCCTTACTCCCAAGCAAAGTATGTGAAGAAGCTTAACAGAGTGATCCTAGTCATGTCTACTCAGCAGCAACCCCATTGAGTTAAATGGAGCCGATCCCCAGGCAAGTGTATGTTTGTGCATCTATTCTATACTGAACTAAATGGGTTTCAAGTAGCCATGAATAATCAGCTGGAAAATTAGGGATGCCCAAAGCGCTAAAGTTTTCTTTTTAAAAAAATCACAAATAGTTTAATGCAATTTGGTAACGATTCCCCCCTCCCCCATTAAACAGGGCAGAAGACAATATTGATCTATCTGTATATTATTAAACATTCACCACTACCCCACTGTGCACATTGAACAACAGCTAAAGAGAAGCTATTGCAAATCATGGGGGATTTGAATATATTTCTATAACTCTGTCTGGTTTTCATCCTGTTAGCATCAGGTGTTTAAACAGCTCCAACCTTGAGCTTTGAAATAATAGGGCAGTAAAACTACTAATAAGAATGGATTTAATAATATGGAATATATTGTGACAGTATTGGTGACTGGCTCTAGCTGCTATTGTTTACCTCTGATAAATAGAAATACAAGGGAAGTTAATATCCCTTGTTGTTCTATAAGATGTAGATATTGTTAAGAAAATTTATGCATATCTTTAGTACCTGCTTGTAAGCTTTCCAGCATGCCATAAAGTGTTGTATCATTTAATCAATTTTAATGGAGTATTTATTAAACTGATGCTTTTCACAGGGCAGAAAGAAGCAGCGTTTTTCTCAAGCAAAAAACCTGGCCATGCTCCAAAGAAAGTTTGAACAGCTTAACATGATGGTTTGACAAAGGAAGTTGGAGAAGTACCATATTGGATGAGAATGTTAAAGAATTGCCCACAATATAGGGATATAGGCTGGAGAGCTGACTTTCCTCCCTTTAATGCTCTTTAAAGGAACAGGTAGGTAGCCGTGTTGGTCTGGGTCGAAGTAAAATAAAAAAAATTCCTTCAGTAGCACCTTAAAGACCGTGTGCATGCGTGCATGCACACGGTCTTTAAGGTGCTACTGAAGGAATTTTTTTATTTTAAAGGAACAGAATGCAAAAAGAACAATATGTGTTTGTGTACAGGGGCGTACCTAGGGGTTGGCCAGATTAGCCCCCACCATTAGCCCCCACATGTGTGTATGTGTGCAAAAATTGTGTCTCCCCACTCTGGCTCAGAATGGTTAGGAGCCTGCCTGCCCATCTTCATGCTTCCTATGCTGCTCCTCCACTGCTGTGGGTGGTTGGGTAAGGTATGCAGGCTCCTTTGGCAAGGGCACAAGGGATGCAAGGCAGCCTCAGTATGCGTCTGTCTGCATGTGCTGGAGAGATTAGTCGGAGCTCAGAACGGGCTCGGCATGAGCACCAGTTTGACTTGTTGTGAGGTCAAGATCTGTGAACGAATAGTTTTATAATGGGAGGAATCTAGAGAGCATAGCAATCCAACCCCCTGATCAGCCATGCTGGAGAGGGTTTTGAAGAGGCAGAGGTCCTCTGCCCAGCTGTCCCCAGCATGGAGCTGCTTACCACCTTTGCCTAAACCATGGACAGGCAGAAGTAGTCAGTATATGCCATCGAAACAAGGCAATGAAGGTGGAACTGGGCAAGTCATGGATCCTGTAAGCCAGTCCAACTACAGTACTCAACAAGACCTATCCAGCCCTCTCTACTGCACCTGCCTTGGGCTGCCAAAGTGGGGTGCAGGATTTTCCTGCCTCCCACATCTTCAGATGTGGGGCTTCAGATGTGGTGGTCACTCCACCACTCTGTTAAGCCCCACTGTTGCCCACCATGAGTTTTGGATTACTTAGTTACAGCACAATCCTCACTGTGTCAACTTGGAACTACCGGTAAGCCTTATTGACTCCAGTGGTGCTTACTCACAGGTAAGAGGGACGAGGGTTGCATACTTAGTCATTCTTCAAGTAGACCCACTGAAATCAATGGGATTTCATTACCAACTTACATTCCATTGATTCCAGTTGGACTATTCTAAGCATGATTAAGACTGGATCCAACCCAATATTACTACACATGAAGCATATTTGATCAGCATAATAAGAAAGGTGGTCAAATATCCCATTATCCCATGGAGAAAGTGAAATCTGCTTCATATGCAGACGCTATTAATTTCTTTATCTCTGCATACAACCCTCTAAGTTTGCATGTAGCTCCCTTCCAACTCTCGATTTCAGAGTGACCTCTTTTAAAAGAGAAAACAAAGATCCCATTTGGTTTTGTAACTGATTAGGCACAGTCTATGGAAGTCTATAAGCAATTCATTAAATGTGATGATGCTAATAAATTCCACTGCATGTTTTTAATTTTCCTTTTCCTCCCCCCCCCCCTTTAATTGAATCTGTCTGGCTGTTAGTTTTTTGTGGAATTATATTTTTTTTATAATTGCTGTAGTCCTGGAGTTTCATCGCAGACACTTCTTGATTTCTGTTTTGTGTTTAATAAATCAGTTGTTTCCAGGTTTTGGAAATCATCCAGTGAGAAATACTTTAACCCAAAAAATGTCCAAGAAACAAGTCACCTTGGCCTAGTTCAGATGACCATATCTTAATAAGCCAAGATACGCACAAGCTTTTTGCTCATTCACACTTCTTTTTGTGTCTGCTGGGTTTAAACTAGGAAGTCTCTAATTTACCATAAATCCCCTTTGCTCAGAACTGCTTGAAGTTGTTTTTTAAGAAACTGGCTTTTTCCAAACTGAAACACCCTGCAGAACCAGGGCTCAGGGGAGTTTAGATATGCAGGAATTCTAGAGAATTCCAAAGAAATATGCCCAAACCACCAGACTAGAGTGATCAGGTCTAACAATTCATTAAAGAAGCATGCAAACTTACAGCAAAGGTCCAACAGCTCCCTCAAACACACATGAACTCAGCACTACAGCTGCTACTAATTAGGCAGGCATCATCTTGACCATCAAAATGCTGCAAGCAGGGCTTCCTGACCAGCTCGTGTTTCAGGCCAACACACAAAGTGGTAGCCATAACTTCCCAGGTTGAAACTGTGCTTAATAACCCTGAAGGGGACTACATGTGCAAGCAAAAAAAGGCTTATGTATATCATAGGGGTGAAGGAATATGACAACTTTGACTTCCCTCAGTTTCTTATTTTCTTCAATCTTAAATTCAGTTTTCCACATTTCTGCAGCACACACACACTGTCGTGGCCTATCCCAGCTAAAGAAGAAGCACACATCAGATGTTTAAATCTTTGTTGGCAAGAGAAACACTTTCAGCAGCCCCCACAATGCTCCGGATACACACACGTGGTTCATAGGTAGGTCTGAGCCATATGGATCAGTTGCGGCAACAGTGGGGCCCTCACCTCTTCTGTCTTATCCAGTGGAACCTCGGATTGAGGATGTAATCTGTGATGGAGGCACATCTGCAACCCGCAGCATTTGCAAGCTGAAGCGCTGCGTCTGTGCAGGCGCAGGTGCAATTTGGCGCTTCGCGATTTTGCACTTCTGCGCATGCGTGAGGGGTGAAACCCGGAAGTAACCCGATCCGGTACTTCTGGGTTTCCCGCAGTCCACAACCCAAAAACACGTAACCTGAAGCAAACGTAACATGAGGTATGACTGATACCCTCCTCTGAAGGGTTGCATGACCGCAACTTGAAACTTCTCCTGCACAGAAGCTGTCACTCCTTTTCCCATTTAAAGCCCCTCCTGGTTCTAGGAGACAGTGGGATGGGGAAATGTGGGGAATCTACTGACCCATCCCTCACCTGACCCATCCTTCTTCCACTACGCCCTCCACACCTTCCTCCTTGTACTGCCCTCTCCCCTGGCTCTTGCCTTGCGAGTGGTGTGACACTCTGTCACTGGTCCCCTCTGGTCCCCTGACTCTGCCACACACTCTTCGTCATCATTTTAGTGCTGATTTCTCCAAAGAAATTATATATGCAGTTTTGAATTATATACCCATTTTTGCAATCAGTTACTTCACATATAATACATTTCCTATGCTTGGTTTATGTCAGGGGGACTCCCTACAGGGAGCCTCCCCCAGCCATCCTGACCAGCACTTCGCCCAGCGATAGTGTCAGCAGCGGCTCAGGAGAGAGAGATGAGGACTGGAGCGGTATGGAGAGAGGGCTCAGTGAAGTGTCTGAGCCCTGGCAACGCTATGGAGGACAGAGAGTGCAAGAAGGGCTAAGAGATGTGTCAGAGCCCTGGCACTGCTCTGGTCGAAGGTCAGCGGATGAGGGAATCAGCAAAACATTGGAGCCCAGGCGCCGCCCCAACCAGCAAGAGGGGAAACCTCTCCTTCCGGCGCCCACACGTAGGGCGAAGGGGTGGCGTTTTGGGGTGCCCAGGCTTTTATGCTGGCCGAAAAGCAGGAGGCAGCCATTGCTGGGTTCTGAATCGGACTAGGCGGTCATGTTCTCTGTTATCTCTGCACTGTAAATACTATGCACAATAAAACTCTTATAAAGACAATGCAGACTGGAGCGTCTTTACTCGAGAGTAGCCGCAACAATCCCCTGACAGTTTAGCTTTCGAAAGTTAACTGTGTTTCAGACTATGTATTAATTTGAGCAGCATGAATTTAGTGGTTCCTCGTTAAAATACAAACAAAATTGAATTTCTCCCTCATCCCTACATTGGCTTAGTAAGGTGACATATGATAACCCAGTCTGGTCAGTCTGTTTTACCTTTAAAGAAGCAAATGGTAAATTTGGCCTAACAACAAATTATTGCAGACACCTTTTCTCAAAATAAAAGATCATAAAAATAATAATAAAAGGGAGCATTGGAGCAGAATGGCGGCTATGAGGGAGAAAGAGCCAAGACAGCCCCACAGCAGCTGCATGGCCCTAAAAACAAGTCCAGATGCATCTCTGTTGCCAGCCAGAAAGGAAGTAGTGAAGGAGCCAACAGAGATGACACTGAAGAGTTAGCAACAGACCCAGATGCTGCTGATGCTGGTGGAAAAAAACATTTCAGACTTGGGCATCTGGCTCTTACTTTTGCCAAATATGTGCTGTTTGTTTCCACAGCTGTTAAATGTGTGTGGGGGGGGTTGGGGGGGGGGTTGTAAAAGGACAGAGCTGTAAGAAGAAAGGTCAGCAACTGATATGTCAGTGACTGTGGTAGGCAGCATGTAGTCAACACACGATTTAATAGTGAGAACCATTTGCTTTAGGAATGTATTCCTGCTTATTAGAAGAGAGACAAGGTGTGCTTGAATCAGCCACATGCAGAAATCCAAATGGTATATTCATGTTTACAACTTCAAAGCAGTGTTGGCAATTATAGAGGGGTTAATGACTATATTCCCTACATGTAAGCATTACACACACACCCCTCCTCATCTCAATATATTAAATTACCTGGCAATAATGAACTCCGCCCAGCAGAGATGATTATTTTAGGCAAAAAGAAAGAAATATGCATTGTGGTTTTATTTACCTGCTGGTAAGCAGGTTTTGATAATTCATCATTAAAATTCAGTTATGCACTTGTACAGATCAAACACATTAGCCTAGTATGTTTCTGCTGCCCCCCCCCCTTTTCTCCCCAGAATCACAATGTTGGAGAAAAATCAACAGACTTGACAACGGAAGTGAACACAATGACAAACACACATTTGCAACACACATTTTAAAGAATGAATGTTTTATTTAGTCTGATATTTAGTCAATTGCTTTGAAATAGTGCTTTTATTTCATATCATATAACTTTATCATATGAGATACATACTGGTTTGTGAGTTTGGTCATGCCAAGTCTTAATTCATCTTAACAGCTTCACTTGTTTAAACATATTAAAGAAAGTTGACTTTCTTTATAATATAGAGTCCATGGGTACAAACTGTCACAAAGTTAGGTTAAGCTTGTTATACATGACATTATGCTGGTGCCAATGACCAATATAGGAAATTGCTCATTAAACAGGGTGATGGTCAGCCCTTGAATTTGCTCTAAACACAAATTGAAAACAAATCCCCATTTGTCATTTTAACATCAGAATGGAGTGGGAATTTGAGCAAAAGAAAGTTGGAGCAGGAACATTCATCCATTGGTTCATTAATTTTTAGGGAAGTGACACTGTAAAATCTTGATGTCGAACTAATTAAGTTATAATTTTTCTAATTCCCTCTGGCTTGGGGGTACAGAGGACTGCTGGGAAGAAGGGAAATATACATTGTGCAAGCTGCCTTCTGTGCAATGTAGGATGCAACCCAATATAATACAGTATCAGGGTTACAGGAGCAGAAAAACTGGCTGGATCTTCCATTGGAGGCGGGGGAACCAACTAAGGAACTCATGCAATTCAACAAAGTGGAAATCAAAATGAACAACACTTTTGAAATTAAAATTAGTGGGAAAACAAATGATGTTTCCTTGCACAACCCTAGACAACACAGCTATCCACCAGCAGCTTCAATTCTTTGATCACCCGATATTACTCACTTGTGAATGGAGGACACCAGGACAACATGATAGGTCACAACATCATCACACTGCCTCAACTGCTGTGGCTAAATCAGACCAAAACATTTATTTTACCAGTTCAGAAGATCAGTCCTTAAGTGTCTTTCAAATTAGTAACCATATCACCCTGAGAAATGCAATGTAACCTCTTAGCCAACAAGCTTGATTTTCATAGCTCATCCTTCAAGCCACTTTAGCTCTTTGCCAGCTTAAAAGGTCAAGAAATCTATAAACAACTCTGCATCATTCAATTACATGCAGACTTTCTTTTTTTAAAAAACAACAACAACAACACACACATAGGTAGTCCTGACCTGATCCCCAGTGCTTTGTATAGTTTAGTATCACATTCTGTTCCATGTTACTGTATACAATTGTTCTCTCCCTCCCTCCCTTCCCCAACTCTGGGGCATAATAAATAGATAGTATCTGTATTTTCACACAATGAAAAACACGCGCACACACAGACGCAGACAAATGTTTTCTATTGTGCAATTTATTCTCTCTGATGCAGGAATCATAGGTGCTGTTTGTAGCAACAGGGATCAAGTAGTTTTAAAAGAAATGTGGATAATATTACCACAGTATGTGATGCACAGACTTTAGCTACATCTGGTTCCCATGCAGCTCACAAGGGAAGGATGTCTTCAGAAGTTATACCTAGGGATGCTTAATGAAATTTCTCCCAACTGAATTGCTCCCTTGAATTACCCAACCTTTTCCCTGGGGTATGCACAGTTTAACGTAGCATTCAGTTTGTGTGTACAAGAAAATTATATCACGGCACAAAAAAGGAAAGTTGCTGGATCATAGGAATGCTCAGTCATAACAAGATTCTGTTTTGCTCCCCATTTAACCAGTGTGCAAATGTGCTGGATCATGTTGGGTTGTGTATGGCAAACATCTGTGGCAAATATATACCACTGATTAAGTGATTTTAATATTTATTTATTTTCCCAATGGAGTGGAAAGCTGAGCATAGTAAACCCAGAGAATAATGGCAGGGAAATGAATCTGTGAAACTACCCACCCCACTGCGAGTAGGAGAATTGTGCAGAGTGCTTCTCTGGTTTTGTCCTTCTACTTGCCAGTCAAGTGTGAAACCTCCTTTTGCTGCAGGCATCCAGGGCAGGGTAGCCAGAGGCAGAACTTCTGTGTGCACCTCAGTATCATGCAAAGTGCATCATTAAGTTGGAATTTTATGAGGTCACCGGGGGATGCTGGAACATTTGAAGCTGACAATCCACTATCAAATAAGGAACGATTTGTAAGAGTCTATGCCTTTGGGGTCTTCAGTACATCATATATGCCAGCGCTTGAGCTTTCTACTCCATCTCACCCATAGCAGGTAGATTTGGTAACAGTTGGATTTATTGAAAAACTATCAGTCAGCTAAATGTTCGTTTTTAACTTTTAATTCATGACAAGAAGAAGGAACTATACAGCTATGGGAGGGGGGTGTTTCCCATCACAAAAATTTCAAGCTAATAATAATGATAATAATAATCATAATTTATTTATATCCCACCCATCTGCCTGGGTTTTCCCAGCCACTCTGTGCGGCTCCCAACAGAATATTAAAAACACGCTAAAAGATCAAACATTAAAAACTTCCCTAAACAGGGCTGCCTTCAGATGTCTTCTAAAAGTCAGATAGTTGTTTATTTCCTTGGCATCTGATGGGAGGGAGTTCCACAGGGCGGGCGCCACTACCGAGAAGGCCCTCTGCTTGGTTCCCTGCAACCTTGCAGCAACGGAACTGCCAGAAGGCCCTTTGAGCTGGACATCAGTGTCCGGGATGAACAATGGGGGTGGGTGCTATTGTTAAGCCTTTGTTAACTTGTAGAAAATCCTGAGTATCTAAGCATTCAAGTCTGGTATAAAATGATCAAACTTAGGTACTTGTCTCTTGGGATGTTCCAACATCTTAAACTGAACAAAAATATCTTCCACGTTCTGCAATTACGAGTACTCTTTCACAAATATTGTGAGTACTCTTTCAAATATGAGTGACCATAATTCATTGTTTTAATCAAACTGGGTTAAATTTTAAAAGTTGCAGAATAATCTATGTCCAATTTATTTATTGGGAAATATGCTTGCATTGTATTTTAATGTTTGTTGGAAGCTGCCCAGAGTGGCAGGGGAAGCCCAGCCAGATGGGTGGGGTATAAATAATAAATTATTATTATTATTATTATTATTATTATTATTATTATTATTATTATTATTGAGTGGGGTCAGGATTTTTTTCTGCTTTGACCATTTCTTTAGAGCCCAGTGTAGTTGTGAATACACCGACTACATACTAAACTTGCCTCTTTAAGGGTTCAGTCATCAGAGAACTAAATGAGATATATCAATTCACAACTAATGAACCAGAGTGATCCTGAACTAATATTATTTCTTGGACTATCAATGGATGGATTGCTAAGGAGATAGTGGCTCCCTGCTTGCCCCTCCCAAAATAATTGGTCTTTGAAAAGAAAGAGCTAGAGAGTTTTTCTATAGGAAAAGGCCAAATGCAGACCTTGCTATTCTTCTATCCCTTCTTCATTGGGTGTGACTGTCACCTGACTGCCCCCATCTAATCAAATCGCTATGGCTTTGATAAAATTAGTCATTTGTGTGGTTTTTATTTATTTACCTTGTATATCTACTACCATTGCATTCTATCAGCAAGTGTAGGTTAACTGGGCCATACTGGGGGAAAATATATTTTATTATAAGGGAGTTTCTTTATCCCCCTGCCAATCCAATTATTGCTGGAGACTTTAACACAAGGAGTGGCCAGGATAATGAATTTAATCCTCTAAATATTAGCACAAGATGTTTCAAAAAGACTATCCAGGTTCTTGCAGAGGCAGATTTAGGGTTGTGCGAGTGGTGTGCAAACACTGGGTGCTGAGCCAAGGGCAGTGGCGGAGAAAGAGGGTGCGGGGGGTGCGGGTCGTCCTGGGTGTCATCACTGAGGGGGGATGACAAAATGACAAAAATATGACTTTTAAAAAATAATAATAATAAAATTGGGCTCACAAAACCTTTTAGTTCAGTCAACAAACGTAACAAAACATGGCTGGCACTGGGCACCACACTGCGGGGGCTGGCACTTACCACAGGGCCTGCAGCTTGCCTGAGTGACGTGGTGACTTAGGCACCTGTAGGCTCTGCATTGGGAACCCAGGTGGCGCTGTGGTTAAACCACTGAGCCTAGGGCTTGCTGATCAGAAGGTTGGTGGTTCGAATCCCTGTGACGGGGTGAGCTCCCATTGCTTGGTCCCGGCTCCTGCCAACCTAGCACTTCGAAAGCACGTCAAAATGCAAGTAGATAAATAGGAACCGCTACAGCTGGAAGGTAAACGGCGTTTCCATGTGATGCTCTGGTTTGCCAGAAGTGGCTTTGTCATGCTGGCCACGTGACCTGGAAGCTGTACACCAGTTCCCTCGGCCAATAATGCGAGATGAGCGCGCAACCCCAGAGTCGGTCACGACTGGACCTAATGGTCAGGGGTCCCTTTACCTTTACCTTTAGGCTCTGCATTGCTTCAAACGGCAGCATGGGACTTGCGTATGCCCTCTGCCTCTCCCTCAGCCGTCCTATAGCTGAGGTGGAGACAACGGAGAGGCTCCATGCAGCTCACCCCACCCCCATGGGCAGCTTCCCCCCTCCCCCCTGGCTGCAGGATGTGTGCGCCACACCCGGCACCTGAGCAACTAGGTACGCCACTGGCCAAGGGGACATCGTCTCAAAATCTGGTCAACTGGGCTTTGGGAAGGAGGATTGAGGCTCTCTGACAGGGTCCTAGAGTCCTCCCACCTCCTTTGCAAAGCCTAGTTAGTGCTTTTCCAGCTTTGGGAACTATACAAATAAATGGTAGAAATGTAATCCTTTGTGACTGGGGGGTGGGGTCTGTTAATTTGAGCTATCTTCCACGTGTTTGCTTACAGAGATAAGCAGCATACCTGCCAATTTATGAAGTTTTCCCCTGACCTTGGCAAGAAATGGGAATAAAAGTGGGCAAAAGCCTTTCCTTCTTATTCACAAAAGTTTAAGAAAGTAGAACACCTAGAGACATCTACAAAAAAAAAAGTCTAGCTTGGAAACTTCCATCAGCTGCTTGTAGGTCCCTAGCTATTATCACTGACTTTAATGCTCATTTCAAAAGTTAAAAGCATCTCTCTCTTCTATCTTCCTTTTTTTAATGGGAAAAAACGTCACCTAGAGAGAAAGTTTTCTGCTGGTCATTGGAGGGGGAATAAATTGTCTGCAGTCTCAGCAATTTGTAGAGACATGCAGTAGCCATTGATGCCACAGCCCCAGGCACATACATGCAGCAGCAGTGGAACAGAGCGCACTCATCAAAATGTTCAGCATGCAGCCGAGATGCTCTGCTCCCACACCTGCACTGGCTATAGTATGACAGAATGTGACTGCCAACAGGAAACAAACCAGTGACAAACACTACAGGGACTGAGAATTAGGGGAAATTGGTGATTATGTCAGTACATTTTTCAATAGTTTCCCATGAATTATATCAAATAATAGCATCAACAATTTAAAAATCTATTTAAATGTGACTGCTAGGCTAATACTGATAGGCTGGGATAAAAAGCTCCACTTTTTGTTGGAAGAGGAAGGTGTTTAAAAGGTGCCAAAAAGGCAATAAACATGGCACCTGCCTGATATTTTAAGGGAGGGGTTTCCAAATGGTAGGTGCTGCCTCACCTACAGCACACGGGCTGGGTGTGTTGATCAGATGGTATATGCCTGAGGTCCTCTATGGCAGAGTGCAGGGATCACTTGGGTAGCAGACTGAAGTGACTGGATGCCAGCTGAGCAGAACACAAACCCGAAGCTGTTTTCTTTTCATTCATCATGACTACCTAGCCCCTGAACCTATCAACATTGTGCTGTCCCAACTGTCCTATCTAAAGCATTTCAGCTTGCCAGATGGAACTATCCACTCTTTCATTCCCCAGGCACTGTTCTGGAGTTTCTCCTGACATCCCACCCAGCCGCAAGCCAATTTCAGGGGGCATGTGGGATGGGGAGGGTGGAGGGTCCCACAGCACAAGTGGAAGTCCTTGCATAGCCAGCGTGGTGTAGTGGTTAAAAGTTGTTGTTGTTGTTGTTTAGTCGTTTAGTCGTGTCCGACTCTTCGTGACCCCATGGACCATAGCACGCCAGGCACTCCTGTCTTGCACTGCCTCCCGCAGTTTGGTCAAACTCATGTTCGTAGCTTCGAGAACACTGTCCAACCATCTTGTCCTCTGACGTCCCCTTCTCCTAGTGCCCTTAATCTTTCCTAACATCAGGGTCTTTTCCAAGGATTCTTCTCTTCTCATGAGGTGGCCAAAGTATTGGAGCCTCAGCTTCACGATCTGTCCTTCCAGGGAGCACTCAGGGCTGATTTCCTTAAGAATGGATAGGTTTGATCTTCTTGCAGTCCATGGGACTCTCAAGAGTCTCCTCCAGCACCATAATTCAAAAGCATCAATTCTTCGGCGATCAGCCTTCTTTATGGTCCAGCTCTCACTTCCATACATCACTACTGGGAAAACCATAGCTTTAACTATACGGACCTTTGTCGGCAAGGTGATGTCTCTGCTTTTTAAGATGCTGTCTAGGTTTGTCATTGCTTTCCTCCCAAGAAGCAGGCGTCTTTTAATTTCGTGACTGCTGTCACCATCTGCAGTGATCAAGGAGCCCAAGAAGGTAAAATCTCTCACTGCCTCCATTTCTTCCCCTTCTATTTGCCAGGAGGTGATGGGACCAGTGGCCATGATCTTGGTTTTTTTGATGTTGAGCTTCAGACCATATTTTGCGCTCTCCTCTTTCACCCTCATTAAAAGGTTCTTTAATTCCTCCTCGCTTTCTGCCATCAAGGTTGTGTCATCTGCATATCTGAGGTTGTTGATATTTCTTCCGGCAATCTTAATTCCGGCTTGGGATTCATCTAGTCCAGCCTTTCGCATGATGAATTCTGCATACAAGTTAAATAAGCAGGGAGACAATATACAACCTTGTCGTACTCCTTTCCCAATTTTGAACCACTCAGTTGTTCCATATCCAGTTCTAACTGTAGCTTCTTGTCCCACATAGAGATTTCTCAGGAGACAGATGAGGTGATCAGGCACTCCCATTTCTTTAAGAACTTGCCATAGTTTGCTGTGGTCGACACAGTCAAAGGCTTTTGCATAGTCAATGAAGCAGAAGTAGACGTTTTTCTGGAACTCTCTAGCTTTCTCCATAATCCAGCACATGTTTGCTATTTGGTCTCTGGTTCCTCTGCCCTTTCGAAATCCAGCTTGCACTTCTGGGAGTTCTCGGTCCACATACTGCCTAAGCCTGCCTTGTAGAATTTTAAGCATAACCTTGCTAGCGTGTGAAATGAGCGCAATTGTGCGGTAGTTGGAGCATTCTTTGGCACTGCCCTTCTTTGGAATTGGGATGTAGACTGATCTTCTCCAATCCTCTGGCCATTGCTGAGTGGTTAAAAGTAGTAGACTCATAATCTGGGGAACCGGGTTCGTGTCTCCACTCCTCCACATGCAGCTGCTGGGTGACATTGGGCTAGTCACACTTCTCTAAAGTCTCTCAGCCTCACTCACCTCACAGAGTGTTTGTTGTGGGGGGAGGAAGGGAAAAGAGAATGTTAGCCGCTTTGAGACTCCTTAGGGTAGTGATCAAGCGGGATATCAAATCCAAACTCTTCTTGCATAGGCTTCCGCTGACAGGGCTAGCTGGGTGAATCCTGCCCTGCATAGTCTGCTTCTGGTACTCATAGAACTTACCCCTAGCATTGGAAGGTAGAAGGGCAAGTTATTCCACAGAGTTCTGCTTGCTGTTCCTGATTCAGCTAATCATAACGTTAATTACTAAATGACAAAAAGAGGCAAGGAGGCACTTTTCTCCTTGGGACAACAAACACAAATGACAGGTAGACTATATCACAAGTGATGTGCAGCCACACAGGCAGCCGTGGGGTAGGACAGAAAGGTTTCACTCCATTTGTCAGCACTCCTGGCCAAATACTTACCTTGCAACTGTCTTTCCCAGGAAGGATCTCAGTAAACAAACAAAAGTCCCCCCCCCAAAAAAAATAAAAAATAAAATGCTGTTACTTTTTTAGTGCTCTGTATTGCTGATGATGCAGAAGAGCAGCAAATAGCCCTTTTAGCAAGGCAGAAGGTGAAGCTACCCAGCAGTTTGTGTGGAATATGAAATCTAACAGACACTCCTGTAACCATTTGACACGCAGTCCTGGTTTTTTTCCATTGTAAATCTGAGCATCTAATTTTGAGGGCAGGGTCGAGCTGTCTTATTTGAAGCATATAAAGACTTAACTGCCATAGATAATGTCAACCCGAATTATTATTTCCTTTCCAACATAGATTATAGGATGAGGGAACATAAATGGGAATTAAAAAATAAATTCAGCACATATATCAGAAAGCACCTTTTCATGTAGAGAATAATAAATGCTCGGAATAGCCTGCAGGCAAAGTTGTTGAGGCAAAAAGTATCAGTGTCATTCGAGAAACAATTAGTTACCATCCTCAGGGAAATAGACTACTAAAAAGGATATGTCTTGATGGACCGAATGACCTTTATTCATTCTCCAAAATACATCTCATGTTCTTATAATTCTATTGAAGACTATTTCAGCATTTTGGCCTCAAGCAATGTCAGGTTTTGCTTGAATTATTCTGCTCACAGGTTCACTGCCGAGGCTATTCCTTTGCTGTACTCTTGCAAATAATGCAAACAATGTCCAGACTTTGCTCATAACACCACAGCAACACCTTCACTGTTTATTCCAAGCACATACTGAGCTGCGCCATTGTGTTACATTCTTCCCGTGACAAGCAACTTGATCCTTTGCATATTTGCTTGGAAGCAAGTTTCCTTGTGAATTCAGGGGGAATTACTCCCAAATAAGAGTCAAATCAGATGTGGTGTAGGAGGCTGGTTATTAGGATCTCTCATTGTAGAATATATGAACCTGCCTGTACCTACCTAGTTCAATATTGTCTGGGCACCCACCATCTACCCACCATCAAGGTGAGGCTAAAACCTTTCTATGCAGCAGGTTCCCTATTGAGACAGTACTGTGCAACAACATAATGGATATATAATACATATAATGGCACTGCAGGGTATATTTATGGGCTCTGCTCAAAGATGGAGTACTGTGTCCAGTTCTGGGCACCACAGTTCAAGAAGGATACTGACAAGCTGGAACGTGTCCAGAAGAGGGCAACCAAAATGGTCAAAGGCCTGGAAACGATGCCTTATGAGGAACGGCTTAGGGAGCTGGGTATGTTTAGCCTGGAGAAGAGAAGGTTAAGGGGTGATATGATAGCCATGTTCAAATATATGAAAGGATGTCATATGGAGGAGGGAGAAAGATTGTTTTCTGATGCTCCAGAGAAGTGGACACGGAGCAATGGATTCAAACTACAAGAAGGAAGATTCCACCTAAACATTAGGAAGAACTTCCTGACAGTAAGAGCTGTTCGGCAGTGGAATTTGCTACCAAGGAGTGTGGTGGAGTCTCCTTCTTTGGAGGTCTTTAAGCAGAGGCTTGACAGGCATATGTCAAGAATGCTTTGATGGTGTTTCCTGCTTGGCAGGGGGTTGGACTGGATGGCCCTTGTGGTCTCTTCCAACTCTATGATTCTATCAGCTCCACCAGGTTGTTACTTGAATTCTATATATAGTTAAGAACCAGTGCCTGAGTATGATTTTCCCAGACCATTTTCCATTTTCTTTTTAGATTGCAATCCTGAGGACAGGAACTGTCTTCATATTGATATTTTTAAGCTGATCTTGGATCCTTTTCTTTCGGTGAAGTGCAAGGTTGAAGAATGCCATAAAGAAACGAACAAAGAGGCCAGCAGTGGAGTCTTTCCCAGTCCTTCTGGAACTGAACCATATTCGACTACCTCAAGGGCTGTCACATGAAAGATGGAGCAAGCTTGTTTTTTTCCTGCTCCAGAGGGTAGGCCCCAAACCAGTGACTTCAAATGACAAGAAAGGAGATTCTGACTAAACATCAGGAAGAACCTTCTGACTGTAAGAGCTCTTCAACAGTGGGAAAAGACTCCTTTGGAAGATGGTGCACTATCCTTCCTTGGAGGTCCTTAAGCAGAAGCTGGATGGACATCTGTCTCAGATGCTTTAGTCATAGCTGCCAAGTCTCCCGTTTTTCATGGAAAACCCCCGTATTTTAAACCGTTTCCCGCTGGCAGGCCGGATTGGAAAAAATCCCGTAAATCCCCCGGATTTCCTACCTGCCAGGGAGGCTCCATTTCGGGTGCTGGCACCGCCCGATTTCCAGTGCCCAGACATGGGTAGCGCGGCACCGGAAGTCGCTTCTACGCATGTCCGAACCATAGCTGCCAAGTCTCCCGCTGAAAAATGCGGGATCAGCAGCGGCGATCCGGACATGCGTAGAAGCGACTTCCAATGCCGTGCTACCCATGTCTGGGCACCGGAAATCAGGCAGCACTGGTACCGGAAGTTGCTTCTACGCATGTCCAGACATGCGTTGAAGCGACTTCTGGTGCCACGCCACTACTGATCCCGCATTTTTCAGCAGGAGACTTGGCAGCTATGGCTTTAGTTGAGATTCCTGCACCACAGGGGATTGTACTAGATGAGCATTGGGGTAAACTTCCAATGCTACTATTCTGTGATTATGAACTTAGGATCTTCTGCATACCGCTTAGGAATAAAACCTCTCAGTAGGTATGGTAAGATATGTCAATTTCAGTTCTCTCTGTTGCCAAATTTCCCAATCTAAAACTTACACACAGAGACATTAAAAATCCTCGTGAAAATCCTCAACATTTTAATGAAAATTTATTAATAAGCAGCCTGGTGGGTGCTCTTTAGGAAGAGGTGTATTTAACCCTTTCATCCACTGCCCTTTTTTCATTAAAAATGTCCTCCAGGCTGCTATTAGCTGTATGTAATGGACAAATACTAATGGGTCATAAACACCCTACATTCTACAGCATATTCCTGTCCTTACTTCTGGGATTCCAGTCATTAAGATATATTCATTTTTTTTAAAAAAAAAAACAACTTCTCATTATTGTTAAATACACTATATTTTGGGCAACAGTGACTAGATTAACACAGATAAGTGTTATTTAGGCATTCCATTCTCTTTGTTCATACTACGCTGGTGTGTAGGATTTTCTGGATTCTATCAACATGAAAATGGTTGAAGCGATTGTTTGAATCATAGGGGGAGATTAATTATTCAAGGATAATTAATATGAGAAACAAATTGATGTGATGGTGCAGAGATAAGGATCAGAAGAAGTAACATCAGCAGAAAAGGAAAATGAGTAAGAAGTCTTAAAAAGAAGTAGAAAGGTTCTCAGTATCAGGAGGTACATTATTTTTATTTTTTAAAAAAAACCTGAATCCTGGGCCTGATGGTAGCAAATATTTTCTACACAGGTCTGAAAGGAGACTGCCCTCAGCCATGCCTGCATACAAAACTACTGTATGCTATAAATCCTGGATTCCCATTTCTCACTAGCTTTAGGCATAGTGCTAAACAGGCTTTTTTTCTCATCTGGAACTCACAGGAACTTAGTTCTGCAACATCTCAGGTGGGCGCCATTGCCATTCTAACAGAATGAGGGAGGTGTTCATGGTGAGTTCTGGTATCTCTTTTTCTAGAAAAAAATAGCACCGATGTGCTAAAGCATGTTCTCCTTCATGGAGAGCCACGTGTTGTGGTGGGGGCTGACAAAACACCCTCCTCTTGCTGTTGGGAGGGATCGTTTGGATGGCCTCAACTGCGATTGGAGAATTTGGGTTGTTGGGGAGATTTCTATGTTGCAAATTTTGATTGACAAACCTACTGGCTTTAAATTCTGGGCTCACAGAGTGGGCTTTCTCTTTTGCTGCGAGCTTCGGATCACCCTCCCACCCTCCCTTTATTTAGGCTGTTGTGTTTGACCTTGCTATGTCTGTCATGGGGTCATCTGCTTTTGAGGCAGGGCCCTGGTAGGAATTTTTCCACTTGGCTGATGCCACTTGGTTTTCGCCTACTGCGTAGCAATTCGTCACAACTTGTAAGGTTGCGGTTAGGCTTTGGTTAAATAAATTGGTTGGTGGATGTGCCAGGATTGGCTGTGCCTGACCCTCCACTGGTTGCTGTAGGGGAAATGGTTGGCCGTGCCTGACCCTACAATGCTGCTGCTGCTGCTGCGCAGGGAATTCTGTTAAAGCAATTCAGGGGCTCGCCATGCTTTTGTCCGTACCCCCTACAAGGGACTAGGGCCACGGAAGAGCCCCTGGGAGCAGTTAAGGAGAGTAGAGTCTCTGACCACCATCTCCATTCTCTCCTCAATTTGTTTTCCTCGCCCTGACTTCCGCAGGTGGGCGGTTGTCAGGTAGTTGTAACCAATGCCTAAGCAACCACTCACATTTTGTATTTTAAATAAAGTTGTGGCCAAAATTATGCTAAAAACCTTAAACTTAAATTTCTGTGTGAAGTGTGAATTTTTTGGGGTGTGTGTGTGTGTTTTGGGGACCTCTACACGTAAAGATTGTTTCATTCACAGCCAATACAACAACATCTGCTTCACAGTTTCCACCTCCTCTTTGTGTGATGGTAGAGTTGTCACCCTTTATTGACAAGTATCCTGCACCATGGGAGGATGAAATCCAGTAGGTTACACATCAGCTACAGAAGCAGCTCAATGGTTAGGGCAGAGCCACTATGTCAGCTTCCCATCAGGTGGGTCACCGTTACGTAATGGGAGGAGGCCAGACAAGTTAGTGGGGGGATTTGAAATGCACTGGAAAAGCAAATCCAATGCAAGTGTCATTTTGTTTACACCTGCCAAGCTCCTAAGCTGCCTCTTCTCTCCCTTTCTTCCTCCTGGTAAACAGCAGCAACTCACCTGCCAGTAAGGTAGCACAGTAGCTCCATCCCACCCAGTGAACTGCTTTTGGTCAGCTGTTCAGTTTCTTAACCAAAAACACAGCAGTCGGCAAGGAGAAAAAGCATACAAAAGTTTGAACCAAAGGCAAAATTCTGCATTATTTATTTATTGTTGGCGTCCATCTGTCAGCACTGTGATAGCGACATGAACACAGTTCGGAGCCAATCGCCTGGTGACAATAATTATTTATTAAATTTCTATGCTGCCCTTCACTGGTAGATTTCAGGGTGGTTCACAACATAAAAATACAAGATAAAAACAAAAAAAATACATGATAAAAGGAAGGACAAATAAATAAATAAATAAATAAATAAATAAATAAATAAATAAATAAATAAATAAATAATCCCCCACAGAAACCAATACCCCGCTTCGCCTACCCCCTCACACATGGGTTTGTTAGGTTTCTACTTGTTTAAAACTCTTCCATTCTCCCATGTTCACATTAAATGGTAGGTTTTTCTGCAGCAAGCTTGATGTTGTGTCTTATGCTGCTGTCATTATCTCAGCATTGAGCATTGTAAATCCCACATCATGCTTCTTTACCATTATTCTTTGTTAGTGTTTTAATCATCTTCCTTTTGTTTTTCCAACAGGACTCTGAACCCCTGAAATGGCCTGCGATTGTGGGCAACCCCATACTTTTGTAAGTTGTCTGCTCTGTTGTTGGCAGGATAACTCAAACTGTGACCACAGGCACAAGACTTCGTATTTGCCTTCCCTCAAGTCCCTCTTGTAATTAACTTCCTGCTGCTTCTCTCCGATAACTGGAGGACCAAAACACTTTGAGTTCCACTCAAGTATAAATCATAGGAATGTAGCATTGCACCCTACTGGGCTGGGTCTTGCCTGGAGTTCACCAGACTTGTTCTGTACTACATGATTTCTCCTTCAATCCAGGGGAAAAAACTAAGCAAACAACAGGAAATTACCCTCAAACAATCAGAGAAACTATGCAAGTTCTTATCCCACAAGAACTCTTATATAATATAATATTACACCTTCACATGTTCATATTTACTAGGAACTAAATTCCATTAATATGAGTTCATCTCATATTCAAGAGCTTTTAGAATCATAGTGTTAGCTAACGAATAATAATAATAATAATAATTCGGCAATCATTATTCTTTACTGTGAGCTATGTTTAGATAATGAAATGAAACTATACAGGTATTAATGTACAGACTTGGACACTTCCCAGTGCAATCAGGAACCTTTCAAAAGCTGAGTTCCTGACGATCCAGAGAACATACAATTGTCCATACAGATGCTGAAATAAATGTGCATAGACCAGGGATCGAATTTGCCATCCTGACAGTATAATGTATACACCGCTATATATTATTAAAACTGTAAATGGCTTTGGGAAGCTTTAGTACTGCTATATGTTTGAAAAGGATAAAGGGCCTGATTCAAAGTTCCCATTTTACTATCCTTGTTAATAGACGGGTTTAGTCAACCTACTCAATATTTCAAAGGAAAGATCAATGCTATCTAGAGATTTATTCACTTGTCCCCCTACCCCAAGAATAATAGCTGGGACTAGCTCATTGGCTTCACTCTCTCCTGCACACCCCCATCCCCATTCCTGCAACCACCCATATATTGGGGCCAAAATGCATTGCTGTAAAGAGCCTTTTCTAGTGAACCAGACTCCCTCACATTTAATAGCCCTCGTCTGGTGCTGATGCTGTAGTGATAGCAACAGGAACAGAGAAGAGGCGGGGGCGACAGCAACAATTTACTCGTCCCCATTCTCCTTCTCATGCTATGCTGTTCCTCTTGGGCAGGCATCCCCAAACTGCGGCCCTCCAGATGTTTTGACCTACAACTCCCATGATTCTTAGCTAACAGGACCAGTGGTCGGGAAGATGGGAATTGTAGTCCAAAACATCTGGAGGGCCAAAGTTTGGGGATGCCTGCTCTTGGGGGAGGGGAGGATTAGTGAACAGGGCTTAACCTGATCCTTTGGGGTTTTAACTGGGTGTTAGTTCTTGTGGTCATTTGGTATGCTTAATCTAGTCGTGGGACAAGGACGTGTGGATGAACACCTTTTTAGTCTGTGTCATTGTTTTGAATTGATTTATTTGTTATTTAATGTACATTTAATGTAATTAATGTACATTTACACAATGCAAAGCACTTTGAGACTCTTTCTCAAGTGAGAACAAAATAATTAAATAAATTGTTATTATTGTCAATCAAATAATTATAATAATATATAAATTTTACACAGTGCTTGGGACTCTCAGTCAGCACTGAGTATTGTGCATGGGTAGCCACAAATACTGAATAGAGAGACCAATAACAAGGAAGTCAGTCATACAGCTTTCAGTACATTTGTTTATTACTTTTCCAGCCCTAATGGGACCCCTAAGCTTTGTTGTTGTTTAGTCGTTTAGCCATGTCCGACTCTTCGTGACCCCATGGACCATAGCACGCCAGGCACTCCTGTCTTCCACTGCCTCCCGCAGTTTGGTACCCCTAAGCTACTGACCATTATAAAAACATAAAGCAGCATACAGAATAAAAACAAAAGTCCAAGTAATAAGCAGAAGAAATAATAAATCAGCTAATAAATACCAAGATCCAGATTATATCATATTCTCAATGAGTGCAGTGATATAATGTACTATATATTCCTGTGTAAAAGACTACTTTTTAACCCAGGAAAATCTTCTCAAAAGTCGGGGGTCGTCTTATACAGCGAGTATATCCCAAACTCTATATTTTAACTGGAAAAGTTGGAGGTCGTCTTATACACCCAGTGGTCTTATACGCCGGAATATATGGTATATCTAAACTGTAGTCAAAATGACGAACTCAGACGGCTGTCTCAGATTCTGTAGCCTTGGTACCATTGTCAAGAAGGCACCATTCCATGAGCGAACCAGATGCACCTCAAATGGTGGCGAACATGGAGCATAGCACAGCACATTGATGCCCCGACACAGATTTATTTTCTGAGCAGTACAAATGCACACCGTCCAACTTTTTAGATAAAAAACCAGGACACATTCCTGTCAGGGCTGATGGGCTTCCTCTCTTCACACAATCACCATGAGAGTCTCCTGACGTTTTTATAGCCTTTATTTACAGTATTTACAATTGGTCATTAGCACATAATGATCATTCCTCAGAGTCACTCAGTTCAGATCTCTGCTGAGGTCTGCGTTTGCCCTTCCAGCAAGCCAGAAACTCCCTGGCTCTATATCCCTCCCTGTCTGTTGCTCGACTGACTTCAATAACTCTCTCCTCCTTATCTCCCTCTGGCACACCTCCTCCTTCCTCCAACCCTGCGTCTCCCCCTCCCTCTGGGAAACTTGAAACCTCTGGCTGATCCCTGACAACTCCTGAACAAGTCACATGAGCTGTCTCACGCTATCACCCTCCAATTCCCCCCCCCAAGAGCTTGACATGAGAGTGTGCAAGATCACGGCACCCAAAATGGCCACCATGATCTCTCACAAACAGATGAGATGTCCCTTTTGGAGGGGGGCACTTAGTGGGTATGTAAACAGGTAGAACTGGTATGCTGGAGAACTAATGACAAGCAACAGTATGTCCTCAATCACCTGGTGAAGGTTGTGTTACTGTGCTGTATTTCTTGTACTGTGATTTAATTCACCTTCTGGCCTATTGTAGCATCATATCAAGGAAGAAGATCATTATCTTGGAGAGAAGAGGCTGGTTTGCCAGCAACTGAACCTCTCATGTCCCATAATGCCTAGAAATCCTAGCTCTGAACTTTTATGTGGTTGACTCTGCTCTCTTCTCTAAAGTGTTAAGTCTCCCACAGCTTGTTACACTGTGTGGGAATCTTCAGTCTGCACCTGGACTAAGGAGCTATGCTGATTGCCTGCCAAGTATTAGTTTGTCTTCCATTCTGGTGGGAAACTGTTGTGTTACCCAGACACCAGCTGTGGCTTATGAAATGATCTTTTGCTTTTGTGAAAAAGTGATGTGTTCCCCAAATATCAGCTGTGGTGGATTCTAATATAAGTCACAAGCACATCTCAACGAACTGAGCTTCTACGCAGGCCAATAGCTGGCAGATGTTGTGTGCCTGATGGAACTTTGTGTCCATTGGCATTCAGTGGGGTTCCTGCTCACAAAAGGAAAGGGAATAAAATACCAGTTTTTGCTTTGTTTTGCTTTGCCTTGTTCTTTAGTGCGTCATACTCCTGCAAATAAAATCTGTTTATTAAAGAGCAAATCTAAGTGCTTCATTACCTTGTCTGAATCCCCCAAAGAACCAATGCCCTTCTGGCAATATATGTGCCCATGGCAACATATCACCCTCCACAACTGGTGATGTACATAGTCTTGTCATAATTATAATCACTATGTAGGGATGAAAGAGCCTGTGCACAGAGGATCTGAATCAGGACATAATTTATTGGAATACCAAATACTGGCCATATACAGCTGTAACTTTAGATTCTCACCCTGTGCTTATATTACTGTATAGTCAGCAACAAAGTGTTTTTCCCATCAGACTTTTATTTTAATTGTGGGCAGTGAAGCAGACTTTACCATTTTGATTATAAGGATAGCTTATAACTTGGGAAAATGTAACTTCCAAGGTTTTTTATTTTTATTAAAAATTGTTTCTAAAAATGCATATGTGCAATTAAACAATATCAATAAAAAGCAGCCCAGAAGACCAAGCCTCACATTCAAAAATAAGGATTTTCCCAGGAGAAACCAAGATAACAATCCAATTAAGCTGTTGCTGTATGCAAATGAGCTCTCACACTCGAAACTTTCATAATACAGAAGGCATCGAAAAAGCTAAATAACACATTTCTTGTTATATTTCAAACAAGTCAAGTGATAAGTTGTCAAAAAGGTAGGTAGGTTTCAGGTGTGTAGGAGCAGAAGGGAATTGGTTTATGAAATATATTTAATGATGGATGACTTCTGAGCACTAGGGGAAAAAATCATATCATTGCTTCCCAATTAAAAATTCATTAGGACTTGCAAGGCCTGGATAACATTTGGTAAATAGAAGCAGCATGTGAAAAATTTGAATGAGAGTAAGGGCTTAATAGAATAATCAGGGCTTGAACTAGTGCACCGCAAAACAACAATACATAAATATGTATGCACACAAGGCTGAATCCAGCTTGTCCTACTTTTTCTACTCCCATTGCCTTTAATTTTATTGGTATCAGTTGGACTATAATGAAGCAAGCAAGGTTTGCTCTAGCAACTTTGGAGCTAATTAATCCACTCTTAGGTAGACTGATATGATACTGCAGCTTAAAACAGCTCATGCTTTCAGAGGGCACGATCCCTTGCACACACAGAACTCCGTGATGGCTCTGTCACTGTCTTGCTGCCTTACATCAATGCAGCATTGACGTCTGCCTCTCATATTAAAATTCGAACATATGACATTTCATTATGCTGAGGCAGGGCACAGGCCCATTTAACTTAGTACTGTATATTCCAACACACTGTGTTTTGATAAGGGATCTGACAGAGGAATTTCTCAGGGCTAGGTTTTGTTGCCACTTGCATAAAGTCCTCCTGCACAGAGTTTTGACTTCCTCGTCAATACTGCCCTGGCTTTAAAAGAGGAGCCTGCTGGATCTCAAGCGCCCACCTAAGTCCAGCATCCTGTTCTCACAGTGGCCATCACAGCACTCTACCCACCTGCATTTCCCAGCAACTGAAGTTCAGAAGTACCTTTGGAGAGGAATAATTGGAAGGTCTGTTTGTTTCATCAGCTGTGGCTCCCTGTAGCCTGTGCAACTGGAAAGTGAATCCTCTTAAAAATTATTCTGATTCACTATGTTGCATGAAAACCTGCCTGTCTCACCAGTGAACAAAATAACTGCATGAGAAGTGGTGAAAAAGGAATCCAAGTTTATTTCTGTGCAGATGTTTGGTCCAGCGAGATTGCTCCACAAAGACCAGACCCAGGGTATTGGGGCACACACGTCTTCATATACATTGCATACATTCCAAATTCTTACATCCAATCAGGATGCTTAGTTCCCTTCATTCCCTAATAAAGCATGTAAGCATGGACTGTAAGCACCCCTGTAATTGGCTTGGTTTTACTGCAGTGCCGAGCATGCTTCCTTGTGATTGGTTAGAGCAGGCTTCCTCAAAATTGGCCCTCCAGATGTTTTTGGCCTACAACTCCCATGATCCCTAGGTAGCAGGGCCAGTGGTCAGGGATGATGGGAATTGTAGTCTCAAAACATCTGGAGGGCCGAGTTTGAGGAAGCCTGGATTAGAGTTTGCTGCAATGCCGAGCATGCATCTACGTGCCACCATTGCATCTATGTGCCAAAACCTTATTTGGTGTGTTTCCCTACAATTCATTACATCAACTATAGTGGATAGTGTCTGCACATATACTGCTATTAGACGATGGTTCTGTACTACTTTGGGCTGCAAGAGTTTGTACTTAGCTCCCGCCATCGTCAGCATGCACAAATATGTTCAGAGTTTCTGTGGCCTACCAAACATATTCCAGGGTCATTCCCTACATTTCTATTCAATGGCCCACAATGTTCCAAAATTCCATTAAGGTATCTCCTTTCTTTCATGGCTGTACAAGCATATCTCACATTTGTATGCAGTTCAAACAAGAGAGTCTCTTTATACATGACCGTCTCATTTAAATTATGCAAATTTCATATTCTATTCTGAACTTGCCTGTCAAAGTTATAAAAATAACTCCAAAGAGGAATGGAAGATACCTTGGCAGAGTAAGTTATTCTTATCTTGTAATAATGTGCTGTGCGGCTGCATTACTATGTGTTTCTACATAATCACTATTGTTTGCAGTGGAGTTACTGTTTCATTACATGAAGCTATTGAGAAAAAACATGCTGTATCTCACAGTGGAAAAAGCTGCATAACTTTAGATGCTGAGAACATACCAGCAGGGCTCTTGAAGAGTAACATGTAGTGTAATGCGCTCTAGTATTATTGAATGTTCCCTACTATTGCTAAAGCCCGAGACCTATTTTTATCACAGGAAGACCCAATGGCCTGCTACACCTACAGCATTTAATGAAGGGATCTCTTCTTTGAGGTGTCTCTCCCCCCCCCCGAAAAGTAGAAATGGTCAAATATCGCATTCTAGTATGTAATGTGGGTTTTCTACACATTTCCTTTGTTTTCTAGAATTGTATTTGTTGAATTCATTCTACATACACCATAATTTCACCCAGTTGATCCATTAGTCAGCTTGGAATGATATGGACCCCACCTCCCCAATTCTAAAAGAACAAGACAGATTCCATTGTCTTGAAGATCCCTTGTAGAGATATGAAACTAGGCTTCTCATTAGTAAATCATCACCATCCTCCTCCTCCTCAATTTATGTACAGTGGTACCTCTGGTTAAGAACTTAATTTGTTCCGGAGGTCCGTTCTTAACCCGAAACTGTTCTTAACCTGAGGTACCACTTTAGCTAATGGGGCCTCCCACTGCTGCCGCACCGCCGGAACACAATTTCTGTTCTCATCCTGAAGCAAAGTTCTTAACCCAAGGTACTATTTTTGGATTAGCGGAGTCAGTGTAACCTGAAGCGTTTGTAACCTGAAGCGTTTGTAACCCGAGGTACCACTGTACCACCCTTTATCAAAAGATTCCAGGACAGTGTATATAGTAACTGGGATGACTGTAACTCAGTGGTAAAGCACATGTCTTGCATACAGAAACTCCAACGTTCAATCTCTGGCATCTTCAGTAAAACCAACCAGGTACAGGTAATGTGATAGACCTCTGGAGAGTTGCTACTAGTCGGAGGATACCTAAACATGTTTGTTTATAAGATTAAGGCTGAGAGTCTCCACCACTGCTTGAGACATTTGGTTGTTTATAATGTTTTCAAACTACATAAGAGTCTCAAAACATCCAAGTCTCCTATGCATTTTACTACAATTTAAATTGTTTTAAATTGGCTTAAGAAAAAAAATATTTTGCTTTGAATCGGTCGCCAGCCCCCTCCCCTTCTTTTTCAGCATACACCAAATAATAGTAATAAATCTTAAAACAGCATAGTTTGTGCGTACTGAACAGCATAAGTAATTGTGGCCATCTAATGCATTTTATTCCTGATTTTTATGTGGGAATCATATATGTATGTGTGTGTATTGGTGCAGAGAGAGAGAAAACAGATAATGCGCTTCATCTTCTGTGATATGCAGATATAAATGATAAAGGAGCATTAAAATAATTTTAATCACTCAAAATGCACAATGGGCTTTAAGTCTGTAGATCTCCATTTTCTAGAGTACGATTCTGATAATGATAAAGGTAATAAAGAAACAAACTCTTCTGGAATAGTGCAGCAAATATGACAACTGGCCTGCCAGAGCAGCCAAATATGATTTCAGTGAGTCAAAGGCAAGACTTTAGTTTCCTGCAGGAAGAAGAAGAAATCAAAACACTACCAGAACAGATCAACTTGGTACTTTCAGAAAAAGGTAGCCTATGGCTTCAATTCCAAATGAACAAATCAATATAATTTACTTCTTTGTAATGATGCAGTACTGTGTGCATCTGCCAGTACTACATGCTCATTGAGGTTCAATGATCCATGCGAAATTTGCAGGGACTGTAAAAAGGAGTTTGATGCTTGACATAAACATCCAAGCCGCTTTTTACTATCCCCCAAAGTTGTTGTTTTTAAATGCTTTGGCAGAGATGTTGCTGAAGGAAAAGTGGGCTGTTAAACATTTGTGTGCATGTGAGCTATTTTTCATCTATACATACCACATTTTTTTTGGACCGGCTCCCAAATCTTTAGGATAAGAATGATATTTTGTGAATGGTAAAGCACATACTCAAACAAAACAGGTATCCAGGCACATGATAAGTATTACCGGTACAAACAAGTGTGTACAAATACATCATTAGGAGTTGAAAGTACAGTGATTGCTGCATTTTCAAATGTCTGATTCACAAAATCTGGGCTGTTCGGGGGGTGGTGACACCTTTTAGTAACACTTATTTAGAATGCGCTGAACTGTCAAAAGCCCACAAAGTGTCACCTGTGGCCCCATTTCCAGAAGATTTGAGTCAGGATATGTGAAGTTCAGCTGTTTCAAAAATCTGTCCGTGATTTTTCTCTTTCAAAATCCAGATCTAAACATGAAACAAAGTGAGGGAGATTTGCATGCCAGCTGGATAAAAATGACTGCATTGCAACTTTATTCTCTTTAGGTGTCAACAATCTTCTTTAAAAATAAAATGAAAAATACAACTATTTGGAATTTCAAATGATGTTAAAGTTCAATATTACGAGTGCTAATAATGATTTAATCATTTCTTTTCCATAACGAACCAAGCATAATTGTTGACAACTGGCACTTTGGCTGTGCTTCATTTTCAGCAGATGCCCTGAGGCAAGTTTGAAATGAAGAACCTTCCTCTCCAGGTGGTTCAGCACCTGCAGTTCCTGGTGTTTGGTTGGTTATGAGTCCATTCACTGGCATCAGCTGAAGTGGCTGATTGTTCCTGCTAAACCCCTTTTGCATCTCTTTCTTATCAGCATCTTATGATCTGGGAGATGATGCATTCTTCTTCTTCACAATAAGCCAAGCTTCGGATCTCTTTTCTTTGTCATGTTTGATATGAACTCTGTTGCCAGGTGACAGATTGTGTGAGGCTTTGACTGAGTAATGTCTGCTATAAAAGGGTTCATAAACTATCCTTGCCTTTTTAATCACACTTCACTACTTTTCTAAAGCCTAGCATCTTTCTGGGTTAGACCTTTTTCTAATCTGCAACAAGAGTTCACAACCACACTCTCTCCAAAGTTTGGCCTGGACTACACCCAGGCAGTATTTAAAATGCTGTGATCTTGAGGAGACATCTTTCCACTTCAAAATGTTTGGCTCTACTTGCCAGGACTTTTATCAAGTTAAATGTGGGGATGGGATAGGCTTTAATTAAATTGATAGACAAACAGTCTATAGAAACCTCGGGGAAGGGCCATAGTGGTAAACAGTAAGCTTTGCATGCAATCATTAGGATGTATCACAAAGCAAATATGCTTAGGGTTGGGTGGTACCTCTTGTTTAATCACTAGAATGAATTTGAGTATTAACACACATTAACACTGCTGCATTCACTTAAGGGCAGTGGTTTTCAAACTTTCAAGCTTTAACGGTAGAAACCCCACCCTTTTCATATCATCATACCTCCCATGGAATCCTGTGCTTTGCAAAGAATTTTGTGGGTGGTAGGGAAGTTAGGCTCCACACTTCTAAGGATCACTGTACCACTTTCTGCTCCCCACATTTCTTAAAATGGCTTCAGAGTGATATAACATTATGTGATGTTGCATCACTCCAAGCTATTCCAGGATATGTTGCCAATGGGAAGCAGTGTCCCAGGAGTGACATTGTTGTTATTGTTTAGTCATTTAGTCGTGTCCAACTCTTTGTGAGCCCATGCACCAAGGAGTGACATATTGACCCAATTAACACCAAAAGCTAAGCCAAACCAAAGCTTAGTTGGATACTGTTCATTAGTCTGTTAAAACCTTTTTTTTGTACCTAGTTCAGCTTCCCAGTCAGTGCACAAAATGCATTAATTCATTTAGCTCACCCTAGCCTGCCCATTGAACTCAGTGTACATATTGGGCCCAAGGTGCCTCCTTTGAATAGCTTTGTGCTATGTTGCTATGGACTCATGGCTTGCTGGTTGTGGGCATCCAGCAACTTTCAGAGGAATGAGGTCACCTCTGAGTGATGAAACAATCAAACAGACATTTGAAACAGCAAGCTTGGACTCAAAGCATAGGTTTCCACAATGATGGGATTTTTTGTGCACTGACCCACCTAATTAAAATTGATTAAGCATATAATATGCTTATGTTAAAAGGTTTGTGAAACCTTAGCTTTCTCCAAGCAACCTTTATCTATACATCCATCCAGACACCAACATGCACATGCATGGGTTGTATAAATAAGTTAAGAGGAGCCAGATAACTTGATTCCATATTCCACAATGCATTCCACATTAATTGAAAGCTTAGCAAACATACATCTTGCAAACATGTTTGTTCATTTATAGTACCGGTAGCGTGGGGCAGAGACGACAACTGAAAGTCTTTCCCTTAGGCCATTTCTCATCCTGTTCCATCAACTGGCTGCTAGCTTGGGGGGGGGGGATGAGGGAAACTGGCTGGAGAGGTGATTGCAAAGAAGAACTGGAGGCCAATAATTCTTCCTGCATTACAAGGTAATATGGGGCTGAAGATCCCATACTTACCTTGTAACATGTCATTATTCCCCACACAATATCAAGGAAGTTAATGGAGAAGTGTTTTTTTAAAACAAAACAAAAAAACAGTGTTGTGCTTTTCTATATAAATAATATTTTTTTCTTTTAAACGTATTGAGTTCAACTTATCGAGTTACACTTATACATTTCAGTGTGAAACACAGTAATAGTCTGCCACCTTATCAGATATATTTGCACTTTCCCCTTATGTAGCTATATTTAACGATTCTTCAACTGGAAGAGAAGTTTCTAAGAAATGTATTAGAAGCATTTAAAGTCCTTTGGGAATTTTAGAAAATGATGTGGTTCCCATGGGAATTTGTAAGCTGCACCATACAGTCATTTCACTCCTCTCTGTCCTCTCCTCTACCAGAGAGAAGCAAATAAAATGTACTGTAGGAGTTACTAGCTGGATGATTCTACCAGGAGATGTGAGCTATGGCTTCACAAATCTGGTGCATTGGCAGTTTCTTATGTCTAGATCCCCCCCCCCCCCCCGGTTTGCCTTGCATTTTTCTAAGATGCAATTGTGTGTCTTGTTGCTTTGTTGCTTTCATGCAACTTGAAAATCTAGCTATTGAAAGTGTTCCCTTCCAGTTATCATTTGTCCAGAAGGGCTGAAACTGCCTGAAAAAATAAGGAGCACCTTCGCTGTGCCTTTAATGTATATGATACAATAGATTACTCAACTATTGTAAGATTGTGATGGAAGAAAATGCAGTGGTCACTTTTTTAAAAAATGCTATTAAAGGCACAGAAGCCCTGTATCATATTCAGTTTGGAAGCCTTAGTAGGCATTGGCATAAAATCCTTTTAACAGCAATCCTTAGAAATTTGCACTTCCCCAAATTTTGCAATGCCATTTTCCAGCCAAGTAAAATGTGTACTGAAATGCATATTCTGGGGTAAAGTGTACATATGAATAGGTGAAAATAATGCACAAAAATGCATTATGCCAGTCAGAATTGTATGGCAAAACATTTCTTTTAAGAGAAATTCACACTAAAATGCTGATGAATTCCTATGAAGTCTTTTTTAAAAAAATGCAAATTAAAGTGGAGAACTAAACTAAATATGGGAAAAATGAGAAACAGAGAGAAGTTGAAATGGATGTATTGTTGATATTCATTTATTTTAACTTTCAGTTGGTTCTCTCTCTCTCTCTCTCTCTCTCTCTCTCTCTCTCTCTCTCTCTCTCTCTCTCTCTCTCTCTCATATCCCACAGAAATACACACACATACAGGCACAGGCACACACACAGAGCAAGCACATTTCTATAGCATTGAGTTTTAAAGAAGAGACTGAAAAGAATTTTAATATCCTCTCCTGCACGAGTTAGAAGGGTTTGTGAGAAATTTTAAAAATAACCAACAACGAAAGAGGGTGTTGGATTCTTCTTTAGTAGAGGTTTTTAAGAACAGACTGGGTGACCACTGGATGCTACTGCTGTAGCAGTAGATTTCCTACATCAATAGGGCTGAAATGCATTGACCAGTGAGGTCTTTTCCAACTCTATGATTCTGCTGTCAAATTTGTTAAGGGCATGTTGGCCTCTCTGCCAGTGCTGTACAATTGAAGCTAATCAAGCAAATAGTTCAGTTTCCTTTACATACTTTAAATCAGTGCTTTTTTCTAGTGGGATTCAGGGGTACACATACCCCTAAACATTTTGTGACTCTATGTTTGGCCTCATTGAGGGGCAGTATTTCAATATGAATAGGAAAATGAGAGTACCCCTAAACATTTTTTTAAAGAAAAAAAACCACTGCTTTAAATAGAGGTGATAAGAGGGGTTTCTTCCTCCTTCAACTGTATCAATTTACTGCTACCATGAATGCACCACATATGCAGAAGAGCTGTACAGTGGTGCCTCGCTTAACGAATGCCCTGTAAGAAGAATTTTTCACTAGATGAATGGATTTTTCAATCGGAGGTTGCCTCGCAAGACGACGAGGTTTTCTATGGCCGCACCCCCGGCATGGAGCGCAACTTCGGAGGTCTCTGAAGTTGTGTTCCATGTTGGGGGAGGCAGGCAAGAGGCGGCGGCAGGAGAAGGTCTTCCTCCGCCCCCGCCTCTCGCCCTGCACCCCCGGCACGGAGTGCAACTTCGGAGGTCTCCAAAGTTGCATTCCGTGTTGGGGGAGGCAGGCAAGGTGGTGGCTGGGAGAAGAGAGCTTCTCCCCCTGCCGCCTTGCACACAGCTGGCATCGGACGGGGCTTCGGAGACCTTCTCCAAAGCCCCGTTGCATGCCGCTGTCAGTCCCCCAGAGCCTATAGGAACGCATTGATTAAGTTTCAATGCATTCCTATGGGAAACTGGGACTCGCTAGACGAAAAATTCGTTACACGAATTGACCCGTGGAACGAATTAATTTCCTCTAGCGAGGCACCACTGTACATGCTGTACTACAGGAAGGATGAATTATAACTAACTCTGTTTTCAAAAGGAACAGCAAGAAACTGAGTTGTCTCGGTTTCCTGTTTTTGGCGGTGAGAAATGGCTGACTCCCATATGATCGGACCTCAGCTGTGCCAGTAATTCAGGGCTGATATGGGGATAATTAGCCCTGGCAGACTCCCCAGGGTGGGGGAGGACTATCTGGTAGACCCACAGATTGTCCGAGATTGTCGGCTTGCATCAAGGTGCAAGCAGCAGGACCCTGGGTCCCAGAGCACAACACGGCTGACACTCTCCGAAGCCACTCTGATAGCTGGAAATATCTGTTTGATAAAATAATTAGATTTGAACAATAAACAGACATAGTCTGGGCCAAAGAAGATTGAAAGAAAAACCCTGCAGAACTGCACAGTCCCTGGTGTTTAAGCTCGGACTTCAAAGAGATTCTTATCATGGTGTTTGGTTTAGGAAGGTGATTGGTAAGTTCTTTTTTTCTTCTCAATACCTACAATTGTTTTTCTATGTCAAGTCTCATTAAGAAACCTCTTTTTTAAAAAAAAAAGTACAGATGCACTTCTATTTACAATTAAGTATTCAATTGCGCAGCTTTACTTAGACTTGAAAGATTTGATAAAGATAAAAGAAGAAACAAGATGGTGCTTGTTAATATGACGCAGCACGGAAAAATGAGAATTCCTCCCTTTTTCAAGGGAAGTGGGAAATACTTGCTAGCTGACTTTATAATGATTTGAGACAACAATTTGGGATAACATACAGTGCATCTGTTTGCAGAATTTCTTCATTATGAGCGAGAGAGAAGGCTAAATGGATGTCTACTAGTGCCCAGAAGGGGGGATTGTGTGGTCTCCAAAAGCTGATCGATCGCCAAATGACTTATATCCGTGGAATACAGTTCATTTACATTGCAATATTGCAAACAGTATGTGTAACACGAAACGGCAGGCTTGGGCAACAGCCCAGATTGGAATAACTTAACAACATGGGAGTTGCTGCGTCATTAATCTCTAAATGATAGACTTGGACAACAGCCCGGATTAGAAGATTGGAATGAAGTCAGGAAAAGCAAGGCTGGCAAATAGTTGGAAAAATACATATTTACAAATAAAGCTGTATTCGATGGATGAAAGGATATATGATTTCTGAGATGATTGAGAATCACATACCCAGGGATGGAGAACTTAAAAAGCGTTAAGATTGGAATGTGGAAAATATGAGAACAACAACAAGAAGGCAGAAACGAAGATATTGGAGATATACTTCAAGAGGTCCAGACTATGGGGAGCCTGGAAAAAATAATAATTAATAATTTGGACTGTAATTTGGTTTTTGATTGGATTATGATTATGGATATGTTAATTGGCTGTTTTTATTAGAAAATTAATAAAAATGATTTTAAAAAAAGAAAGAAACCGACTTGTCTCATACAACCATGTTATGTGTTTTGTTTTGTTTTAGGATCTGCACATTGCCATGATATTTTTGAGCTGATATACTGTTGTGGCTTTGAGCTGTGAAATCTTGGTTCAAATCTCTTCTCAAGAATGAACTCACTAGCTAGCCTTAGGCAAGCCATTATCTCTCCAGCCTCAGCCCCTATCTACAACACAGGGGGAAATAATACTGACAGGGCTGAAATGATGCATATGAAGTGCTTTAAAAAATGCTGAGGTCCTATATCCAAACCAAAAACAAGCCCCATTGAATGAAGTAAGGCTTACTTCTGAGAAAGCACACATAAGCTAATCCTATCAGTTTATTACTCTATCCTGTATACTTATTGAATTACTTATTAAAAAGCTTAACCAACCTTCTGTTTATCCATGGATTTCATGCTCTTGGGTTTGGGCTCCTGCCAGTCATGGCACAGAAGTAGAATTCTCTTTCAATAGTAAGGTAAAAGGTAAAGGTAAAGGACCCCTAGATGGTTAAGTCGACTATGAGTCGACTATGAGGTTGCAGCACTCATCTCATTTTCAGACCGAGGGAGCCGGCATTTGCCCACAAACAGCTTTCTGGGTCATGTGGTCAGCATGACTAAACCGCTTCTGGCGACGGAAATGCCATTTACCTTCCCACCACAGCGGTACCTATTTATCTACTTGCACTGGCATGCTTTCGAACTGCTAGGTCGGCAGGAGCTGGGACAGAGCACTGGGAACTCACCCCATCACAGGGATTTTAACCACCGACCTTCTCATCGGCAAACCCAAGAGGCTCAGTGGTTTAGACCACAGCGCCACCCACATCCCTAACTAATAGTAAGAGTCCTAATCTGAACATGTGGTGAGGCCTTATAAAAGGCTGGCTACACTGATTGTTGCACCTTACCTCTTCTCCCATGTTACCATGGACAGCCTGTCTTGCTTTCAGGATGCTGCTCTACTTACTAAGCCAAATCTAGGTGATAAGGTTTTTTCTTTAAAACAACAAGAACAAAAACAACTTCAGGTTTAGCACCTTCCATAGACACCTTCCCCTTGTCATTCATAAAGTCTATCACCTATCAAAAATTGTTATTTCTTAAACATAGAACAACACATTTAAAGAAAGTTTTTAAAAACATGATACTTTTTTTCTTTGGAAGACCACCTAGAGATACAAAACAAATGGAGCTAGAAATAAATAGATGCACTATGGAGTTCAGGACACATGATGCTTACCTATTTTCTACCAGGTAGGAATTGGTCCCCCCATCTACTTGTATGGGGGGAAAATATAAGATCCTGTGACCCATGTATGTGTGTGTGTGTGGGGGGGGTAAATAACAAAAGAACTCACCAGCAGGACAGAGCTCTAGTAGCAGTATAACATGAGAATATAGGCTGTTAAAACTTGTCATGTCCCATTTAGTTCACATGCAGCTCTACCCTCTTTCTAACCCTTTAACAATGACCCTCTCACCATAGCTGCCAAGTTTCCCCTTTTCTCGCGAGGAAGCCTATTCAGCATAATGGAATTTCCCTTAAAAATGGGGATAACTTGGCAGCTATGCCTCTCACAATGAAGAGACCACTCACTCTTGGTAGAAAATACAGAGTATTTTTTCTAATACACGTGCTCTTTGCTTTGGAGCTTGCTTAGACGTGTCCTCTCATGGCACAGAAAGAGAGAAAGGAAGAGAAGACTTCACTTCCTCCTTCGCAGGGGGAAGGAAGAAGGGGCATGGCCTATTTGAGTCTAGGAAACAAAGCTCTATTGTCATAACCCCTTCATGCACCAACTAGCCCTGTGTTTGCCAGTTGTGTTTGACTGCAATTTCCCACAACACCCTCCATTTCTCAACATTCTGTGCTCACTGAACATATGCAGGCTGTGTATACAACATACATTGAAAACACATTGAAAACATGTTGCTTCTCCCAACTGTAGTTTGCATCCTCACTGAGTTATAATTTCTAGCATGCTTAACAAGCTACAGTACAGTGGTACCTTGGGTTACAGATGCTTCAGGTTACAGACGCTTCAGGTTACATACTCTGCTAACCCAGAAATAGTACCTCGGGTTAAGAACTTTGCTTCAGGATAAGAACAGAAATCGTGCTCCGATGGCACAGGGGCAGGGGGAGGCCCCATTAGCTAAAGTGGTACTTCAGGTTAATAACAGTTTCAGGTTAAGAATGGACCTCCGGAACGAATGAAGTTCTTAACCAGAGGTACCACTGTACTCAGGGGAAATCCTGAGATATGGTGTGTATGTAACCTCAGTTCTTATTTGACCATTTTGTAAGAGTGTCCCTTCTTGGTTTACCTCCCCCACCACAAATATGCTTTTATACTCCTGAAAACCATGGAGATTCCTCCATGGCTGCTAGTATCTTGTGCCTGAATGGTGCCAATTTCACTACATAACGACTGGCATTCAGAGCACAGAAATTGCTGCTAATATAAAAATATGACAATGACCTTAGCTATAAAATATGAAAATGAGAGTTAATGTATTATGTGAGAGAGATGTGAATGTCTTGAGCACTATTCCATATTGTAGTTCCTTACACCTGCTAATTCATAGTAAACACTGCATATTTTATACATTGGCATACCATACCATAAATGGTTTGTCTTCCACATAGCAACACTATAGCCTTGCTTTATTGGTCCTGTGAGACTGCTTACCTATTGCACATCTCTTACCATACAGCTCGGATGGAACAGCCTTAATTGAGAGGCAATGAGTGTGGGTCCTTGCTTCCTCACATAGGAGAGAGTCCTTAGGATATGGGGTTGGGGGTGTTGGTGAGCAGAGCAAACAGGGCACAGCCCCCAGTATGTTATACGTTTGATATCACAATCCCTTTAATTAAAATTGTACAGAAAACTAATCTGACTACCAATTGCACAGCTAAATGAAGTTGCTGGACCAAAAGTAAATTAACATTGATTGCAGGGCGAATAAATTGAGCAGATTCTGAAAGTCCTGATTTATTGAGGTGAGAACTGTTCCTCAACCCATTAACACAAAGATTTAATTAAAAGTGTCATGGTTTTTAGCAGCAAGTGCAAGAAGAGGTAGCAGTCATAAATAATAATAATAATAATTTTGCTATTTTGATAATGAAAAAAACCAATAGGCAAATTACAAGCAACAGCAACCTGAAATTAGATGAATGGACACTTATAACACTGAAGTTGTGATGACAAACACCAAACATAGGGATGACCGTTAAAATGTATCAGAACTGTTGCTCTCTCATGAGCCTCTGCAGAAAATCACAGGCTCTTTGCTGTTGTGTGATTAAGTCCTGCTCTCCTGGAGAACAGAACTTTCTTGGGAAATATTCATCACTTTTAGTGCTGAAACCTGGACTGAGCTATCTGTACTGCACAGAGGATGATCCCTGTGTATAATCCTATGAAGCTGCCAATCAGCGATACCTAGGACCTTCAGAAATACCACTCCTCTAGTTATAATCTCCCTTCAAATGCGCTGTAATTTTTAGTATGATTCAGAGTGATAAATTGTTGCTAATATTCTTTCAGCGTGAATTACTTCAGACTGAACTGAAGCCGAAGCAACTCCCTGTGTGAGACTGTCTATAAATAGATGGAGACATGAGACTTTCAGAATAGCTCAGGGACAATTTATTTTTTTTTCAGTCATATACATAATCTGATCCAGATTAATATTCTGAGTGAATATAAAAATGGAACACAAATATTACAGGTTTTTTTTTTTTTACTTCTATCAGAAGCAGTGATTTCAAGACACAAACTTGTGTCTTCAGTTCATCATGAATTAAAAAATGGAACAAAATTTCTGAAAGTAGTGGTGTGGTATTAAGACAATGAAGGGCTATCTCTTCACACAGTGCCTATTTAAATTATGGAAATTTCTTCAACAATAAGTAGTGATGACCACAAACTTGGATGGTTTCAAAATACAATAAACAATTTCATGGAGCAGAAGGCAGTCAATGATGTGCATGTTCTTTCATCAGAGGCAATGTGCTTTTAGATGCCAGTTTCTGGAATCACAAGGAGGGAGAGCACTGTTGCCCTCATTTCTTTGCTGGCAGCTTCCATAGGTTTCTGGTTGACCAGTGCAAGAAACGTAGACAGGACTAGATGGGTCTTTGTCCTTTTCTTTAATAGGTGCTATAATGCAGCCCAGGAAGTGCAAAGAAGAAAAACTTGCTCTTCTCCTCTGCAGAACATAATTTTATATCTGATTGTGTTGCTTTAATTCATTTTTTTATTTTTATGGAGAACTTGCAATCATCCAGATGTTGTTGACCACAACTCCCATCACGTCTCTGAACTGGACATTCTGGCTAGGCCTGATGTGAACTGTAGTTCATCCACATCTGGAGTGCCACAGGTTCTCACTCCCCCTGCCTGCTCCCTGCCGCAGAAGATGGCACTTCAAAAGCATTTTGGGTACAGAAATGCACCACAGATAGTGTCTATCTCCACAAAAGTCAGAACACAAATAAAATGCCAAGCTTTCTGGCACAGTTATGTGTGAGAGTTGATGAGAGAGAGAGAGAGAGAGAAACCTATTTGAATTCCACAAAGTCTTACAGTCTTGAAGGACTAGGCAGATAATCAAGGATGCTCCAAGCAACATATTGCTTGCACAAAAATTCATTTCTCTCCTCCTCTTATATCTGTCTTAGCCCAGTCCTCACATGCATTTTTAATCTACAAGGTGACTTTTATCCATTATTTTCATGTGATGAACACTCTTGCCCACAGGGGGAGTTCAGAGAATGATGGCATCCTCCAAAAAAAAAAAAAAAGATTGAGAGCTCAATTTCTACAGAATGTAAAAAGGAATGTCCATGACTCAAAGACTATGAGATAAAAATTATGGAAGAAAAGTCAGGTTACGAAACTGAAAAAAATCTAGCATACCTCTCCATAAAATAATGACAATCATAGAACCACAAGTTATTGGGTATGTTGTAGACCAGGCATCCCCAAACTGCGGCCCTCCAGATGTTTTGGCCTACAACTCCCATGATCCCTAGCTAACAGGACCAGTGGTCAGGCATGATGAGAATTGTAGTCCAAAACATCTGGAGGGCCGAAGTTTGGGGATGCCTGCTGTAGACTATCTAGTCCCCCCATCCCACCCTGTGTAGAGAAATATGGATTACTCATTGATGAGATCATTCAACATTATTTTCTATGACCTAGCCTTTGAGAACAGGGTACTGGAATAGATTGGCTTTTTCCATGATCTAGCACAGTTCTCCTTACAGTCATAATATATATTTCACAATCCTGTAAATAAATGAAGATTGTAATACACTCTGCATTATATTCATAGATTCTCTTTTCTTAAAGTCATAATAAAAGATGTAGTGATGAACATAGCTGCCAAGTTATCCCTTTTTTTAAGGGATTTTCCATTATGCTGAATAGGCTTCCTGGCGAGAAAAGGGAAAACTTGGCAGCTATGGTGATGAAAATGAAGAGAGAGGCAAATAATATAATATTGCAGAAGAAATAAGAGTGACATGGGAATGGACCAGTTAACTCCTGCAAAAAAAAAAAATCAGAATATCCCAAAACAAATAGAGATACTCCTGTATCTTGTTGCCCAAATAAAATATATTGTACTTTAGACACATATCATTTCTAGGAAATTCTTATAATATTTTGATAACAAAAATGGAACTAGGTCTGTGAAGGCTTGGGTCTTAATTGTGTTTTTTTAAAAAAAAATGTAAGAAGAGGGGCCCACTGAGAAGTAGCATCTGAGTGTTAAGAGTATTCTCTGCATGCATTCTCCCCTTTCAAGTTCAGTTCAATTCTCTATCACTTTCCCTTTCATTCTACAGACCCCTGCACCTCCCTTGCCCCGAGCAGGGTGGTACAACCAAGATCAATTAATTAGGGTTTCACCTGCAAAGTTTATTCCCCTCTAGAAATCTGTATTTTAAACCCATATACTTGTTTCTCACCTTTTGTTTACCCATTGTGGTCACAAAGTTTTCAGAAATCATTTGTGAATGGGAGAGCAATTTAGGATCCAAGCCTATGAAGTTTATAATTGGTGAGAAAGAGAGAAAGGATAAGGTGATTTTATTTTCAATCACTTTTTAGCTACCATTCCATGCCTTGAAATTCCATGACTTGGAAGTACATTTCCTATTGAACACAGTGGATCTTGCTTCTGAATAAACATGCAAAGGTTTCAGCTGCCTAGGAGTTTCCAATTAACCCTGATTTTTTAAACGTCAAATTCAGGAGTGGGATTAAAGAAAGATTTCACAAAAACCCTGATCCCCTTTTTATGATTTGTAAGCACAGGCCTGTGTTTTCAAAGGTGATCTGTTCAGATACAGCTGTACTACCAGATCACTTACTGCTGGATTAGCGCTTAAATCTTCCAACAAAACCTGGATTATCTAATGCTCAGATTGCTGGCAAACAAGGAATGCTGTAATTTTTATAGCCCAGTTAGATGGGCATATTACATTTCTTGTTCAGCATTTTTTCCTTTCATTTTAAAATAAGGTTTATTCCAAAATGCTTTTTCCTTTTTAAGCCTTTAACACTAACACCTGCAAGGGCACCAATATTTTTTTGTTTCATTTTGTTTGCTCGGTTAATGTGCTCTGGAATAGAAGCTCTTTAGGGTGAATCTGACATCTGCCAGTTTTACTGTCCTTGGAAATAGATTCAAAGCCATCAGGAATAAGTTTTGAGAAGCCTTTTAGGAATTCACTCAGATTATTCTTTTCCCCACTTCAAACCTTCTTTGAAAAGAATGAATGATACAAATGCTACCAGCAGCAAATGTGGGAGTGGGTGGTTGTGTCTTGAAAATCCCAGCTCCTAGGTTATTAGCAGATTATGCCAATTTTCAAATTGCAAAT
Organism: Zootoca vivipara; assembly: GCF_963506605.1. Classification (NCBI taxonomy): domain Eukaryota; kingdom Metazoa; phylum Chordata; class Lepidosauria; order Squamata; family Lacertidae; genus Zootoca; species Zootoca vivipara. Next base: position 60,408,762 of record NC_083279.1, read on the forward strand.
GTATTTTTCAATAGCATATTATTTTTACATCATATTACAGACAAAGGGTAGTATTCGAGTATGTTTTACTCAGAATAGATCCACTGAAATTAATGGACATGACTAAGGTCCACTACTTTACTCTCCTGAGTAAAACATTGTTGAACATCACGAATTATTCATAAAAAGGACAAATATGCTAACTGTGCAATTTTAAAAGGCGTGTATTTTATTGGTACCTTAATCAGAACATGTGGTATAGTAATACAGTTTGCTCTGTGTTTTAGGGGGTCTTTGGGCAAGATACTCTAAATGAGCCCTTTTCCAGAGTGCATCCAAAACTTCCTTTCCACTGCCTATTCACTTGCCTCTCTCCTTCAACTGAAAGTACTTTCCCATTACTGTCAACTGTAAGCATCCCTTCCATGTAGTTGTTTACTCTGCTGAAGTAAATAGGGAATTTTACTATCAGAAGAGACCCAGTGCCACGTGGTGTATGGAGCTCTGGGAGGGGTAATGCATTGAAATCAATAACAGCTTGGTTTAAAATAGAATTTCAGTACTTTATTTTCATTTTTTTTTAAAAAAAAACACATGGTAAAATCAAGAGATTTTAATTCTTTGTGTCTCAAATCCAATTTTTATTATTTGTTAAAAAAGCACCAGCCTTAAAGCTATTAAGCACTAAGACACATAAAACATTACAATTGTTTCCGTTCATTAAATTAATTAGCTTCTTTTTGTCTCCTGCTCACATTAGACCTGCAGCTTTGTAGATAGATGCCATTTTTAAAATGATAGCTGTTTTCCATTTTATCAACAAAATGTTGAGAGGTTCACCACTTAATACAGTAGTCTCTTTTTTCATTTCTAGTTGTATAGTTCTGCAGCTATACAAAAACTTCAGTAACCTCCTCCTACTCATAACTCATTAATGGCAATGAGGTTTTCTAATAATTCTAGCCATTCTTTAGTTCATCCAGGGGCCATTAACATTGTGTGTGTGTGTGTGTGTGTGTGTGTGTGTTTTCTTTTTAAAATGCACTAATCCTTTACTGATGTTTTATTATTATTGCCAGAGGTTAACTTTTATGACTCTGCAATTTGATAGAGGTTAGAGCTAAGCTAGCCTCCCACTGCCGAAGGTGTGATGCAAGTTTCGTTCCATCAGTGCAGGACTCCCCTTTCCAGCCATCAAACATATCAAACATAGGTAGGAACACAATCAATGGGATGCCTGCTGTCAGAAGTCAATGCCTTGCCCCTAAATGAGGCATTCTGGAGGCATGAGGGGAAGGGGCTGCTCTGGCCTGAGATCCATTGGCTCCTGAACCAGTCTCACTGCTGTTCTGCAATGCTGTTAAGCATGATCTGGGCCTGGTCACTGCACCTCCTCCAGGCTTACTGTCGCCTCACCTTCCACCCCAGTTGCCAAGTGCAGCAGGGCTGTAGATCTGACAGTGGCCCTGCCACTCTGCAAAGCCCTGCTGGTGGGCAGGCAGGAAGGTTTGGACTGAAGCCTCTAGAAGTGAGGGCCAGGTAGACCACTCCCTATACTTCTATCTGTGTGAGGATCTGTCCTGTGATTATCCTAGGGTGGGCTGCTCACAGCAGAGTCTTCTGTCTACGGTGAAGCCCTGTGCTAGGGAGCATATGATCAGGGCCAGGCAAGTCCCATCTCCCACGGTCACAGCATATTCAGTCAAGTGTGAGGCTTTGACAGAGTCCTGGAGTCCTCCTTCCCAGAGTCTCAGCACTTTCCCAGCTTTGGGAAGGAGATAGGACTCTAGAACCCTGCCCGAACCTTCACATCTCCTTCCCAAAGCCAATAGCCTCCTTCCCAAAGCCAATAGCCTCCTTCCCAAAGCCAATACCCACCTGTGGGAAGGCAGCGCGAGGACCGGGGATTTTGGCCTTGCACAAGGTGCCATAGTACCCCAATCTGTCACTGACAAAGGTAAGAACAAAGGACAGCATGCATTATGGTACTTTAAAGCAGAGGGTCTTCAGATGCTGAGGGACTCCCAACTTCTAGCAGCTCCAATGAGAATGGCTAATGGTTAGGGATAATGGGATATTTTATCTTATCCTACACTGCTTTGGTAGCTTTTTGGCTGTGAAGTAGTTTTTAAATCTGCAAACATAATTGTCCAACAATATATGAAGGACCATTGGGTTTTCACTGCTGGTGGGCTTCCCTCATCAAAAATTGTGAGGTGTAATATGGTTGGAGTATCATGAGCTTTTCATTGCATTAAGACGTGGTCCTGTCTTGTTTTATTCAGGGGCGGAGGAAGCCGCTGTGACACCCAGAGCGGCACCCGGGGGCATGCACCCGGGGTCATGGCATTGCCCAGCACCACGCATGTGTGATATCACCACGCACGCATGTGTGCTGCGTGGCGGTGGCAGCAAACCACTCCAGCGCCATGTGGGGGCGACACCGGGACCCTCTGGTCGTGGCAGCAGCCACAAGCATAGGACCTCGGCTCCATCCCCACAAGGCGCTGGAGTGGTTTGCCAGTGGGGACTGCGCCATCCCTGGCACCGGGACCCTCCAAGGCCCTAGAGGGGGGTGACACTCAGCACGTGCCCCCCACAACTCCCAAGCTGAGCCACCTAGAGTCCCTTGCAATTCCCCTTATGTTGTTTAACCCCACTTGTGATGTTCAACATGTTTCAAAAGGTAGAGTAAAATTGTTTTTGCCTTGTAACAAGGCTTATAAAGAGATTCTAACTGCTTTTGGAATTGATATAGTGTGCTTTACTAAAGAAGAACCCCCAGATTCGTCTCCAGTTTTGAAATGCTTAAATTTCAGTGACAACTCCTAATTAATTACAGGTATTAGAACTTAATTTGATTAGCACTGAGAGTTGCTGTTATGTCTGAGGCATCACACTTCATGGTGGCTCCCTGTTGAGTGTACACTTGGTAAGAAATCCATGTTGGTACATATCGTGTGAAAGTGATAGTCCTGATAAACTGATTATAGTAGCATTCTAAAAAGCAAATTGAAAGAGGATGTCATAAATTGCCTATAGAGTGTGTAATTTTGTCATGAACAAATTGTTCCCTCATGTTGTTCCTTTTCTCTCAGATCTTTTGACTGTGGTTATAAACACTTCATATGAAAAATACTTGCACAAAACAAATGACCATATTGGCCTGAATATAAGCCTCACTTTCCCCGAAATTCCAACCGCGAAAAGTTAAAATGTGGCTTATAGCGTGGCAAAGTGCACAGTCCTCCATCCTCTCTCCCAAGGCTGGGAAGGGAAAGAGCAATGCAGCACGGCTCCCCCCCCCCAGTATGCAGTCAGGAGCAGTGAGGAATGGAGTGGATTATATTTGGGTATCATTATTATTTTCTCTCCCCCACCTCCCATTTTTAAAGGTGTGGCTTGTATTCGGCTGTGGTTTATATTCAGGCCAATACGGTACCCAGCATGGCTAAGAATGCTAAGAACAGCATAAAAGGTATCATTTAATTTAATTGTATTTAAAAAGTAGTCTAAGGATAGAACTAGGTGTGAATGCCCACCCTATGGCCCATTCTTTGCCTTGCCCGTGAAGTGTTGCAACCTAAAAGAATGATGGGATGATTTCGAGCTGGTCTTTTGCTGTAATAAAATTATGAATGAATATGATGGGGTGATACTGTTGCAAGCCACTCCAATCTTCAAGTGGTGCAAGATTCTAGGGGTTCCAGGCACACCTACCCAGGGTTTATGTTTCTAACACACCCACACCCACCACTTATTCTGGCATTTCCACAGGTACTGATTCCTTTTGCCTCCCCCCACCCTTCCACAGAAGACACCCAGGGGGTTCAGAAATCAATCAGAAGTAGCTCATTTCCAGCTAGCCAGCCCTTCTCTGAGATACTGTAGTCCCCCCTTGCCTTCAGCTACTGACTGCACCACTCGGCAGTCCAAGCTCCATAGACACCCACACATACGCTGGATTTCTTTGGGCATGCCTTCCCTCAGGATGCCATGCAGCTGGAATCCTGTGTCTCTCTTAAGCTCCTGTAGTATCTCATCAGCCAGGGCTCTCATCCTGCATGGAGTCATTTTTTCCTCTCCATGAAGGATGCTCAGCACTCTTGTCAGCAGCTGCTCCATTTGATCCACAGCAGTGCCCTCTTTGCTGCTGCTTCACTATCTGAAGTAAGCAATTTTAACTTTCCTAAAAGGTAAAGGACCCCAGTCGCGAACGCCTCGGGGGTTGCGGCGCTCATCTCGCTTTACAGGCCGAGGGAGCCGGCATTTGTCCACAGACAGTTTTTCTAGGTCATGTGGCCAGCATAGCTGACAAGTTTTCCCTTTTCTCGTGAGGAAGCCTATTCAGCATAAGGGGAAATCCCTTTAAAAAAGGGATAACTTGGCAGCTATGGTGGCCAGCATGACTAAGCCGCTTCTGGTGAAACCAGAGCAGTACACGGAAACACCGTTAACCTTCCTGCCAGAGCGGTACCTATTTATCTACTTGCACTTTCTGGGGTGCTTTCGAACTGCTAGGTTGGCAGGAGCTGGGAGTAACAGGAGCTCACCCCGTCATGGGGATTCAAACCGCCAACCTCCTGATCGGCAAGCCCAAGAGGCTCAGTGGTTTAGATCACAGCGCCACCCACATCCTAGACATAATTAAATTCTAGCACCCACTAAACTCAGGAACTTACAGGAGTCTAACACCCAGAAACACATATATCACAATACCTTTCCATTATTACATGTTACAGGGACAGTGGAGGAAACTCAGTAAGGGTATCTTTGTCAAATCTAGTTTGGTTTAAAGGCTGAAGAGCCACAATAGATTCAGAGCTGAATTCAAGGGTGTGTGATTGTGGCATCTGTTATAAGGTGCTTGTCTAGATTTTTGCCTGGTCCATTTTAATGGTTCAGACCATTAGTCTTGCTTGCATTTGATATAAAATCAGCTATCTGACCATCAATAACCCCCAAGAACCTTTATTCTGTTTATGACATGACCTGTTAACAACCAGACTTCTTGACTCTAAAGTTGCAGAGAGGATTAAATTGATAACTATTTGGCTATGGGCAGGGGGGACTGTTTATAAGTCCCCCCCAGGAAGAGCTTCAAACTCTAAACAAACACTTGCGCTTCAGTTTAGTTTATAAAACCTTGGAATCGTGATGATAGTGTTTGCTTTTCAAAAATGTAAACGTTTTCTGTTTTCACCCAAACTTTATCTTATGTAACTACAAGGATAAGTACATTTCAAAGGAATATTTTTTGGAACCTCTGGCACATCTGCACCCCCTTCATTTTAAATAGGAGTACATGAGACCCCAAAGTACTTAAGGTATAGATCTTGCATGAGGAAAGTTTTTTTTTGGGGGGGGGGACCAACTATTTCCTCTACATTTCACAGAGCTCTCAATTGCAGTTCACAGACCTTGGACCAAGAAAGGGCAAGAGACTTCTATAGCCTGGCAGTTTGCAAGTTACAGATAGAACAGGAAGAGATTAACTCTCAAATCAGGGATAGAGATCTTGAGCCTAACTTTGAGCCTTAACTGCCTTCAGGATAAGGTATTAACTCTGCATTATTATCTTTTTAAGATTTTGTGAGTTCTGTGACAAATGTAATGATCATCTCTTAGGAACTGAGGACTCTCTCTTTGAGTTAGGTATGTGAGCATTGCTGCCTGCCTATCTTTGCACTATAGTAGTCTGGAATTTAGCTTGTATGTTTTCTCTTCTTGTGAGAAACCACCCTCTTGCACTAGTTCTTGGTGTGCAACTTCCTTATTAGGTATTACGGTAACATATACACATACATTTAAATAACACATATTTGTTTTCCAGACAAAAAGTGCCATTGCTCTTAGAAGTGTGTGCTGGGTCCAGGATGGACATGCACGAGGGTTCAGAAAGTGTGTGAGAGAAAATGGTGATACCTTGCCACATTAAACTCTGAGGGCCTTCTGGTGGTTCCCGCACTGCAAGAAGTGAGGTTACAGGGAACCAGGCAAAGGGCCTTCTCGGCAGTGGTGCCTACCCTGTGGAACACCCTCCCATCAGATCTCAAGGAAATAAGTTTTAGAAGACATCTGAAGGCAGCCCTGTATAGATGTTTTTAATGATTGACATTTTCTTCTGTTTTTATATTATGTTTGAAGCCTCCCAGAGTGGCTGGGGGCAGCCAATGCACTGATTTCTCCCCCACCCCATAATGCTCATGCAGATAACAGCATAGGGATCAAAATTCCTAAACTAACTACAGTAAATGTACTGAATGAAATCATAAGTGGTTGGTCAAAAATATGGGCATGCTATGTGATCTTTAATCAACTTTATCCTCTCCCTGTTCCTTAAACTCCTTTGAGCAAATTCAATACAAATTGCACTTAGTTTAGAGTTGGAAGGGATCCTGAGAATCATCAAGTACAACCCCATGCAATGCAGGATTATGCAGCTGTCCCTTATGGGAATTGAACCTGCAACCTTGGCATTCTCAGCACCATGTAAGTAAGTAAAACCTTTATTGGCATCAAACGAACTCGCATACAAAATAATAACAGATTAAAACTGTCACTGTGGCAAACGCTGTGCCAAGAGAGGGAAGGGAATAATCCGCTATCCACTTTCACGACAATGGGGCTTCCGACAACTCAGATGACTGCAGAGTACAACGCCGAGAAAATAGTAAATTAAGATATTGAGCCACCATCTCGGTGAGGACCGGGTCCTTCCCCAGCAAGAGGAACCGCAAGATTTCCCGCCCTGGTCTCCCTCTGGGAATGCAGAGCCGGTCCAGGAACCGTTGACGAAGGTCGACGTAAAGGTTACAATGAAAAACCATATGTAGAAGGCTTTCCACCTGAGGGTCATGACACGGACAGATCCTCTCATCCTTCGCCCTGCCCGAGAATCTTCCCCACAGGAGGTTCGATGGATTTGCATTGAAGCTGGCCAACGAAAATGCCCTTCTTTCTTGTGGGTTCAGTAGGAAGTCAAGATAGTTAGGTTTTGTTTCATGAGCCCACGGGAGGTGGAAAAGAAGGGGGGAACATGTTGTGCCTGCTGCCGCTATAAGATCCTGTCTCTCAATGTCCCACAACCTAGTAATGACTGTGGCTTTGGCAGATTGTAAGGACATTGAGCAGAGGAGTTCTACTGAAAGCCCCAGTTGCTGTACCTTCCTATTGAAGTGTTGCAGCCCTGGGGGGAGGAAGGTGTCCGAAAGCATTACCTGGAGGAAGGGATCTCTGTCAGAGTCGAGGCAGATTTTTAGCCAGAATATAAGGAATCTTGCCCAGGCGACAGATTCCACCTTGTGTTGAGCTCCCTCTAAACATCAAACTGCATATGGGACGCATCTTGGAACAGAGAAAATCTTGTAGAGGAAGGTTGATTGCACTTGCTCTACTGTCTGGGTGAACCCCGGGATCCAGATTGGAATGCCGTAGAGCAGTTGTGAAATGGTCTTGGCATTGAAGATCTTGAGCGCAGAAGGGATATGTGAGTTGCCCCTTGTTGTAAAAAATCGCGTAATTGCCTGCGTGGATATCTTACTGGCGTTCACCACCACGCCTCGATGTGGAGACCAGAGGAGCCTATGGTGATAGGTGATTCCTAGATAATTGAATTTAAAGACCTGCTGGATGGGTTTACCTCCAAAAACCCAGCTATAACTCGTGCGTGAGTTACCAAACACCAGGATTTTGCTTTTTTCAAAGTTCAAGCATAAGTTCATTTTGGCCATGTACTCAATGCAGGCAATTACCAGTCGCTTTAGACCTATTCTGGTCCGCGAGAGCAAAACCATATCGTCCGCGTACAGGAGGATGGGAATGTTTATGGCCTGGAGTTTTGGAGTGTGGGCATCCACCTGCTTTAGTAATGGGGCTAGATCGTTGAGAAAAAGATTGAAAAGCGTAGGAGCAAGTACACAGCCCTGTTTTACTCCTCTGTTGATACTGACTGGTGTTGTGATTTCATTCCCAGAATGGATTTTTATGCAGCAGGTGTTATTGGTATGAAGCTTTTTGATCAGGTAAAGAAGTCTGGGTTCTAAGCCCATAGCCTCCAATTTGGCCCAAAGCAGCCTCCTGTCGATGGTATCAAATGCCGCTTGAATGTCCAGGAAGGCCACATGTAGATGTTCTTTATAGAATCGCGTGGATTTGGCGACTAGGTGAGACAGCACCGTGCAGTTTCGTAGGGTCGATTTTCCTGGTCTGAACCCAGCCTGTTCGGGGCCTAAGATGTTATTGTCATCGAGCCAGGTAGTTAATCTGTTTAACAGATGCTTAGCATATAATTTCCCAATGTTAGAGAGAAGACTTCTTGGCCGATAATTTGCCGGCAGCTTTTTGTCACCTTTTTTGAAAATAGGGATAATTATGGATTGTTGCCAGGAGCTGGGCATAATTCCTGAGCTATCGACCAACGTGAACAAATCAGCCAATATCGGAGCCCACCACTCCGGTTTAGTTTTAATCAGTTTAGATGGAATGGCGTCCGGGCCAGGGGCCTTCCCTACTTTCATCTGATCAATTAAATTTATGATTTCTGACATGGATACTGGAGGCCACTCATCTAGGAAAGAGAGAGTGTTCTGATCTTGCCTGTCCGGTGGAATGCAGTTGTCGAAAAATACTGACTTGAAATGAACTATCCATGTGCCCGATGGAATTGAGGTTAGCTGCTCATTCTGTGGCAGTGGGGGATCTGCTACGGCCTTCCAAAAAAATTTGTGATCTCTAGATTGTATGGCTGAGAGTAAAATTTCCCAGCTTTTCTGGATATGTCTTAACCGGCCGAGCTGGATGGACTCCCTTAGTTGTTGAGTTCTAGAAAAATAGATGTCAGGTAGGCGGGAACTGCCCGATTCTCTGGATTCTCTGTAAAGTTTTCTGATTTCGGCTTTCATAGCTAAAGTCTCTTTGTCGGTCCAATCACCCTTTTCTTAGGAGGCCTATGCGAGTGCGTGTGGGACAGTTCTGTTATTAAGATGTTAATAAATTCCTCGAACCGAGTAATTCCCTCAGCTGGAGTAAGATCACCTTTCTCTGCTGAAAACAATTGGGTCACGCGGTCGGTTTTTACCAGGCCTTGGAAGAGAGACAGAGTGTGTTCGTTGGTTTGTATCTTTGGAAGCTGGAGTCTCGGTTCCTGGGGGAGTGGGCTGTTTAACTGTACAGTCTTGCTCAATGGAAAGACAAGCTTGCAGTGAAGAGGGAGATGGTCACTGAGCATAGGATCGCCTATGTAAAACTCATCCACGAATGGTGTCATTCCAGCAGGTATTATAATATAGTCCACCACGCTGTTCCCCTGCGGGGAGATATGGGTGAAGTTCCCGGAGCCTTCCCATTCCGTTAGCCCGTTAAGCCATGTCAGGGCCCTGGTGGTAGTCAACTTGGTGAGACGCAGACCCACCTGGTTTATTACTGGATCCAGGGATCTTCGTTCCCAAAGACAGAAATCTGGGAGGACAGAAATATCCAGGAGCTCCCAGGCTTTTGTGTACACTTCCCATCCTTGGCCTAGGCGAGCATTAAAGTCTCCAGTTAGAATGATAGGTAAATCAGGGCAGATGAGGTCCAGATTCTCGAACACATGTGTAATGAGATTCCATTGAAGGTTCTTGACTGTGGCAATGGGAGTGGGAGGAATATACACGTTGATCAGTAACATTTCCTGGTTCTCCAGCACTATCTTTGTTACTAGTAGTTTACAGGTATCATTTGTCGACAGGATGTGTTCGCATTTTATATGGGGAGCCACTAGAGTTAACAATCCACCTGAAGGTCTGCCTTTCTTGTGGCTTTTAGTTGCCGGAACAGAGTAAGCGTTGAAACCTGCCAATTCAATGTGATGTAATGACCAGGTTTCTTGTAAACAAACTACATCATGAGCCCTTAATAAGTTTGAGAACTCTGGAAGGCATAGCTTTGGAGACCACCCTGCCACGTTCCATGATATCATTTGCAAAATCTTTGTAAAATAGGAGGATTATTTTACTAGAAAATATTTGCCAGTTCTTTATATCTATTAGGAAACATAAGTCCAAACAGGGAGAATGGAGAGCAAGGAGCACAGCCATATAAAATGTGACAGAAAAAAGGCCAACGGAATTTGGGGGAGAAAAAAAAATCACACACGCCGTTAACACTTATCACAAATGAATTTAACTGCAGTCCATAGGACTTGGAAATGTGATGCTGTGCCTGAATCTGGGGGGGGGGGAGTCTAATTTGAATCTCTGCAGGTCATTATAAGTCTAGTCTGGTCTTGTGTAAGATAATGAAGCTGCTGCCCTTGTTTGTATGGGTCAGTAAGCATCTAGTCATGGTCTGGCCATGTTAGTAATAATTCAGATTTGGGTCTTTATAGAGTAGAACTATGCCAGGGTGCAACTGTTTACATCTATGAACAGTTTGTGGGCAGACATATTTTAATTGCTTTTCTCAAACTGTTCCCCTGCCAGTTGAAATAAATTGCATGTTGAATGGCCACTGTTGCGATATTAGAGAATATTTGCCAAATTGATTACAGCAAGTTTTGTTACAAAAAAATGTAAAATCTGGGTGATATGGCCCAATGCTCCATGAAGTCAATGGGAATGAACAGCTGTGCTTCGTTCAATGGATGCAAGGCAAGGGAAAGAAAAACGGAAGGACCATTTTAAAATGTTAAACTGCAAATGTAATCTAAATAGTAGCACAATGACCAGAAAACCTGGGCCTTGTGTAATGCTTTTAACAGCACAATATGATAATACTTCTATAAGGACCAGGCAGGAACAAACAACCTGATGAGGTGGTGTTGCTGACACCTGGCTGCTGCAGGGCTGAGGCAGCACCGTGATGAGGTCAGCAATGTGCAGGCACATCAGCAGAGCCAATCCCGCACTACCACTGGCATGTTTGCACAATTCTCTTTCCCTGCACCAACCAGGTCAGCAGCAGCACCCTGTCCACTGTGCCAGCTGCCCCTGTTTACAAGTTCTCTAGAGTTGTGGTTTAGTCGTTTAGCCATGTCCGACTCTTCGTGACCCCATGGACCAGAGCACGCCAGGCACTCCTGTCTTCCAGTGCCTCCCACAGTTTGGTCACTCATGTTGGTAGCTTCGAGAACACTGTCCAACCATCTCATCCTCTATCGTCCCCTTCTCCTTGTGCCCTCAATCTTTCCCAACATCAGGGTCTTTTCCAGGGAGTCTTCTCTTCTCATGAGGTGGCCAAAGTATTGGAGCCTCAGCTTCAGGATCTGCCCTCCCAGTGAGCACTCAGGGCTGATTTCCTTAAAAATGGATAGGTTTGATCTTCTTGCAGTCCATGGGACTCTCAAGAGTCTCCTCCAGCACCATAATTCAAAAGCATCAATTCTTTGGCGATCGGCCTTCTTTATGGTCCAGCTCTCACTTCCATACATCACTACTGGGAAAACCATAGCTTTAACTATACGGACCTTTGTCGGCAAGGTGATGTCTCTGCTTTTTAAGATGCTGTCTAGGTTTGCCATTGCTTTTCTCCCAAGAAGCAGGAGTCTTTTAATTTTGTGACTGCTGTCACCATCTGCAGTGATCATGGAACCCAAGAAAGTAAAATCTCTCACTGCCTCCATTTCTTCCCCTTCTATTTGCTAGGAGGTGATCAGACTAGTGGCCATGATCTTAGTTTTTTTGATGTTTTTTTTATTTGTTAAGTGACTACTATTCCCACATAGATGAACAGATTCCAAGGTTTAGAAAATGAAACAGAAGCAAGCAGGAAAGGTGCGCTAAAGGAAAGGGGAAAACAGCAACTCTTTAGGACCCTGGGAATTTGTATAGCCTTGTGTCAAAATAATATGGTTGCCATATTTCAAAAAGTTGTCGAGCTTTTTTTGGGGGAGGGGCAAAGTTGCTATATGTCCATCTTTGCCGATTTCTGCCTGGACGCTGCTTCCAACTGCAGTATTCTGGGTATGTCTAAGAAATTCCGGATGTATGGCAAGCCTATCGCACAAATTTCTTAGAATGACATCTGCACATTTAGCCATATAAATTTCCTTCTTGTACCTCGAAGCTTACTTTAAAAAGAAAGTTCAGAGTGTGGGCTCCATTGCAGGCATGATTCAACTGCAACATTTGCACCATTGTAAATCTGGCCTTGGTAAAATGTATGGCTAATCAGAAATGAAATAAATGAGATTCTCATTTGCATAAGGTCATGATAAAAAGAAACAATTAATAATAGGCACCTGTAGACGCATGGGTTCAGATAATTGGGAGGAAGCATTAGATATTTGCAGTCATACAACTCAAGTAAGTGTGAGGGTACAGTATGTGTGCATCCTTCTCAGAAACCACCAGAAAAAACCCTCTGTGTTCAGAATTACATTCCCACTTTTCATGCATTGTTCTTGTTTAAAAACTGTAATCTTCATTAACATTAAGGAAAATTAAATGTCTTAGAATTAAAGAAATTTCAGATATTTTGTATTTCATGCAAGGAACAAACTGATATTTCTTTAGGGAAGTGGGAAGAGATATTCCCTCAGGATGGGCTTGGTAGTTTCCCCTAGCATGTCATTGTTGCTCTGGATTTTATTTTTCATTTTCGGTAAAACAAATAAAAAAATAGGTTGCTTTATTTCACCTTGCATGTAATTTGGCTCATTTTCCTGAGCCATCTGCTTAGTGGACACACCACTAAGTGTGCTGTTTCCCAAACGGTTTGGTGTACAACCGCAGAAATTATGTAGGCTAATTTAGGAGGGGAGGCTGATGTAAATTTATAATGTTGTTATTACATATTTTGTAAATGGCTTTGAGTCTTTCAATGATCAATCTAGAAATGTTTTAACATCAATAAATAAAATAAGGTAATAAATAGGATTGTGCTTTGGAAAAGGCCTGGACCTTATCAACATAGCTTTTTCTTCTAATACACTATGGCCCTATATAGTACACATACAGAATGTTTTTACTTGGTTCATGGGTCATAGAAGATGCACTTTACTGGACAGCTGGAAGGCAAGATTGTGGGTGAGATATATATTTTTTATTTATTTTACAGGACATAAAAAAGCTAATAAAAGGATTATAGAGAAATGTTGATAATACTCCCTAAAGACATGATTAAGGCCAAAGATAAATATATGGAATTTATAGTGAAGTCAATGGGAGTCCTAGGCTCAGTCCCGAGATAAGAATTATAAGTTTCTATCTATGAAGTGGGACATCTAGTTGTAGGTTCATGTGGTGCTCAAATACTACTTTCTGCCCATTGGATAATATTATTGGTTTTCCATTCTCAAGGAAAACAAGCTAATTCAACTTGGTTTCTGTGAATCAATATCCTCAAATCTTTTCAAGGTGCCCAATTGGTATATACTATCAGAAATTGCAATGTTCATTGACTGTATCTGATTTAAGAATTCTTATAATAGATGGCAAATGTGCAGTTTAGTGATAAGAAAATTGAATACTTTAGAAGGACTGTAGGGTGAAGGAACCACTATAATTCTGAATGTAAGTATTTCACTTACATTCCCAAGCAATATTGCCAAGAGTCAAAGTTTCATTCCATTATTTTAAGTCATTCTGTGAAGGAACAGTCAAAATTGGTAGAACTATTATCATGCTTCAGTATGCAATATGGTGACTACTAAATATTTTGCTACAATGTTGAACTTCTACATTGGCACTGGTGGGAGTTCCCCCACTTATTCAAAAACACTTTGAGGACCAGGGATATTTGTCAGAACTATGACAGGAAGGTAAAAGATCAAATCCCCTATCCCCACATGCAGCAGTCTTGTTGGGGGTCACAGTGACTGTTCTTTGCAGTTGTAAAAAGATTTATACAGTTTTAAGCAACACACAGAGTCATTCGGTCAGAACCTCAATCAAGGCCTCACAGGACCTCTTCACCCTTTAGTAGAGCAGCAGACCTCAGAAAACACAATTATCATTATTATCATCATTATTAGTATTAGTATTTATTACCCATCCTTCACCACCAAGAGTATGCTGTGCCCTCCACCAGAGATACTACTAATACCCCATGTACCTTCATACTTAGGGTGGACCCCTGTAAATAATCTCCCCAAGTATATTAGTATGTATTACCAACCAGTTAAATCATACTTGATCGTTTGAACCAGATGCTTAACAAAGCACTGGGCAATATCTTAAAAGGGCAAAATTGTCAAGCAGGGATCACCAACCTTGGGGACTGGGGCTGTGGGCACAGTATGAATTTCGAGAAAGTGCCGTGGGTGCCAGTCACAAAATGACTGCCATATTTAAAAGAGACAAGGCACAGTAGTATACAATGGTGCAGAATTGTCCCCCAGCAATTCAGTGAGAAAAAGGTACCTACTTCAGCCATCATTCCACCTGCTCACAGGGAAAAGCTCTTTGTCCATCTCCCCTGCTCACAGTAGGAACAAAGGACGGTGTTAAACTCTGGCATCCAATAAAATGTGGGCATATTTAAGGGGGCAATTTTAATTTCAGAAGCCAAGCCAGTGTAAACAGGAACTGCTCAGGAAGAACAGTCTCTCATGTACTGTGAATTTTTGAGGGGATGTTTACTGAGACATTTTGAGGGTGCTATAGGAGGTACAGGTGGAATACTGGTGCCCATGGGTACCATGTTGACAACCTTTGTGTGTAAATCCACTAACATACAACCCTTCCCCTGTCCACACACAAAAGTATGTGTCTCTGAAGTAAATAATGATGACACCTGGAGGTTTCAACATGCAGCAGAATGAGGTGACAAAACCATTCTTGAATGCTCCCCCATGTAAACACTGACTTCAAGCTTAATTCCTAGCACAGTGGTTGGAAGAATTCTAGTCCAGTCCGTGCTATGCTGACTTTCTATTTATAAGCAGCTTTTTATTCAAGGGAACATTTAAAATGTGATTTTCTTTGTATTCATTCTAAAGGAGTACAGTTTCTCCTACCATCTCAGAACTTTACCACTTCACTGTTCTGCACAAAGTGGTACACCGGACCGGAATTCATGTATTTCAGAGATTTGATAAGGGAAAAACATCAATTAGCAGCATTTGAATTAGTCATTAAATTTTGCTCTAATGCAACTGTGGTTGGAATATAGAACAATTGACAGACAAATGCATTTAAACTGTAAAAAGTATCAAGGATCCACATTTTGCTATCCCAGTTCTGGCAATAACTTTGCTCACAATGTTTCATTCAACAATAAAAAGTCAAGGTCTTCATTAACATGAGAGTTATATTAATGTAGAGCAGGATACACTGTGTGATTCATTGAAGTGGCACTTTCACTTCCATACATTAAGGTTCTCAATAGAGCCACATGGCTATGTAAATCAAAGAAAATGATTATAGACATATTTTAATAAAGTGGTGGTGGTGACAGCTGATCAGAAAGATCTTAGGCACTCCACTGGATCTCATGAGATTTCACCAGAAGCTGGCACCGCTGTCAGTGCTGCTTCCTCACTAACAACAGAGGTTGTGGGGTGAGCGGAGTGCCCTGACCATGCAACCAACAATATAGAGTTAAAAGCTTTGTCCCAGCACTAAAAAACAAAAAACTTACCTAGTTCAGCTGCCATTAATAAAATACAATACTGTAAAATAATAGCAAGAAATATTATAAGTTGTTAGATAAATTGTGAAACGCCAAGTAAATAATAATACAGTGGTATCTTGGGTTACAAACACCTCGGGTTACAAACACTTTGGGTTACAGACTCCGCTAACCCGGAAGTAGTACCTCGGGTTAAGGACTTTGCCCCAGGATGAGAACAGAAATAGTGTGGTGGCAGTGGGAGACCTCATTAGCTAAAGTGGTACCTCAGGTTAAGAACGGTTTCAGGTTAAGAATGGACCTCCAGAACGAATTAAGTTCTTAACTAGAGGTACCACTGCAATGGCATCCAGTAAACTTTTTGACATATTGAAGTATAGAAGATTGCTGACATGAAGGACAGGAGAAAATGAATCGTCCTTAGGTATAAAAAGGTAAAGGGACCCCTGCCCATTAGGTCCAGTCAAGACCGACTCTGGGATTGCGGCGCTCATCTCGCGTTATTTGCTGAGGGAGTCGGTGTACAGCTTCCATGTCATGTGGCCAGCATGACAAAGCTGCTTCTGGCGAACCAGAGCAGAGCACGGAAATGCTCGCACTGGTATGCTTTTGAACTGCTAGGTTGGCAGAAGCTGGAAAAGACCAACAGGAGCTCACCTCGTTGCATGGATTTGAACTGCTGATCTTCTGATTGGCAAGTTGAAGAGGCTCAGTAGTTTTGACCACAGCGCCACCTGGTCCTCTACTAATTTACTAATTATACTAATTATACTAATTTACTAATTATAGCTACAAATTCAGCAACTAGAAAGGTGTCATTCCCCCACCCTCCCCTATAGAACATACTTAAAAAAAAACATGCAGAGAGTTATGCATAAGCATTGAAGGCACTTTCTCTAAATATCTTGCACCAAATATCCCAACTGCCTCCCCCCAATTTAGTGTTTAAAGATAAACAAATGGAGGATCCTTTGGTGAGTTTAAACAGCAAATATGAGCTTCTGGTCATCTGTCCAGTACATTTAAACTCATTATTTTATGAAATATACAGCTTTTAAGGTCCTTTGTTTTCGTTGCCTATCATGTTAAACTACTCCCAAATGATAGAATATTCTCCCCCACTTGCTGAAAAACAATTTTCCTCAGTATAACTCTGGACAACTACATGGAAGGGATGAAGGCTGAGAGACGATATGGAAGTGAGCACTCATTCCATCAAATTGAACCCCCCCCCCCTTTTTCTAGCAAGAGAAAGTGGTAGACAGAAAAGTGTTTATAATAGTCTCAGCAGGTTTTACTTTTAAGTGGATAAGCTTTGCACAACACAAACCACATAAACCGCATTCATCTTCTCCTTTCATCAGCATTTTTCTTTCCTTCAGCTTCTTCCTCATCTGTTTTCCATACATCATGCCTGCCGCTCTCTACTTTGCATCTTCCATTCTATGTATTGTCACTATCATTCAAGTCTCGTTCTTGTTTTCCTTCCACCAGACCATTGAATCTATATTTTACTTCAAGATTGAATGCTGTCTTTTTTTTAACTGAGCTTTTCCAAGTTAATTAATTTTTGCTTTCCCCTTGATGATTAGTTTTTGCACTTCCCAGGTTTTGTTAGCTGAATCGTACATCTTGACATCCTGTATTTTTCCTCTTGTGTTATATATTAAAGAATAATAAAAATCTATGCTGATATACAAAAGAAGTCAGAACAGAACATCTGCAATTACACACACACACACACACACACACACACACCGCTTGGTGAAATGAGATTGATAACACTGGAAAAGAGATCTCATTTTCAATGAAGTGTACTCCATTTACTTTCCTCTATTGTTTCTGAAGAATTACAGAAAAAGAAACCAAGAGATGGCTTGCACACTTTCTCTGTGTAGTTGGATCATGAGTACAAGATAGAACCAAAAATTTCACCTGGCACCACAAAGCTCCATAGACTTAACCCCATGATAGGTAAAACTCTACTTTATGTTATGTAATGTAATGCAACCTATCTGCTGAAAGTGTGAGAATTCTGCCAGATACTAATAGAAGCAGCTTCCATGAGCAGTCCTGTGTGTCTAGATTCACCAGAGGTGGGTGAAGGATATTGCTAGGTAGTTGCTTCTTTAGTTTGCTTCCCATATGGGTCTCTAGTGCTTTCACCAACTGAACTGGTAGGGAGACTTACAAATATTCAGGGGTTTGCCATTGAATCCCTTTCAATGTCCAGTAACAGGAGTGGGGTAGGAATGTGGGTACTTATAATACATTCCTACTGCGATTTCCAAAACTTTTCTGTTGTGTATTAAAACATAGAAGCAGCATGCGTAAAAGACACTAAGTGTGGCTTGTAAGATAAAACAAATAGCATTTTATGAGAAAAGCATCTGCTTCATGAAAGTGTGCATTCATATATCCGAATCTAGACCAGATCAACAATTAGATGGCAGGTAGACAAGAGACACTATCAGTGGAGGTTGATCCATTAGAGCAAATAGGGCACAGCCCTACCAACCTTAATCTGCCTTCAACCAGCCCCCAGCAACAGGCCTCCTTACTTAGTTCAGAACAAGGCACTGCAATGGAACTTAGTGTTTCCAATATCCTACTTTTCACCATCTAGGTCTCAAATCAGCTTACAAAGATATGAATATGCAATATACAAAATTGAAAAGATAAACCAAGCCTCATTTTTTTTAATTCAGAAATTTAAAAAACTTGAGATTTTGTTAAAACATCAGAGAAGCATTCATAATGCAAAAGCCTCCTGAAATAAAATGGTTTTAACCAGACATCTGAAACTCAACAGGGATGGTATAACTGGCTGACATCTAATGGGAGGGAGCCCCACAGAGTTGGGCCCACAAAATGAAAGCTTGACTACTCAGTGACATGAGTCATGTTTCTGGACCATGGAGGACATTGACTTGGGGTGTCTAGGGTAAGGTGGTCCTTAAAGTATTCAAGGCCCAAGTCATTCAAGGTTTCATACATTATTTCAAGAACCTTGAACTTTGCCTGGTAGCAGATGGAAAGACAGTGCAGATATTTTAATACTAGAGTTGTGTGTTATCTTATCACTTGTCACAGTGCAGAACACTGATCCAGCAGAATGGTGAAAGCATGCCCCACTGAATTCAAAGGGACTCACTTCCGGCAGCCAGGAGATGCTTCCTGAAACAAGAAACTGGTGACAAAATAGGAATAAACTCATGTAGAGAATGAGAGGAGAGACAAGCATGGAGTTTATGTTTTATATATGTTTTATAAGCATCTAACTGAAGAAGGTTTATTTTGTATCCATGTTACACAGCTATTTTGAGGTTAGTGTAAATCTGATCTGGAACCATGTGTTCACACCGCATGCCCACTTGTTTCACAAGTTTTCCATCACACACACACCCTGAACTGCCAATTTTTGCCCCCTTCTTTTCTACGTGTGTGTGTGAGGGGGGGGGGGGAAGTGCAGTAATGCATCTCATAGTAAAAATAGCACACTTGCACTGGAGGATGTTTCTTTTTCAGCAGCAAATCTCGCATCAAATCCCCAAACTGCATCAAAACTCATGTGGGTTTGAAAAGAATAAAGGGAATTGGTCTATCTCTAAAGAGCACTTCTAAAAGTATTTTAAGACATAGATGACGTATAGGGGAAATCTTTAATTAAGTTCTCCCTATGCTTGTGGTCTGTGTGTCTGTGTACATGCACTTTTAATGCTTATGACTTTAATTTGTTGAACACCCCCAAGACCCATACATTATCTGCAAAGTATTACAAAGAGATATCATATTATTTTAATGACATCAATTTAACACATGTATTATACTGTGGACACACAAATAACATTATAGTAGCCTCTTGAGAGACCCAGGAGCTCAATATATGAGTACTCCCTTCAATAAATACTCATTATGTTCATTGTGGCTACCTAAGTTGATTACATGAACATAACCCCCTTCTGCCCAACCTGGTGCCCCCCCCCAGATATATTTGGGCTACAACTCCCATAATTCCTGATCATGGGCCAAACTGGCTGGGGCTGATGTGAATTGTGGTCCAAAACATTTGGAGTCCATTAGATTGGGGAAAGCTTATCTGTTATTTCAGCAGGATGTCATCCTTCGTACAATAGTCTTTCTTTCATGTTTTCACTGTTCAGTTGTGTACACGTATCCTATCATCTAACAGGTTGATTCTTTTTCACCCATAATATCTTAATGCACAAGGAAAACTTTCTCCTTTTATCTATTAAATTGAACATTTCTAAACTTCAGATCAAAAAAACCAAGATCATGGCCACTGGTCCCATCACCTCCTGGCAAATAGAAGGGGAAGAAATGGAGGCAGTGAGAGATTTTACTTTCTTGGGCTCCTCGATCACTGCGGATGGTGACAGCAGTCACGAAATTAAAAGGCGCCTGTTAGGTTAGAGCCGATAAGTGATGAGGCTCAGCTGTCGGACTTGGCTGATAGCCCGGAACTGGAAGGGAGGCATGTTTTGATAAGGGCTGAGGAACTGGCTGGGAGGGGTGAGCAAATGCCAGAAGCTCATCAAACCTCAGAAGAGAGTTTGTCCGAGCCTGTTCCTGGGTCTTTAAGGTTAATAGAACGCAGGAGGGGAGGGTTACAGGATAAGAGGAAATTGCAATACAGACGGAAGCAGAGGGAGGTGTTTGAGCGTAGGGTTAAAAGGAGACGGAATCACGCTAGAGAGCTAGATGAGTCATCATCTGATTAACTAGTGGCCTTGAGCATGATGTGGCAGTCTGCCTTTGTTTTCTACTTGGAATAAATTTCACTATTCACAAAAAGACTGTGTACTAGACATTGCTGTTGCTCACAGCATGACTCATCTAACTTGCTGCTGAAGAGGAAGCACGTAGTTTTAAGCAAGAATGGAAGAGAAGGAACCGGCTGGGGATTTATCAGCAACAGCACCAGCAACAGCAATGGAGATGAAGGTAGAAGATACTACTCAGGCGCTTTGGGCTGAGAACCAAGAGTTGAAGGCAAGAATTAGCGCGGCTGGAAGGAGTGACCTCAGAACAAGCAAGACAGCTCTCTGATTTATCTGGAAGGCAAGTGGCAAAGAATTTAGTTCCCCTTCCCCCACGTTTTAGTGGGAGCAGTGCAGAGTATGATTCCTTTCGGGCTTCCTGCTTGTATTATTTAAGGCTTAAGGGAGAAGAATACAGAGATGATGATGCCAGAGTGGCCCTGGTGGTGGGGCTTTTGGAAGGGAAGGCGCGGCAGTGTATTGCCCCTTACCTAATGTCTAATGACCGAGTGCTCACCAATTTATCAGCCTTCTTGAAGCTTTTGGATAGCATGTTCAGGAATCCTGCACAAGAGGCAGAGTGGGAACAGGAGTTCTTGAGCCTCAAGCAAGGAAAGGGAACTGTAGCGCAGTACTGGTCCTCTTTTGTGAGGCTTGCTAGACAACTGGGCTGGGAAGGAAAGGCCTTGGTTGGATTGTTTAAGGCGGGACTCAGTGAAGAGATTCGGCTGGAGTTGGCAAAAAATCCCAGGGTGAATACCTTGGAAGAGGTGGCACAAGTCGCCTTACAACTAGACCTGAGGTTCCAATCGCTGGACAAGTTGCGTAGGGGCCAAGGAAGGTCAGAGAGCCACAGGACATTTGTGCCCTTAGAGATTCCGGAATCACGAAGGGTGGAGGAAGAGGTACCCATGCAATGTAGTTCTATCAGAAGGGGTAAAGCACCTAGTATTACACACGCTGAGAGAGAGAGAGAAGGTGGAGAGAGCGGTTGTGTTTTAACTGTGGCTCCCCCAATCACGTGGCTCGTCAGTGTACTGTGGGAAGAAACCGAGGTGCGCTGTCTGGCACAAATGTAACAACACCTGGAGAGGTCAGAGTGGAGCAGTCGGGAAACGAGATGACCCAGCCCGTTCTGGAGGCCTCGGGTTGGGAGGAAAGAGACCTGAAGGGCTTCCACCTGGACCGATCTTACCAGTAATTACAGCAGTCGCAACGCTATGACTCCCCGATGGAAGGAGCGAGTGTGTGGAAGTTCTTATTGATTCTGGAGCCTCGACTGATTTCATAGATGTGGACTTGGTGAGTAAGTTGGGAATAGAGACACAATCGTTGGAAGAACCTTTAGAAGTAAGAACTATTGATGGTAGGGTGTTGCTGTCTGGCTGTGTGTCAGAGGCCACAATGCCAATTGGTCTAGAACTGCCGGGACACCGAGAGGTCATTGCATTCCATATCACCAGGTTGAACTCCTACCCCGTGATTTTGGGGATGAGCTGGCTATCCCGTCATGATCCGATGATCTCCTGGGGCCAGAGATCGATGACCTTTTCGTCGGTGTATTGCCGACTACATTGTTTGGGAATCAGGGCGGAGAGGAATGGTGAGGCCAACGGTACGACAGACTGTGGTCCTCTCACTGGAGAAGAGAGTCAAATATCCCCGCAGTATAAGTCTTTTAGGGACGTATTCTGCGAGAAGGAGGCAGATCGGCTACCACCGCATCGCCAGTACGATTGCAAAATAGATCTGGTGCCAGGGGCCGAGATACCCGCCAGTCGTATCTACTCAATGTCAGAAGCGGAGTTGGTAGAATTGAGGGAGTTCCTGAGAAAAAATTTGGAACGGGGTTTCATACGGCCTACCAAGACTCCGGGAGGAGCTCCAATTTTCTTTGTGGATAAGAAGAACACTTCTGAGAAAAGACTTGTAGTTGATTATAGAAAGATCAACCAGCGCATGATTCCCAGTCGTTACCCGTTGCTGCGAATTGGGGATTTACTGGAGAGATTGCGGTCGGCTAAAATTTTTACGAAACTGGACTTGAGGGGGGCATATAATTTGATACGAGTAAGAGAGGGGGATGAATGGAAGACGGCCTTTAACACCAGGTACGGGACTTTTGAATATCTTGTGATGCCGTTTGGCTTACAGTCGGGCACGGCCACCTTTCAGGCATTTATTAATTACGTGCTGTCCGACCTGTTGGATCGTTCCGTCCTCGCTTATTTAGACGACCTATTAATCTATTCGGAGAGTCTGGAAGAACACGTACAACACGTGAAGGAAGTGTTAGAGCGTCTAAGAGATCATCGATTGTACGCTAAGTTGGAGAAATGCCATTTTCATGTAACAGAAGTAGAGTTCTTAGGCTACAGAATCACCCCAGAGGGGGTGCACATGGACCCAGCAAAGGTACAGGCAGTAGTGTCATGGCAAAGGCCCAAGACTCGAAAGGATGTACAAAGATTCTTGGGGTTTGCCAATTACTATCGGAAGTTTATACCAAGGTATTCAGGACTTACAGCACCGATAACAGATTGTTTGAAAGGCAAAAAAGCGTTTCAATGGACTCAGGAAGCCCAGAGGGCTTTTGAGAGGCTTAAGAACTTGTTTGTGGAGGAAAGATACTTGGTTCACCCGGACCCGTACAAGCCGATGGTCGTGGAAACAGATGCATCAGACAAAGCGTTGGGGCGGTGCTTCTCCAGGAAGATGACAAAGGGGAACTGAGACCATGCGCCTTTCACTCAAGGAAGTTAAACTCTTCAGAACAAAATTATACTATATGGGAGAGAGAATTGTTGGCAATAAAGGATTCTCTACAAACATGGCGGCATTTCTTGGAGGGGGCGCAGCATCAGGTGGAGGTACGCACTGATCATAAAAACCTGGAGTACTGGCAGACGGCTCGTCACCTGAACCAACGACAGATTAGGTGGGCGCAATTCTTCGCCAGGTTCAATTTCCGGATAAAGTATGTGTCTAGTGCTCAGAACCAGGGGGCGGATGCATTGTCCCGAAAACCGGAGTATTCCGGAATAGAGACCGGGTCAGAACGGAGATTGATCCTGAGCCCCGAACAACTGCAGCTAGCAACAATGATGGCACTAGAATGGTCGGACTTTCTGCAACAAACGCAGGAGGATGGGTTCGCTAGAGAGAAGAGGAAGGCAATACGAAAGGGGGAAGTCCAGGTGAAGGAGTTTACTGAGAGAGGAGGGCTGCTGTACAAGGGAGAGGCTCTCTATGTGCCGGAAGGAGAGCTTCGTGCAAGGGTGCTGAGACAATGCCATGACAGTCCAACAGCAGGACATTTTGGGCAGTGGAAGACGGAACGTCTGGTATCAAGGGATTTTTGGTGGCCACGGATGCAGGAGGAGGTCAAGGAGTATGTCCGAGCATGTGAAGTGTGCCAACGGGCCAAAAGACCTCGCGAAACACCAGCCGGGCTTCTTCAACCACTGCCCACGCCACAAGCGCCGTGGGAAGGTATTGCTATGGACTTTATCACTGATTTGCCCGAGTCGCAGAAGCAGACAGTGGTTTGGGTGGTAGTAGATCTGTTCTCCAAGATGGCGCATTTTGTTCCTTGCAGGAAATTACCGTCAGCACAGGAGACCGCTCAACTCTTCATAGAACATGTGTTCAAATTACATGGATTGCCACAGAATATTGTGTCAGATAGGGGAACGCAATTTACCTCTCAGTTTTGGAGGCGACTGATGCAACTGCTGAAAGTGGAGGTGTGCCTCTCTTCGGCTCGGCACCCTCAGACAAACGGGGAGGCCGAACGGACGAACGCGACGTTGCAACAGTACCTACGTTGTTACGTGAATTATCAACAGGATGACTGGGTTGGAAAACTAGCGTTGGCTGAGTTCGCTTATAATAATGCCGTACACACTTCTACACAGCAGACGCCATTTTTTGCCTGCCATGGGCGACATCCATGGATGTTTCCAGGTCAGGGGGACAGTCTGGCAGTGCCTGCAGCTGAACAGTTCGCAGAAGAAATGGAATCGCTGCACAGTATTCTGAGAGAACAGCTAGAAAAGGCGAAGGCTCAGTATAAGGTCGAAGCTGATAAACACCGACAAGTGGGCAAGGAGATACGGGTAGGGGACCAAGTTTGGCTATCCACTAAAGATTGGCCGAGCAAGGGACGTTGTAGGAAGTTACTGCCGCAACGGGTAGGGCCATTCGAAGTGTTGGAACAAATTAATCCTGTTTCGTATAAGTTACGCTTACCGGCTTCAATGAAGATGTACCTGGTGTTCCATCGATCACTCCTATCTCCAGTAACGCCAAGACACCAGTATCAGAAGAGGAAGGAGCCACCACCCTTGCCCATCTGGGTGGAGGGTGAACCGGAATATGAAGTGGTTGAGCTATTAGACTCTCGTAGAAGGGGCAGGGGGGTACAGTATTTGGTGGCTTGGTAAGGGTACGGACCAGAGGAGAACTCATGGGTGAATGCGAGCGATATACATGCATCTAGGCTGCAGAGAGAGTTTCACCGTAGGTACCCTAATAAACCCAAACCCCCGGGTTGGGTAGAGGAGCAGGCAGAACAGGCAGACTGGGAAGCTGAAATGAATGGTGGGTCTGAAGAGGAGGAAGAAATAGAAGAGCCGCAACCGGGTTGCAGTTATTGGGGAAGTGAAGAGGGAGAATGGTGGGAGGTATCTCATAATGCCCCAAGTAAGGAAGTGCGAAGGCAGGAGGAAGGAGAAGAGGCCCCTAGAGGGGGGGATGATGTTAGGTTAGAGCCGATAAGTGATGAGGCTCAGCTGTCGGACTTGGCTGGTAGCCCGGAACTGGAAGGGAGGCATGTTTTGATAAGGGCTGAGGAACTGGCTGGGAGGGGTGAGCAAATGCCAGAAGCTCATCAAACCTCAGAAGAGAGTTTGTCCGAGCCTGTTCCTGGGTCTTTAAGGTTAATAGAACGCAGGAGGGGAGGGTTACAGGATAAGAGGAAATTGCAATACAGACGGAAGCAGAGGGAGGTGTTTGAGCGTAGGGTTAAAAGGAGACGGAATCACGCTAGAGAGCTAGATGAGTCATCATCTGATTAACTAGTGGCCTTGAGCATGATGTGGCAGTCTGCCTTTGTTTTCTACTTGGAATAAATTTCACTATTCACAAAAAGACTGTGTACTAGACATTGCTGTTGCTCACAGCGCCTGCTTCTTGGGAGAAAAGCAATGACAAACGTAGACAGCATCTTAAAAAGCAGAGACATCACCTTGCCGACAAATATCCGTATAGTTAAAGCTGTGGTTTTCCCAGTAGTGATGTATGGAAGTGAGAGCTGGACCATCAAGAAGGCTGATCGCCAAAGAATTGATGCTTTTGAATTATGGTGCTGGAGGAGACTTTTGAGAGTCCCAAGGACTGCAAGAAGATCAAACCTATCCATTCTGAAGGAAATCAGCCCTGAGTGCTCACTGGAAGGACAGATTGTGAAGCTGAGGCTCCAATACTTTGGCCACCTCATGAGAAGAGAAGACTCCCTGGAAAAGACCCTGATGTTGGGAAAGATTGAGGGCACTAGGAGAAGGGGACGACAGAGGACGAGATGGTTGGACACTATTCTCGAAGCTATGAACATGAGTTTGACCAAACTGCGGGAGGCAGTGCAAGACAGGAGTGCCTGGCGTGCTATGGTCCATGGGGTCACGAAGAGTCGGACACGACTAAACGACTAAACAACAACAACAAACTTCAGATAGTTTGAATCAAAGTTGCCAGGAGTGACAATAAATAAATATCTGGAACTTCTCAAACTTCAGTATAGTTACACCTACACCCACCTAGGATAAATGCTGAAAGTACTGTACAAAATTTTAATTGTAGAATTGTCAATGTATTCACAGGTACACTGTATCATTTTGTTCTTTTTAAAAAAGAAAGAAACAGAAAAGAAGTAAAGAAACTAATTAACTGGACCCATTCTAATTTGGGTTCAGGCCTGGTTTTGGCATGGAGTTGGCCTTGGTTGCCCTGATAGATGACCTTCTCTGAGGAAGAGACAAGGAGACTGCAACCTTGTTGCTCCTTCTGGATCTCTCAGTAGCTTTTGATACTACTGTCCATGGTACTGGACTGTCTCAGAGAATTGGGGATTGGAGGCACTGTTCTATGATGGTTCTGTCCATACTTGCATGGCAGGATAGAGCCATTGGGGGGGGGGCTATGTGACTATGTTCTCACAACTTAGTTACTGGGTGCTGCAATGCTACACTTTATCCCCAATATTATTGAACAACTATATGAATTCATTGGGAACAGTCATCAGGAAGTCTGGAGCACAGGGTCATCAGTACTCTGATAGTATCCAGTTATATTTCTCCATTAAATCTGAGTCAGAAGCTGTCCAGTGTCTGGAAACAGTGGTGGTGGGCTTGGTGAAGGTCACTAGAACAGACATGAATTCTACTAAGAAAGAGGCAGTTAGTTTTTACATTTTGTAAACTATTTAGACATGATCTTGGCATAAAGTGGTATTAAATAGTGATTGTTGTTGTTGTTGCTGCTGCTGCTGCTAAGTAGGGTTATTCTAAGCTTTGTACAGATTCAAAATGAAGTATGAGAAGATTTCATAGGTGAATAGCAGATTGACCAACACATTACAAGAACTGTTTGGGCGGGGCTGTCATCCAATGCTCCAAAGAGAAACAAAACACAATCTGATATGGAATGGAAGACAATTTGGGGGTTTACTTCAAAATAATTGAATCAGGAAGTGTTATGATACTTGATCACTGCAGATGGTGACAGCAGTCACGAAATTAAAAGACGCCTGCTTCTTGGGAGAAAAGCAATGACAAACCTAGACAGCATCTTAAAAAGCAGAGACATCACCTTGCCGACAAAGGTCTGTATAGTTAAAGCTATGGTTTTCCCAGTAGTGATGTATGGAAGTGAGAGCTGGACCATAAAGAAGGCTGATCGCCGAAGAATTGATGCTTTTGAATTATGGTGCTGGAGGAGACTCTTGAGAGTCCCATGGACTGCAAGAAGATCAAACCTATCCATTCTTAAGGAAATCAGCCCTGAGTGCTCCCTGGAAGGACAGATCGTGAAGCTGAGGCTCCAATACTTTGGCCACCTCATGAGAAGAGAAGAATCCTTGGAAAAGACCCTGATGTTGGGAAAGATTGAGGGCACTAGGAGAAGGGGACGTCAGAGGACAAGGTGGTTGGACAGTGTTCTCGAAGCTACGAACATGAGTTTGACCAAACTGCGGGAGGCAGTGCAAGACAGGAGTGCCTGGCGTGCTATGGTCCATGGGGTCACGAAGAGTCGGACACGACTAAACGACTAAACAACAACAACAACAACATGATACTTGAAACACATTGAGCAATGTAATGATTTATGTGCATTTTGAGGTTTTCTCTCTTTTTGTTCCTGCATTTGGTCTGCATATCTGTCATATTAACAAACAAGGCTGGATTGTACCAAATCAGCCTGCAGTTGAGGAAATCTTGTGGTTATTTGCTCCTTCCTATTTATCTAAATAAAAAGGACGCAGGTGGTGCTGTGGGTTAAACCACAGAGAGCCTAGGGCTTGCCAATCAGAAGGTCGGCGGTTCGAACGCCCGCGACGGGGTGAGTTCCCGTTGCTCGGTCCCAGCTCCTGCCAACCTAGCAGTTCGAAAGCACGTCAAAGTGCAAGTAGATAAATAGGTACTGCTACAGCAGAAAGGTAAACGGCGTTTTCGTGTGCTGCTCTGGTTCTCCAGAAGCGACTTAGTCATGCTGGCCACATAACCTGGAAGCTGTATGCTGGCTCCATTGGCCAATAATGTGAGATGAGCACCGCAACCCCAGAGTTGGACACGACTGGACCTAATGGTAAGGGATCCCTTTACCTTTATCTATCTAAATAAAACTTCCCTTCCAAAGAAAACTAGATGTCACAGAGAAGTTTAAAGCCTTTTTCCCTGTATTATGTGTCTACTTTGAATAGCAGCAGTCACATATTATGGTAAACCGTCACTAAAGGTATGCCCATTGTGAGCGAGAGTAACAAGTAATGGTCCTTTGCTTAGCATTACATCTAAACTGGGGGTTGCACTTTGTTTCACACCATGATTGGTAAAGCAAGAACAAGCCTTGGCTTGCTTTGGAGCAGAACAAATCATCATTCCCCTGGTTCAGTCATAATGCTAGGTCAGAAATGATGGTTGATTGTGACTGCTTGTGCTAGGAGAATAGCAAAGGGGGAGACATTTACCCATTAACTGTGGGTTACTTTGACCATTGTGTAAACCATTGTGTAAACTTTGACCATTGTATATCCAGAAGTGGTACATTCCACAATAGTGTTCCCACTGCATCTGCCAGCTATGTTAACCAGTTTCTTCCACAATTTTTCCTCCCATGAGCAACTTTCACAGAATTCCCAGAGCTCTGCACTACATCTCCTTGAACCTGTAAAGCCATATTATATATGTGATTTGTTTCATTTGTTTCCAAGTGGCCTGGCCTGACATGGAGTACAAAACTGTCTGCAAATCTTATCATGCAATCCTATGAAGTAACTGTTCTCCTTTAAAAAAACACCAACCCTCTTTTTAAAGGGTCACCAGTGACAAAAGTATTCTGTTAAGGTTATTTTCTAAGGGAGGTGAGCCTTATAAAAAGGGTTTCTGTTTTCATCCCATAGAGACATTTGTGAGACCCTCACATGCACACAGTGTGCTGTTTGAGGTCTAAAAATTTATTCACAAATCCATGCGGGAAGAGGCCACTAAAAAGCTTATCAAAGGACTCTGTGAGATATCAAACAGAAAAGAGTTTTTGTTTTTATTTCCTCTTCATACAACCCATAAAAAGTGACAGACATATGGCCTACCAAAGTGCTGTATGAGGTTTAAAGCACCACAATCAGTCCTTTTATTTACAAAAGAGCTATTCATGTTAACTTAAAAAAATAAATGTGCAATTCTGAATAGTACCAAATGACTAACGTACAAAAGGACCTGAGAAAAAATTCATTCCTCTCTGTGTGTTTTTCCCATGTCCTACCTAGAATCTGACATATTTTTATTACTTTTTTTGCAAGAAATTATGTTGCACCTTTGATCCCACATTCTTCAAACACTGAACAATATCAATTTAAGTCAGACACCTCGTGTGAATGCCTGCAATCAACATCCATGGTTTCATAAAGGGTGTAAAGGCCAAAGCTTGGTTAGACAAAGCAAAATTCATTTTCCTTACTATGATATAAAGTTGTATAACTGGAAATTCTGGACTTGATTCTCCTGTTTATGTATTAGTTATCATCTGCATGGATATCCTAGGAAGATAAAAAACCTCAGTATAATCCCAGTAACAAACTATACTCATCCCCAGTTAAGAAAAAATAAGCTGAAATGATTTATTGTGTCGCTTTTAATGTTGAAATTTGTATTTTCAATGCCAGAATCTTTTACTGAACTGATATGCAAATTATCTGAAATTAGGTAAAGGTAAAGGGACCCCTGACCATTAGGTCCAGTCGTGACCGACTCTGGGGTTGCGCGCTCATCTCGCATTATTGGCCGAGGGAGCCGGCGTATAGCTTCCAGGTCATGTGGCCAGCATGACAAAGCCGCTTCTGGCAAACCAGAGCAGCACATGGAAACGCCGTTTACCTTCCCGCTGTAGCGGTTCCTATTTATCTACTTGCATTTTGACGTGCTTTCGAACTGCTAGGTTGGCAGGAGCCGGGACCAAGCAACGGGAGCTCACCCCGTCACAGGGATTCGAACTGCCGACCTTCTGATCAGCAAGCCCTAGGCTCAGTACATACATACATACATACCCTGCCTTTTTCCCTGATGGGACTCAAGGCATCTTACAAATAAAAACAAGAACAGCTAAAAAACATAGAAGAAACAATAATTCAAAAACAATTGAACATTAATAGAATCAGAACCATACACATATATACCTAATCTGCATAAGCCAACACTGTTTAAACATACACATAATTAAGGTAAGGATGGGGTGTGGGCAACCAGTATGTGTTTACCCAGGCAGGCACATCATGTGACCAGTGAGAGCAGCAAATAACCAGACTGTACAATGATAATGGGATAAAACCAGACCAAATCTTTATTGGCAGGAACAGGCAGGGTAATGACTGACATGGCACTGGGGCCAGGATCAGTACATCATTCCATAAACTGCGTCTACAGAATTTGGACTGCCCCAAACCCATTTCATGGGGGTCGGCCATTGTTGAACCTCTTACTGGGAGACCAGGGCACAGATTCCTACAAGGCAGAGTGTTCAGCACTGGGCTTGGGGTGTCATAGTCAGTCCTCCTCGGGGGCTCCTTATGCCCCCCCAAAAAAAACTATGCTCCTGCCCAATGCCATTTCGACCCTCAACAAACAATATTCTTCCTCCTAACAAAGGAAAGCCATAATTTCACTGAGGGAAAGGCCAAACAACAACAACAACAACGTGCCAATCAGGTTGAGAGAGAGAAATCATTTCCAGCCCTGTCAACCAGCAAACCAAAATTGCTCGGTGAAGTCTCTAAGCCAAAGGTAGGTGGGTGGGAAGATCTTGAGGCAAAAAGGCTCTGAGCTCCAGTTGAAGCAGTCTTATAAAGGCTTTCCCCCTCCCCTTTGCAAGGGCTCGTGGGGCAGCTTTTTTCCCATGAGGCCATCTCATATGCAAGATACTGGGCAAAACCTTACTGCAATCTATGGGCCCCAGTGCTGCTGAGCAGAGGCGCCCCATGCTTATTGGGCATGGAACAAGGCTTAAAGACCATTTGAGCTGGGATAAAAGGCCTTTCATGAATGATAGGCAAGATATGACAGAGAAGCAGTGAGTGAGCTGTGTTATTTACACCCTCCTAGGGCTGCATGCATAGGGCAACTCATAAAACACCCCTGCTGCAATATGTGCTTTCCTAATATAGGTTTAGCTCATACATGTTGGATTGGAGAAATACACTTCCCCCTGCCTATATTTAGCTCAAGTTGGACAAGAAACCTGGAAAGAAAACTCAAAACTCTTATTTCCTTACTTCTCTGTTTGTTATACCGTATGTGAAGCCATCCTCATAATGTGAAGTCAATAGAGCAGGAAGCTATGGCATTGTATTCCATCACTAGTCCCATGAATTCCAAAGACGTTATCAACTGTGTGTGTGTGACTGAACAAATTACAATTGTTAAAAATCCCTTTAAAAACTTCTATTAAGTTAGTAGCTGTTGTTTCTGATCTGGTTAACAAATAGTCTGTGTATTTGTTTACTTGTTCTCTGGTTCTACTTTGACTTTGTTATCATGTCCTCATTACCATATTCAATTAATTAGTATATAAAAGGTAACATTCCAGTATGCACACCTTATGAAAAAGCCTTATTGACTTTGGCTAAATAGGACAGGGTTGTTGTAACAGGGTTGAGGGAAAGTAAGCTCAGAGAGAAGATTTTATAAGATTGGGATAAAAATAAAACACACCAACCCAGTGAATTACACTTTATTTTACTAAAGGTCAAACAGCAAGAAGAAAAAGAGGGAATTGTTTTGGAAGGTGGGGAGAAAGACAATGTGCATGAAAACTATAGGAAAGCTACAATTGTTTTAACCTTGATCTGATTATGTTTATTAATGGCAACTTGATTTTGATCATTGCACATAGGCATAGATTAAGACCCAAACTACTTTCTTAACAGCCATAAATGTCTCTCTGTGTACACACACACACCTTGAATTACTGCTCTGTATTATTAAGTGCAGTAAAGTAATTTCAATGCATGTTGATACCAGTGAGAGTGTTTTTCAATTATTTATCAGGATAATGCTAGTAAACGAACTCTGTGGTTTCTGTACAAAGCCCTAAAGGGGCTTATCTATCTAAAAAGCTACCTTCCCCAGGATCAACCATCTTGGACCATACAATTGACAGCAGAGGACATGTGGTTGATGTCACCACTGGATGCTGCCTAGCTCATGCTGACCCATGACAGGGCCTTCTTAGTGGCAGTTCCTGACTGGTGGAATGCCTTCCCTGATGAAGTACATCTGTTTCCCTCATTATTACCATTCAGGAGGAATTTAAAAACATTCCCTTTCGCCCAGGCATTCAACGGCTAAAAGATACTGTTCCTGGCAACCTCGACATTATTAGCTATGAGGGTATATATTTTTAAAATGTTTTCAGGTGTTATTTTTTAAAATAAAGTTTTTACTCATTTTCAAAATACAGACATTACAACAATAAAGTTTTCCCCCAACCCTCCCTCCATCACCCATTAAGCAAATACAGGGGGGGGGGAGTAAGATAGAAATAAGTGAAGATGTGTGTTCCACGTTCATGTAAATAAAGTATCATCCCTCATGTTCCCTATGAATCTTTGTGGTCTGTAGCCATGTTCTTTGTCTGAAGCATAAGCAATAAAATTAGACCAGGTATTGGAGAAACCTTTGATTGCCTTGTGCTGTCTTCTAAATGTTTTTAAATGTGTTTTATTTAGTTTTCTTTTCTTCTTTTTTTACTGATTGTTTGCAGATCTGGGCTCCTTTAGCAGGAAGGGTGGGATACAGACCAAACAAATAATAAAAAAGGTTAAATACTTCAGAAATTAGTTAATATAACCACATTCTAGATTTACATCTCTGTGCTTTTGTTGTATCCATCAGAGAAACCACCCTGGATTCTAATCTATTTGAAAACCTGCAAGAACAAACCAGGGAGTGGCAGAGGCTCAGGATCAATTAATACAGAGTATAATCATGAGTGAAATCTTGTATTCAGCCATTTGAACATTATAGGCTTAGACAATATCTCTGTTCTTTTCTTTTTCTGTTTCTTCTCCAATTTTATGTCTGAAGTTTAATTATTTTCTATTTGTTTCTGAGTATATCTTCCTGAAATCATCAAAGTACTTAGCTGCCTTAATTTGGGGCAATATGATTTCATGAATTCGGAACACATAAATATGTTTATTTATGTGCACACACAAATCACTTTGGGTCAATATCAGATCAGCACATTTGACTGAGATATGTCATCTGAGGAACAAATAAGGGTACCTACGGAATAAGTTCCTGCCATTCACAAATGTTGGTGATATAGGATTGTGGGGCTGGGCTGGAAGATGTCTGTTGGCCCCTTCTGGGTCTATGATTCTGTATCTGTAATCTACTAGAAGAACCTGCTGAACTGGTCATACCAACCAGTTACGCAAATGCCCTTAGCTAGACAGTTGGATGTTCTCAACATCATCTTAAAGAATAAGCTATGTTGCCATAGTGATAACTAAATGGTGATGCTCTCCAGGAAAGGAGTAAGCATTGTCCAACCCCCCTCACATTACTAGAGATGGCATCATCTTGTAAGGAGAAGAACAATGGCCAGAATTCTGTGGGTGAGTATTTGGCTGATGTGACAGCTGAAAAGAGGCACAGAGAAGCTGGGCTGTAAGCTCTTCCAGCCTATGCTCAGCTTGCTCACCATATAGCCTCCATTGAACAGTAAGAGCTGTTCGGCAGTGGAATTTGCTACCAAGGAGTGTGGTGGAGTCTCCTTCTTTGGAGGTCTTTAAGCAGAGGCTTGACAGCCATATGTCAAGAACGCTTTGATGGTGTTTCCTGCTTGGCAGGGGGTTGGACTGGATGGCCCTTGTGGTCTCTTCCAACTATGATTCTATGATCTTCATGCCAAGGAGACCAAACTCTGGGTAAGCACTGGAACCATAGAAAACTCTGAGAGATTGGGGTGTGCAAAAAGAGTTGGTAAGAAAATGAATTCCACCCTGCCAAGTAGCATATGTATATTTCAAAATATCACTCTGCCAGATCTCCTTTAGTCAATGTTTCTTCTTACATGCTTTCTGTCTCACTTTCCCCTTAAAACCTCAGTTTTTAACAGAAATGACAGAAACACCATTACATTAAAGTTTGACTCACAATAAGCCATCTATTTTAGAGGGACCCAGGTGGCGCTGTGGTTAAACCACTGAGCCTAGGGCTTGCTGATCAGAAGGTTGGCGGTTCGAATCCCTGTGACGGGGTGAGCTCCTGTTGCTTGGTCCCAGCTCCTGCCAACCTAGCAGTTCGAAAGCACATCAAAATGCAAGTAGATAAATAGGAACCGCTACAGCGGGAAGGTAAACGGCATTTCCATGTGCTGCTCTGGTTTGCCAGAAGCGGCTTTGTCATGCTGGCCACATGACCTGGAAGCTATACGCCGGCTCCCTCGGCCAATAATGCGAGATGAGCGCGCAACCCCAGAGTCGGTCCCGACTGGACCTAATGGTCAGGGGTCCCTTTACCTTTACCTTTTAAGCCATCTATTTCTGATGAATAGTGGTCGGCAGTGTGAGGCATCCCCATAGTCCTGGCTCTTCCAGCATTGGTGTCACTGCTGTTTACTGAGATGGCCCCTTGTGAAAGAAGACCTGCTTGCTGAGGCAGTTAAGTCCCAAGTTTTTTTTAATTGATTTATATATTTGCTTCATTTAAATACCAACTTTCATCCAAATAGGATCACAGGCTAGTTTGGGTTACTGTCAATGGCAATGTTATTTAGCTCCTCCCGTTCCATGCATACTAAGCCCAAGGTAGCTGCCATCAAAACTGACCAGAATATAATAATGCATTTTTTTTTATAAAAAAATCCACAATATTTAAATATATAGAATAATATATAGAACAGTGTAATAAACAATTCATAATAATAGGGAAATAATATTTCATTATCAAGACACTGAATGAGATCAATATATTGCACAATTAATCAAACTAAGCCTAAAAACAATCAATAAACCAATTAAGAATAATAAATTCTGAAAGACTAAGGAAATACCCAATTAATATGCATTACAATAAGATCAATTGACAAATTCATAAGCTTGGGAAATGCATAATAAACAGTCAATGAGACTAGAAATAGTGGTTGTAAATAATCCACCTCGTTTACAAACTCATTCCTGCTTCCCAGCTGGTTACATGTGCTATCTGCACAGCAGGAACAGAGATCTTTCTCTTGCTAGACCATGACCTCAATGGGAAGGTGCTTAAGCCAGCTTTGCTGCCCCCAAGCTGGTAAGTGTAGGTGTTCAGCTGAGCATTTGTTTAATTTATGCACTTATTTCCTTGATAGCATCCTACACTGGAAGGGGGAAGGAGCTGTGCCCAGACACTTGTACTTGCCTGGCCATGTTCTTGAATACAGAAGGAGCAGGCCAAATCTCATGAAGTCAGTTGTGCAGGGGCATCCAGAACCTGGAGGCTGGGAGTTCAAAGCATCTAATGGAATTCCCAGTTCCATGGCCCAAAGTGATGTGCACACAGGGACTTGCCAGTTAAATCACATTTATTCAAAAAGATCCATACTCTTGCATCAATAAAAGTTCAGCTGCTAAATAAAAGTTCCTGCTTTCTCACAGCAAATTTTGCAGGGTATATAAAAATACAGCCAAAGTTAATTCACTAACAGGCAGAGTATCTGATGCATATTTTCTTTCCAGGTTCATTTAAGCATAATACACAACATAGTAATCTTGAAAAATAAATCTTGAGCAACTGCGATCATTAATAGATTGGGCTGGGAATGTGTAGTGTGTGGATCTTAAATGTGGCAAACTACGGCTCTAGTTGGGGCCCTGTACTCAATAGCCCTGCCTTGACTCCAGAGATATGGCCTTCATACCTTGCAGGTGAGTACACTGGACCTCCAAATGAATGAGAGGCTCTGATTGTGTGACCAGGCGGCGACAGCCCCAACCCCCCGGGATCATAAGGAAGGAATAAAGACTCTGACAACGTGTTATGGAGTTAAAATTAGGCCACAACTTTATTAAACTTCCGAATGTAGGAAGACCTTGACTTTGGCCTTGGGCGTGTATCCCTCTCAGCCCCCCAGGTGGGGGAACTGGGGCTCACCAGGGTAAATGGGATATGGGGGTGCTCTGTGAGACATAAGTGTATCAGGCAGCCAAGCCCATATCCCCACATGCAGGGGAGTTCACTGACGACCTTTCAGTGTATGGCCAGTGACACCCATATATAGAACCCCTTTAAAAGGGGGACCCTGGAATCGCCGCCACAGGAGGGTGAGTCACCACTTCACGCCCCCCCCCCCAATAGAAAAGAAAAGACTAAAGCATTCCACCCAAGGCCATAAACTGCCAAAGTAGTGACGAATTGCTACGGGGAAGACAAAAACTGCCAGTGCAGGAAAATTTATTCCCGGTCCTTCAACAGCAACCAGTCAAAGATCGCAGCAGTGTCCGCTAAACAGTTAACCTGCAAACAAGAAAACATTAAACTAAGGGAAGGTAGGGTGGGTGAATCTCCTCAGCCAACTGCCTGGCTACTGTTGGCTCCACCCCCTATATAAATGGGACTGGCCCCACCTCCCTGCAATGAAACTTGACTACTGAGGCTGGGCATGAACCTCCAAATAATAACACTGAGAGACAGGCCAGCCCGTTTGCCATTACGTTCCTTGGGAACTGTAGCACCACACGCAATCCCACAAAGGGCGCCCACAATGTAAAGTGTGAGTGCTCAATAACTGGACGGTCTGGCCCATAATATCATGTACTGTATCTCGAAAGTCAATGTAATATACTAATGGGTGTATTGTCATATAATCACTGATGCCCACAAACTGTAATTGTTGACAGATGTCAAATAAGCAATAGAGTAATCCTTTCATGTTTCAGAGTTGGGCTGCATTCATGTTGAGATGCCCGCTTTGATTAATCTATTTGTGTGTCTTGGTAGTGGTCAATATTGCAAGGAGCTCTATTGACATGTTGTTGTTTTGGTGTATGTGTACTTAAATGAAGAAACATCCATTAGAATCACAGAGACCTGCCCAGTAACAGCCTATTATGACTCTCATACATTGTCCTGTGCTAGGAAATAATGTTCACGTGCTTACCAGCAGTTCAGCATTTGTTTGTTTGCAGATTTTTTGATTTTTTATGTTTTGGCCTTTTATTGTTTCCTTAAGTGATTGTCAGTCTAACTCTATATCCTGTTCCTGTAGTTAGTTGCTTCATGAATTTCTGAACAGGAGCCTGATGTACAAGTTGATCACATATTCGTATAATTCCAAATACCTTAGGGCAAGCTTTATGCTCAGGTTTCTTATTGCGGTTTGCGTTTCTCCAGGAAAACAATATCATTCCCAACTCATCACATATATTAAGCAACATTGTGGGGCAATATGCTTGCAGTCAACCATTGAAAAAGGCCCTGCAGTGGTCACATGCATCTTTCAAACCTCACAGCTCCTTTAACTGGATGGAAATAAATGAGACAGTGCAAATCTGCGTTTCTGTTTACTAACAAATATGTTCATGACTGGGACTGTTTAAGAAAGCTGGGCTATATAAAACTAAATGTTGCTATTTTTCACCTCACAACCAAATAGTGGTTTTTTTTGGGGGGGGGGTCTACATGATGGGAAGCATTATCTA
This sequence comes from Zootoca vivipara, assembly GCF_963506605.1. NCBI lineage: Eukaryota > Metazoa > Chordata > Lepidosauria > Squamata > Lacertidae > Zootoca > Zootoca vivipara. The sequence continues at coordinate 60,446,529 of NC_083279.1, forward strand.
CTACCTAGTATTAATATATGAATGTCAGAAAGGGTCTCCTCCAATTATTGCTTCCTCTTGCTCGGTAGACACATTAGTAATCTAACCAATTCATGGCATGCTGCGGTATGTGTGGGTGTTTTGATGTACAGTTGAACCTGCTGTTTCAAGATGGGTTTTGCACCAGCCCTCGTGGGCAGGAATTCCAGTAATTTAGTCTCATTTATGCTTGCTATCCTGATTATAGATTTCATTGATTTCTTTAGGCCATTTATATATTGATTCCATTTTTTTTGGCAAAAAGCACTAAGCAGTTTAGAAAAACTGGAATGTTATGCATTTGTAATCCAGAGGGAAATCAATATCTGAACCAAGGCACAGAAAACATATACTGAAAGGCACAGGAAATAGATAGGCAGAAGATGACCCAAGGATGTTGTATCCATTCTTTTCTTCTTCTTCTGTGTAAAAAAACAGTGGCCTTGTCAGCATTTTGTTATATAAGGTTATCTAAGAGGCCTGGAATTATTGGCACCGCTACTCCCTAAAGATCTCGTGCTTAGTGCCAATGCACTCAGAAGTAAGAAAAAGAATTCCTCTCTCCTGTACTGATGCTTCAGGAAACTTGGACAGCCCAGCAGACAAGGGATCTTCATCCATTAGTCTGAGATGATAATTGGAAAATCTGGGTTAATGAGGATACCTGCGTGGCATCTTCGGGGAGAGTCAGGCAGCCAATACAAGTCCCCTTTAAGGTGGTGAATTCTAGAAATTAGTTATACATTCTGTGAAGAAGTGATTTGTTTTTGTCTATCCTGAATTGTTTGCCCTTCAGTTCCACTGGGTGACCTCAAGTACCATTATTGTTTGAGATGGGAAGGCAGCTGTTTCCATCATCTTTCTCCACACAATGTATAATTTTATAAACCTTGATAATGTCACTCCTTTGTCCCTGAAGCCAGAAATAAGGAGGTGAAAATAAGGGCATAATTTCATTAGATGTATAAGCCAACTAGAACAAGCAATTCAGCAGTATAACCTTAGCTCCCCAAACTCCCTGTGTGGGTAACTATTTGGTGTAAAGAAATTCCACTCACAATATTAACTGACGCTTCATGAGGCTTGCCTTGCCAAAATCCCTTATTCCTATTTGAGCCTTTAACCAAACATGACCAATGGGGCATAAATCCCTATCCAGCTCTTTTGGACATCCATCTAATCCCATCCTATTAGTTAAACTTGGTGGGTTTGTGCCTGCTTAATCTGCAAATGCAAATAGTCCAAACTATGGTCCAATAAGCCAAACCTTTATTGATAACACCACCTGCACAGCCGGTGGTTTACTTCCAGTATTTTCCTCTCTTTTCTTGTGCCACAACCTTCAACAGGAAGGAGTAATGAAAAATTCATCTGTGTCCTAAGGTCCTTCAGCTTCCTGTCCAGTGTCTCATAGTCCTCTGCTATATATTGAAATGATACTGCCCATATGAATCAGGAGGAAGGGGTTGTGGTCAGTGGGCTTTATAATACTCATCAGCTTCTCTGTCACATCGTGGATCTTTGCACCTGAAAGATAGCACAACTCCCAGGACATCCTGTTATCTCTGCATACTGCCCCCCCCCCTCAGTAGGGAGTCACCTACCACCACCACATGTCTCTTCCTCCTCTGGGGAGTGGCTGGGATCGTTCTATACACTGTACCTTCCACAGCCACACCAGTGTATTCTGAGGTCAATAACTGATTCCTTGTTCCTCTGGTCCATGAGGGCATGGAATCAATGTTGCCACTCCAGTGACACAGCATGGCTCCTGACACTCCTGCTTCTGTGGGTCATGTTCCTCCAGGGGCTTGTCTCCTGCAATGGGCAATCTTCCTCCTTCCTAGGGACACCCCACCTGCATCACTGTTCTGCTGTATCAAGAAATTCCTCATGTTACTCAGTAGCTAAAAGTGTGACTAGGCAGGCTTCAAGTTCTTGTAACTTCTCTTCTTGCACTTGTTGCAGGTGAAGTTTTGCACATTCTCAGGCAGGAAGACAAATATGGCATATAGGTGTTGCAGGTTACTGCAAAGCTCCTTTGCCATCCATGTCTCTTGGTCCCCCTCAAAATGCCCTTGCAAACGCCCCTGTCCTAGTCCTAGTCATGAGTTCCTGGTCATGTGCCTGAATCAAATTTTGAATAATAAAAAATGAATTTTAAATGTGTCAGAACAATACAAGGAAAACTCTACATTTCAAATGTTGAGCTTACAATTTGTAAAACCAGTTCCAAAGAGTAGAGGAAAATAGCAAGCTGCTTCGATCAGAATAAAATGATCCAATTAATGCATCCCGCAAGGGACTTAGAACACCAATATCAAACAAAGCTGTACAACAATATCTTTGAAGTGCCTCTTTGCAACATGAAATTGACATGGAATTCAGCAGAAATATAAGCAACCAGATGCTTCTGCTTGAATTTTGCAAATATAATAGATAGTGTTGCAATTCTAAAGGTGGCATACACTTCAAATTGCCAGTTCCTGGAGGCTGGCACAAGGCAGCACTGGTTTAGAGTGGTCCCTTCCAATTATTTTTCAGTCTAAAGGACTGCGCTACTCAGGCCTTTGTCTTAGAAGCGACATTAAAATTCAAAGCACTGCAGTTAATTCACAAATGCCAGTTTCCAAGCTCTGGGCCTGAAGTGATACTCTCTGCTAAATTCTATTCTCACGTACTAAGAACAGAATAATGACTGTTGTGTTAAAAGGCTCAGAAATCTGTATTGGATAGTACATTTTCTGCCACTCTACTTTCAGCAGATTGATTCTGCACAGCGAGGGCACGACATACCAGAATAGCACAACCAGCCAGTGAAAGGACTTGAATAAACTCCCTTATGAATAGTCAGTCCAGAGGTCCATTATAACTCAATACTGTCAACTCTGGATTAACTGTAGCATAGCCTCAGTCAGAAGTCCCTCAGCTTTGCTACTGGAAATCATGCCAAATATGGAACTTCCATGGCTGATTTGGAAGCCACATACAAGTGGAGCTTGCAGACAAAATAATCACAGAGTCAACTGCATTCCAACAAGTCAAGTAATAACCACAGAGGAGACATTCATATAATTTATAATAAAATCCTGTTTATGCAATGATTTCATGCATTCTAGAAATGATTTCAGCTCATGTATCTGACATAGGTTGCAACTGGCATTTGTTTAATCTATAAATGACTACTCCTTGATCTGCCAGTCCCATTCACAGATTGGATTACCACTGAATTCTACTGATATTTTCCTGCCTTTTAAAGGACTGAAAATACATTAGAAAATATCAAGGGTTTCCCAAGCTTTATCCATGTCCAGTTTCCAGCCATACTTTCTAGCTATAAAATTACACATTCCTCCGCTGTAATTAGCCAGTATTTTGAGGAGATATTACAGTTCTGAACTGCTCATGCATTCGTTTTTGTTCAAACTGATAAAAAGCTTCACTCAATATTTCATTGAGAAACACTGTACTGAAAATTACAAAAACTTCCCATACGAAACATTGTGTGCAGGACTGCACCACTGGCATGGTTAATGGGAAAGCATGTTACAAATATAAGCATTTTGTGAGTCAATGCGCACAGTAGAAGTGACCTGCCAAGAAAAGGGAAGTTTTGATTTGCTCATATTTGATATATTCAGAAGAGTGCTTTTCCTTTTTTTTATCATGAAATGGTTGTGTATAGAAATAATTTATTACCATTTATTAAATCCCTATTCACCAAAAATAATAATAATCAAAATTCATAACTGTGCATATAAAATACTGAACACACACCAGCAGAACAATCACCAATCAGTTGTACATTTTGATCCCAACCAATTTCCATTAATACCCAGTAAGTTTCCAAGCACAATTCAAAGTGTTGGTGCTGACCTTTAAAGCCCTAAATGGCCTCGGTCCAGTATACCTGAAGGAGCGCCTCCACCTCCATTGCTCTGCCCGGACACTGAGGTCCAGTACCGAGGGCCTTCTGGCGGTTCCCTCACTGCGAGAAGCCAAGTTACAGGGAACCAGGCAGAGGGCCTTCTCGGTAGTGGCACCCGCCCTGTGGAACGCCCTCCCACCAGATGTCAAAAAGAAAAACAACTACCAGACTTTTAGAGGACATCTGAAGGCAGCCCTGTTTAGGGAAGCTTTTAATCTTTAAGAAATTAGTGTATTTTAATATTTCTGTTGGAAGCCGCCCAGAGTGGCTGGGGAAACCCAGTCAAATGGGCGGGGTATAAATAATAATTTATTATTATTATTATTATTATTATTATTATTATTATTATTATATTACAAAAGTTAACCTTTTTTTAGGTTGGTAGCAGTTGATTCCTCAGCTAATCCTCTGCTTAAGCCTACACCCACCGAAATCACACTGCATTGGATTGGGATGTTAATACACCTTTGCATCATTGCACAATGACTAACTTATGAAAATTGCTGCCACAAGTTCTGGTGGTGACTCTTGGCTCACAAGGTTCTAAAAGGGGATTGGACAGATTAAAGGAGGATCATTCTATCTATCTAACTGGAACGTCAATCATCATAAATTCTAATTCTAGGGGTACAGAACAAGCGGGGCCAATAGATCCTTACCTAAGTAAATGTTGCTATTGCCACCCTTTGGCTACTTTTTCTGCTTATTTATACAAGTTTTGAAACTAAAAATAGGGAAATAAGGGAAGTAAGTCTGGGGGGAAAATACCAGGAGCATAGAATTAGAGAGCAGCCCTATGCAAAAGTTGAACCAGATCCAACCGAGTCCCATTCAGCAGTGGGACTTTGCTCTGCCTTGCCTGGGAGTGGGGGGAGCCCACAATTTTAGACTTTTGTTTCTTGAAAGTCGACCATTGATAACATCATCAATAGTGAATTAAAAAGGTACAGATTACAAATTCTTAAACAGGACACCTTCTATTCCTTCAATTCCACTAGGAACTTTTATACAGGGCATATCCATACAACTCTTCAGAAGGGAACATCCAATAAAAAAATAGGACTTAAGGCAATAGCAATGTTTTACTAGAAATTAGCTACTAGGTATACTCGTCACATTTCTGCTAAAAAGAAGAAGAAGGAGTAAATGTGTTTTCTGCTATGTGGCCAGAAATGCTTAATCAATCCTGGCTAAGTGGCCTGTCCACCATTTTGTGTGCAATATGTCATGATTAACATGATGCAGATGTTCATAGCATCTGGACAATGTGTCACCTGCTAAGGCAAAAATGAAAGATTATATGTCCAGGCTTGTAGAACTCCAGCAGCTACCTTTCATGAATACAAATTCACAAGACTTTTCAACTTTTTCTTTGCTACAGGATGCACTGCTCTTCACTGTTGTAAGTCAGAGTGGTTCTGTTGTTCTCTTAACTTACCAAACATATGCCCCATTTAAATGAAGATTTCTTTCTCTTTTTTTAAGTCACAGTATAAAGTGATATGCCATAAAAAAACATTGCTCTAGTCATAATCTTTAGCCTTCTAGTCACATATAAAATGAGAAACATAATGTTGCAATCCCATCAAAATTTGATAATACCTGGACCAGAATGTAAATTTACCACGTTCAGCAACTGTGACTGTCTCCTGGAACAAGTACCTTGGCCCTGAAAATGGTCTTGTGCTCACAATTTAAGCTTGCTTAATAACAGTGGGATCGTATGTGCCAATTTTGCACTTGCTCTAGGCTTGGACATGAACTATGAAACAACTTAAAATTGCTGGATTTGAGATTTTGATTAAGGTGGTCGGTGCAAGAATATGTCACACTCCATTTTCCACTAATGAAGCCCCAAAAGATAACAAAAGTTCTCATTACTGAATCACAAGACATCTTATATTTTGCAATATTCTCGTTCATCTTGTTTCAGTTACCTCAGCCCATGAAGTCATCCCATGTATTCTGTATGACTTTGATGGTGATGTTTCCCCAATGCTGCAGCATCAGCATGTTTCATCGACACTTCACCAACCAATTTCCTATAAAATGTTAATTGAAATGGGCTTTCCTCACTTTGTTGGATGCCCTCTTATTTCCAAAAGCAGTCATTCAGATGCCACTCAAAGATCACAAACAAGGCATGAGAAGTTAGGCTTGTCATTCTCACTTTTCTTCAGCACCTGGTGTCATACACCCCCATATACATGAAGATTCCTTTGGGTCAGCCAAAAAAGCAGAAAAAGGACTTGTTGGTCCTCTGAGCAAGGTGCATGACTCTTGCATTTCATACAGCACCCCAAAGTAGCAACTTTGTCATTTTTTTTAAAATCTAGTTGATTTATCCAAGAAGGGATCTTTGATTATAGTTATGTAACTTATGTGAACAAGGCTGTATGGTTATGCCAATAAAACAGTGGGAGGTTTCCCAGAGATTAGAATGAAATCATGGAACTTGGCAAGTACACTATTATATGCTTATCTTTAGCATCTCCCTAGTATCTCTGTCTTGAACTACCATTTGAATATACCAGAATAGAATATTATGGGAAATAGAGTTTTCCTGATACTTATCAAACTTACTGTTCTGATTACCCTTCTAGATCTGGATGTATATGGTCTGGTAGAGCTTCATTTAATAAGGTAGCTCTGTCTCCTCCTGGAAAAAAAGGTATCTTCCATACTGATATTGCCAGTTCCACCTATCTCTTTGTAACTGAGGAACATTTATTGTGATGTAGCTGGCGTAGAATGCAAAATGCCACCTCCCCAGAGAGGTGAAAAGGAAAGTGTATATCCAGCCAGTATTTTGGAAACTACACAGTTCAAGTACTGGGTGGTATTCAGTTCAGTTTTACTCAGAGTAAACCCATTGAAATTAATGAACATCACTAAGTTATGTCCATTAATTTCAATGGGTTTACTCTGATTAAAACTGATCTGAATGACACTCACAGTTTTGTGTAGCTTAAGCCAATCACAAGCTACCTTTGCGTATACTTCACCCCATTTGAGCCCCTCCGCCTATTTGGAAGAGACCCTGCTCAAAAATAAGGATCATAGGATGGATAGGAATAGGAATGAGCAGGAAAAGTGTCTGTTTTCTAAGACCATAGAATATTCTCTCCCAGCTGAGGAGTATAAATGCATCTTTATATTACATTTTAGGTGAGGGATATTTGGTTCAGCAAGCTTTGTGGAAGTGTGTCATTAGAAGGATGGCAGTCATGTCAGGAGGGAACTGCAGAACTCTGTTGGGAGGAAAAATAACAGAGAGCAGGCCATTCATTTGGGGGTGAATGAGTTTCCTTTCCTCTCTTTTACAACCCTCCCCCTTTCACCTCGTGTGACTGTAACTATCAGATGGTAAGCCTGCAGGCAGACACCCATGACAACTGATAACCATAAGGAATACTTAGGAGAAATATTCATCTGCCCTTTTAAAAAGCTGTCAGGAGAATATATATATATATATATATATATATATATATATATATATATATATATATATATATATATATATATTCATTTTCTGCTGAGCCTGGGGCAAAAACAAAACAAAAGCTCAAATAATAAACATGCCAGTATCCTCAATTCAGTTGATTTACACAGAAAGCAAATTAAAAAATTCACATAGAAGGGTATGTTAACTACTCTGTATATATTTGAGAAATAAAATAAAAAATAGACCATGGTGGGGAGAATTTTTTAAAAAACTTCAAATATTGTCCTTATGGTGTGCACAATGCAGTGCCAAAGAAGATGAGAACAAAGATGCAGTGGTAACTCAGGCACAATGAATTTGTAATGCCAAGTATACCATATATGTAATGTCAACTGGTTCATAGTTACTATTTAGAATGTATGAGGGCTTAAACTGGAAAGAGGGTAAGGGCATGCCCATTCCACCCTGGCCTTCCTGCATTGAACAGAAAGGTTTGAGGGGGCTTGCTCCTGTGTTGAGTTGGCCATGCTGATGGACCTCTCTACCAACAGGTATAAGCAGGTTTGCAAGTACCTTCAGCCCCTTTCAGGAAAAACAGAGTGGAGCAGCTGAGCTTGGGGTACCTAGGTTTGGGATGAGGGTGAAATCTGAATCAGTGTGCATTGAAAGGGGAACCTACCAAAATCACATTTTCTTAAACAATACAAGAACCAAAACACAGTTGCCTTGGTTCACAAAAGAGACAAGGTAATAATAATAATAATAATAATAATAATAATAATAATAATAATAATAATATATTATTTCTACCCCACCCATCTGGCTGGGTTTTCCCAGCCACTCTGGGCGGCTTCCAACCAAATATTAAAAACAGTACAGCATCAAATATAACTTCCCTAAACAGGGCCACCTTCAGTTGTCTTCTAAAAGTAAAATAGTTGCTTATTGCCTTGACATCTGCTGGGAGGGCGTTCCACAGGGCGGGTGCCACTACAGAGAAGGCCCTCTGTCTGGTTCCCTGTAACCTCACTTCTCATAATGAGGGAACCGCCAGAAGGCCCTCAGTACTGGTTCTAGTGTCCGGGCTCAATGATGGGGGTGGAGACGCTCCTTCGGGTATACAAGACCGAGGCCGTTTAGGGCTTTAAAGGTCAGTACCAGCACTTTGAATTGTGCTCGGAAACGTACTGGGAGCCAGTGTAGATCTCTCAGGATCAGTGTTATGTGGTCCCAGCGGCCACTCCCAGTCACTAGTCTAGCTCCCGCATTCTGGATTAATTGCAGTTTCCGGGTCACCTTCAAAGGTAGCCCCTTCAAATGTAGCCCCACGTAGAGCCCATTGCAGTAGTCCAAGTGGGAGATAACCAGAGCACTCTGGCGAGACAGTCTGCGGGCAGGTAGGGTCTCAGCCTGCGTACCAGATGGAGCTGGTAGACAGCCGCCCTGGACAGAGAATTAACCTGTGCCTCCATGGACACCTGTGAGTCCAAAATGACTCCCAGGCTGCACACCTGGTCCTTCAGGGGCACAGTTATCCCATTCAGGACCAGGGAGTCCTCCACACCTGCCCGCCTCCTGTCCCCCCAAAACAGTACTTCTGTCTTGTCAGGATTCAACCTTAATCCGTTAGCCGCCCTCCATCCTCCAACTGCCTCCAGTCCTCACACAGGGCCTTCACGCCTTCACTGGTTCTGATTTAAAAGAAAGGTAGAGCTGGGTGTCATCTGTATACTGATGAACACCCAGCCCCAACCCTCTGATGATCTCTCCCAAGGGCTTCATATAGATATTAAAAAGCATGGGGGAGAGAACGGAACCCTAAGGCACCCCAGGTGTTCCCTCTTTTTTGAGAACAGAAGCAGGCAGGCAGGAAGACTGGTTGTCTTTCTCCTTCTCCCTCTTGAATAAAGTAAAGTCTGTGCAGCCAGAGCTCTAGCCATGGCTGTGTTTCCCATACTACCCCCAGCATCCCAGTTGCAAGCTGGCAGTGGATGGGGAATCATGGTGCCATGGTCAATGCTTTAGCTCTGGATTAGAGATTCTGCCTGACACCTGACACTCCCAGGAAACTTTTCCCCCTTAAATAGTAGAAATGAATCTGGTCCCACCAGTAAGCACCCTATTGCCCCCGCAAGAAGTTTGAGTCCTTTCAACCTTCCCAGCCCCTCCATAATCAAAATCTGCGCCCAATTTGCCACCCACAAATGGATGCTGCTGATTGGAGAGACATTTCCATGCAGTTCTACATATACTTAAAAGATTCCAATTTGATGTGTCTATTGTTATTATTGCTTTGACTTGACAGTTTTTCTTGCCTGGGCCATTTGGACTGGTAGCCCTTGAAGGTCAGGAATCCTTGGGGGTGAAGTGTCTGTTAATCCCCTTTTGGTTCACCTGAGAAGTGGGGGTGAGTCAATGAATAGTATTGTTCTCACAAGAGTCTAAGTCCTTTTCACTTGGTTTTCCAGTTCTTTAAGACTATTGAAATGTCTAGTTCTAAATCACATGGATATTATTCCGTTAGCTGATATGAATGCAAGTGGAAAATGTAATATTTTTTGGTGGCTGGTTTCATCATGTTCTGCTGTATAGAAACTGTGGGAGTGTGTCATTTCTAGACATGTTTACAGCATCTTCGAAACATGAAGATAATCTTAAGGAGAAGAAAGATATATCTGCAGAGTGCACTAGCCATATTTTAACTCCTCCATCGCAGAAGAAGAGAGATAATAGCAATAAAGGTCTTAAAGCGTTGGTTTTCAAAATGTGCACATATTTCCCTCCCATAGTATCCATATTTCACCAGTGCTGGATAAAACAAAAACAAATGGTTTCGTTCTAAAGATGTTTCCATGTTGATAGGCAGTGAACAAAACTCATGAATAACATCCAGGGCTTATTCGCCTGAGTAACACAGGCATCCCAGTGATAGACTTTGCAAGAAGGAAGCTGGGAGGAGGCCATGGGGCTCAGCAGTATTCTCCGATACTTTTGATTCAAAGAGCAATGCAAGAGGATTGTGGAGATCAGGAACTTGGGAAGGGATTTAGGATAGTTCATTGCTATAGTAACACCTGCCTGTCCCTAAAGCCCTTTCCACTCACACTGAAACAAAAAGAAGCAGGGAAGTGTGTGGGGGAAGGGGGAGGCAAGATGAACCAAATCCATTGTCTTTCTTCTCCCTCTGCCCAATTCCCTCAACTGGCTGCCCACATTTGCTTGCAAACAGTCATCCTACATATTTTTTTTCTTTCCGGTGCATTAGAATGGGTATTGTATGAGTGCATCTTTTCCCCAAATTGTAGCAACACCACCATTTGTGATTAATTAGTTCTTGGTCACTGGGCCTGACCATGGTTCACATCCCTGTGGAAGCAGCCTTCTGCATGTACACTCACATGTTCAGGGCTTCCTTCAGACCGCTGCTCAACATATGAAATACCTTAAAAGAGATCTTAACCACACACCTAAAAGGCACATGACAGCCTTGTCTCATCCTAGCTGGGCAGCTTTAGAATACATTCCCATATTCCCTTAGGTTGGTTATTTGTGAGAAGTTAATTGTCTACATGAACATTCACCATATAGACATAGCTGCCAAGTTTTCCCTTTTCTCGCGAGGAAGCCTATTCAGCATAAGGGAAAATCCCTTTAAAAAAGGGATAACTTGGCAGCTATGTATAGATGCTTCACAGTGCTCAGCAGGATAGCTTCTACGTAAGCCTGCCAGCTGTGTCGAAGGAACACCTTGTGCCATTTAACCAAATTATGTCCCTTCACTGCCTGCCTGCCTGCCTGTCCCCCCCTCTCTCTCTGCCATTTTAAAACAAAAGATTTTCAGTGTAGCTCTCACAAAACATTACTACCTAGCCTCTACAGGGGTCAGCAAACTTTTTCAGCAGGGGACTGGTCCTCTGTCCCTCAGACCTTGTGGGGGGCTGGACTATATATTTTGGGGGAAATGAACAAATTCCTATGTCCCACAAATAACCCAGAGATGCATTTTAAATAAAAGGACACATTCTACTCATGTAAAAACACACTGATTCCCGGACTGTTCGTGGACTGGATTTAGAAGGCGATTTGGATTCGGCCCCCAGGCCTTAGTTTGCCTACCCATCCTCTACAGGCTAATCAACAGTGGAAGATCTTAAGGGACCAATGCTGTGGTCAGGACCCGCCCGCCCATGAAGTCAGGTGAGGTGACCATCTCTGGTAGCAGGATCCCCAGGGGCAGCAGATACCAATGTCTATCATTCTTTCCCTCCTGTTCCTGATGTAGATCTTCACTCACCCTTTCTTCCCTGCCAGGGAGAGAGGGCTCTATTTTGGGGTTTGCCGCAGGTACCAACATGTTTTGGACTGGCCCTGGCTGTTGTGGCAGTGAGAATGCTGACACATAAGCCTGGGTGCACACTTCAGCACTTGGATCTTGTGCTCTCTCCAGCAATAGAGACAAATTTCTCCCCACCTGCAGGTAAAAGAAGTGAGATAGTTAATTCATTCAAGATCTCTAATCTTGCCTGTCTTTTTGTTGTTATGGGTTTTAAGTTGGACTTCGTAAATGGAATGGATAGTCATTAATAGCACAGTTACCCAGTCTGTGTTCACTTTTCTCTTGTTTCCACCACTTGATTTATTGGAAGGTATATTTCTCCCATTTCACCCCACAAAAATACATAAAGAAAACACAGTTCCATCTCACCATCCTTGCTAGCCAACTCTCTTCCATCTTCTTTGAGATGGTTGTGATTCAGTATTGATTTGAACATCATCTTTTCATTTTCACATCTTTAAGATGTGAGTAGAGGATACAAAGAAAAAAAAGCAGAAATGCACTATGACAACACCCCAACAGTCGGCTGCACATCTTACACAATACATAGCCTTGGCTGACTCAGGGGTCCAGAAAGTTCACCGAATTCCTTCACTAAGGCTCACTTATGCCTGTTGAGTTCTTACAAAAGGCAGAGCCCCAGAGAATGTAAATGCAAACCCTTTTCTTCTCTTTTCTTTCTATGTTGCATCATGTTCAGCCTGATGGTTATCCAAGGTTTCTCTATAAGAATATACCGTATGTAATAATGGGTGGATAACCTCAGGAGTTCAGATGAACCCCCTCACACAATGAAAGCATGTGTGAGAGGGTGGTGGGATCATGCCCTGTGTGCAGGTTGCATGAAGGGGTTGTACACATGTACCAATTTCCACTCATGGGGAATAATTGTATAGACAGTGGTATATGTATAGGGTTGCCCTTGAAATGGCTGTAGAATGTGTCACGGGGGGGGGAGGGGCAAGCTGATAGGAGAAATCATTTTCTCTGCCCTCCCATATGTAAACTGAATGTCTCTGGTGTTGGGGGCATTTCAGCTCATGCAAAGCAGTGTAAGGCCTAATAGAGCTTTAGAAAATGAATATGGCCTCAAGAACTGGCATGAAAATTCTCTGCAGTAATGTGGGGTTCTCTTGCAGATGCATAGCTGTTCCTCAGCTGATCATTCAATGTAGAAAAGTTGCCCTAGTGGTTTAGAATTTTAGCATATAAATGTCAGCGAATTTTAAATATCACCTATACTAAATCACATTTGGCATGGTTGCCTTATTTAATCTGAAATATCTGCCCAGCACTAACAATCATTAATGTTAATTAGCATTCCAATTTCACATGCAAACATATATTGCAAACATTAAATATGCACTCCTTTAGTAGGATTATAGTGGGAGGTTGTGTACATTCAAATATGTGTGAATGTTTCAGGGGAACACATTTAAAAGAGGGTCTGACAGACATATTCCTCACATGATTTCCTGAATCTAATTCACCATTTTCTTGCTTTACATTCCATATATAACATAAGGATAGAATACTGGCAGCATAACAGTGCATCTTTTAACTAATATATTATGAATGCTACCTACCCATATACTACCTACACCAAGCAAAGATTAGATAATCAGTGCAGAAGCTACTGTTATTGTGTTCTTTAGAGAGAGAGAAATCTGAATATCACATTTATTGGTGAAATAGAGGAACTGCTCTATTTTAAAATGGCTTTTATAGCAGAGCTATGTTTCTGCTATGTATTGACATGTGCCAAGATGGCAAATGATTTAAGAACAAACGTGAAAATCATATGAAGAAAAATTAAGAACCACATAGCCCAGTATAATCTTGCATTCATATAAAAATGTATTTTGGAATGGGTCTGTACACATGTCCACTTCCATTGATTCCTTTTCATACCATGTCTACATAAATGACTTGGATGAAGGAACTGAGGAGATGCTCATCAAATTTGCAGATAACACCAAACTGGAAGGGGTAGCTAATGCCACAGAAGATAGACTCAGGATTCCAGATACCCTTAACGGACTGGAGAACTGAGCCCAAACTAACAGAATGAATTTCAATAGGGACAAATGTAAGGTTATGCACTTAGAGAGGAATATCCAGCTGCACAAATATAAGATGGGGTACATCTGGATCTAGGTGTCTAAGTAGTTCAGAAGCTCAATATGAGTCAACAGTGTGAAAAAGCAGCAAAAAAGTGTGGTATACACTGCTGTCACATGCAAGATGGAACAATCTTGTTTTCTCCTGCTCCAGAGGGTAGAACCTGAACCACTGGATTCAAGTTTCAAGGAAGAAGATTTGAACTAAACCCAGGGAGAACTTTCTGGTGGAAAGAGCTGTTTGACAGTGGATTCCCTCAGAAGGTGGTGGACTCTCCTTCCTTGGAAGATTTTAAGCAGAGGTTGGATGGCATCTGCCACTATCAGGAGGTTGGATCTGTAGCACCACCCTTCTATGCCAACCACTTCTGTCCCCTCCCAGGCCAAATTCATTCTCCATTGATTTGCATGCAGACTGCTTGTACTCTTAAATATTGAAAAACAAAACAAAATGATTTTTTCACATATTAGGGTTGCCATATTTCTAATAGTGAAAATCCTGACAGAAAAGTTGTTGAACTTTTTTGGGCAAATTCACTTTTTAAAAAGAGAGAGGGATCTTTTTTTGAGCTATTTTATTGAAAAACACCACTGCCAACAGGGGCTGCCATACGTCCGGATTTTCCAGGACATTCATTCAATTTCTGCCCGGAGACTGCTGTATTTTGTAGATGTCAATTGGCAATTCTATTACATACAGTAAGATACACGTGAAAAGATGTACTCTTGCCTCTGAGGTGAACTTTTCTTTGTTTCAGGTTACTCATACACAGGTGCAGGCAACATAAAGCAACATTTCATTGTGGGAGCCAATTTGTCTCAGTCTTCAACCCAATTTGCAGCACATTCCCATCCACATTTACTCAGAAGTAAATCACACAGTGTGGTTTGCTCTCGAGTAAATGTACACAGGGCTTAACCTAGGCACCCTTCAATGTCTAAATTCCTTATTATGAAAAGGTGTCATGCTACTCATTTTACCTATTCTCAGTGTGATCAAACTAAAAATACAGCCCACTAATCTGAATTATTATTTGTGCTGCCTAGCCAGCAAATGGTTACATTTGAGAAGCAATTTCACATGCATATGCTGACATTCCAAGTTCCTGAGCTAGTGAGACTTACTAAGACTTACTACTTATCACCATGGGGTCTCTCTCTCATTATCGCTTAAATAACACTTTAGCTTATAAAAGAGCCATTTATATCCTTTTGACATATTCAGCCAACCTTTAAGAAATAATTGTTTGCCCACAGATGCCTTATGGTGCCCAATGTTGTACCACAGGGGGCACAAGGGCAGTGTGCCACTCAGTTAAATGCAAGCTGAACTGCAGCCTCAAATCAAAATCTTCTGTCATTTGTAAGTATAATACATGCCCTGACATTTAGTGTTATTTCAGGTTTCTGTGTTCAATGCTTGTGTTGTTTTTATAGTACTACTACACAAAACAAGAAAATAACCTTCCATTGACATAGTATTGGGGTGTAATTTACTTGCTTTCGGTGTTGGATTGAGACCTCTTATTAACATTTATTTTTGTATTGAATAATACAGAGATCCCCAGGCAAAGCACTTCAGTCCAGAATTGAGTTACACATGCCACAATGATCAGATTAAATCTATGCAAAATGAAAATAATTTAGCTGAACCAAAGGAATAGGTAGGGTATCCAGGATATGCTATCATTTTATAGACTTTATAGGCTGTCCTAAACTAGCACTTTGGGTGCAGCAATGGACTAGACCAGGGTCCCCAAACTAAGGCCCGGGGGCCGGATGCAGCCCAATCGCCTTCTCAATCCGGCCCGCGGACAGTCCTGGAATCAGCATGTTTTTACATGAGTAGAATGTGTCCTTTTATTTAAAATGCATCTCTGGGTTATTTGTGGGGCATAGGAATTCATTTATATTTTTTTCAAAATATAGTTCGGCACCCCACAAGTCTGAGGGACAGTGGACCGGCCCCCTGCTGAAAAAGTTTGCTGACCCCTGGACTAGACAAAGAGATATAAGCTGAGACTCAAACCAGCCAAGGGTTTTAGTTGATGTTTCATCCACCCAAATGAATGATGTTCAGCCTATATTAGATAGGTTTGCACTCCACTGAAAGGACCAGATTTGCTGCTTACATGTGCTTATTGATCCAGCACTGTTAGATGCATATGTAGCCTCTGCTGCTCAAATAATCTGTCATCAGATCCAGCTGATATCATCAACTACCTTACTTGGATGGAGAAGCTTGGTCACAATTACCTATGCTCTGGTAACCAGCTCTTTAGTCTACTGCTGTACATGAGGTTGCCTTTAAAAATGGCCTGGCAACTGTAGTTGATTCAAAATGTGGCCATGAGAATGTTAAGTGGAACTTTATGGTTTGGTTATTATGTTATGTCTGTGCCTTTTCTTCTGTAGTGGCTCCCAGTCCATTTACAAGTCCAATTTAAAACTCTGGTAGTAACCTTTAAAGCCCCAAATATCTTGGGACCCGAATACCCCAAGATCCTCTTTAGAGTCCCTGCTCCAGGTGCCCCTACTGAATGACATAAGGCACAGAACCACCAGGGAGACAGCCTTTTTCATAGTGGCATTCCAACATCCCCAGGGAGGCTAGCCTACCAACAACTTTAAGGAGGGGACACCAGGTGAGCACAATTCAGTTTACCTAGATCTTCCAAACAATGGATGTAACCTGACCTCTCATGTTTTGAATCTGTCCATTTAATCTTGGAGTTGTGTGTTCAGCAATACAGTGGTACCTCGGGTTAAGAACTCAATTAGTTCTGGAGGTCTGTTCTTAAACTGAAACTGTTCTTAACTTGTGGTACCACTTTAGCTAATGGGGCCTCCTGCTGCCGTCGCTGCTGCTGCACAATTTCTGTTCTCACACTGAAGTAAAGTTCTTAATCCGAAGTACTATTTCTGGGTTAGTGGAGTCTGTAACCTGAAGCGCCTGTAACCCGAGGTACCACTGTATTGTTAAACATCTGCCTAAGACTAGGCAACAACATACAGCAGAATCCTATACCCCATACAAACCAGCAGGAGATCCTTACCGGTCCCATTACACCAGCATCCCTGTGTTCCGGATGTGTGTGTTTTTTTAGCTCGAACTCGCTGGAACTCAGTTCCGGCATCTCTCAGGTGGGTGTCATTGCCATTCTAAGAGAACACGGGAAGTGTTCATGGTGAGTTCTGCCTGTGTTCATCCAGAAATGACCAGAATTTTATGTAGGTTCTAAACAATGTCAAGCAAAGTCGTGAAAGGCATAATAAAGGATTCCATTCTTCCCATTCTGAAACACCCCTGGCCTGATAAATCATTTATCCTCAGCTGTGACTGGGACTGCTAACTCTAAATATGAATTGGGAAGATCAGTGGCAGCATTTGGACTTTTTTAAAAAAATGTTGGGGAGCTAGTCATAACAACTAAGCCATCTCCTGTAATTTGGTCCTATGGTATGCATCTGTGTAAAGATTCCTCCCAGTCTTTTCCGACTGAGAACCACTTCCAGGGTCTGATGATGAGTGAAGCTGCTGTTTCAAGGGCTCCTTAGGGTAAAAGGTGTGTTCCAACCATAGGAGTCAACTCCTAGCGGCCGTGGGGATTTCGGCCTCCACAATAAAATATTTGAGGGGGCGGAGCATTCCCATTCAAATGGTGTGTGTGCACTGTGTCATGTGATCAATTATGCAGAGCAGGGCTTACCTGGCCCCCCACAATATTTTTTTAAAGTTGGCGCCCCTGATTCCAACCTGATGTTGGGCCTGATCTAGAACTTCGCTGTGGTGAATCAGCTGGCCTGGCAAAGCTTTCTTCACTAGCTCATCAAGGTTCTTCAAAACCGTAATTCATCAAGTATAATATGGTCAAGATTGATTATTAGTTTGCATATTCCTCCTCTTGCCTATTAGACTTAAGCATATTGCATATACATGTGATTTACTCCAAAGTGTGGAAATACTGACTAAATGCTTCCTCCAGAAAATAACAGAGAGTGAAGAGGGTGGTTAAATTACACAAAATAAAGAAAACATGAAGTTCAATACATTGGCCACATTCCTCAAACCACCCTATTCAGCAGTTGTCCCATTAATGACATTCTCCTCTCCGAAGTGCAGTCTTTGAGTAAAATGCTAAAACCATTCCATTAGATTATTTTAAAAATGCATCATCAGAAACAATTTTCAGGGACAAAAATAACATAAAACAATTTAATACTGTGGGAATTTATCCATGTTTTTGAACTTTTATAGGACTGTTATTAGATTTGCAGTTTGAACAATCCCAGAGGGCAAGTAATAACATTAAAAGCTTTTAAATATACTAACCAAAATCTCTCAGGAGATACTTAACCTTCGACACTAAACAAGAACCTATATTAGAAGGCCGAAGACAACAAAACACCTTGGTATGCTTTTAGCAATAAGTTAATCCTCCAGACTGCAGTTGGTTGTAAGTATGAGATGGCCTTTCCAATATACTTGGACCAACACTGCTCCCCACATTTTTTTTTGTCAGAGCAGTTCCTTTGCTTTAACAACCATGGGTGTCAGAAAACATTTGCTCTTGGACAAACAGATATCTGCTATTCAACTGACTCATGGCCAGGTCAAATGGATGGAGCTAATATTTGGTACCCATAAAGCTCTTTCATCAAAACAAAGCTGCATCTCAATATGATCTTCACCTGACCTGACTAAAAAAAACGGGGGGGGGGAGGATTTTTAATTTTTTAACATTTACCTTATCAAATGTGGCAAGCAACAAAGAGGTGATCACATCTGCTTCTGATGAAAGCTGCTTACAAACAATTGTTCATTTGTTCCGTGATTATTGTACTTCATAATTCACACTGCCTTTTAAGGTCTAAGGTGACAAAAAACATTAAATGTATGATATAAAACCAACCAACCAACCAACCAACACAAAGCCATATATAAATGCAACCACCATTACAATAATAGACCAAGAACCTTATTCAATTTAAAACTGCTTAAAACAGCCAAATCTTTAAGGCCAATTTGAACACAATCAAAGAGGGAACAAGACAGACATTTCTATGGAAGGAAATTCCACATATCACCCACTCTATAATAATGTGTAACCTTGTGAGGCCCCTTGCTACTTTCCTGGAGCACAACCCTTTTTGCACTTGACCTGAAGAGGACTTTTTATTTAGATGATTGCCAGAGAGTCCTTAGGGGACTCTGAGGAGAGTTGGAAGAAAAGATTCAGAGAGGGAGAGCTGAAGTTCTGAGAGAGAGAGAGGAAGGGAGGGAGATGTTGGTATTTTTTTGTATTTTGGTTCTAGAATGCCTAGATCCAGGTCTGGGGCAATTACTCTTTTGGGGGAAAATCCCAGCAGAGATTTAAAATCACAAAACATGCAGCAAAGTAAAGCATGGGAAGATAGGCTGTTGGATTTTTAAAATATCCCCTTCTAAGGTGCTTCCACTTCCCTTAGCACAGAAAGGAGACTACACATTTGATAAGTTAAAAATGGTTTATGTGCAAACTCTTCAGAGATCAGTTTCATGTGCTTTTCCATACAGCATCAAGAAAAGACAGGCAGTATAATTTAGGTTCCAAAATGATAATTGTGTCTAAATTATTTCTAAATTATTTGTATACAAACTTGACCGCATGTACTAAGTTTGGACCTCCTTATTGGTAGGGTTCACACAGTGGAATGGCGGAAAGTAAGAGAATAAATAGTTTCTTAGCCCTTCCTCCCAAGGTGAGGGAGAGTGACCTAGCTAAACTTGGCAAGATAGCTTACTCTATGGTCTTAGCCTTTTCATGCATTATATAGAGTTAAGCAGGTTGGTTATATGAGGTTGATTATATGGGGTTCCTCCTACACAAGAGAAAAAAAAGTAGCCTCCTTCTCTCACACAGCGCTTGTTCAATAACAACCCCACAGCCATGGAATGACAGAGATACATTTTCATAGCTGCCAAGTTATCCCTTTTTTTAAGGGAAATTCCCTTATGCTGAATAGGCTTCCTCGCGAGAAAAGGGAAAACTTGGCAGCTATGCATTTTAGCCCATGGCTGTATAAAAAGGGAGATTTGAGAAACTAATTATAGGATTCCATTTTGCATATCCTGCTGTGATTCTGTGGTTTGAAATGTTTTTTTTTACATCAACTCAAGAGCCCCCCAATTGCCCCCTGTTTTATATTTTAAAATATTGCCCATGCCCACTTTTTCACATTGACCACATTTACTTTTATACTTCAGTCCACTTTTGCATGTGCCTTCTATGCCTTTCCTAGGCTGGCAATGGCCAATGCATCTTGCAGCTAAAGAAAGGTTTGTCACTCTTGTTTAAGGATTGTAACCCTTACCTGTAGCACATCACTATGAACATTTGTAGGAGATCAAGATGTAGCATATTTTGGGGCCAGCCAGCCAGAAGTAGGACTTTTAAGAGGCGATCTCTCTTTAGGCGAATTGCAATGAAATTGTAATTAGTGCAGTTATACAAAAATGCACAAATTTACAAAGATATGGCTTAATTCAGCCTTCACCAACCCGGTGCATTCCAGGTGTTTTGGATGATGACTTCCATCAGTCCCAACTATCCCAGCCATGCTGGTTAGGGAAGATGGGAGTTGTAGTTGAAAACATCTGGAGAGCCCCAAATTGGAAAAGATTGGCTTGATTGCTAACTCCTTTTGTAACGGTGTTGAATGTGGGCTTCTCTTATTTGCTCTTGCATGGCAAAGTCTAAAAGCATTAAATTGTATTGGTTAATGGCAGGACTCATAGAATAGGTATTCACAGGTGGAAATGATCAGATTTCTTTACCCTATTTGGCCTGGTCTCAACACAGAATTATCTGAGATAAGTTAAGTGCCTGATTAAATTCATAAGAAGTTCCTTATTCACAGTTAGCCTACTCTTACAATGAATTGTAATGGCACAAGCACTGCCTGCTTAATGCAATAAAGTTGATTTTTTATTTTTTTAAAAATCTAACAAAGTTAGCAGTTCTAAAAGTATGTATTGGTGCAGGACAACCTCTTAGATGTCTGGCAAACTGCAAGGAAATTGAAGAGTAATGCTTATTTCTTTAAACCATGGATCCTTAACCTTTCTCATTCTTAATGTTCTTCTTGGGGTCTGCTTATAAGCCAGAAAATGAGGTTTTATCTTGTCCAGTTCAGGCAGTCAGAACTGTAATTCACTTCTACCATACTGACCTAGGAAAGATCAACACCTACATACCTTTACTGTGAAAGATTTTCAGAATATCAATGGCTGTCAGCTCCAGTTAATTTGCTCCTCTTAGAATGATAAATCAACCCTACATATATATTTTAGGAAGTTTGGTGGGCTTGGCTGTCTGTAATGAAGTAATAAGGCTGCACATTTTTACAGAGGGAATGACTGGAAAGCCACAGGAAATGTAACTAATTAGAATGGATACATAACCAAAGCAAGGAAGAAAATGTCATGTCTGAGGCTAGGAGGCAGTTATGTTCAGGACAAAATGAGAAACCAGGTAATCTATGCTGGAAGAGCTAGCAGGAGCTGGAAAGTTGTGTTGTGCTCCCTAGTGAATGTCCCAGGCTGCGGTTAGAGAAGTAGAAAAAGACTTGTGGGAAGATCCAACAGTGGAGACTGGGAAGGGATTTTCAAGTGATCATTGACCACCACAATATGAGTTGGTCTATGTATGTGGAATTTGGAAATTGTCTGAACACCTTTTCCCCAGTACCGTGATAATCTATGTTTTAAAAATGGATTGTTGTTGCATTTATAGTAAGGGATTTTCTTCTTTGGGAAAACCATTTGAAAAGTTTTTGTTCGTGTAGTTTAAATAGAGTGCAGTTGCATGAAAACATTCTGCACCCATGAGTTACACATTTCCCTTATATCTGTCTTCTACTCTGGCTGTAGCACACTTAAAATGCTAACAAATCACTTGCAATAAACCCTGAGCACCCATGATAACAGTGATTTAGGTGCATGGGGAAAGAGGTGTTTTCATTATTGACTCTATCAATTATATTTTGCTTTAAACTTATAGCCCCATGTTCATTTTTATGGCAGAAAACTTTCAGCTACTGTATTTACTGCGTTCTCCACCACCAGTTAAGGCTTTGCTCTTGACTGCTGATAATGTAAGTAGATTATTATCCATCTCTCATAAACAGTGTCCCACTGGGACCATGCTTAATAATAACAAATATATACGGGACTTGCAAGCTAATGGTCTGTTGTTAACAGGGTTGCAGAATATTTCACCTCTCAGTCACATATACATTCCCAATCCCTTTTGTTAAGAATACATGGCATGCATGATCAAGTCCTGTCTACAACTGCACCTGCACCTTGGCCTCACACTTATTCAAGGAGGCTGCAAATCAGGGTGTTTGTGCAGGAAACCTTGTGGTCACCGATTAAGCAGTACACCCTGTGGGTGGTATTAAAAGAGGATTAGACAAATTCAATAGCTTCTAGCAACAATGACTATGTTCTACCTCCACTATCACATGCAGTATGCCTCTGAATAGTTGTTGCTCAGAATGGCAATGACCAAGAATGCTGTTTCGCCCAGGTCCTGCTTGCAGGCTTGCCACAGACACTGTGAGAACAGGATCTTTGACCTGATCCAGCAGGGCTCTTTGTATGTCCTTACACAGTCTGGTAACCAGCAACCCTTAGCAGAAACTTGGATAAATGAACATGGAATTGGAAACCTCCATTCTAGTAGCACGGTCTCCCCACCTACACCCTGGTTCTAGCTGAGCCTTTTATATAGTCAAAGTATTGGTAACCTGGGTGTTTAGGGCAGTGAGAGTCTTAGTGGCTGTATGCCCTGCTAGTGCATACAAAGGGTCTGAGATTGTTACACTGAGATCTCCATGTTAGCATTAACCTAAGGCTGTGCCAGAACATGCTGGCAACACTGAATGCTTTCTTCCTCAAAGGCATTAGTGGAAGTTTCTGCCCCATGTGCCAGAGCCAAGTGCTGGATTGCTTCCATACAGTTTAGATAGATATATTATTTGTAGAAACAGTCCTTCCATTCATTATTTATCAAAAAGACAATTCTTAATCTATTTGTGTTCTTTGAATCTAGGCTATAGCTAATATCTAAGGATCCCTACTATTCTTAGCTTACCCCCCCCAAAAAAAAAACACCACATTGCACAGATGAAGAAGTCTGTTTGTCTTGTCTTCTCTAACTTATCCTTGATGAAATGAGTTCTGTTTAAGACATAGATTGTGTAAAACTCAATAGGGGGGACAATCTTCTTCACGAGTTTTGTTAGAAGGTGAACATTTTATTTACCTTTGATATATTCTCCCCTGGAAATTTAGCTCTGAAATGAAATGCAATTCATCTTTCTTATCATAGAAAACAGCAGGAAGCTATAGTTTAGTTTAAAATTACATATCTTCGATTTCTAAGAAAGGAAGCTTCAAATGCGACAAAACTTGGTTTATTTACAGGAATATTTGCAATATTCAGAATGTTAGGAACAAAAATGTTTATTTAAAAAAAACCTTTGGTAACAATAAATATTACATATGTTAGCCCACCAAATCAGTGGTCACTAATTGCTCCTCCTGTGAAAATGGACAAGTGGGGTTGCATAGGGCCCATTGTCGTTCAACATCTTTATAAACGACTTGGATGAAGAATTTCAGGCAAATGCCATGTAAGACAGAATCAGTATCCAATATGACTTTAAAAGATTGGATAACTAGGCCAAAACTAACAAAATAAATTTGAATTGGGAAAACTGTAAGGCTCTACACTTAGGCAGGAAGAACCAGCTGAACAAATAAACAGTGGAGGACACTAGGTTTGCCAGTAGTACATGTGAAGAGGATAGAGGGTTCTTAGTAGACCACAAGCTTAACGTGATTCAACAGTGTGATGCAGAGGAAAAAGAAAAAAGAAAGAATGCTAATCCTATTCTAGGCTGCATCAATATAAGTATAGTGTGCCAATCAAGGGAAGTCATAGTACTGCTCACTTCCGCCTTGGTCAGACCACACCTGGAGTACTGTGTCCAGTTCTGGGCACTACAGTTTAAGAAGGATATTAAGAAGGATCTTGACAAGCTGGAATATGTGAAGAAGAGGGAGATCAAGATGATAAAGGTCTGGAACCTAGCCTTGAAGAAGGTAGGTATGGTTAGCTTGGTAAAGAGGAGACCGAGAGGAGCTATGGCAGCCATCTTCAAAGTGCTGTCACATGGAAGATGGAACAAACTTTACTCCTACTCTGGAAGTTAGGACCCAAATCAATGGCTTCAAGTTACAAAAAAGGAGATTCCAACTAAACATCAGGAAGAACTTTCTGACAGTAAGAGCTGTTTGACAGTGCAATGGATTTCCTCTGAAGGTGGTGCTCTCCTTCCTTGGAGGTTGAATGGTCATCTGTCATGGATGTTGTATTTAAGATTGCTATATTGCAGGAGATGAACTTCAGGACCCTTCCAGCTCTACAATTCCATGATTCTATGAAAAGGCATGCAAGTCAGAGAACAGGTTTTCCAGGACTCACAGCCAAGATGGTCATTAAGTGCCCAAGCCCCAAATATGCTGGTGTAACTCATTGCATCTTGGCTCAGCTGGGACTCATGAAAGTCCTCAAAAGGGGTGTTCTTGAAGAGGCTTGATGGCGCCAGAACCCGGGAGGACTTAGACTGGATCCTAAGTTCATTCAGCTCAGCCTCGTGACCTGGCAACTCAGCAGAAAACACTTTTTCAAAGGCTTGATTTCTCTCTTCCACACTTAAGCCGGCCACCAGTGGCAGCCCCCTGTTGAAAGGGGTTTGGATCTGGTACACCCTTATATTACACCTAACTTACCCAGCTTTGCTTTATGACAGCTTCTCATACATAGGATTGCTTCCTCAGTCTGGATCCTATTCCTACCCAATTATTCAATGCATTTGATACAGGTATCCCCAAAATAAAGAAATTCTCAGTGACTGTGGAAGTACAACATTTGCTAAAAAGGATGTGGGGTGAATTGCAGTTTAGGAATGGTTTGGAAAGGGATGAAAACTAAAACTGATAGTTTCATGATGATTGCAGGCTGAATTTTCTGAAAATCTAAGTGTTGAGCTTATCTGCATGGATTTTTTTTCTAATTCACACCTTGCTCCTTAATTCAAATGACAAGTGACAGTTCCGCTAAAAATATGAACATTTTTCACTTATTCTATGCAATGTTATACAAACCATTTTACACATTATACACAATATTATTAGCATAGTATACACATATACACTCCAGTTTCTCTGAAGAAACCAGAACATAAACAGATACAGTATGTGCAAAAATATGTACAACTGTATAAAAATACATATTAATAGAAAACAGTGCTGCAGTAATATAGTAAAGCATGGGGGGGTTGACTCTTTTTGTATTATACATGTAACATTGTGCATAATTATCATATAAGGAGTTGGAATTTTTAAACAACAACAACACGGCAATGCATGAGCAGCTCAGGCATAAGCCGTCATGTAAAACCAAGTGGCGGTTTAATGTAATTTCTGTGCAGAAATCCATTAAAAACATACTTCCTTGATTTCTAGTGATTATTTCACACTTAGGTGTTTAAAATACTGTGTCCAGTTCTGATTGCTGTATGTGGGAAAGTGTAAGAAAGAGCAACTTGTCTGGAATTTGTAAACTGCTTTGAGAGGTGTGTGTGTGTGTGTGTGTGTGTGTGTGTGTGTGTGTGTGTTTACAGAAGTGGGTGGTGCTGTGGTCTAAACTACTGAGCCTCTTGGAAATTCACATGACTCACTGATCCCCATTTCCACTCATTCACTCTAAAACAATTGGGGTGAGCTCCCGTTGCTCTGTCCTAGCTCCTGCTAACCTAGTAAAAAGAAAGCACGCCAGTGCAACTAGGTAAATAGGTACAGCTCCGGTGGGAAGGTAAACAGCGTTTCCTTGCGCTCTTGTTTCTGTCACAGTGTTCCATTGCACCAGAAGTAGCTTAGTCCTGCTGGCCACATGACCCGGAAAGCTACCTGTGGCAAACACCAGCTCTCTCAGCCTGAAAGTGAGATGAGCACCGCAACCCCATAGTCGCCTTTGACTGGACTTAACCATCCAGGGGTCCTTTGCCTTTTTTATTTTTTTAAAAAACCTTTACAGACAAGTGGCATATATATTTTATTAAATAAATAAACTTCAGTTACAAAAAAAAATGGCCACAAACTTCGTATTTTTAAAAGAGGATTGCACAGGTTCATATATATCAGTGGACAAGGCTATCATTGCCTATTAGTCATGATGTCTATGTGCTACCTCGAGGATAAGAGGCTGCATGATTCTGAAAAACTGTCACTAGGTAACAGCAGTGAAAGAAGATTGTTACCCTTATGTCCTGCTTGTAGGCTTGCCCATGGCATTTGGTTAGCCACTAAGGAAATTAGGATGCTGGATTAGATAGGTCTTTAATCTTTTCCAGCAGTGTTCTTGTTATGTTCTTGCGTTCCGAATGACAGTGTCTAGATGTCTCACTCGTGGAACAGGGTGGAAGAGAAGGAGACTTTAACCTAGGACTATGCTTTAATGCCATCCATGAAAAGTTAACATTGGAAAGGGGATTTTGGCTTCAGAACTCAGGCTTCCTCTGCTATCCTTATTCATGGACTCTAAGCATTAAAGAGAAGCTAACATTAATCATTACTGTTAGATTTGGCAGGCAAGTGTTAGGAGCGCGGGAGGAGTATGAAAGCTTTATCATCCTGGCATTTCCTGCTGTCACAACTCAGCAAGTCCTAGATGGGGAGGAGGGTACCAATCAATTGAGAAGTGATTACGGGAACTTTGGTTCCAGTGCTAAGGTTGAAGGAAATGTTTTGGATCCTGGAGACCAGGTGTCTCCACTGTAATATATTTTTTTCCTTGCATATCCGCAGATTATGCCAGTAAAAGAAACATGAACCACATTTCTGTGACATGGGTAATGGTCCACATGTTACTTTCAAAAGGTATGTGTTCTCAAAAGCAGTGTAAAAGTGCTTTCCTCATTTTAATTTATTTTAAAAATGTGTTTATTCTATGAGGTGGCTTGCTTGAACAAAAATTAATAAATCTACATGTTCAGCTGATGACTGCACCTGTTGTATTTATCCAAGATGTTACATTATTTAGAAAAGTTGAACTATATCTTTTCTTTGATGCTGCTCTACACTTTGGACAGCCATTTTGTCTGTTGAACAATGGACATTTGATTTATAGTACTATTAAAATATAGATATAAGCCATTACATGCATTCTCTTGTAGCAATCTCTGACAAGTACTGAAGTCATTATCTTTGACAAGTAGTGTTGGGCTTTCATTTGCACAAATAGATCGTAGGCAAAATATATTTCTGTGGAAATCCTGTGAAATTGTAATGTAACATTTCGAAATACATGAGGAAGCAAATGTCTGGAAACTTCCCTTTAACTCAGTGCAAATTCACACGACTCACTGATCCCCATTTCCACTCCATTCACTCTAAAACAATTGGGAAAGTGAAGTAATTTCCCATAACTCCATTGTCGTGATCAGATCACTTCCTGGTGCAGAGAGCGGCTGTAGTAGGTCCTCTGTGTGGAAAAGATGGAGAAATGCTATTGGGTGGGGTGACAGAACTGCTCAACACCTATTTTGCATCTGTCTTCATGCGAAAGGAAAGCACTGCCCAGTGTGGTGATAACAGAATAAACAATGCAAGGAGTGAGCTACAGTTTCACTGCTTGATAGAACAGCTATGATTACCTTAACGCAACTGCATTTTCATATCCCAAGGTTAATATGGTAGTATAACTCTCCCACTAACTTTTCAAAATGTGTAGATGGCAGCTGTCAATGAAAGGGAGGTTGCTTCTGAAGAGCTCAGAACTAAATAAAAGGCCATCGATAAGGTTTGTAAATCCAACTAATTATTTATACCAGTAGGTAACATTAATCATTTGCTTCCCAGAGTTGGTGTTTCTAGCCTGAATTATTATACAACTTTGCTTGCTTATCTTCTTTATTTTATTTTATTCTGTTTCATTCTATTGGACAAAGCAGATAAACTCAATTTTTCTCACATCCCAAGAACAGAAATCATTAACGGAGCTGGTAAAATCTTTAATTTTACATTCCCATTGCAATGTATTTACAGCTAATAAGCTGTGCATTTCTTGAATCTATCATGCTCTACTATGTTATCTCAGACGCCAGATCTGCAGCCATTACTATATTATTTTAAAGCTTCTTATTCATCGTATAGCTTGCCATTATTTGCTGAATGGGTTTGCCTTTCTTCTATTAATCCCCCACATTTGCCTTAGCAGCAAATGTGTGCATTGAACTCACTGCCCCCTTATTTTGGGGGGCAGGCAGGAAATCTCTAAAAGTCAAAATGACCTATCACTGTGTGTGAGCAAGTCTCCTAGCTATTGCTGCACTGCCTTCGATCTCTTAGGGAGCAATCCTATAGCAAGATCCACTGGGATGAGTGTGCTAGGATACAGTGGATCTCCAGCTGAGCTGGGAGGTTCCTGGTACTGCTGGTCTTGATTCTCTCCATCCTAGGCTCAGACAGAGATGTGTTGATAGACCTCCTCCATTCTGGATCAACCAGGATGTAATTGCTTGAGCTGAGCCTGACAGATCTTAAGCCAACATAACTCCTGAAAAGTGGGTGTGGTGCGGGCAGAATTAGAGAGAGGGAACTTGGGATGCATCCTAAGTCTGTTCAGCTCAGTCATGTGACCTGGCAACCCAGCATAAGATAAGCTGGCAAAAAAGGTGGTGTGTAGCTCAAACCCTATTTTAAAGGTTAGCTTACCTTCTACCAGGCTTAGCACAGCTCAGCCATCAGCAATCCTACTGCTGAACAGAGTTCGGATCTGGCTTAACTTACACTTGCTTGCTTTACTCTAGCTTCATGTCTGCTCCCTTGGACTTTGTCCCAAATGGAAATCGGCAAATGTTGTGTGTGATAATAAAATCTCTAGCTGGAGAACCTCTTATTATTTGTCCAGCCATATATTTTGCTTACCACAGCTGAACAGGCAAAGCTATGTATACTCCATTTCCTTTTGTTTTAGTGGTGCTATTTGAGTTATTACTTTATGCATGTTTTCATTTGTCTGTGTTGGGTAAACCTTTTCCTCACTTGCTTTCTCTCTCCACCCTCAGCTATTCCTTTGTCCTTGGCTTCCTCTTCACTTATGGATCCTGGCCCACTCCCTTCACTGGTGGGATCTGGATCCTAACTCCCATTTTTATTATACACTCTTTTTTAAAGAGTAAAAAAATAAATAGCTGCCAAATTAAACGACTTCACACATGGTGTTCCATAATTTTTATATCTGAATTTATATTCCTATCTGTTTCATGAAGCTGCCTGAAGCAGCTCTGGATTCTGCCTTACATAATCATGAAACTTACCACAAGAGATGTCAGAAGTTAATTTTCATTGATGTTCTAGCCTTTACTACATAAATAGAAAGACACTTTCATTCATCCCCCTAAAAATACTGCCTGGTGTGCAGAAAGCATGAGGAATATAGCTACTTCTAACAGGCACAAATGTTATGTACCGCATAACCTTGAGACTCTTTAGCACAGAGCCAGCTCCACAAATTCCACAAGATTCTTCCACATATCTTCATACAAATTTTCAGTTGTGACACTTTTTTTAAATGGAAGCAAACTCTGAATACAGCAACTCCTGCAAAACATTTGTTCCACTTTCATCACTGCCAAGAGATTGCTAGTGGTGTGACATCAAGCTTCAGAGTCAATTATGAAGTGTCCTTACATCGAAATTCAACCAAATGTAGGAGGGGTGCTGAAAATCTTTCTATGTCTATTAGCTTTGATAGCTAAATGGAACCTCCAAATCCAGACACAGTTACTACACAGGGACAGCCAAGCTGCTAGACCCCCAAAAAAGAATTGAATCAGGAAGGCCCTTACAACTGGGCCTGGGGAAGGAACAGACATGCCTGTGAAAGGGGAAAAGATGGTCTTGAACAGCATTATCTTCTCTGCTGTTCCAGCTGGGTCTGCTGGTGGCATGTTTGCTTTTCTCAGAACCTGGCACTAGGCATGAACATCAGCTCTGAGTTGGTGGTTGTTGTCATCCATCTGTCTCAAGAGACAATGGAGTGCACTTCTGGGGTAGAAATGATATTGGAAAAATGGGGGGAAAGAGGAGAAGCTTGCCTAACATAATGCACAGTCTTCTGTCCAGCCATCTCTTTATCTGACAGGGATCTCAAGTAGAAACCTGCTGGTCTGTCCCAAAGGCTATGTGTGCCATGTGGCTGTGCCATGCAGGTCAAAGGTTGAGGGCTTTGATTCAAGGGGACTGGTTGCTCTCTTGCTGTGCCATAGTGGGACCTTTGCAGTGCCCTTCAGCACAGCACTTCATAGGGCAGCAAGATACCAGCTGACATATTTGTCCTTGATATGTTCTTGTTTATCATTATTAAGTGTTCAATATCCTGCTAATTCAAAGACCTGCTGTTTCCCCAGGCTTTTAGTTCCTCTGGAAGAGATGTGTTCTCATAAACTGTGTTCCGTTTGAAGATAAAATATTCATCAAAATTCTCTATTACTATTTCATAATCATGCTCGCTGTTAAAAGAGAAGGTTTTAAATATTTGCTCTCTTATTCCCAGAACACACAAGAGGAAACTTACTTGTACTTGCCTGCCCTCCCCATTGAGCTTTACAGCAATTCTGAAATGGGTCAAGTGCTGCTTCCAGGAAGGGCAGACTCCTGGATAGCTAATAATAAAGCCTTGGAAAGATTAAATATCAGCTTTCCCCTTCTTCTGCACCACACTGTACTCCCTTTATTTCAGAAGAATCCTTAAGAAATGTAACTGAAAAATAATCTCTTTATAATATTATATACATGGGCTTGCCAACTTCAGTGCCCATGGGTCTTATAGTGCCAACAAAAGTTTCACTGATGCCTCTGGAGAGGTAACCCCCCCCCCCAAAAAAAAACTAAAAAAACCTAAATCACTAGCCTTCCTTGAAAGAAAGTTATAGGGCAAAATGTGGACATAATCATCTAAGTGATTTCTGTGCAATGAGAGCAAGTGTGGTGTGGCCACCTTGTATATTTTTTCCAGGTGCTGAAAAATTCTCCCTGCTGCTATTAGACAGCATCTTTGTGTGTGGTGTTAAATCAATATTGTGTGATCTCCACAATCAGCACTACCAGGACATAGCTAAATTCCCTTGATAACCATAAGGTTACCACGGGTGGCTGTGCCTCTTTTTTTGTATTATGCCACAGTCCCCATGGAAGCTTTTTTGTATTATGCCACACACACACACCCCCCACACACCCAAGCAACATATTTTGTGATTGGCACCCCCAGAACTTTCTCAAATTCTAAATGGTTCAAGCACTTGATGACTCCTGGTGTAAATCATGATGGTTTAAATCATTGTTTAAAACTCAATGGAAAGCTAATGTCGATCCAGCTTTCACAAATACAGATATTTCTCCACACACATGCGAACTGATTAAAATATGTCAGTTTGCAGCTAATTAGAGCTCTTCTGTAATCCAGGAGCACATTTTTTAAAAATATTTTATTAGTTGAATATAAGAACAGCATAGAATCAAATACAAGCAATCAAATACAGGTTTCCAGGAGCATAATTCAATTCACATTTGCTTAGAGTTAAGAGACATACTTTTGTCAGATTCTAGGCAACCTCTCTTATTTGAAGGCTAAAGTTGCAGTCCTGCTTCTGAGAGAAATACCCCAATCCTAGAAACACTCTCTCAGAAGCAGGACTGTACCTCCATAAGAAGGGCTGGCCATTTTTCAATCCCCCCCCCCAAAAAAAACAAATTGTGAGATAGCCTGACACAAAGTTTCTCAGTGAGCTTCATGGGTGAGTGCAAATTTGGTTTCCTCAGTTCTAGTCCAGCACTCTAACCACTACACTACAATACACAATCTTATATTGCAGAGCTCATGTAGCTGGAATCTATCAAACAAGTTCCTGCTGGTGGCGGTTGACTGAGTTTACAGTCAATATGTCTGTGGAATGAGCTCAGCCCAGCTGTCCTTTGTAGGTCTCAGCTTGCTAGACTGAGAAGTAACCCCAAAATATACATATTTAGATCTGGCAGTAAATTAATTGTTCCTGCTTTAGCAAGCGCTACCTGTTCCATGCATTTTTCAGAATGGTTTCCTTAACCATGTTCCTAGCATAACAAACCTTAACAAATACCCTTTAAGTGTGTGTCTGTATACGCACATCTTTTTTCTATTAAGATGAAACACCAACTGCTAATATTTATCCATTAAGGGTTTGTTTCCTTAAATGCAGTTACCAAAAATATAAATACAAAATGGTTTTATTCTTGCAGTTAGTTTGGCCTCCGTTCCCTTTGGCGATGAATGGCATAGATTATGTCATAGTGCTGCAATGAGAAAGCGAGGGTAGGAGTCCTAGTAGCTTCTCTCCTCTTTTCCCCCGAAGTAAAGAAACTGGCATGTTTTCTTCTTGGCACATAGACACACAGAAGTCATATGCAAAGTGTTTTTGTAGTTTTCAACAAGCCAGCTGTTGCCAGATCTATTGTGGATTCCCCTACAGTTGTTTTACAGAGATAGTGTCGCCCACGTCCATTGACACTAATTATAATAATAATCCTGCATAATAGGCTTGGAGCAGCAGCCAGAGCCTTGCTCCTCAAACTTGGACTTGGAAGTGCTCAGTATCGGGATAATTCAGATGTAGCTTGTTTGAGCTGTTCTTAGATAAGCACGAGTGGTATGTATCACCTGCTACAAGTTCCTCCATTCTTTTTCTCAGCTCTCTAGTGGTCCTCTACTTTTTCTTGGCAGAGGAATGCAGGCAGAAAAGAAAGAGGTGGCATATGAATGAAGTAGACACACAAATGGGTTTAGAAGGGTTTTAGAAGCAAGCTGGCAACCAACCATAGCTTGCAAAGGTCGATGTGCTGTGAATAAATGTTGTCTGAGTTTAACTACATCATACTGTTTGCTGGTTTTCCAGCTTATATTAACATTATGAATGTTCTTTTCCATTCTTTTTATTTCTGCCTTTTCACATCCCTCTGTTATAGTATTGCCATGAAACCCAGATGTCTGAGAACTTCCAACAAGTTTTGAATGAGCCTAAAAGTTGTGGTGGGACATTGGGAAAGAGGAGGGGCAGAAACTTTGATAAAAAAAAAGGTTAATGTGATTCCTTCTTCAAATCAGTTGCAAAAATCAAACGAAGGGCATGTTTGTGTAGAATCAATATTAAAATTATGCTCCAGATTCAGCTAAAGCCTGAACCAAAACAGGCCAATTCAGGGGGGTCTGGGGCAGTCGGGGGTTAGGTTAGGGCACTGGGCAGAAGGAGAAGCAGGCATTGGGTGGTAATGAGAGGCCAGGCAGGAATAAGTAGCAGTGAAATGGCCTAGGAGAATTGGAGGGACCCAGAGGACTGTGTGTCTTCTCAGGAGGTAAGGGTGGATGCCTTTGGATGTGGGGTGATCTTTCCTAAGTAGCTATCTCGTCTGAGTTCTCTTTCCTTTCTTCCCCTCCTTTCTGCGTGATGTCTTGCCCCCCCCCCTCCCAAAGCAGGACATCTAACTTGTTGGACAACTTACAGTAATGTACATCACTTCCTGTCCTTCCTATAAAGTTTGTACCCAGAGACGACTGTGTCCACTGGTTCTTTCCATTCCATTAGATTTCTGTTATGCACTCTACATCTATGCTCTCATTTAAAGCCAAGCACTCCAGTTCACCCATCTTGGTTCAGAGGTTTCTAGCATTACCAAGTCAACACCTACACATGATATCTCTGTCTAAATATGTGTGGATTGTGCATTTCATGCTTCAGCACTTGGGCCCTTCTGAATTGCTATCACGTCCTCCTGCACTGCTTTAACTCCCTCCCGGTTGGAAAATTAATACACATTTTCACCCTTATACATTGAAATGATCACTCCTGAAGCAGAGACTCTCGGCCTTTGTGAGCTCTCCCCCAGCAGTCTTGGGTTTGGGGCATAGAAAGTATATCCTTAGTTTTATGTAAGAAAGGCAATATTTCCTTAACCTTTTCCATCGCCTCCAGCTACTTCATGCACAATGCAGATTCCTGCACATTCATCTACAATTATCTTTTACTTAAAGCATTCCATTTTAGGTGTATGATTGAACTTACATTGGTGTTTGAGTCATGAGAAGTGAAGTTGGTGCTCATTAAATAATTTCATGATGTTATATTTCTATTTTTCTTTTCCAGAAGGTGAGCAATGCTTAGCCTTTCTATCAATATGATAAGATGGGGTTGTTAAAATGAATTCTGTATAATTTTAAACCTGTTCAACACTTCCACTTCTTATTCTTTTATATATTCTTTCACTCTGCTGCTTCCAGATATGAAAATGAGAGGTACAATGCTGCGGAATCAGTATTCAGAAGCAACACAGTGACACACACAAAAAATCAACACAAATGCCAGGTTCCAGCCACATGCTCTAATAGCAAATACATTAAAAACATTAAGAATATCAAATACACATTATTAAAGCAATTCGCTAAACCTCTTTAAAATGTAGCTCAATGAATACAGACTGAATATCTGCTATGTTGCCAATGTCACTCTTTAGTGGAAGTGTATACAATATTGGAATCTATTGAATTCAGGCACATCAGGTGAAAATAACATAGAAGTAGCTAGCTGGAACAGTTACAACAAGGATGTATTCATAAAAATGTGCTACTAAAAATGTTTCCAATATTCTCTTAATAACATATACAAGCTATCTCACAATGTGCCTCCATTTTTACTATTATTATTATTATTGGAAAAAATGAAAAAATGGTAATAAAACAAAGTAGAAGGTGGGGAGATTTCTTGGTGGAAATTAATTAGTGGGGACAGAAAAGATTACCGAGAGACTCTATATTGTGTGTAGTGGCTACAGCAGATGTATTTTCTTGTTGTTGAAGTATAAAACACAATGCAAAAGCCTTGTGAACAGCAAAGAATGAACATACAATGGGGAAGTTTTCAAGGCCTTATATTACATTTTTATCTTTTATAAACCCCTAGAAAATGCACGGGTTTTTCTTATACATGTACATGGTTCATTCAGCATCTTAGAATGAGTCAAAGGAGTTGCAGTTCTAAGCATACTTACCTCCGGGTAAGTCTCATAGAAACCATAGGACTTATTTATGAGCAAAGGTGAATAGGCTTGTTCTCTTTAAAGCTATCCAAACCAACACTTCTGTCACATTTCAATTCAGTCCAGTTTGTCTCCTGGGTGGCAGGCAGAAGGACGAAAGGATTCATTTTGTCCATACATAATGTCTGCTTTTGGATCATTTTGGTTGTTGTTGTTGTTGCTGCTGCTGCTGCTGTTCCATTCATACACTGGCCAATGAAGTTGGTTGACTTTGGAAGGTTAGATAGAGTGCAGGAGGGGGCCTCTGTTTCAGAGGGAATCATGATGTAGCTAGATTCTAGGATTGTGAAATCCTGAAAGAAACCAGGAGTTTAAAGGTACATGCATGGGGGGCAAGGCCAGGTTTTTGGTCATTAATAGTGCTGACAGAATAGTGACAGGGGTCCAAGGATTTTGGCATGTCCATTGGTATTTTTTATTTCCTGCCCCCCACTTTGAATGGCAGACTCCCCTGCCATATCATAAATTGCTTTTGAAGGACCCCTCATGTTTGTTTGTGTTTTAAAAAACCCACTTGTCATGGATTAATTTTCAAGAGCTCTCTATTTCAGTTATGTTTCTCATTTTTCCAATTTTCAGTTCCCTACATTGTGCAGCAATTTGCCATCAAAAGAAAATCCTCACGAAAGTTCACCAGCATTTTAGTGCAAATTTCTCCTACAATATTCATTTTACCATACAATTCTGCTTAATATAATGTATTTTGTATGTTATGTTTTTTTAATTTAACATACACATGCAGTTTGTAAACACTGTTCAGTTCAAGAGCTGCTTTGCAAGTGTGACGATAGCTGTGTTTCAGTTCACATATTGTTTCAAAAAGTGACATTTGATAGATTTGGCTTTAAATGCATACTGAATCAAATTTCTACTCCATCGCTGCAAATGACTCTCTCAGTGGGCAGCTTCATGCTGGCTGTCAAAGCATATTGTGGCAGCATACCCTTCAACATTCTTCAGCTGAAAATTGGGGCACATGCCTTTTGGTGCACACTGCCACACAGGTCAGCTGGCCGCCTGCCCTGCCGCTGCTCACTTCCTTTCCTCCTCACTCACTTTCTCTGCTTGCACCCAGTGCTTTTTTTCTGGGGTATGCAGGGGTACGCATACCCCTAAACATTTTGTGCATCTAGGTTTGGCCTCATTGAGGGGCAGTATTTCAATATGAGTTGGAAAATGAGAGTACGCCTAAACATTTTTTTAAGAAAAAAAGAACACTGCTTGCACCACACCTCATGCTGCCATGACGGTGGCAGTGGCTCTGGTGGTGGCAAAGAGAGGCTAGCAACAGTGTTGCACACGTCCCCTGCCTTGATTCTAGCTGGGAACTGCCTCTCTTATGTATGAGGGTCAGGGGCGTAGGAAGAGGAGGGTGATGGGAACGTGCCGCCCCCAGCAGCGTGATCCCGGTAGGGTGCCATCGTGGCTGTCCCCGCCCCCAGAATGCACACCACGCACCTGCAGGCGGTGTGCCATGTCCCCAGAATGTGCATCACGCCCATGCATCTCCACCCTGGAATATGCTCCAGCCCTGCTCCTGTCTGCTCTCTGCCCCAGGTGCTGGAGCATTAAGCTCTGCCACTGGTGAGGGTTCCACTTCACGATGGTTCCACTGCAAGCACAAGTGCTGGCTTCAAGCACCAGCATATCCTCCTCCCCGGGCTTGGTGGCAGCGGCCCTGAAAGGTGTAAATAGGATGTTCCAGGATCAAACAGGACATTCCAGGATCAAATCAGAAGCTGGGGCGCGCCTTCTGTAATTCCGGGAATGTTCCGGGAAAATCGGTATGTGACAATATGGTGTTATCTTTCAATTGGTGGTGTTTTTATTTGTTTAAATTGTAATCTCATTTAAATGTACACATTCAAATGAGCATGATACATGTTTACTCAAAAGTAAGTCTCGCTGTGTTCAATGGGCCTTACTCTCAAGTAACTGTGCACAGCTAAAATCAAATGGATTGATCTGTTTACTTCTAATTTAACTCTACTATCTGATTCTGCCTGATTCATTTGAAAAAATGAAATAAGGCACTACTTTGCATTTACACCCCACCTCCTTTTATCTAGGAATATGATGTAACCCAAAGGAGTCAGGGGGTAAAATTGAGATTAAGTAGAAACCTATTGCAATTTGGTAGGGGGAATGGAACCATCAATTAACAGAAGGCTGAATAAATTTACGCAGCATCATAAACCCCTAGGTAGGAATAAACACTTTTAAGCAGGTAACACTTTATTTTGACATTTTCTTTTTAAAAAATGCTTTAGCCCATTTTACCTTTGGACATACGCTTCATTTATAAACAGGCCTCATCATGTTTTGACAATTACAGTTACATTAATTTATTTTTGTTAGCATAACTGAACCTAATAATTCCTATTTTCAGCATGTGTCAAGCTAATGGGAAAAATACCAGTTCTACCATTTTGCCAAGCAGTCATTGATATAAAATGTAAACATATTTGATCCAAAGCTCCGTGGGCTTCTGTTCTGAGACACATCTGTAGAGCTGTGTGCAAGCAAGGACCTCGCTATTTCTTGCAGGTCTCAATTGTTTCTCCTCAAAAAGAAAGGATTATCCAAAGGATGGAGCAGAAGTATCAGTGAATTTCTGAATAAAAGAGCAAGATTTTCCATATTATTTTTGAGGATCATCCTGTTTCTGAGCCTACATACCATGCTTTTGGAATGACGTGGCAGAGCCTGGATCTGTTTTAGCTTAGTTATGTACTATGCCTAGGGATGTCTGAGAATTCCAATAGAAATGGAAGCAGTAGCAGAAATTGCCAGTGTTTGTTCAATCTTCCCGTGTCTGGAACAGAAATGAATCCAGCGAACATGATTGGTGTTCACTGTTGTTTTCAGTCCGCAAATGATATGAAATTTATGACGCTCCCTCTATTTGCATTGCCTTTCCTTTGCTTGGAAATGTGTGGCCTTTGCATTGTAATGAATAGTGTAGAACAGGCATCCCCAAACTGCAGCCCTCCAGATGTTTTGGCCTACAACTCCCGTGATGCCTAGCTAACAGGATCAGTAGTCAGGGATGATGGGAACTGTAGTCCAAAATATCTGGAGGGCCGAAGTTTGGGGATGCCTGGTGTAGAATTATGGAATGGTAACACAATTTCCTAATTAATTAAATACAGTTCCGCCACAGTGAACAGTGAGATGAATAATGTACTTTTTTTGTCAGAAGCCAACATGAAGAGGAAAGGAAACATTGCTACATCCAATGATTACGGATTCTAATGGAAACCAGTGGCGGAGCTTCATGCTCCAGCACCGGGGGCGGGGGCAGGGCTGGCACCCATTCTGGGGGTGGGGTGCGCCTCCTGGAGGGGAGGGGCATGCGTTCTGGGGGTGGGGCGCACCTCCCGGAGGGGAGGGGCACACATTCCGGGGACAGGGTGCACATTTTGGGGGCGGGGCGGGCACCCACAATGGCGCCCCTTGGACCCACCACCCCTATCTTCCTACGCCCCTGATGGAAACTATCTTGAATTTTCCAAAATGTGTGACTGTCTCAGGTTCTGGGTTGCCCAGATGACGACTCCTCTCTTGGTCTCACTGAATTGCTCCAAAGGAAAGCAGAGCAATATATTTGGCACCAGCTTGGCTGCAGGAGTTGCCAGAAAGAAGCGTGCAAGGCACCATCCAATTACTTTAGGGACTCCATTCTGGAGTTGTGGAGGGGTTACTCCTTACCTGCTTCATTTCCTGAAGATATCTCACAAGGCAGTGGAGATGTAGGATCAGAGTTTTCCTTTTCTTAGATGGGCTACCTTCTCATGTTGATGAACCTGATCTGTCTCTCTCTTCCCTCTATAGCACATGCAGGAACTGCCTTCTTGACCACTGAACCCTCTATTGGTGTTGTCTTTGCAGGGGAGTACTCTAGCAGGTGTGGCTCATCAAGAGAGTTTAGGATTGGCTTTAACGAGAAACAGTGGTGGTGATCTAGGGGAGAACTTCCTCAACTTCGGCTCTCCAGATGTTTTAAGACTACAATTCCCATCACCCCTGACCACTGGTCCTGCTAGCTAGGGATCATGGGAGTTGTAGGCCAAAAACATCTGGAGGGCCGAGATTGAGGAAGCCTGACTTAGAGGTATGAGGGCAGTGGTTGGAATGAGCTCTTCTTGTCAATACTATATTAGTTCCTGTGCATCACCTGCATGTAATAAAAGAAGGGGTGAGAGACTTTAATGCTACTGCTGCTGAGTGGAAGGAGATGGGAAATGAATCCACCGATTGTAGGATGCAATGGTGAGTGATGCTCCTAAAGGAAAAGGGATGAGGGAAACTGGATGTTGAATTAGGGAGAAGCAAATAGTGCTTAGGCTCAACAAGCAATGGAGTGATCCACTAGAAAGGTGAGGAAATCTGATATGAGGAAGAGGCAGAGACCACAGATTATTATTTTGCCTAGGGTTGTTCTATCTGACAGATATCGTCTGTTCAAGTTTCCTTATGTTGTATATGGGGCTAAGGAAAGATTCAGTGCATCATACAAATCTTATCATGCCCTCTTAGGAAGGAATCCTGTTTACTTCTGAGTTGCTGCTGCTCAGTAAATTCAAACCAAGAGAACAAGTTGGAGGGATGGCTGGCTGGCCGGCCGGTCCACAGTATTTGCCCATGCTGGTGGCTGCCTGATTTTAAGTTTAGCTGCTAGGTTTGGCAGAACTAGGGTTGCTAATCCAATTCCCCACTACTTTTGCATTATTATTTTTTTAACTTTCAGCACATTTTGAAGGCTGTGCTTTTCTTGGCATGTGTAGACATGGAATCAGTTTCACAAAAATCAATAATTTGAAAACATCTATAGAGAACTGTTGAATCCTGATACCATGGGAACTAATCAACTGGACATGTATTTGCTTTTTAATTAGCTGAATCTATAATTCCCTTTTTTTTTATTAAACATTGACGAAAAAGAATTCTCTCAAGCTGGACAAGTGATAGACAGGGATGAGCAGATGTTTAAATAATCTATTCCCACTTCCACTCAAGAATAGCAGCGATCTTCAACTTTTGTTTCATGCAGACACTGATACAAAGAATAAATTATCAAATGCACTTTTTAAAAATCACATTTAAGTGCCTTTAGTTTTCAAGCTAATTTCTTTAAAATGTTGCCATGCCAAAGATAAAGTGTCAGATAGAGCAGAAGCAAAACCTGCGTGAGTTGAAGGGAATGTTCTTAAACAAAACATGTTCTTTTTGTAAAGTTGAAATTTAAATATCTGAGCATGAGCACTAATTAGTTTGAAGTACATACCCAGAAATGATATAACAAGACTTCATTTTCAGCATATGAGCTGCACCGCAGTTAGGTAATTTTTGTTTCTGAATTTAATGGTCTTATTCAGTACTTTATTTGCTATAAAATGATGTGCTGCTACACTTACATTGAGATAAGTGTTGTGAGCAGCAGCACAAAATGGCTGCTATGGGGGGGGGTACCAGTGCCCCTGTCGCTTCAGTGGTCATCTAATGAAAGCACTGAGAAAGTGATGAAGCCATTTCCTCTATGTGCTGTGTTCCACGACATGATCCTTAACATGATCCCTCATTTGCATACTGAGCCTTTGGGCATGCTATGCTGATTGTTATAATTATAATCTGTATTGTTAGCCACCTTGGGCTCCAAAGGATGGTGGGTTATCTGAATCCCTTATTCTTAGTGGACACAGGGCAGGGAAATAATTAAACACACTGGCAAATTTTAAACGTCATTCTATATGTTTTTGGGACTACACTTACAGCATCTTCAGTAGCCTTGGAGGGACCAGACACACAGTAAGGACTCAAAACATATTCCTTAGCAGAAAGGCAAAGGGGCTGGCTTACAGTGCCCCCACTTCAAAAAATTCCTTCATCAGGGCCTCTTAGAGTCACAGGTACTCAAAATCTGTTCCTTCAGACTGGCACACTGAGACAATCCTGTATATGGACTGCACTATGCCCTACTACAAACTCCCTCCCCCTCTCATTTATATTCTTTTCTATAGTCATTATACCCATTCATATAATGCAGTGAAAAGTTGGTGGGATACTTGTCACTTTTCGCGTATGATAAATGGTAGTCTCTTTAACCTTCTGATGGGATATGCAGTTATGGAAATAAATGGTTTTAAAATTTGCTAAGTGGTTATAGATGTGATGGGTTAGCAGACATGCTATCACTGTGCCATGCATATGTTCAGCTCATCTACGGGTAATTTCCGCACATGCTAGAGAACAAATGTGATT
Source organism: Zootoca vivipara (assembly GCF_963506605.1). Classification (NCBI taxonomy): domain Eukaryota; kingdom Metazoa; phylum Chordata; class Lepidosauria; order Squamata; family Lacertidae; genus Zootoca; species Zootoca vivipara. The sequence continues at coordinate 60,487,875 of NC_083279.1, forward strand.
TAAACAAAATGCATGTTAGTATGAAAGCAGAACAGATTTTGGGTAATGTGAACAAAGACTTTGTGGAGGCAGCCTGAATGCCAATATTGCACTTATTCTGTTCAAGCCTTGCCCTGGAATGTTGGTTTGTGGTAAGACCACAAAACTGGTTGCCATCTAATTCAGACATCATCTCAGTTTGTGGTTTTCTCAGTTCAGAGGCTTAGCAGACAACTGGTTCCCCCGCCCTGTAAATTCAGCTTGACTCCTTTAGCAATTGCTGCTTTACTGTTTTTATCAGCCACACTGAACACATTCAAAGATGAATAGCCAGACAAATCACTCCATAATTGATAATCTGGAGTGCTCAGTGATGTCATCAACCAGAACCTAGAAACGTCAGTTTCTCCTATGGCATTTCATTTATGAATAGAGCCTTTTGCCACTCTTTCCATACACACATGTGGCAAAAGCTAGGTTTCACTCCTTGCTGCAGCCTTCATCACCATGAGTGGAGACCTTTCATTTATGAAGGGGCACATAAATGTCTTGTCTGGGTCTAAGGCTTCCAAGTTCTAGTGCATGATAAGGAAGGTGTGACCTTCACCACATATTTAGGAACTTTACATGCACAATCTAGGTCTATTTTGGAGGAACCTGAATCCTGCATAGTCCCAAATGACTCCTCCAATCCAGACTAAAAATCAGGGTCGGCTTTTATCTCTTGGCATATAATAAGCAGTATGCCCAAGCAATTTCTTCCTTCCTGCCTAAATTCTGTAACATTCTTATTAAGCTGTGGTCCCACTAAAGGAGAATGAGAATCCAGAACTAGTATCCATAAAGAGAATCTCACAAACTCCACCCACTCACCTAACATCTCAGAAGCGTTATTCTCAGGGAAACTTGTTATGTTCCGTTTTATACCAAAATAGGTAACTAAACACATAATAAACACTCATACCATTTAGGTCACTGTGTCTATATATGTGTGTACAAATTACTCTTTTACCTATAAAAGAGGGTGCTGGACTGGTTCTATTATGAGAATAGAATAAAATCAGGTGGTTAAAGAAAAATCCATCAGGAAAAGCCCTACCTACATGATTTAATTCTCATGTAGCAATTTTTGATTCATAGACAATTAACAAAATCTTGCTAAATTAGTTGCCAAGGGATAGTCCAATCTATGTATTAATACAGACAAGTCAGCAAGGAAACATTAATAGCTACCAACTGCATACCATTTGGAAAGGCAACAAGTTGAAACTGACAGCCAGCTCAGAGACTAGAGTTAACAGTAAACTAATGCACAGGCTGAAAGAATTATACAGCTGTTTATGAAAACAAGATTGCTCTGTGGAATCCAACTGAGGAAAGCTTGCTGAGCCAGAAAAGAAATCTGTCAGAAGTTTCTGATAGCTGCCTTTTATTCTGATAAATTCTTTTCTTCCATCTTTAGCAACTGATGTAGATGCATTATAGAAGTGACATGCTGGTGCTGTTAAACACAGAGTAGGCATAAGATTTGGCCCAGGCAGTAAATAATCATTTTAGAGTATTGGTTTCATGGGGCTCACACAGAACAAACATCTCTGTCTCCGTCTCCCTCTTTCACTGTGGTCCTGATTTAATCCAAGACTTTGATTCATCCATAAGTTTTTGGGTACTTAAAAAGACACATGTGTATACCCTGTTTCTCATATTTTAAGACATACCCATAAAATAAGACATAGCAGGATTTTTAAGCATTCAAGGAATATAAGCCATACCCCAAAAATAAGACATAGTGATAGGCGCAGCAGCAATGCTGGCCGCGGCAGGAGGAGGAGGAAAAAAATAAGACATCCCTTGAAAATAAGCCATAGTGTGTTTTTTTGAGGAAAAAATAAATATAAGACATGTCTTATAATATGAGAAACACGGTATATATATATATATATATATATATATATATATATATATATATATATATAATCAGGGTTCGATAGCTCCAAAATACGATATCATTATCCTCATCTGCTTGTATATTTGGGGTTATCTTGGGACTAAATAAAAGGCCAGATGGTAACCTTAACAAAAAATCAGTGGAGAGAGGAAGCAATCATTTCTACTTAAAGTTTTGTATGATTGTGGTGTTTGCCTATGGTAGGACTGCTATGAGTGGAACTGCTGGCAAAGGGCTTTCTGGGAAAGGATTGGAGAGAGTGTATTGATTTAAATATCATTTCTAGCATTTTGCATGTGCAAAACCTATAGGGTGATGGTCCGGAATATACCGGTACATGATGGAAGTTTACAGTTATATCTCATAAATACTAATAAGTAAAATACATCAGGATGTTCACCTATACAAGTCTAAGGTATGAATCAACAAAGCTTCTTCTCAATAACATTGCTTTCTGGATATCTGCTGTTCAAAATGTAGCAGAGTCTCCTTGGGGGTGTGGCTCTGCCATTATTAGCTCCTGCCAGGGCTGTAAAACAAAATGCTAAATGAACAGGAAAGCAAGGAAGTGTGTAGCAATGGGAGACACGATGACAGGATTACTTTTGAAGTGAAATGCAACTAAAAGAATGACTGTATGACAGTTATTTTTGTGTAAGAAGAACCCTCCAAAATCCTGTGAATCAACCCCCCCCTTAAAAACACAAAAGGCAAAACGCCAGTGATGCAGTGGCAAAATTTGACTAATTTGTAGATACCTCTTAACAAACTGCATTTCAGCTCTCTGCAACATGTTTCCTCTCTCCTTAAAGGCATGCATGTATGTATGTAGGCAAATGGGGCAAAAGGAAATATGTGCTAGTGTCATGCACATACATAAATATAACTCAGTGGGCTTGTGTGTGCATTTTTTTTCAGTACTTCAAAACTGTTTAAATAATCTGAATTTATTCAAGTGAATTCAAGTACAATTTCCCATCCCTCCTAAGCCAGGAACTCAGAAAAATAACCACTGATGCCCCATTCCCAAAACAGACAAACTCAACAAGAATTACAGAGGAAGGAGGTAGCCAATTTTTCTTCTCCCATCTCTTAGCAGATGCCACATTATAATGTGAATAAATTGTCTGATTAAAGGTGAAGGGTGTGTGCAAAAATTGCTATAACACAAGTGGAAGAAGAAGAAAACTATTCACCGCAATGCCATTTTATCTTACCCACGGCTGTGGTATGAGCGAGACATAAAAAGAACAGAAGTAGCTAGGATAAAAGAAAAGGTGGAAAACTTGGAACACGTTCCTTCATTTTGTAAAACACTCTTCCAAATGGCTCACCTTCCAGATGCTCCCCAGCTAAAGCTGTTGGCAGGATACAAATACCGCAGATGAGTCAGCATAAGAGAGACACAAACAAGTGCGCGCACACATACACACAGTCAAGTACATCAGTCTGACTCAGTTGTGTTTGTGTTTGTATAACAGAAATACAGCGTTGCCCTTTTGCAGAAGAAAATAAAAGTTCTCATAGCATTTTAACCCACATAGAAGCTTAGTGGCCCTCAGGGCCATGGCCAAAGTTTATAAAGCCTGCAGTCGTGCCCCTGAGATGCCAGTGAGTATTGCATGCCAAGTAGTCTCACCTCCCCTCATCCCTGGGTGGCCACAAAAACACTCCCAGGCACAGCGTATGAATCCCAGGCTGGTGGGAGTGGATTCATATTTAGAAAATCCTTGTTTTAAAACCTTGTTAAACATTGCTTTAAGTTATGACCAAGAAAGGTTCTGCTTTGGTCAAAAAGCCCATAAGAGCAAAAACAACTCTACTGTGGACAGGCTAGAGCAGGCATCCCCAAACTTCGGCCCCACAGATTTTTGGAGTACAATTCCCACCATCCCTGACCACTGGTCCTGTAAGCTAGGGATCATGGGAGTTGTAGGCCAAAACATCTGGAGGGCTGCAGTTTGGGGGTGCCTGGGCTAGAGCTTCACTGAGAGGCAAAATATATTAGCAGAAAACAGCAGGTGGAAGATTGTAGGGAAATTAGCACAAGGTAGATAAATAAGGCAGATATTAGGAGAAGCAGGTGTCGGGACTAGCCATAGTGTCTGCATAACTACAGATCTCTCCAAGGTAAATTGTTTGCTCCAAGGGGGTTTCTACCAGCCAATGGTTTCCATGGGCTAGCAAATGGAGCTGTGCTGGGAAACAAATAGGATACTGCCTTCCTCTCTGAGCTGGAAAGAGCCACAACAGGAAGTATGAAATTTACAACACACAAAATCCACAATATTTTATTATTGATTTGGATTTGCAACATGCTTCCCCCCTAAAATTCAGGGTAGGAAACAAGGTAATCACTAAACTTACCCACACACCTCTGAAGTTAAGATTCCATTTTGTGCATAGAATAACATGTTGTTGCTTGGTATTTGCAGTTACCAAGAGACATCATGCATGTATAAATTCACCCTACAGGCTTGGCAAACCTCCTAGCGAACTGAATTGTGCAACTGTAGGATGCCACAACAAATAATGGTTAATAATGTGCACTATCCAAACAATATGGTATACAAACAGTATGGTTTAAATCAGTCTTCCCCAGTCTAGTTTCCCCCAGTTGTTTTTTACTACAATGCCAATTATCTCTGATTATTTGCCATGTTGGCTAGGGTTGATGGAAGCTCTAGCCCAGGCATCTCCAAACTTCAGCCCTCCAGATGTTTTGGACTACAATTCCCATCTTCCCCGACCACTGGTCCTGCTAGCTAGGGATCATGGGAGTTCTAGGCCAAAACATCTGGAGGGCCGCGGTTTGGGGGTGCCTGCTCTAGCCTGAAACATCTAGAGGTTGCTAGGCTGGGGGAGATTGGTTTGAAAAAAGCTGTCAGAAGATTGTAGAAGATTGTAAAGATTGCAATGGAATCTAGGTTTTGTTTTATAGAGTGGAACAGAGTAAATGGAAATAACTTGCCTCTATGTGTCAGTACCGGTAAGTCAGATGCTTGGTGTGTTGTTCTGGAAGCACACCCAGAAGTCCATTGTAGACAGAGTATATTAGTGCACAAAAATGATCCAGAATTATTTTAGTTTTATACCACCAGCTTTATTTTAGTTTTGACATTATTTAAGCTGCAGAACAAAAAGTTGTTCTACACAACCAAGTGGGTATTCATACATCTACTTTAAAACACATTACTTAACACAAAATTGAGAAGTAGCCCATTCATTTTCCTCTTCTCAGACACAGTTTCTGATCCAACATCTGTGGTGCTTTAAATGTAAAAATGGAGCATCTGTATCAGGTTGTATGTGGAAAAGGTCTATAAACTGGTAAATTGGCTAAGTTAGTAAATCAATTCTTTAGCGGGCTTGCCAAGTAGAGTTAACACTGATTTATGCACCCTGGGGAGTACATAAAAGACTAGTCTCCTGGGACAATCCTTATATAAAATAATTTACTAGGCTCACTAATTCATCTGCTATATTTTCCCCATCTTCGACTGTAGCATTAGATCAGCTGCTACATTTTTCTAACAGATATATATAAAGTCATTTTACCATAGTGGGATTTGGTTTTGTAGAACTGATTTGTACATTTGGGAGGCAGGGCTGTCTTGCAGAAATCTTCAGCTCCAGTTTAGGCTTTCAGTTCTGTAGTCCCTAACCACTGAAAACCACATAAATGTGATTTTTCTATTTCTAATGCTGGTTTTGGTATATAAAGCTGAAAATGGCCAGGGCTGAGATGTCTGAAGGACCACCTTCTCCTATATCAACCCACCTGCTTGTTAAAATCATCTTCTGAAGCCAGCACCCAGGTGCATACATCTTTAAAAGTTCAACAGGATTCTATAGGGAACAAGGCTTTTTACCATGGGGCATGTTCTGTCAGGTACATTTAGTGATTTCTTTTTATTGAAATTATCATATGTACCATGGCCTTTGATTAAATGTAATTAAGGATCATTACTGGACATTATATTAAAGGTAATTGTGGATTATAAGGACTCTATCCCATAAACTTCTTTTTCTGGTGGTAGAAGCTGATGTTTTAAAAGATGTTGGTATGGATTTCTAAGAGTCAATTAAAGCTACTTTGTGTGCTTCTGTAAATGGAAATGTGAGGTATATAGCATCATAATCGTTATCAGAAGACAACAGACAATTGCACGGTATTAAATGTTAGTCTAAACCCAAGCCGGTGGGCTAGAGTTCTGTGGCCTGACTACATAGAACTCAAGGCTTTTTTTCCAGAAAAGGGTCAAATTATGTCTCAGAACAACGCAAGGAGGACTGGGCCAAGATGCAGGTGTGTCAGTTGCCTTCAAAGATGCTGTGAAGAAGAAATAGGGATGTATTTCTCCTAGTTCTACACAGGACTAAAGTCCACCCTGTTCTGATCTTTCATGGGTATATGTGTTTTATGGAAAATCCACACAAATCCTGAATGATAAAACCTAATGGAAAACACATATTTTACCATTCAACACACGTACACACATGTGGTAGTTCAACTTCCACTGCTAACAGTTGTACAAGGTACTTCCGTCTTCTTTTGTAGTTTTAAAAAACTTATTTTGTAATTTTAAAAACTACAGAAGTGGCTAGCTAGCATTAGGACCATCTGCCGCAGTTACAAGTCCCCCTTGGAGAAAAGTATTTCCTTGTCTCCCTCCTCCCTACAGCTCCCCGTTCTTCTGTGGGCCCTATGGTTTGAGAAGAGCCGTAGCTCAGTAACAATGTATTCAATACTGACCCATGCATGACCAATGACTTGGTATGAGGCAGCTTCCTATGTTCCTGTATCCTATCTTTTGCCGCCTCAAGTAGAAGCAATGCTGGTGACAGCCTGCATCCGGCTCTGCCAGCTGAACCCGAAGTTGTTTATAATAATAATTTATTATTTGTACCCTGCCTATCTGGCTGGCTTTCCCCAGCCACTCTGGGTAGCTTCCAAAAGAGATTAAAAATACATTAAAACATCAGTCATTAAAAACTTCCCTAAATAGGGCTGCCTTCAGATGCCTTCTAAACGTCAGATAGTTGTTTATTTCCTTGACATCTGATGGGAGGGCATTCCACAGGGCGGGCCCCACTACCAAGAAGGCCCTCTGCCTGGTTCCCTGCAACTTGGCTTCTCACAGTGAAGGAACCGCCAGAAGGCCCTTGGCACTGGATCTCAGTGTTAGTGGCCAGAAAGTAGATACATTGGTACCCCCAAAGTTTTGAATGGGGAAAAACCATAGTTTGGTGGTCGATCACATGCTTTGTGTGAAAGAGGTCCCAGGCTCAATCCCTGACATCTTCAGTTTGAAAGGATCAGATAACAACTGGTGGGAGAGACTTGTTTCTCAGAGTATAGAGAGCTGCTGCCAATCACAGTAGACAAAACTGCCCAACATGGATGTCTGATCTTATATAAAGTAGCTTCCTGTGTTCCTTTTTACCCTGCAGGCTGCTGGTTGAGAACCCTATGCTTCCCTATTAATCTTAAACAGCAACATGAGTCTTGCTCTCAGGTAAATCTGATTGCATTTTATTGGACACAGTTAAAATTCTCTTCAGCTTTCCCCCTTCCTTCATTATTTGCTTTTCAGAGCAAATACTAACGTGCTCTTATAGCAGAACTACAAATGGAATTTAACCTTGTTGCCAAGGGCACACTTCAACAAGTTCTCTACATGCAAAATTTTGCTATGTAGGTCTTGGATTTGTTTACACTACCTATTGGATAAATATATATATGTATATTTAAGAAGCGATGAAGCAGTTATATGGAAATGGGGAACGTGCATTAGTGCAGACTTTTCAAGATGTCCTTGATAGAACAAAGCATGTACAGTCTGCCATTGAAATACTTGATAAATAGTTGACTATTCTGAATGACAATTTGCTTGCTTATTTTGATGAAAAGTGCAGCTATTGTTGTTATTCAGCAAGGGTGCATGCAGGCAATCTGCACAGAACTAAGTAAATTAAAAATTCATTATGATAAAATTATCTTGAACCTACAGAGTACTTGTCCACAGGTAATATTTTCACCTCGCAGAAAAGGAGTTACACTGGATTATGTGAAAGGCCCATCTTCTCCAGCATCTTGCACACATAGACACCAAGCAGGTGCCTGTGGGAAGCCTGCAGACAAGACACGAGGGCAGCAGCAATATCCCCATTCATCTTCCTCAGCAGCTGGTATTAAGAGGTAGACTGACTGTGATACTAGAAGCAGTGCACACCATTCTGTGCAGCAAGACACTGACAGACTTGGTTTTAATGATTTTTGTTTTACCTACACCACACCTTGTATATGATGTCATATATGATGGCAGCTGTAGGGAAGGTAGGCATGGCTTGTCCAAATGTGCCTTGCAAGACGAATGGAGTGCCCTAACTAGGCCTGCAAGCTAGAGGTTCCCTACCCCCCCACCCCATAGTAGAGACGGGGAGGAAATAGTTACCGTACATCCACTTTTTGCAGTGAACTGGTGGAATCTGATACCCCTGGACTTGCTGCCAGATGGAAACACAACTCCCAGCAAGACTGCATTATTCCCTCAATTTTGTGATGCAGTTTCACTGCGCAGAAAAGACAAAAAAATGCACATATTATGCATAAACATGCACATTCTACAGGAAAGAAATGCATCAAGAAGCATTGAGAAATGCATAGTTTAAATAAAAAGCAAATAATGTATGTAAAAATATATGTACAAAATGCATAGAATTTAAATGAGGACTTCTCTTGCGTTCTTTCAAAACCACATCGGATGGGACAGAAATGACCTGGGGAACTGAAATATGATGGAATTAGATTGCTAAAACCCTTCCAAAGCAAAAGCTCTGGTGACAGCAGTTGTGGGAGGAGACATGAGACTTGGAGGGGGGCAACACCTGTCATGTGAGTCAAGAGGACTCAAATTTCTATGTTCATTTTCTTTTTTGCTCACTCTCGCCTAGTAATCTTGCAATCCATTTTAACTATGACAATTTTAAAGAATAATTCCAATAAGCTGGTACATGCGCAGTTTCCCAAGTAGCTCCTGTTTCTGTAGTTAATTTGCATCTTTCTGCCACTTTGTATTGCCGGTGAGCTTGTATGCAAAACAGCAATCCTGATGTGATTGTAAATTTATGGCCATGTAAAGGTTTTTGTTTCAGTATAGTGATTTACCAATATATGAGAGCGTACATGAGAATCACAAAGAAGCTGTTGCAGTATGCTTCATGTCGTCCTAGTGCATACACCTACATCTGTAATGTAGAAAGAGGGTGTATTAAAAGGTGCTGTAAACTACATTCTGTGCAGAATTTGGAAAATCGGATCCTTTTCAAGGAGGGCACATGTTGTGCACAGGCCCCCAGGTATCTCCCACCTCCTGGTGTGGGGAAGACTATGCCCTGCTCCACCCTGGTTGGTCGTTTCGCGGTCACTTGGTCCCTAAAGCCAATGGCTTGGCCTGGGGGTGGTGGTGGCCGCGAAACATTATTTAATCCCTGTGCGATGTTTGCTGGACCTCTTTGCCCTCGCACAATAGCAAAGCAGGGAGTGCAGTCATTTGGGTATTTGAATAAGGGCAGGTAATTCAAAACTGCAGAATCTTAGAAGAGAGTCAGATGAGGAAAAATTCAAGAGGATTCCTAATAACATTACAGGGCAGTTAGACTTGGCACTTGCTCTATACAATATCTGGCCTGGTAGTTAATCCAGTCCTGCTGTCCAGTGTTTATTTGCTACAAGTTGCCCTCATGTTTATTGAAAACACATGGCACAAAATTAGTTCTGGCGTAGCCTCACATTCACCTAATAGAGAACTAATTTGGGCCTTGCGGAAACACAGCAGATGTGGTACGGAGCATTCTAAAACCATAGTTTGAAACAGGAGGCCTAAACCAGCAGCAATGCTCTGGCCTTGGAAAGGAGTTGCGTGGGGAGAGCAACCGTGTGCCACTTTGTATGCAGGTGCTAACTCCACAATTGTTACGTACTGAATTCCTTCCAGTCAAAAGAATTCGAGGATATGAAGTAAATCTATCCTATTACACTTAAGGCATTTTGCCTGGAGAGAAAATTGAGGCGTATTCAAGAGGCTCTAAAGCATATTTCCCCACATTCCCTGTTACATATACATACAGAGCTTCCTGCCCTGTATAGGATACTTGGAACATGTCGTGAACAGTAGCACCAAGGGTATTTAATCCACATGCCATTAAAATGAATAGCTCAGCATCCAGTGTCATAGAAACTCACTCTTCCCTTATCAGAAGGTTTTAAAATGAATGTTAAAAGGGGTATTTAATGGTGTGTTGAACGTTATCCCTCCTTCCTCAGATTCCAACTCAGAATGAAAACGTAACAGATGCATACTTGATTGAATAAACACACATGCACTTATATCATTTTCATCTTCCCTATTCATCATACAGTACGCCCCACACACCTCTTGAGAAGAGGATACAACAGGCTGTGAAGACTAAATTTAAAATGTATCACCCATTAAAATAACCTATGCTGCCCCAAGATTTTTCACTCAAATGAGAGATTTGTTCACTGTAAGAGATTTTCCATTTTAATGATGGAGTTTATGTTGGAGAATGGAAGAGGCACCCCTTGAAGTTCTGGAAATAAAACTTATGGAAATACTAATTATGCCATAGGATTCCCTGCAACAGAGTTTTGCTATTATTTTAAAGCTAATTTATGAAGCTATTTTTTCAATATACTTAGTTGGAAAGATTTATGTTCAGAGATTTAGAGAGGTGAAGCACTGGTTAAAGCAATATATTGTTGCAAAAGCTATTCCCTGCTCCTGGCCAGTTTATTTTCTTGCACCTGCTGTTTGGAAAAATGTCTATCTATTTTTGCAATAATAGGATTAGAGTGCCTAGCAAGCTTGCAAAAAAAGGGGGGGAATAGATGGGGCAGGGGGGAGGGGCGGACAGACACTGCTGGGATTTTTGCCAGTGCAGCCTAAAGAAATGCAGAGGTTAGGTATGATCCACGCTGAATTGTTCCTGGAGTCGCTGTTCATTTCAGAGGGTGCACACTAGCAGTCAGTGCACCACATCCCTTGAGTGAAAACAGTTTCAAAAATATAAAAGGATAAGGTGCTAACCCCTATTACAAAGCAAGTCTAATCAACTTACTCTTGGCTATACAGATTGTTGGTCCAAAAGAAAAATGTTTCACTGCTGCAAAACCTGGGGAATTGCTCCGTGGCTGAGACATTAATTAACTTTAACAATGGGGCAAAATTAGATTGCGAAATCTTCTAGTCACCTAGAAAGTGTTAGATATTTTCCTCAGAATAGTTTCAGTGTCATTCATTCTTTCACTATCCATGTTACAAAATACCCAAAACACTCTGAAATTTCAGGAGTGGGGGGGGGCAGGACCATTGAGAAAGAGAGCTCAGTAGGGTTCATGCACAGGGTTTTGGGGGTGGTGGTAAAAAAGTGAATCTATTGAGCAGGGGAGCTGGATTTATTTATTTACTTAACTGTTTATAATCTGCACTTTCACAAAATATCTGAAGGCAACTTAGAACACACAAAAAATGCTTTTTATGTTGTAAACATAATGAAGGGTGGTATATAATTTAAATACATACATACATAATATATACAATAAAATCAGTCTATAATATCCATAAAGTATCACTAGATAACTGGTTGGAAAAAAAATATCTGTATTGTGAAGGCCTTTCTAAATAATACAGTTTTCAGAAGCCACCTGAAAGAAGGTAAGGATGGTTCCCATTGAACTTCTACAAGGATGGTTTCCACAAGGCAGGACCTGCCACACTAATGACTTGGCTTCTAGTGAAGGGCAATTGAGCCTCAGGCACATGGAAGCCATCAAAGGGGCCTTATCAGTGATCAAGGTGGAGTATAAGATATCAGGTAGTCCTTAAGGAACATTGAGAATTGGTGTGGTATAGTAGTTAGGCTTGAGAAGAGAAGAGAAGAATCCTTGGAAAAGACCCTGATGTTGGGAAAGATTGAGGGCACTAGGAGAAGGGGACGACAGAGGACAAGATGGTTGGACAGTGTTCTCGAAGCTACGAACATGAGTTTGACCAAACTGCGGGAGGCAGTGCAAGACAGGAGTGCCTGGCGTGCTATGGTCCATGGGGTCACGAAGAGTCAGACACGACTAAACGACTAAACAACAACAAGTAGTTAGGCTAGGACTGGTTGTGAGGATAAAATGGGGGAGGAGGCATATACTCCAATCTGAGCTCCTTGAAAGAAATTTGGGAGGAAAATATAGCAAAAAAAACATGCCCAGAAAATGTATTTGCAGCCATTTGGGAAGTGGAGGAGATTCTCCCCCTTTTCAATCAATGCTAGGTGGGGGAGGTTATATACTGATTTCTGCACATGGAGATCCTTGCACGAGGTGATTATGGAAGTGCAAAATACATATAGCTCTGGACACCTTAGCTATGTAAATGGTGAATTAAATTGACCCGCTTGCCTCTGCTACAATTGCCAAAATTGTGCTGTGCTCTTTTCTGCCAATTTCCCATCTGAAATAATTGATAACTTTTTCAGGTAGGAAGAGTAAATCCAAGAGATCAAATATGGCATCTGCAGACAGAACTTTAGCCCTTAAGGTAGATCTTCCTCAAATCCTGTTTTCAGAAAGTTGAAAGCAAATATATCGTTCTGAGAAATATATTTTGGGCTTGCTATTTCCCTTGTCTAGAGCACAGCATTATCTTACACCTTAGGGGTAGCAGTAGCAGATCAGAGTCAATCCTTTCCTTGCCTACCAATGCAAATTTTAAACATGAACTTGCACTAAATTAACAGTAGGGAAATGATGCAGGGTAGAAATCTCTATGCTGTGAAAATCTAATATAAACCTGATAGGAAAAATAATCCTATTACTGGACTCTGCATATCCTGTTTGAGTGGAACCCTTTGAAATAAACATAAAGTTTTTTAAAAAAAAAGTGGAAAGAAAGTGGATGCTGTAAATAAACATTGTGCTACATTTCTCACAGTGAGTGCAATAAAAATAATACATGCGTGCAACCCTGCCTAGTAAGTATACATTTTGGGGAAGCATAAATGTTTGATAAAAGGGCTTTGTTTTAGCAACTTGTGAAAGCAGCATGGTAAATTTGGTACTCTGAAAGATTATGGTTGATTTTTGAGGGGAGAAATAATCAAAGCAGTTGGAGATGGAGAAACCTTTCCATTCCGTGTTGCCCCCAGGCAGACTAGCCAATAACCAGAAATAGTGAGAGTTGTAATTGCACAACATATGGAGGACCACAGTTTCCTCATCACTGCCTTAGATGGGTAGATGTAACCTGGCGATTGACAGTTGCTTTCTATTCTCCCCAGCCAGAAAAAGCTGTTCAGATGGGAAGTTGGTATTTCCCACCTTCCAAAAGGCACTCTCTTATATTTATTTTTCCTCAAAAAACACACAAAAAACCACAGTGGCTTATTTTCAGGGGATGTCTTATTTTATTATTATTATTATTATTTTATTATTTAGTATGGTACAGTATGGTACCATTTAGTATGGTAACCTACAAGGTTAAACTACCTATCACTATGGCTTATTTTTGGGGTATGGCTTATTTTCGGGGTATGGCTTGTTTTTGGGGTATGGCTTATTTTCCGAGAAACACGGTAGATCATATCTCTGAGGGTTGAGAAACGATGGCTTCTACCCGGCAGACATGTGCCAGAATAATTCTCGTTGTTCCTGGCTGGCTAAGCCAGGCTTCCTCAGTCTCGGCCCTCCAGATGTTTTTGGCCTACAACTCCCATGATCCCTAACTAGCAGGACCAGTCGTCTGAGATGATAGGTGTCACAGGGGTGTTGATGGGCTACTTCAGAGTAACGACGCCACACCGCTCTGCATTTTATCTTTTATTTGGTGCTGCGTATTTACAGTGCTAAAGGCAGTGCTATTTACAGAGACACATCTTAACCGCTTGAGTCAGAACCTCCGAATGGCGCTTGGCGCGTCTTTCTCCAACACAACAACTTGGGGAGACCCAGCCTCTTCCCCCGACGCTTCCGGTGCAATTCCGGAGTTGGGGGGATCGGTCTACCCCCCTTACTTTCCCCTTCCTGTCCCACCTGGGACGATGGCTCCGCTACCTTGCCTGAGCCTCGGACACCACTTCCTGCTTCCCCACTTGAGTCGGAACTCTCCCTGCTTTCCCCCGTGCTCGGGGATGGGCTGGACCTCAAGATGGGAGGGGCTTCGCGATATCCCTTGTCCCTCACAATAGGAATTGTAGTCTCAAAACATCTGGAGGGCCGAAGTTGAGGAAGCCTGGGCTTTACGCCTCTCATGTACAACCTTCTCCTGTGGATGGAAGGATCTGGAGATGTTGGTTGTATCCATTTCTCATTTTCCCCATCTTAAATTCAGTTCTCCACATTTCTGCAGCAATTTGTAGCTTTTTAAAAAAGAAAATGCATTTGAACTACAAGAGTGCCCAGGTAGTTAATGGGTTCAGTTAATATGCCTTTAGGATGTTTGTTTGTTTTTAATGCAGTTAGAGTTTTTAAAAATAGATTTCAGTTCAGTTTCAGTATAGGAGTTGCACTGATTCATCTACTAAATTACCATCTACTATTCTACAGTTTAGCTGAAATAAACAACAGAAGGTTTATTATAACAGCTCACTCACTCCTGAAGAATACAAATGTAATCAACACCGGTAAATGCAAGCTTGTTGGGCAATAGCGCTACCCCTTTGAAGAAACACTGACATTTCCTCTCTGTGCAAAACCCTTTAACTATCTTACCACTTATTAAAACCATCAGTATTTTAAGTTCCAATGAAACAAGACTGGAAGTGTAAATTGGTTTTGGGATGCCTGAGGAATTTGATAGCTACCATTTGATCTACATGTTTGGGGACCAATGTGTGGATTGGAATTTGGCAACCCACCAGATTGCATACTTCCCTAAATGTGGCAATGGATTTATTGGGAGATAAGATATGGAGAGCATATATAAAAACATAATTCATCAGAGAAATCCAAACTTGAGCTGAAGTACCATAGAAGAGCTGTTTGACAGGACAATTTTTGGTCTGGACAATTTTTATTCCAATAATATTAAGTTTTTATTCATACTATTACTCCCAAAAGCACAATATGAATAACCACAATATCCCTCCACTGGGGGAGGGGGGCAGGGAAGGCTCTACGGCACCCACCAAAAGTGTGGTAGAGTGCACACTACTCCTGGCAGATTTCTGCTGGTTCTAGCTGCCATTAGGCCCCAGAACGGAGTGTTATAAAGTTGGGCCAGGATCTGCTGAGTCCAAAGGATCTGCTGAATCCATCTCTGTGTAGGCCTGATCTGGACTCCGCTGCTGTGTCACCCTTGAGTTGGTGCAGCAAAAAAGAAGAAGCAGAGAAATACTGCCAGTCCCGCTTCCACCCTAGCAGGCTGGAGCCAAGTTTGAATTGCTCTCTTAAATTCAATTCTGAGGTCTTACCTTTATATATATATATATAGTTTTGAAGTTGTTGAATACAGAAACAGAACAAAATAGAATTGTCAGCAGGGGCATGGGAAAGTGACAGACTGCAAATGGACAGATTCTCCTGTCTCAGGCTGTTATGTACTAAGCTTGGATCCTAGAACAATAGACAAGTATGATCCTAGTATGCAACAACTGATTGGCTTGCAGGCGAAGACCAATCAGGCTCCAGGAAGAAGGTAATCAACCTATTAGGCTGGTAGGGTCATAGAACGGAGCAACTGATTGGCCTGCAGGAAAAGACCAATCAGGCCCCAGGAGGGAAGCAGAATCAGCCAGTCAGACGGGACTTGTGTAAAAGCTTGAGATTGGGGGGGGGCATTTCATTCACTGTTTTACAAGCTGCAATAAAGAGCATGAAGTCACTACAGGACTCCGAGTATACTTCACAGGCCTTTGGGGAAATTTCTGAACGACTAAGAAAATTATTATGATAAAAGCTGAGGTCCTGATATTGCTGGCATTTCATAGCCATTTCAGCTTGATTTCACTGCTTGGAAGAAATGTAGTAAACAGTGTAAGAAACATTACACATTTTCACTGAAAACATGCCCCAGAACAATGTTGGTACTCTTGTTTCTTCTGGAGGAGACAGTAAGAGCAGGAAAGCTATCCTTTCATTGATCCAGCTAGTCGTTCAATATGTTGCAACCAAGCTTTTCTCTTTACAGGTTTTTCTTCAGGCAGAAGTGTTGAAAGCAAAGTGAGATGTTATCCTTGGAGGAGTATCCAAGAAGTAAAAAAAAAGATATTCTAATAAATAATTATGCTTCTAAAGTGACCCTGGTTAGGTATGTGCATTTTTTTCCAAATAAAGTGATGATAGAACCTATGATTATCAAATCACTGAGGGTGTGAAACATGTTATGTAAAATGTTTCTACACCCCAAATATTGGGGAGGCTTAACCTTTTCTTTGCTGGCCATTTTCCCATTTCAAATTGCTTTCATCCAACACAACTCCAAGCACATAGCTGGACAACAGCTCACAGCCACTGAGGAAAAGATCAGTCATCCTTGATCCTCCAACATCTCCCTCTTGCTACTTTTTTGTTCAAAATCATAGTATCCCAAAGTTGCTTTTGACTGAGACTTCATTAATGTATAATGAGCACTCACATTTACATTATGGGTGCCCTTTGAGGGATCAACACATGGTGCTACAGTTCCCAGGGAGCTTAATAGCAAACGGGCTGGCCTGTCTCTTGGTGTTATTATTTGGAGGTTCACGCCCAGCCTCAATGGTCAAGTTTCATTGCCGGGAGGTGGGGTCAGTCCCATTTATATATAGGGGGAGGAGCCAAAAGTAGCCAGGCAGTTGGCTCAAGAGATTCACCTACCCTACCCTACCCTACCCTACCTTAGTTTAATGTTTTCTTGTTTGCAGGTTAACTTTTTCTTCCTGTTTAGTGGGTGCTGCTATGGTCTTTGACGGGTTGCTGTTGAAGGACAGGGAAGATTTTTTTTCCTGCATTGGCAGGTTTTGTCTTCCCTGTAGCAATTCGTCACAACTTTGGCGGTTTATGGCCTTGGATGGAACCCTTTAGAAGTTTCTTCCCTATAATGGGGGGGGGGCGTGAAGTGGTGACTCACCCCCTCGGTGGCGATTCCAGGGTCCCCTCTTAAAAGGGGTTATATAATGGCTGTCACTAGCCACACCCTGAAAGGTTGTCAGTGAACTACCCTGTGTGCGGGGATATGGGGTGAGCTGCCCGCATACACATACATCTCGCAATGTACCCCCATATCCCATTTACCCTGATGTGCCCCAGTTCCCCAGGCTGGGGGGGGGGGGTTGGGGGTTGGGAAGGATACATGCCCAAGGCCTAAGCCAAGGTTTTCCTACATTCAGAAGTTTGATAAAGTTGTGGCCTAATTTTAATTCCATAACACGTTGTCAGAGTCTTTATTCCTTTCTTATGATCCCTGGGAGCTGGGGCTGTCGCGGCCTGGTCACGCAACTTATGGTTGTCTCTGATAATGAGATGAGAGTAACTTTTTGCCAGGCACATGACAGCTCATTTGCAGCAGCGGAAGTGAATAAAGAGAGGGGATAAACAACAAGGAAAGCCTTTAACCAGAGGTTGGGAAAATGTTTTCCTACCACACCAGATCTGAACCTGAACCCAGTTAGAGGTGCTGTAAATGAAATCCCTGATCTGGACTTTGTGTGGAAATAAATTTGCTCTCCAACACTTAGAAAGAGGGGGGAAATTGGAGTTTATTTCCAGGACAATGGTAGTTCATTTATTGTTAAGTGCAACAATAACCTATTGGCCAAGCTTTATGCTGTGCAAAGAAACATCACTATAACATATGTGTGGGAGAACTTTAGTTGGGACTTTTTTTTAATAATAATAAAAATGAAAACCAAAATCTATCACATTGGTTTCAAAAAAGACTTAATGCTGCAAAAATCAGGTCATGATTTTAAAACTATTTTTAATAATTTGAGGGGATGAATGCATAAATTACAAGTTATCAGGTGATAATATAACACCACTTCATTCAGTTTCTGAAAATTGTGTGATAACCATAGCTATCTGGAGACCTACAGTGTACCTGAGTAGATACGATTTCTTGGTGACAATGATTAAGGAATGGAACCTTATACTAAACAACACCAACAGCTTCCCATTAAAAAGAGACAGTTGTTGTGTGTGATTAGATCATCTGTTCCACACTCAAAATGCTTTTCCTTTCTCATTCTCTCTCTTAACTTTAGTTTGGCTTCAGTGATCAAAGAGGGGGGAAATATGTCATCTCTTTAAAAAATGCATCTTTCACCTGCAACTGAACCCATTTTTAAGCCATTAAGGCTGCTTTTGTCATACTTAGTCACAATTCGCTATTCCATTTCTCATTCTGGTTTGGCAAAATGTCCACACATTCATCCAAAAAGGCAGACATGACCTTTGACATTGCTAAGCAATTGTTATCTTTTCTCTAGATCAGTGTGGAAACACACCTTCAAGATCTCACAAAACTGTGTGGCAAGTGTTCTCATGCATTCTTGGTTTGATTCAATGAGAAAACTTGCTGTGGTATATTATCATTGGCTAATGTGCAGCGGGTGGGACGCAGGTGGCTCTGTGGGTTAAACCACAGAGCCTAGGGCTTGCTGATCAGAAGATTGGCAGTTCGAATCCCTGTGACAGGGTGAGCTCCCGTTGCTGGGTCCCAGCTCCTGCCAACCTAGCAGTTCGAAAGCATATCAAAGTGCAAGTAGATAAATAGGTACTGCTCCAAGCGGGAAGGTAAACAGTGTTTCCGTGCGCTGCTCTGGTTCACCAGAAGCGGCTTTGTCATGCTGGCCACATGGCCCGGAAGCTGTACTCCGGCTCCCTTGGCCAATAACGTGAGATGAGCGCCGCAACCCAATGGTCGGTCACGACTGGACCTAATGGTCAGGAGTCCCTTTACCTTTACCTTTAATGTGCAGCACAATCCTAAATGTTTTAGTCAGAAGTAAGTCACACTATTTCTCAGTAAGAGTCTTTGAAATTACTGCCTAAAATTTACATGCTAAGGGCCTAACTACCTGTGACATGGCATCACCTGCAAATCATGACCTTTTTTTCTTTATCTATTTACAAATGTGTAGGGTTGTGTTCATTGAGAGCACCTGTGTGGAGTGTGGGGTTTTAACCCTCTACCTACTGTCATTTTAACAAAAACATCAGGTTCCTGTGCTGTACTTACATGTAGAAACTAAGATCCCACTGAATTTAATTTTATTGTAAATGGTAGCTATCTACTGCTTGGCATATATGGCAATACTGGCAGCATTCCAGTATATATTTTCTAAACAGACTTGAATGTTTTGCAGCTCCTTCCAGTACAGGATATTGCTCAGCTGTTAACTGCTTGGCTTAGTATACAAGTTGTCTGCCCTTTCTAATATAAGTTCAGCTGCTGACTAGGACCAAATTAGAAGTAAGGCTAAATGACGAGCTTTTGTTGTCTTGCCTTCCATGAGGACCTCCTAAAATAATGTGAGAGTCTGTAACTGGTAATGTTTGAGAACTACTCAGTACCATCTCTGGAGAAGCATGTTATAGGCATCACAGTATAAACAAGGCTTACATGGGGGATTTGAAAGAGTATAAAATTCTATGTGTGTGGTTTCCTGTGCTCACCTGTACTCTCAAAATATTGTTGGCTTACCTTGGCTTTTTGCAGTTTTATTTGTTTGGTTTTTTTCAGTTTTCTTCTTCCACCTTAGTTACAGTTTACAGTTTTATTTGTTCTGAGTGCTGGTGCAGCACAAGACAGTGAGAGTTTGCTTTAGAAAATAAAAGTATACCTATGTGTTGAAGGCAATTATTTTTGGTATGTGTGGTCACATCCCAGCAAAATGCAAGACATAAAAAGGACACATACCATACTACAAACACATTATGAAAACAATATTGCTAGCAGCTTTAAGTAAAGCAAGTTATTAGCTAATGTTATTTCTGGTTAATATGGATTAAATTCATTATATTGCTCACGTTATAAGAAAAAAGGTGGGGGCACATCATGAAATCTGCAAGGCCCACCCCCAGACTCCCTACCAACACCAGTTGAGCCACCTTTAAGACCTAGGACTTGTTCTTATGCTTTGCAAGTTCTCTGGCTTAAATTTAATTGGTTTTTGAATCCAATTATTGGCTGTCTCACTACCATGTGTTAATCCTTTACATTGGAAATAAATACTACAAAGGAATGAGCTCAGTTAAAAACTCCAAATGAATTAAATCATTGTTTGTTTCAAGTTGTCCTTTTGAGCCATACCACAGGGCTGCCTTCAATATATGGCTATACTTTTATTTAGCTCCAGAGCATAGCTCTGGTCCCAGCTCCATGCCACTCAATAGTGCAGCAACGTTTTGGGATGGGATGTCAAATAGTGCACCAGGGCCAGGGCTTCCCAAAGGCAAGCAAAAAAGGGCAACATAGATGTGGCTAGGTTTCCTAACATGACACATTAACTTCAAGAGCACAAACCACTGCCTGTGCTGATTCATCCAGACTCAATAGATCTCGCTTGGTTTAAATCCAATTCCTCCTGTTCAGTTAGTTTGTAGATTTGGATCTGTATAATTTTATTCTGCTGTTGATTTTAATTTACTTAATAAAAACAAAAACAAAACACAAATCTGCTATGATCCTTTCCTCACATGCACTAGTGTAGTATCAAACTTAATGGAATTGTTATGGTGTGAGCCTCTGCTTCCCCACTGCTTTCAGATGTGTACCACAAATAATTTAAAAGAAAATACATTAAAGGAGTTCCAGAAACTGAGCTTTCAGTTGCAAATCCAGAGTCAAGTTGTTACTATCTCTTCCTTTTTAAAATGTACAGTGTAGTCTCCTTTTAAGGTTTACCGTGAGATGCATAACAGCTGGTGTTTAGGCCATTCACTTATCTCAAAAGGTATGATTTATTCACAAACCTGTTGCATAGCATTTGTCCACCGTCACAAGGCAGGAAAACCCAAGGCCCTCAGAGACCAGGCAAAATTCCTTACTCTCTAAACACTATTTTAAGAGCTAGAAGAAGATAATCTTGCCATGTGTATACATATAACACTCATCCAATATGCTATCTTTTTAACTTCTTGCCATAAACATCCCTTTAATCTCCCACTTTACCAGCAATTTAAAAGAAAATCTACCAGTTTGGCTGGTGTTAGCATTTTTATTCATTAAGCATCTTGCATGCCCTTATTAGTATGCAAGGCTATGTTAGACTAACCTTCAGAGTTCACAGTCTAAAAGGTTTAAGTAACCAGATGAACCCTCTTCAGGTGCAATGCACTGACTGCTAAACCGACTGATGATTTTTGCAGGATTGTGAACTTTTGATAGTCTTCCCATTACACATGCAATACAAAAACTCTGGTTCTGATGGTGAAGCTAATGATGTTCTGGAACCTTCAGTTTATAAAGGTGTGTACACGGGGGATCGTTGGAAAGTTGTTTAACATAAGAAAATCCCCACTGAAGACCATCCAGTCCAGCATCCTTTTTCTTCAAATGGCATTTTTTTCAGAGAAAATATCTGAGAGTTCTCATTTTCCTGGAAAAAGAAATTTTTGAAGATTTTTCACTGTTCATTCTCCACCATTTGTTAATGGCATTGGCAGCCATTATTTACCTCCAGAACCAACACTAGGTCCACTGTGGAGAATGCAAGTAGAAAAACACAGTTGTTGTTGTTGTTGTTGTTGTTGTTTGCAGTAGCAACAACAACACCAACAACAAAATCTTTCTGAATAAAGAGCCCATGTGCTACTGCCATTACTAATGGAGGACCCTTCTCCCGGGAGACTGTTGGATAACCTCCTGCCCCAGGAGAACTTTTGGTCACAAATGTAATTTCAATAGACTATTTGCACACACTTCTCTGATATTTTTTAAACATCTACACAACAATTGCTAAATTTCAAAGGTTGGTGAGGACTAGCAACATTGTAACATCCAGTTTGCAAGCAAAAATCAAATTCTAAGCACACTTAATTTAAACTAGGGGTCAATCCAATGAGATTTAGAAGTGTAGGAAGCTGGTTTATACAAAGTCAGACCACAGATCCATCTAGGTTCTTTCTAATCATAAGATTTTATAATTTGTATGCAAGATAGATATTAGTCTGCCAGACAAATATATACAGTTAAGTTAAACAAAAAAAAAACAAAAAACAGTTCAGTATTAGTTTGCTACCAAGGAGTGTGGTGGAGTCTCCTTCTTTGGAGGTCTTTAAGCGGAGGCTTGACAGCCATCTGTCAGGAATGCTTTGATGGTGTTTCCTGCTTGGCAGGGGGTTGGACTGGATGACCCTTGTGGTCTCTTCCAACTCTATGATTCTATGATTCTAGTTAAAAAGCTATCACATATCAACTATATAAGCACAAAGTGAACCCCATTCCTTTTTCATCACTGCACAATAATTTTAAAATCCAATCTCACTAGTTAATCATAAGAAACAACAATCCAATAATAATGAATAAACAACAATTTTATTCACATAGAATTTCTTTGCCCTATTGGTGCATTGTGCAATATATTAAAACTGAATTTCTGCTCCAGAAACTTTGCACAAAACAGTAACACACATTCACACAATATCCAGATAAAATAGATTTTTCTAAAAAGAAGAAGAAACAAAGTGGAAAAGGAAGCCAAAGTAAAAAGAACGCTTTTAAATTAGCACAGTTCACACAACCAATCTCTACAAGTAAGATGGGGAAAGCATGGCGCTGACAATTGGGATACCAATTTTCAGCATCCTCAGCCAGCATCCCCAATGGTCAGGGATGATGGGAGTCTTAGTTCAACAAGCTCTGGAAGGCAGCTGTTTCTTCTCTGCCTGGCAAAGCTTACATTTTTAATTTAAAATATTTTCAGATTTGCACTTTCTCTTCCTGTGTTTTTCAAACCCGGGCACTTTATCCCTCCCAATTACATTTGTGAATTTCGAGAGGCAGCAAACTCACTACTATTGTGAGCAAAAATGCCTGCCCTTTGAAGTAACCAGAGCTCTAGATCTAGTATAGATTAGTCATGCATTCTTTCCAAAGTAAAAGCAAAGTTTAGCCTTTTTATTCATTATGCCGTGGCTTTTCAGAGAGTTCCATATTCATTAAGACAAGTTGGCAGATAGGAATTTAGGAGGGTGTGGGATTTATTCAAGAAACAGACGCAGCATGGTCATGAGGGAACATTTCTTTTCTTATAAGTATTGTGCACACCTTCTCATGTGGATTTGCGAGACATTTTATTTGCATAAACAGCTGTCTTCTTACCTCATTTCAGCAGCAACAAATAGCACCATCTAAGAGAACTGCCATAATAGATCCTATTCTTATTCTTCAAACCACTCCCCCTCTCCTCCCTGCAGCTGCTTTCCACAAGCTCATGGGGGTGGGAATGGAAAGGGGTGCAATGTAAGGCTTACAATGCAAATTTGGCAATGATAAAGAAATGGGTTGGGCTAAAATCGAGGGTGTGTTGAGAGTGGGTGGGAAATCTATATTTTATTATGTTGTATTCATTTCAATAAAGTTCACCTTGATTTGTCAAGCACTGCCTCCACACTTGGACACCAGAGAGGTTGTTAAGAGGATGATGAGTGAGAAACAGCCATCCAATTAAACTACAAAATTCTGAAAAGGTCAAAATAGTACATGTTACTAGTGCAGTTCACAGAACAAATGAAGCATTTAAATGCCAATATTTCATCCTGGTAACAAAAATTGCGGGAGGATGAAGCTTAGGACATTTTGTTCAGGAGAAAAAGCAATGATTTAGCTGAAAGCCGCCTCTTCTTTTTTACAATGGTCAGAAATATGATGCTTTATGGCTCTGTTCTGATAGAAAAAATCCTTTAAAACATCACAGAATCACACATGGCACAGAATTCCACATGCATTGATGAGGTGTTTGTGCATTATACTGCACTCTGTGTAGCTCTGTTCCAACTGTTGCCAACTGCATTGTTTCTACACTGGAAAAGCATTTTGTGAAATATTATTTTTTGAACATTTGCATCCCTCAAGATAAACTCTGTTTTTAACAGCTATAAAATGAACTAACAGCATCAGCAAATGATGACAAGTCCTAAACTCCATTCTGTGCTGCTGATGGGATAAGGATATGGCAGAGGACTCCCTCCATCATGATCCACTGGGCTTCATTGGTGGTGAAGAGTCCATGGAGGCCCCACTGTACACACTGAGGCCTAAAAGCTGATGGAGCAAAGAAAAATAAGCTCCTCCCCAACTCCCCTGGAACCTATTATGGTTCTTGTTCTTGTTCTCTCGTTCTCTCTCTCTCTCACACACACACACACACACTGCGCCAGTTAGGCTTGTTCACTGATGGTTTTAAGTGCCAATTGTTGTGTGGGAGAGATAATTACAGTCGTACCTTCTTTGCGGCCGGGATCCATTCCGGAGCCTTGGCCGCTAGCTGAAAAGGATGCCGGGCAAAGCGCCACGTCTGCACATGTGCACAGAGCGGTTTGTAGTTCTGCCCATGTGCAAAGCGTGATTTAGCGCTTCTGCGCATGTGCGAGCGGCAAACCCGGAAGTAACCCGTTCTGGTACAGAACGGACACTAGACAAGGCGGACTTTCACGAAGGTATTGCTGTAGATCGGGTGCATGGTGCTATGGAGTTCAGACTGTTTGGATTATGAAAATCTGATCTCTCAAGCAGCTATCCATCCTGTTAGGTGAAACACATGTGCCTGTAAAAGGAGTGGCAGTTTTGGCAGGTGATGCTTTCTTCCCTATTTGCATGACAAGCTATGGGTTGAGGAGCAATGTCCATTTTTGGATCTGTTTACCTTAAACAGACACGTTCTCTTCATGGTCTCTGCAGATCAC
Source organism: Zootoca vivipara (assembly GCF_963506605.1). NCBI lineage: Eukaryota > Metazoa > Chordata > Lepidosauria > Squamata > Lacertidae > Zootoca > Zootoca vivipara. The sequence goes on from NC_083279.1 coordinate 60,512,702, forward strand.
GTCTCCCTACCAGAAGACTGGCAGAATTCTCAAGAATGATGCCAAGGCATCGTATTCGGTCAAGCATTTAACGGTGTGTGGTTGCATGCCTACTAGATAGTATTTTTGTTTTCAGATTTGTAACAGTCTTGGTACTTGGTTCTCAGGGATACGATGGCTAAAAAAAATCTCAATCGATCTATGAACCTTTACAAATCCTGTAGTCAGAAGCAAAAAAATAATATTAGCCCCCTCTTCCTAGGCCACATATCTTACTAGCCTTCTCCATACCTTCATGGGCTTTTGCATGGCTGCAATATGTCTTTGAAATACGATAATGCATATTGCCTGCCTGGGTGGAGCAATGGAGAGATACTGTGGGGATAGGGTGTGGAGAATAGGCCTTTGACTTTCATGTGCCTGGAACTGTACTCTGCATCACCATATTTTTGCTTCTGCTCCTACCATATTTTTCTCCAGCTTTGCTCATCATAACAGCATAAGGAGAACTCTGCTGCATCAGTATCCTCATGTCACAGTGGCCTACTGGATGCCTACAGGAAAACCCCAAGCAGGACCTGAGTACAACTGTGCTCAAATAGGACCTGATACCACAGCATTTTCCCCTGATCATGATTCCCAGCAGCTGCTAGTGGAGATAGAACACAACCATCGTGACTAGTAGCTATTGATAGCCTTAATCCCTATGACATGTCATCTTCAGAAGGATGCCAATGAAAGGGTACGCCCATTTCGTCAAAAATAGACTCCACACACTTGAATTAAAGGATTGTTTGGAACAACCGAGTTTTTTAAGATCACCAAGTTGCCTCCATGTATTATGTATTTTATTTTATCCTTGGCATGTGTCATCTATTTATTAGTTGAGGTGGTGGGTGGTGTGTTTTCAACCCAGTAAGTGTTCAAAATATTGCCTGCCACTTTTCCTTCTTTTGGAATTATCTCGCCAGGATAGTTTTAATTCCCCCATAGTTCAGTGTTTATATTCAATCAAAAGCATCATGTGAACACAGGCATCGTGTCAATAACTGATAGGAAGCTTTCCCTCCAGGGGGGCTGACTGTGTACACTGCTACTTTCCAGCTATCAAGCAGCAAAAAAAGAAGTGTGTGTGAAGACAGCACCAGAATGAAAAGAAAGTATGAAGACAGATGGAAACAAATGAGCAACCTTCCAAAACTTTCTGTTTTATTGGGTCTACATTTATTGGGTCTACATACAGACACCACCACCACCACCACCATTCCCATTATATGCCGAGGTGAGCTGACAAAGTTTGCAGCTCAGTCTTATGCACATTTACTTAGAAGTAAATCATTGATACTTAATCTTAAGGATATGTGTATAGCATTGCAGGCTTCATCTTCACCTAATGCATTGTTAATAATTATTAGCAATCTTACCATTCTAAAATGTTCCAGTAAAATATCCTTGGGGCATTTTCACAAATGACAGCAGGAACACCTTTTAGTCTCTCCAATGAGTTGCTTCTGAATGCTGTTAATGAGCTACAAAAAAATGAAGCACAGCCATTGCCATTTCAAAAATTAGATCTGTATTCTGGCCAATATGATTTTCATTTAATTTACAAATGTAGGGAAATGAAATAGCACCCTTACAGTGCAAGCTTGTACATGACTGCTCAAAAGCAAGTGCCATTGTTTTCAGTGGGGCTTATTCCTCATATAAGTGTGTACAGAGTCACAGTCTGAGTTTCACAGCTCTTGCCCCCAGCTAAATGTTAAAAATGAGCATAGCAGATAAAAGAAATGGCTGGGTGCAAGCTTCTCCTGTCCACTCCGAGCCTGGGATATATGGAATATATGCACTTTAGCAAGTGCAGGGAACATCCTCTAACTTCCAAAAGCAGGAAGGCCTCTCCCTCAGTCTCATAATATGGGTTCCTTTAGTCCTTTTAAGAAAATATATGAATGCCTATAGAGAGGGGGTAGGATAGCACATCCTGGGGCAGAGCCTGTGCAGGCACAATTCTCCATACTATCATACAATCCCGAAATGACAGCATGGAGAAAACTTTACACATATATAGAGCTAAATGCATATGGGCTCATAACTTTCAGCTGAATGTACACAGTTCAAGGGCTGGGTTTGCCACTATTCTCCTGCTCCCATCTGCACACCTATGAACTGTGAAAGTAGCCAGGCCTTCTTTCAGTGTGCTACTCACATTTTCAGCTGAAGAAACACAGGTGACTACTTTAAACCGTGTCTCCTTTTTTCCATCTTTCATTGTCCAGTGCCTTTTCCTGTCCCTCTTGTTATCTTGACCTACAGTTCCCCTTGCAGTGATGTGTTGAAGCATGGAAGAAAAGCTGGTCTAACCCATTATACAAATATGGGTGCTACAAATTACTGCAAAGTTTTGGTGCAATTAGCAATTTCCTTTCCATAGAATCCTAGAACTGAGATCGCAAGTGGCACTGATGATCAAAACAAACATATATTTACAGAGCTTGTGTCAGATTATACAGCACCTGTCTTTTACATCTGTCTCTAAGAGAAGTGATTTAATCTGTTGTTTTAATGAGCACTCAATGCATTTTTTGAAAAAAGAAGAAATTCCAAAATTAGCTTTTTAAAAATAAAATAAAAATCCTCTTCCATGAATACTACTAAATGATACAGGGGGGGGGGACTTTTATATTGGGCTATGTTCTGAAACAGCATACTTTCAAAAATGCAGAATGACAAACCAGTATTGGTTGGAACCTGTACACTCAAACACCATCATACAGATTCAAATGATGAAGCACTATAGGGAGGACAAAGAATAGGAGAGGAAAAAGCCCTCAGGACCAGCCACAGATGTGCCAAACCAACAAGAAGCACTTCTGCAAGAGGAACTCATTGTGGCAATGCCTCTCCAGCCAATGTTCCTGGTGAAATAATAGTATCCTGTGCATCAAAACAGGTTGGGCCCATTAACAGGTTGGGCCCACTGACAATAGCTGGCAGGAGTAGAAAAATCCACACCACATGTTAGTATTTAATATATTGAGATTATCAGGATGCCTCCAGGTGGCTTTACAGACATGCTTGTAAAGGGGAACTGACTGCTCACCAGCAGGAGTTATTTCATGCCCATGAAATGACAGACAATGTGTAGGTATAAGAAGATTTTGGCCTATTTGGATTCTTTGTGTCCTTTTTCAATCATCACCTGATATTGACTACTAGCCTACAAGACTTGCTACTTCTTCTTTGGGATTACTTCCTGAAAATTTAACTCAGTTTGGTTCAGTATAGTTTTCTGAAAGAGTAAAAATGTTATTGGAAGAAACTACACTGTGAAATAACTGAACAAAGAATAGAACTATGGGTTTAGCAAACCAATCAGATAGCTAAAGTATCTTGGGCTGAAACACAATCTTGTACTGTTGTTTTGACAATAAGAATTTCATCAGTCAGAGAGAAACCATTTGTAAGGCAGAGATGGATTGTCGGGAAAGACAGAAAAGGTAGATCAGTAAGAGAGTCAATAAAATGATGGCTGGAGAATACCAGGTGGATTAGTATTATAGTGATTTTTGAACTGCGAGATAGAAAAGGAGGGAAAAAATGTAATATTTTTCACAAAAATATATTAAAGACTAACAAAAATGGAAAATTCGGGAACCAAGGGGAGATTACTAGTTTCATGCTGTATAATAACAGACACATAGTAGCTACAAAATTGAACCCACTTATTCTAGAGTAGGTTTAGTACCCTAGGGATTTGCTACTGCTACTTACAGAAACCAGAAGTGACATGATGAAGCATACTTAGAGGGTTTACAAGCTATGCGAGGCCAACTAGCTAGAGGAAAAGAATTCATAAAGATTCATCGAGGATCAGAGATGAGATTGGAAAGGCGAGGGCATAAGAACAATGGGATGGAGGTAGGGATGCTAGGGTGTCGAATTGTTGATAATAATTTGAAGAAAAGCTAGGTCTGGAATGCCAGACTTGCTCAAACACCCAATGTTCAGGCTGGGCCAGGGTGGAAATGACTTGAGGGAATAAGAATAACAATGCCTAGAATGTGGGAAGGAGAATAAGGAGATAGGACACGTGTGACACAGCCAGAAGTATTACAGACTTGCATGACTTACTGTATTTTGAATGATTTATAGGTTGCCTTTGTGAGTGCAGCTCTTCAAGGCAGCTTACAGAATTACAGAAGCCATCCTGGTTTTTTTCTTTAAACCCAGAATATCCTGGTTTTCCTTTTTCTTTCACTCCACATCTCAGAGAACAATTAAAAGTGGTGGAGAGATCGGACAGCCCCCACTCCTGTCCTTTTTGGAAACAGGAATCTTTAGTCTGTGTATGTGCGCAAAAATGGAGTCCATGTGAAATCAGTTGGAGGGGGGATGTAGACACTTCCCCCCCCCCCAAGGAAAATTGAAATACTTCAGTTTAGAAGTTAACAAGAAAAAGAGAAGATCCCATTTATTTCTTCATTTCCTACCTATTTGAAGTACACTCTGTTTAAGAGTTCTTTGTTCTGTCTGCCATAGATTTAATAATAACATCCATTACAGAACACATTTCATACTCAAGTATTTCAGATGATAAAGGCATACAGAAATTTCAGATGATAAAAGTATACAGAAATAATGCTAAAGGGGCACAGGAGTTCTTCTTAAGTCAATGCAAATGGCAAAAATAAAATAAAAGTCTGTCATTATAAGCCTCAAAGTTCTATAGCTTAAAGAAATTGCATCTGTTGAGCTAATAATGTGAAACTTGGCATATATGATGTACCAGAGCCTCTAGGAATGTGCCAAATTTCAATCCAATTCAATAAAAATTGTCACAGGTACAGCATTTAAAACTGTTGAAAGTTGGCAATTTGACCCTTTCTAATCAAATTGACCCTTTCTAGTTGTATCCTATACTTCTGATGTGCTTTGTCCAGGATTATTGAGGAAAAACAAGCCCTCATTTGTTTGGTAAGGTTCTGAACAGTGGTTCAAAAGCTTTTAAGGTATTCCTGCTCCTTAAAAGTATGTGGCAGCAATTACTGGCAATATTCCTGGCATCCATGGAGCAATTTTTGATGTAATTATTTTACTGGGTCTACAATATTTGGAGAATGAGAACTATCACGAGGGCCTTGCCATACGACCATACAGGTACTCCGCTACACCGGTTTGTTAATCATTAAAATAGACAGACAGCCATGTTTGTTTCCCATGCCCTTGAAGTTCAATTGGCCTCTACTAGGGCCTGAACATTTAGTGTGGCAGGCCCTGCCCTGTGGGAGTCCTTACTAATAGAAGTCCATCAAGAGTAATCTCTGTTTTCTAGACAGGGCTATCCCACCCCTGAGGCAAGGTGAGGCAACTGCCTCAGGTGGAAAGATCCGCAGAAGCAGCAGATCCCTATATAGATTTTTATTTCACCACCACCACTTCCCTGCCTCTGTTCCTCTTACCTATCTTCTTCCCTGGTAGAGGGTGTGTGCCATTTTGTGGTTCACCTCAGGCACCAAAATGTCAGCATACAGCACTGCTTCTAGATGTCTTCTAAAAATTGTATTGTTGAGAAGGGACTTTGGAATGTGATTTTTTAAAACGACAACCACCAGTTTTTGTTGATATGTTATCAACGTCTCTATGGTTATCTTGTAACACTACCTTATTATATTTTCTACAAAATTGCAGTTTATAAATATTTTTAAAACTCCATCAGAGAAAACATATGTTTTCTGACTGAATATATGCACAGATATGTAATTCTGCTACTTGGCTCCACCTCTGATGCACATCTTCTCATGTGCCATCTCTTCATATATTCATGTTACTTTTGACTAAAGCCCAGATGGGTTCAATTTGTTAGGGAATTTTTTTCCCTTGCAAAAAATGCAGACTTCTTATTACGACTTATTACTACTTATTACTAGTATCATGAAGCCCGTTAAATTAACGGGTGCTAGAATTAATTAGCAGGGTTTTTCCCCCTCCGGTGACTCACCCACAGCCACCCCCCCTCTCTCTCCCCTCGCTGGTCCCAGTTGCAGCAGCCCTTCCAACCCCCCCCCCCAAAAAAAATTCCACACACACTTCCAGGAACTAATCCCCTCTTCCCCCGCGGGTGCGCCCGCCCGCCTGCTCTCCTGCTTTTGCCCCTCAGTAACAGCGAAACGATCCTTCAGCCCAGCAGCCACATCACTCACGGCTCGCGCAGGCTCTCTATCCACACCCACCTACCCTCCCTTTCCCTTTCGCCGGCACACGCCTGCCTCCTCTCCTTCCCCTCTAACGGAGAAGAAACCAGGAGGAAAGAGAGAGATCCTTCCGTAGCGCAGCAGAGGCAAGGGGAAGCTGCATACTTTTTTTTTTGGTATGGTTGTGTATATGCAAGCACGGCCCTGGTTTATCCCGTCCGACGTCTCTGCTCTCCAAGTCCCAACGGCTGTCCGTGGGGCACATGCACAGTAGCGCAATCCCACGGACACAGGGACTGGACGCAGATACACTTGCACTTTATTATATAGGATTATGTTCAGAAGTTAGGATGAGCATGAGGAATGAGTGTGGCCCATCCCTCTGCATGTCACCACACATTTCTTGTCTGAACAGGGCTTTAGGTAATCTTACTGTTTTTCATTCTGGGTGTACCTATTGCTTTGAATTCCACAATCTGTTCTCCTTAGTGGTACAAAAAATAGTACCTTTCCATCTACTAAGCCCGATCAAATAGCAATGAAAGACTTCTGAAGCAAGGCTGGGGGAATGTGTCAAGTGCCGTGTTATCTCCTCCTTTGACAAGAGGCATTTATTGCTGCATTATAGATAGAAATTGTAAAGAGGTATGTGTAGAAAGGGAGGAACCTGGTAATTGTAACTTGTCACAAATTACATCTGTTTGAATTCAAAAGAACTAACACGACTGCAAAGAAAGCGACAGACCATGTGCACTCTCTCTCTCTCCTCTCCACCCTCCCTCTTCTTGCACTTTCCTTGATTGTAAAGCTTCAAAAAACTTAGCATTACTTTGGACAGTTAAATAAAGCTCTTCATCACTTGGGGGTGGGGGAGTTTCACTTGTTGATCAGATTATATTTAAAAAGCTCTGGTTTATTCACTGAAACTGAACTTGATTTGCTATTACAGTAAAATGTCACATCAGGCGATCAACAGTATAACCTAAAAAATATACTTTTTTCTATTATAGCTTAGAAATTTCTCCCAAAGGGGTTCTATAGGACAGTTAACTTTATTTAGAGTAGATGCCTTATTTAAAGTACAGTGTGACTCAACCACCTATTCTGAAGCAGGCACAGTTTTCATTCCAAGATTCTTAAACAACTCAACATATTTTCTTAATGTGCTAGACCTTGACATTCACCAATCACAGAAAGGTCAGTTCTATGGTCTTCAAGCCACTAGAGCAGTAGTTCCCAATTCTTCTTCTTCTTTGGTGATCACTCATAGCCAAGTAAGAGCGTCTTCCATAAACACAGTTTTAACAATGGGTCCATAAGTGACTGTGGAGGCCAATTCTGGATCCACACGTCCTTCCACAGTGGGGACATTGGTTTCCGGGCAGGAGTTGACTACGGTGTGGATTTGCCAAGCGTGCCTTCCTCCTAGCACGTTTCTCCCTTGTGTCCTGAGATTGAGTGTCTTCAAAGCCCATGACACCTTTGGTAACAGCTGTTTTCCAATTGGAGCGCTCACAGGCCAGTTGTTAGTGTTTATATTACATTTTTTAAGATTTGCCTTGTATTTAAACCTCTTTTGTTGACCACCAGCATTACACTTTCCTTTTTTAAGTTCAGAATAGAGTAGTTGCTTTGGAAGACGATAATCAGGCATCCACACAACATGACTAGTCCAACGAAGTTGATGTTGAAGAATCATTGCTTCAACACTGGTTATCTTTGCTTCTTCCAGTACACTGATATTAGTTCGCCTGTCTTCCCAAGTGATGTGTAAAATTTTTCAGAGACACCGTTGATGGAATCTTTCGAAGAGTTGGCGATGGCATTTATAAGTGGTCCATGTTTCACAAGCAAATACAGTAGTAAGGTTGGTGGTACAATAGCTTTGTAAACAATCATTTTGGTTTCCCTGTGAATGTCCCAGTCCTCAATCACTCTGCGCTTCAGTTGGGAGAAAGCCGCACTCGCAGAGCTCAGGCGATGCTGGATTTCGGCATCAATGTTGGCTCTTGTGGAAAAATAACTGCCTAGGTAGGAGAAGTGATCGACATTTTCCAACGTTACACCATTGAGTTGAATTTGTGGCACTGCAGAGGAGTTATTTTGTATTTGTTGGTGCAGCACTTTGGTTTTTTGGATGTTGAGTGATAGACCAAGCTTTTCGTAAGCTTCTGCAAAGATATTTAGGATGGTTTGGAGGTCATTCTCTGAGTGTGCGCACACTACGTTGTCATCAGCATACTGAAGCTCTATGATGGAAGTTACGGTAACCTTACTCTTTGCTTTCAGCCTGCTCAGGTTGAAGAGCTTTCCATCTGTTCAATATATGATTTCTACTTCAGTGGGAAGTTTCCAATTAGGGGTCTGGAGAATACACCCAAGGGGTCCATGGCACCATCCCCTGCCAGGGGCTCACTTATATTGTTAATTGCACAGTGAAAGCAAAAACAGTTGGAGGTGCATCATACTTCGAGCTCCTACCTGCTGTGGATCAAAGTGGCAATGTCTTTTCAGCTGAGGAAACTCAAATCAGTAGTGTATTTACAATACAGAGTAATTCTGATTTCATTTTATTTTCTTAAACTGCTTTCTCTTTGTGCCTAAGAGAGAGAATTCAATTCTTTGTATGCACTTTACTCCTGTTTCTAAGATTCATTAGGAAATCTCATTTATTGTTAACTTAATTACTTTTTATTAATCAAAGCAATAAATCAAAATGGCCATTTATTCCATTTTCATGTCTGATTAACGAAGGGTTTCTTTACCATCTTTGCATGGAACGGAAGAAATACTAATTTCATTCGGTATAATAATAGTCCCATTAAAGGATATGTAAATAATCCAGTGATGAGGAGACTGTCAAGATACAGGAGCTAAGATGGAATGAGGTTTGGAGAACAGCAATTGCAAAATGCAAGATAGAGTTGTTTAGCACCAATAGCTATCTTAATCAAAACAGGTAATGAAACCTATGTAAAACTAGTATTATGAAGTGGAATTCACCAAGTGCTGGATTCTAACAACATGCAATTGTGAGCATGCAGTTTAAATTCAGCTTATGTTCATGAGTTCACAATGACAAAGAAAAATAAAAAAGCATCTGATATGACCTCCCCATTGTTGATCTCTTCAGAGGCACCATTCAGTCTTGCATCTAATATTGTGGAAGCAGTTTGCCCACAAATATTTTCTATGCTGATGTGGTGTTTGAATGCAATAGCAGAGCTAAAAATATTGTTACGTCCAACAAAATTGCAACCCCACAGGCAATGCATCATGTTTATGTGATTCTGCAAAAAGATAGGGGCAAAGGGTTCAGCATGGGATCTGTATTTAATCACTGTGCGGTTCCTACAGTAGTATAGAGTTCCAGCTTCAATACTGCACATTTAAGAGCTGTATTGCTTTCATTTGATTATCCAATATGCCACATACAGGTATAACCCTGACTCCATTGAAAAGCAACAGTCTGAAGTTTGGCCATGCTACGTTATAAGTGTTCCAAGTCATATATTAAAATTCTGAACACTTAACCACCCAGTTTTGTTGTTGTTTCTTTCTGGTATTTTTATTTTCCATCTTCTTTCCCAAACCTTATCCTGAGCTAATATCATTATGCCAGGCACATGCACTTACAGCATGCTTAATAATGAAAAAACCTTTATAGCAGTCAGTAATTGACTTGTGTTGTGTGCAATTGCTGTAAGGGTATCTAAAAGCTTCTTTAAATGGTATCCATATTCAATAGGTGAAGCAGCCCAGACTACAGAATTATAATAGTCTGCAGCATAGATCCAAATCAATACCAAGCTTGTCACTAAAGGTAGGAAAGGGGAGCTATTCAAACAACAAATTTAACCCACTTTCCTGTTTGTGAAGTATCCACAATGAAGCTTTGATTTTTATTTTACAGATTTGTTCATCATTCATAATTTGACAACTGGCTTATGCAAACCATTTTGCCATAAGCAATACTTACCTCTGTGACTCTTTGAAGCTGCCTAGCACAGCACTTATCTCCCAAACCCCACTAAAATTTTCTTTGGGATTTAAGTGTTCTATACCCTATGGAACTTAATTGCTTTAACAATTTGCTTAAAATGCTTTCAGTGTAGAGGTCAAGGAACTCATTCCAGAGCATTTGTAGCTAAGCAAGCCATTGCTATGTGCTTAAATAATTAAGGGTATAGGACTGTGATACATATTTGTATAAAATGTGCATATGCTAATTAATACGTGAAAATGCCTCTGGCCAAATTAAATGTCATATGGCTGGGGTCTCACAAGTATTGAGCTTTGTCGTGCAACCAGCCAGCCTATAAGCAAGGATCCCCCCCCCCTTAAAAAAGTATTGTTTTGTTATTAGGGTAGGGTTACCAGACATCCCCGGTTCCCGGGGACAGGCCCTGGATTCACCCATCTGTCCCCGGACAAAATCTGTCCCCGGAATGTCCCTGGATTTTAATTAATGTCCCCGGATTTATGCCTGGGGACTTCTGGTGAGTAAACATGGTGGGCACCATGGCAGCGAGCAGCACCAGAGGTCCTGGCCATGTCAAAGTTCCAGCCAGCCAATCTGCTGGCTTGGGGGGGGGGCTATTTTAACTGAGGTGTGAGCCAGAGAGCTTCCTTCTGGCTCACTTCCTCGATCAATGCTCACCCCGAACTCGTGCAGAGCCACCCGCAGCAGAAGAGTCTACGGCGCTCTTCTCCTGAGGGCTCTGCGTGCCCAAGTTGGAGGGGGGGGCGAGCGAGGCGCTGAGGTGGTGAAGAAGAGGAGGAAATGCATAGAAAAAAGCTGTGCCACATTGGAGAACCCGGCAGCAGCTTCTCCTCACAGGAACAAAGAGGCTCAAAAGCGAAGGCTCAGGGGGAAACAGGGGGAAGGGAGGAAAGCAGGCGGGCGGGCGGGCTCCTTTGCTTTCTCTCCCTCCTCTCTTCTCCCTCCAGTGGCCACTGCAGAGATGGTGAGTTTAATGGGGGATGAAGTTAGTCTCTCTTTCTTTATTAGAAAAATTTCATCTTTCTCTTCATCTAATCGTCTCAGTCAGGTAAGATACAATGCAACAATGGAATAGAAACATGTATGCAGTAATCTCTCATTTAATGCACATTTGATTTGTATGATTTCAACCATATCCGATTGAAGGTGAGCTGATTGAACTTGTGCAAGTCAAGTACCAAGCAAGGCAGAGAGCTTAAAAGCCTTTTATGCACAAGGTCCAGCTGGCATGAAAAGAGCTTTTACACTCTTTGCTTGGAGGGAAAGATCCTCTCTCAGCATGCTGACTTTGAAAGGCTCTGGGATGTTCTCACGGGACATTCCAGGCTCCTGTGAAATCTCATATGAACATCTCATACCATCCAGATTTTCCAAGCCCCAAACTTAGGAGGTGCAACTTCCGGGACACGCTCCTGGGCAAGTGTGAGGCACCGCACCCAGGAACACACATCCAAAATGGCTGCTGTGATCTTGTGCAAAAAACAGGATGTTCTCTCCCACCCCAGAGCACTTGGGAATTATGGCATCTCACATCTCTAGCCTTCCTGAAAAGTCTTTACTTTTCTTAGGCAAAAAACTTAAAAGCTGTTTTCATGTCAGGTAACCCAAGTAGACCCAGCATGAAAATATGTTTAAAGCTCTCTGACTTGCTTGATGGGCAAGGACCCCTTAGTGTTCCAGCTCTGAGTATACTGGATACTCAGTATACTGGATTTCTCTTTCTCCCTCATAAGCTAGCTATGGGATGGCTCCAAGGGTTTGTCCATTTGCAATGTTCACGTATATGTGTAGTCCATGAAACAGAACCCCATGTAAGATGAGGGATCGCAGAACAATTCTGCAATTCCCCAGGTCTGACCATCATAAAAATGACTGCTGTTCAGCATTGGCCCAATGATTAAGAAATGTTTTTGCTTGCCCTTGGAACTCACCCAATATCTGTTCCTATCTAATCTCTGAGAGAATAGCATTCCAGAGCTGGGGTCCCACTACCAAGAAGGCCCTATTACAGATATCAGTCAAACAGTCTTTGCCTGCATTTGCCCCATTAAAGACAATGTTGCTGGATATAGCTGCATGGTGTGGTTTTGTATTGAAAAAAACTGAACGTATAACAGGTAGCAAATGTCACATACAAAGGTGAAAAATTGGCAGTGCACAAAAGCTATTCAAAGAACCAGTGGTTTAATTATGGTTTTATGTTATTTATAGGATTTGATGTCACTTATCAAATAGTGGTAGCTGGTTGCTTTAGACATTTTTAAAGGTTCAAAGATCCACATCTTTATTCTAGCTTCTGGCTTCTCCATACCTGCTGCTATAACATCTGTAGCCGTGCACTTTGTGCTTAGAATGCTGGCAAGTGGCTCTTTTCCAAAACTTGCTGCCAAAATAAATAAATACATTCCATACGAGGCACCTCTAATGATACAAGTGAGAAGTCCTGGGAGAAAATCCAGAAGCAAAGCAGAATAGTTCTGGCTCTCATACAACAAATGGGAAGGTGTTCTAATATCACTAACCTTAATTAACTTTCAAGTATTCTTCTCCTTTTCCTTTGAGTAACTACCACCTGTGTATTGATCAGTAGCCTTATGTTTATTAACAAGCATCACAGCCCTATGGTAAGGGCATTAACAGGGGGGAAATGAACTCTATAAACACCTGGCCATTAATTGAAATATTTAATAGCTGCATGAGGTAAACCACCACTAGATGTATTGGGTGGGATCTCCTTCAATGTCGCCTCCAACATTCACAACCCACAATGCACAAACACAATATTTTTTACTATTGCTCCTACCTTGTTCCTAAATCTTACCCTTGAAAGGTCAGGCACAAATAGAAAAGAAAGTGCAAAGTTCAAATTGGACTTGGGGCCAAGTCAAATGTATTGGAAAAAATGTTTACCAAAATAAAAAGGATAAAAATGTGTCACGTTTCAATCTTTTTGAACTTTTTTCTCTTAAGTAACTTATTTATTTTTGCAGCTTTGAGGCTGCCTGATGCTGGCATGTGCCTGTGGGAAATATTTCCTAGCCATCTTAATTTAGTCTTTTATGTTTTGGGGGAAAGCTTTATTTAGGGGGCTCTTCAGTGCCTTTGCAGGGGCTTAACTTTCCCGTAATGTCCTTAGTTTTCTAGCAAAAATGAGCACTGACTTGTTCATTTGGTACTGAACGTTGGTGTAGTGCAACTTTTGTAGAGATGTTATATTGAGTTGTCATTGATATTCAGAATCTTATAGGGCAAAGCAGATTTAATATGGGAGTGGGTGGGTCACTATAAAGCAGGGGCAGCTAACCTGTGGTCCTCCATATGTTGTTGGATTCTAACTCCCATCATCCCCAACCAGCATGTCCTGTAGTCAGGTAAGTTGTAATCCAATAACATCTGGAGAGCCATACAGTAGCCAGCCATGTTTTAAAGGGTGTCTGTTTTTCAAACCATGAGCTCCAGCCTGGTACCATGTCGAGGTCACTAAAGACCTTATCTTCTTGGATTCTCACCACCATTTTAAATGCAGTTCATGTAATAAGTGAATCATTTTCTAATAGGCACCTTTGATTCTGGTGTGACAGTAAGTAAATAAACAATTCAAATAAAGAATTCACAGTCCACTAGCTTGGACTTTTGTTTTGTGAAGGAGATGCTGAGGTTTCTATGAAGAGTCACCTAAAAATGCAGGTCTGCACCACAGCCATAGTTGCAGTACTTGGTCTTTAATATCCTTTTCATAGGCTTAATCCCACACTAATGAGTCGCTGAGTGTTTTGTGATAGTATACAGTAGGAATCAGGATCTGTATGATCTCTCTGGAGTTTGGAAAGCAACAATAAATTCAAAGCACATTGATTACCACTGTGTGTTTGCGTGTGTGAATCAGGAGCTCAAACTTACTATTGTGTGGCAAGGCCCCCAAACCAGCCCCTTGTAAGAATAAAATTCACACTGACACAGAATTTTGGTTTAAGGTTACTGGGCAAAATTTTAGACCACAACTTCATTGATTACAGAAATGTGAGCGGTATTGACTTAGGCATTGGCAAAGGACTATATCAGACTCCTGCCCCCTTTGCAGGAAATCAGTAAGGGTAAACCACCCAAAGAGGAAGCCACATTGGGGGAACCCGCCTGTAGCTCTCCTCAGTGTCCCCAGAGGCCTGGCATGGCCCTAGCCCCTCAAGTGGACTTCGGACAGGATCCAGGCCCTGGATTCCTTTAACGGAATACCCTTGGTCAATGGAGGGGCAGGCAATGGCTGACCTCCCCTCCCCCACAAATCAATGAGTCAATGCCTAACTGCCAAACCTTACAAAGTTGTGACGATTGCTAAGAGGTAGGCAAAAACCAAGTGGCCAGTGCCAATCTGCCATATGGAAAAATTCCTACCTGACCCCTGTCCCATGAGAGGCGACCAACTGAAGTCCAAAGCAAGCCCAGAGGACATCTAAAATAAAGGGTGGGTAGGTGGGTGCTCGCCAGCATGAAGCAGGTGCCTGACATGTGTCACGCTGCCACTTTTATATCCCCCCATGATCACCCCACACAAAAGTGATTGGCCAAGAAGCCGGGGTGATCGTGGTGCCACCCTGGCATGACGGCATTACTCCATCCACGCCAGGGGAGAGAGGAACTGGCCTTGGGGCCTGCCCGCAACTAGGACCATCCTTAAAGATGACCCCACATGTAGAACAAATGAGTTACAAAGCATGGTTATACCGATCCTTACAGTGGAAATGGGTAAAATTATCAGATGAAGCATGATTAATCTGCTTGTTAGTTTCTGGGAAAGACACTTAAAATGCAAAACTGACAAACCAAGCATCTAATTGCTCTGATGCCACACACATGACACCAAATTTTCACAATATTAACTGCAGACTTGTTTTTACTACATCCGTGCTTGAAATATGTCTAGCCTTTAAAATGTTATAATATTCACTTTCATTGTCAAAATCAATTTTATTCTGTGTCTCTGGCAATATATTTTCCTCTGCATATAACTCTGAGTGTCACAGTAAAATATAATTTAGAAGTCAGCTGGATGGACTGTGGCTCAATTCCATAAAAAATGAAGAATCTGGCACTTGCAATGCCTGGACTCCTCTGTTGAACACAACACATTGACTACAACACCTGGATGCAAGCAAGTAACTCAGTCGGCCTTCAGAGCTATCCATTGTAAGCAGTAGCAGACTGCAGTCATTGCTTCTTCAAGAGTAGTTGAGTGTGCTGCACTGCAATTTAGCTATCTCAAAATTACTGACATGTGTGCATATGCAAAGCTGGCAAAAGCTACATGAATGGGAAATGAGACCACACGGCCTCTTTCTGTTTCTGTCTCTTTTAACACAGAGGCAATATTATTATTTATAAATGCCAAAAAGGCAATGTATGGTCAGTTTCAAACAAAAAAACCCAGATAAATAATATAAGAACCAAAACAATAATACTAATGGGGGGGGACTTCAAGTTGTCTGAGGAAACAAGACCACTCTCCATTTATACTCTAATATGACAGAAGACAATTATCTATAGATGTCTCAAAAGAGTTAAGCTCCTATAAACTATAGTGATTACTCATGGCCAGTGGCATAAGCTTCCAGAACTCTGGCAGCAACAGAATGTCATTTTAGACTGAGTGAGAAAATGAAGGTTTCACTAGTTCATGTATGGCAGGCCAAATGCACCAGAAGCTGACATTCGATCCAAGGCGCATTTCTCTTCTTGCTAAAACAATATGGGTTTTCAATGGAATGATGGACAAGAAAAGACCTAGTGGTGACGGATACCTTGTCTGAGGCATGCAAAAAGATTTCAGAGAAAGTGATGCCTCCAAGTTTACCCTGCTTCTCTTTTTCTTAATCCATTGTTGGAGAAAAAAATGTATGCTTTTAAAATATATATTTTAAAAAACAGAAAACTAGGCATCGTGTTGTATTTAGATGCAAAGCGTTTGAATTTCAGACTGTGTGGATTGGGAATTATTTCACCGTAAGAATCGATGTGGAGTAATGGAATGCCTAGGATTGCAGTGTAATGAGCAGTTTTAATTCAACTCAACCGGCTTTTTCTTGTGGCTGCATTTCCCACCCATCCCAACAATATTTTTCTGCCCTTGTCAAATACCTACACCCAACATGTGCACGCATGCACGGACATGTGCACACGCATGGACACACAGAGAGGAGTGTTTGGGATGCTTGTGTATGTTGAGGTTCTTTCTGTGCTCTCTTGGTTGCTCACATTCCTTGGAAGGGGGAAGAAGGAAAATGTCTCCCCCCCCCCAATTACCAGGCCTTTGGCACAGCTTCCTTTCCTCATCAATGGCTGGGAGTGGGACACAAAAGTATTTGATATAATAAGAGCAAATGGGGAGGAAGCAGATTGCACCAGCAGCTGTCCATTTGCAGATGACTGGGTCAGGCTAATGACCAGATTGGACTGGGGACACTTGTACCCTCCATGCTCCCCAGAATGCCATTAATGCTGGAATTATCCAAGGAGGAAATCTAGATAGGACACCTTATGAAATAGACAGAATATACTTGAAGCAAAAAGAATTGGTAAGGAATGAGTCCTCTGCCAGTTTAAGATTTAAGACAGGGCTCAAGCCCTATGAATGAGTTTGATGCTATTGCCTTCATTCTCCAAATCCATCCTTGTCCCTGACCTGCATTAAAGTCATGAAGGTGTCATTTACACAAAGCTTTTCTAAAGCCTGAATCTATTCAATTGAGATATTCCAAATTTGGAAGATAATTAATCCATTTCAAATATTCACACCTCTCCCAAATCCAATTGAAATAATTTCCCACGAGAAATTAAATTAACCCTCATTATTATGAAGAATTTCGTATCTGTAAATTAACCCTTTGATTTGCTAATTATATCCTGCACATTTAGGGAATTGTTCTGTGGGTGGGTTTTAGCAGTTAACAAAGAGGCACTTTGCAGTTGGCGCTGCAGTTATTGCCTGACGAGATAAGTATAAGTTCAATTTTTATCAGAAAAAAAGAAGCCTAAAATTTATTAGTTCTAGGTAATGTGATGTTATTAAATACACACAGGGCTTATGGTAGGCACATGATGCATAATGAAAATAACATGACAAACAAGTTGAAAATGTCTTTTATTTCCTCTATACAAAATCAATGATTCTTGAACTGTAAAGGGAGAATATTAGCATTTTAAACCTCTCACATTCATATTATTACAAATCTGAACTACTGCACTACTATACAAGCAAGGATTACTAGGTTAGAGATTTAAGCTATTGTTAAATTTATTATTTGTCTCAAAATGGGAAGCTTTAATGTTAAGAATTAATAGCTATCAATCCCACAGAGGTACTGCTTCTTTTAAAATACCTGCCACATCAATTCAGGGAATAGTTAAATGTTCAAGCTTATAATTGAACATTTCAGAAACAGAACTTCGAAATGAATTACACTCTTAAAGCACTCTGAGGACATTTCGATGGTACTCTGAGGTACAAACAACATACTTATAGGTTGCTTAACACATTTTATGTTCATGATGGAAGATTCACATAGCTTAATTTGTAAAGAACAAGGAAGCTTTAATTTTTTAAGAAGATAAATACAGTGTTCAGATTCCATCTGACTTAAGCATGCATGCAAAGTAAAAGTTAGAATTTATTTTGCTTCAATAATATATGTTGCAAGACCTATTCTATCATGAACTAAGCAGGTAATATAGTTACAAGATTGCCTTATCCCACATGTGCCCACTTGAATGCTTTGATTGGTGGAATTGGCACTACTACAGGTGCCACATAATACCTGTTCCACCTTTGTAAGATCTTGATCACTAACAGCGCCTACACTTTGGAATGCCCTGCCTCCTGAGATCAAGCAGGTACCTTCACTGTCCTCTACTTGGTGCCTGCTAAAAACAATCCTGTTTCCTACCTCTGTTTTATACAAACTTATTTCCGTCCATATGTATGGTGTATCTAAATCTGATAACTGGAGAGGAGGGTGGACACGTGCAGACAAACAGCCAAAGAAAGATGTCTTATACAAGAAATCCCATGACCTTTTTTCTCAAGAACTATGACAGAGGAAGAAGACCCAGAAGAATCAGTGAGACTAAGATTGTAGAGATAGCAGTAACCAATACTGCTAGTAGGATTTACAGGTGTCACTTTGATCTTCAGAGTCAATAGGAGAATTAACCCTAGATCCCAGTGATGGAGAACAGTGATACAAGGCTTTTCCTAAAGGGGTAAAGGGAGGGGGTAAAGGGGTGAATTAGGTCCAGTCGCAGACGACTCTGGGTTGCGGCGCTCATCTCGCTCTATAGGCTGAGGGAGCCAGCGTACAGCTTCCGAGTCATGACTAAGCCGCTTCTGGTGAACCAGAGCAGCACACGGAAATGTTATTTACCTTCCCACCAGAGCAGTACCTATTTATCTACTTGCCCTTTGATGTGCTTTTGAACTGCTAGGTTGGCAGGAGCTGGGACCGACAATGGGAGCTCACTCCGCCGTGGGGATTTGAACCACTGACCTTCCGATCGGCAAGCCCTAGGCTCCCACAGTGCCACCCACATCCAAGGCTTTTCTTAGACTTGTATAATTAATATGCATATATTCCATACTGCTATATTTGTCTAGAAATACAAATTGAGCTTCCGGAAGCACAAAGCTTAAGTAAAGGCATGGGAATGAACATCTGCTAATGTTGGAAAACAAATATATAGAACTACTGATACTAGCAGGGGGTCACAGACATAACCATGAGGAGAAGGCCTGAAGAAGAAGCACATGAAAAAGTAGAACAATACATTACTACCAGCTAGAAGTAGCTAAGGTGTTGCTTAAGATATAATCATAGTCACAAGGTGTTGCTGAACCTTTGTGAGGCTATCTATGCATTGCTCCTTTGGGCTTACTATTTTGGTTTGCTGACACTGCTGGATTGGTTTGCGAACATCACTATATTGTTTAGATGGCTTCAGTATTGCAGGCTAGTAGGTACAAAAAGGGAGAGGTAGAGGATCCCTGGATGGTTAAGTCCAGTCAAAGGCTGCTATGGGGTGTGGCACTCACCTCACTTCAGGCCGAGGGAACCAGCATTTGTCCACAGACAGCTATCTGGGTCATGTGGCCAGCATGACTAAAACGCTTCTGGTGCAACAGAACACCGTGACAGAAGCCAGCACACGGAAACGTCATTTACCTTGCTGCCGCGGCAGTATCTATTTATTTATTTGCACTGGTATGCTTTCAAACTGCTAGGTTGGCAGCATGACTAAACAGCTTCTGGCGCAAGGGAACACCATGATGGCATTTCTGTGCGCTCTGGAAGGCTAGTATAAGACTTGTACAGACTTTGCTGAAGATCGTATCATTGGGAAAGCTAGCAGAAGCACATCTCTAACACTGTATAACACAATTGTGTTCATTGAAGGCAAGGATTTGGAAGCTCTGAACGGGAAGAGAAAGACCCTCTTGTTGACAAACTATCCTGGGATAGTTTGCCTGTTCCATCAGTGAAGCCTCAGATCTCACTTTCATGGAAGGTCCGGTCACCCCCCCCCCTTTTTTCGAAGGTGTCCAGTGAGGATGAAGGTTGTTCAGTAACTAGTCACATTTCCTGTTGCAGATGGGACTTAGTGGGTAATTGTACTTATGTCTTGTGCGCAATTGCATTATAGTGTGCAGTCTTGCAGCTCAGTGCAGTATACCTGATGTCAATGAAATCAAACTACTCCTTATGCCTTTCTGGTCTGGATTCCTCTTGTGTAAAAATTCTAGTGAACCCTTCTGCTGACCTCTATGAATGTTGGCCTAAGGACTGCAGCTCAGTAGTAGAGCACATGCTTTGCATGCAGAAGAAGAGCCCAACTTCAGATCCTGGCCTCTCCAGAAAAGGAAACAAGAAGGCTCAGGTGAAAATGTGGAATGAGGCCCTAGATTTGACAGGTAAACAATCTGAACTGATATAAGGCTCTATGCTCCTCCCCGCCTGCACTTTGGTCTATCTCTCTTGCAGTGCACCATAGCTCAGTAAGCCACAAAAATAGCCAAGTCAATACACAGAGGTAGATAATATACATAATATAAACACCCTAACATGCACTGAATGGCTCTATATTATAATGAAGATTTGGCTTGTGGCACATTTGCCAAAAAGGTTGACTGCATCTACCTTACAGGTATTACTTCTGTACATATGCAGCAATGAGTAAGTGGGGAGTGGTTGTTTTATGTTGTGAACCACCCTTAGATCTACAGGTAAAGGCAGTATACGAATTTAATTAAATAAAAATAAACAGAGAAGTGTGGAAATGACCTATTCTAGCAATCTTGGACAGGAAGTTATCCAGTTATGATCAATCAGATTTGTTGATGTCATTTTGTTTTTTAGTTATTCATCTTAATGACGATTTTGCATTGTCCACTGTGTTGATTTAACAACAAAAAAGTTTGTGGGACATAAATATTTGCAAATAAATAAATAAAACAAGGAATGACGACAGACCAGATTTCTAAACTTTGATAGAAACATTAGGAGTTTATATTCTGAACCAATCAATGTACTAACTGGAGTCAGTAGGACTATGAATGCAGTAGCAGGAAGGCTCAACAGGAGAAACAGGAGCAAATAAAGTTTGTGGTGTGCAGTGTAAAAATATAAGAGGAGCTGTGTTGAATCAGACCAAATGCCTATCAGTTCCATCATCCTGTTCCCCACAGTGACCAACAAGATGTGCCTGGGATGCCCACAAGCAGGACATTAGGGCAATAGCCCTCTCCTACTGCTGTTCCTTAGCAACTGATATTTAGAGGCATGCTGCCTCTGAAATTGAGAGGCAGTTTCAGGCAGTACTGGGAAGCAAAGATGTTGAGCCAGCAAGAGCCAGCTGTGAGAGCATTTTAATGCCACGAGCCTTAGTTCTGCTCTGATGTCAATGAATGTCATGAATCACCCTGCTGGAATGTTACCATGTTAAAAAGACAGTATTTGCTGCAGTGCAGGTAAACACTAAACTGCTTGAACACGGGGCCAGCCCTTTCATGAAGAGGCCTTTCAGGCATCAGCATCATCAGGAATAGGAGCATTAGCCCTAAGGCTGTGGAGAGTATAATTTGGGCTCTGCTTCAGGCAGCAAAATTCCTCAGGCTGCCATTGCTTGTACATAGATCTTTTCACAGTATTGCTCCCATCATTACAGATAAATAGAATTGTGTCCTAGGAAGAAGAAGGAAAGGTACTGGCATCTTTGGTGTTAAGTCGAGGGATCTCTCAACTCCTTGATGTGAGCAACCTAGTCATTTATTATTATCCTTGAGCAAATACCTCAATCCTAGGTGAAAGCTATGAGATTGCAGACCATCAGATGGAAAGGAATGAGTTCTGCTAGTATTGTAGAACTTATTTCATATACAGTAATGGGTGGTTTCCCATTCAGTGTGATTCAGAATGGACTCCATTAAAATGAACACACACACCCATTGAAAAAGTAACCTCTTTCTGCTCTTAGTTCCATCATTGGCAGCATGGCATGGCGAGTTATAAGCAACTCCTTCCACAAGTCCCTGAAACTTACCCTGCTGAAACCTTCTCTTCGTCTAAAACATTCCTGGTGGCAGCAATGAGAAAGTCCTGCTGGAGGTTTCTTTGTGAGTGCTTTGTGAGAATGCTGCAAGGAGAATGCTGCTGGCAGAGACTCTGGGAAACAGGCTATTCAAGTGCTTATAGTGGATGTCAGTTAGCTTATAGTGGATGTCATGTGTCCCTCGACTTCTTATGCCTGGCCTCTGCTGTTGCGACATTCAACTCACCAGAGATAAGATAGAAGGGATGGAGGCATCACAGAAATATCTCTAATGTGTTCTCTTCTTTTGCTGTTACCAGGGAAAGGGGATGTTGGGGTGATCTATGAAGATACTGGTGAACTGATTCTTATCAAGAGCTGACCACCATTAGAGTTTGGGCTCAACTCAGTTTGTAAGGATGCAAGAGCAATTCATACATTTGCTATTTGCTAGTTCCATATTCCACCTGCATAGGGACGCAGGTGGCGCTGTGGGTTGCCAATCAGAAGGTCGGCGTTTCGAATCCCTGCAACGGGGTGAGCTCCCATTGCTCGGTCCCAGCTCCTGCTAACCTAGCAGTTCAAAAGCACGTCAAAGTGTAAGTAGATAAATAGGGACCGCTACAGCGGGAAGGTAAACGACGTTTCTGTGTGCTGCTCTGGTTCGCCAGAAGTGGCTTTGTCATGCTGGCCACATGACCTGGAAGCTGTACACCAGCTCCCTCAGCCAATAATGCGAGATGAGCGCGCAATCCCAGAGTCGGTCACGACTGGACCTAATGGTCAGGGATCCCTTTACCTTTAGTTCCATATTACTGAATTTCAGTGCACTGAATTTCACTGTCATTGCTAGTTTCTTAATGAGAACAAAATGAGAATATAACCAGTCTGGGAAGAACTTCCATTCTTTCTCGGAGTACATTGCCAGACTTTGAGAAGGAACAATTAGAATCCCTAGATCCCGTGTATAGAACATTATACAGTATATAGATATGTGATGTGGCATAGCTGTGTTCCAGCATAGTCAAGAGCTGGAGCAGGACTATATAAGCAGAAAAATAGCATGTGCCACAAGTAGCTATCCAAATGTTTTGGACCACAATTCTAATCAGCCCTGGCCAAGATAGTTTATGGCAGAGGATGATGGAAACTGTAGTCCAAAAATATTTAGGGCACCAGAATGGATACTCCTGTGGTATGCAGATGGTTCCCAACATCATCATAAATTTATTTGATGGTGCCAAAATATTTAGGCACCAGAGTGGGCAAAGAGACACCCAATCACCTCCTTGCCCCGAGACTGCTGCCACTTTTGCTGAAAAACACATGATTGCAAAGGGGGTGGTAAATATTTTGTTTCCCTGGAAAGGCCCTGGGAAAAGTTTATGCAGAGGAATCAGCCTTGTAGCCAACATTTTAAATAAATGTTTTATCTTACAAAATTAAAGCGATGTTTGATAAAAATTAGTATCAGTTATCAGAACACCTCTAGATACCTAATTGTTTCAACTGTCTAGTCTAATGTTCCATTGCAATATCCCTCTGAATTTTTTATTATGGGTCATGGTTACTGAACTTTCGAGGGAATTCCCTCTGTGTTTCTGAGATGAGTTGTTTCATGTGCACACTCAGATTCTGCCACCAGAGCAGGGTTGAAACACTGAGGATTTTGTGTTTAGTCTTCTGAAGAACTGTGAGCCTGAACTAGTTCAATAATAGCTGGTGTACTGAAAGCTATCAAGGGAGCCCATTTAGTGCTAGCAAAGCAGAGCAGAATACAGCAGTTACATTTGTATGCAAGATTCAGTGCAAACTCTGCAAAATGTACAGCACAACCAGGGAAAGTACAAAGTGCTAGTTCAGGGCCAGCCAGCTATTCCATTACAAGGTCATTCTTTCCCTTCTCACTTTAGAAACTTTTTTTTTAAAAAGAGGATAGTGATTTTTTAATTTATTTTATTTTGGTAAGTTACAGAGTAAAGAAACACAAGTGAAATATCTGGAAGTAGGAGACTGCATTCCTACAGGGAGCACAAGAGGGTGTCCTGAACAAGACAATGAGGCATTCAGTTCTAATCCTAGTATGGTATTCCAGCTCCCAGACTCAATGAATAATGGAGCCACACACCTATTTTTGGTTCTACCAACACTGGAGTTTAACATCCTTTGCCCAGGGCATCAGAGGATTCAATGGGGGAGGATCAAACTTTGACTTTCCCTCTCCAAAGCTGGAGCTCTCTCTTCAGTGACACAGGAGAAGATCTGATCTATCCTATGACCCGCTGGGTGTTACTGGACCACAACTCCCATCATCTCTGAATGCTGGTCATACTGACTGGGGCTGAATAAGATTGAAGTCCAACATCCTCTTGAAGGCCCGGGTTTCTCCCCCTGATATCTAGGATACAGGATAACCCAGAACTGTATCTTGTGATGGAATATTAAATCTTCTCATTCCTTTCTTTGGTCAAATATTCAAACAAATACTAGTCTCAGGAAACATTACTGAGTAGCCACAAAGAGCCCATCTTTGTTTTTGTTCTCATTAAGGGGAAGCAAAAAAATTCCCTTCGTTCCGTGGACAGGTTGTGAACACCATGGAAGATGACCCTAAGAATACTGCTAAATTCCACAATCCCCTCCAGAACTCTATTATGAGACTTTCCCTTTTGAAGCATTTGAATGGTCTACATATGTTTCCTTTGAGCAGATGTATCAGTGGGGAATGGAATTGTGAAGAAAAGGGTTTAAAAATGTACTCTGCCCATTTGATTATAATTAGCTGTGCACATGTAGAGAATGAGGCACAATGCATATGGCTCAGCATCTTTACTCCCACGTGCCTGCCCATGATAGTAGTCAACCTTCACAGAATATTCATGTGATCAAGTAGAGCAGCTGTCAGATGCTTCATAATTTAGTTAACTGCAGCATCATAAGAGCAAGGCTATGAAGACAGGAGCTGTGCTAAACCCCCTAGCATTGCATGACTATTCCACTTGAATTCTGATATGCTAATTCTTTTGTTGTTGCTATTATTTTAATCTACAGGGAGCTATGTCGAGCTGCGAAGGAGTGGCTTGAGTTAGAAACTAATCTAACATATATTGAATGCCTTGAATGCCTCAAGGTTCAGTAACCTGCAAGTTTACATTAATACTTTCTAAGGAAAGGAGAACAATTGAACATGGTTTACAAGTTAACATTATTCTAACAACCCATCTTTCAGTGCTACACTTCTTTTCCATAGACCAGGTTGCAAATGGTTTAAGTAAAGCTACATTGTCCAACAAAACTGAAACTAACTCACAAAAACTAATTAAAAAGGGAGGATCTAATGAAACATATGCATGAATCAGAACATGATTAGATTAATTTGGGTGTTTCAGTTTGCAACGGATATACAACTCCTGATAAGCATTTGAAAATATCAAAAGGATTGCTTAATTAGCTGCTCTTAATCTAATTTACTGAAGAAAAGGGGTCTATGCAAAATGATAGTGATGTATTTTTTATACTATTATCAGTGCGTGGGTGGGGCGTTTTCAATAATCTAAAGTATAGGTGTGCAGGGGCAAGGCACACAATCAAACTGATACAAGGAACAGAAGTTAGTACCTGGAAAAGATGGCATATTTATTTTGCCTGGTGTTGCTCACCTTTTCTGTAATTGGTTTCCATCAAAAAACATTGTGAATCAATAAACACAGAGACTATTTTTTGAAACTGCTTACCCAACATGATGCATCATGCTGATATTTAAAGAAGAAAAAGTCGACAGCATAATGCAGGATGCTTCCAGATGGGAGCTTAATTTGCAAATGAGCCACTGAGATGTCACAAATGGGTCATTGGCAACAGGTTTCATTTTTGAATTTTCACTATCAGATCCTCTCCAAAAAGGGTAAATCCATATTAAATGGGAGAGATATGTGGACTGGAATTTTAATGCTGCTGACATTGTGTACTCCAGAAATCTTGCATGGATGAGGAAGACTGATCCCACAATAAATATTCACCTGGAAGCAACCATAGTCAAAGTGAAAGAGCATATTTTCTCAAGAGGGCTTCTATATGCTTTTGTGAGTGAAAGAAGTGCCAAATCAGTTTACCACAAGGTAGCTGTGCTAATGCTCTTTGTTGTTAGTTCAAATGGATTTAGCAGATCCTGACAAGAGCACTACCACCATCTAATCCTCACTTCTTTAAAGCTATTTTCTTTTTTATATCCAAAGTTGGTGCTATTGTCACTGGAGAAGCCATTAACTGGAACTGTTCCAAATTGGCCATTATCAGCATCAGCTTTAAAACTGAAATGACTGTAGTAAATATATTTTGATTAGAATATTTGCCAATCAGCTGTGATATTAATGTTAAGTTTTCCATAATCAACAATGCTGCAAAGGTTTTGCGAAAATACTGAAGCTATATACTAATTCTGTACAAATATTGCAACATATCTGAATGGAGTTTTCAATGGATTGTAAATCATAGGTGATAGAAAAATGTGGGGCTACTGGAGACCTTATCCATATTATCTTATGCCAAATATATAGTACATAAAGCTAACCACTGAAAATTTATTGATGGTTTTATTTAAATAATTAATAAACCACCCACCATGCAAAAATATCATGGTGACGTACAAACAAACAAATAAATGTAAACAAATAATAATACAGTAAAACTGCCTGTAAAAACAGCATGAACAATATTAAACAATGCTAACCTGAAAGTGCCTGGCTGAATTAAAAATAAATATTAAGGAGCCACCTTCAAAGAACAAATTGTTGGCCCTGTTCCAATTTCCAAAGGACATGTGGTGGTATGTAGGTGTCACCAAATTAAAAGCTCTTTTCCATGTTGTCATTAAATGAACATTAAACAACACCCACAATACAACTCCGCTTTATGACCTAAGGAATCAAGCAATAAGATTTGGGAGAGGTAGACTCTCAGAGAAACAAATCCTAAACTGTTTAGGGCTTTATACACCTGCAGCACATCAATTTGGCAATGTCCCTTTTTTCTAAATTTAAAAGCCCTGGACATGTCTTATAGGGGATGTTCTCATCTCACGACCATTTTCATTACTAAGACAGGATAGCCAGTATTCCAAATGAGGCTGTTTAAAAATAAATAAATTAAAAAATCATTCCTTAATGCAGGATTTACTTTTTCATCCCCATTAAACACTGGGTTGACATTTGTGCTGAGACACAATTCCGAAACTCCTTTTCTGGTTCGTTGTAGGCAACTCAGATACAGTCAGTATATTGTATGATTTTTACAACTGACCATGGACTAGAACTGAGATTCATACACCCCAGTGCTTTTTTTTCTCTTTAAAAAAATGTAGGGGTACTCTCATTTTCCTACTCATATTGAAATACTGCCCCTCAATGAGGCCAAACTTAGATTCACAAAATGTTTAGGGGTATGTGTCCCCCTGCGTCCCCCAAGAAAAGAAGCACTGATACATCCAAAGTCACTTTGGGTGTATGAAACCCAGATTCTAGTATCTGAGTCAGTGCCACATCTTTAAATTTAATGTTTGATGGATCTCTGTATTTTAATGTTTGATGGATTTCTGTATTTTAGAATTTCTGTTTTGTTGGAAGCCGCCCAGAGTGGCTGGGGGAACCCGGCCAGATGGGCGGGGTATAAATAATAAATTATTATTATTATTATTATTATTATTATTATTATTATTATTATTATTATTATTATTATTATCTTAGCTGTAGGAACAATTTCAAGAAAGGACAAAACAATTTCATCAAAGGGCATATCTGTACGTTGGTTGAAAACCTGGACTTGGGCATTTTAGAAGTTACTCTAAAGTAGTTAATTAGAAGAGGCTATTACCATTAGTGTTGCCAATGTATTTGCAGATTGGGATCATGGTCTTCAAGAATAAATGGGCCAAGGATCATTGCCTTTAAGCAAATGAATCTCCTGCTGTTTAACAGAGGGAATACCAGTTTCTTTCTGAATTGCGGGGATTCTGAGCAAACTGCATAAATCAGGCAACATAACTAAAAACAGAATCTCTTTCGGCTGAATAAATGCTTTGCTGTTTTCCTGCCCTAAGCATAGTCTTAGCTCTAAATCATGCTGCAGCTGCTTACTTTCCAAATAAATTATTTATTGAAAATTGTTAGGGAGAGGATTTTTGCAAAGTCTCCCAAATTAGCATTTTACTGAAGGTACAAATTTTATCTCTGAACATCTGGATGAAGTCCAATCTAAAGAAACATCTAATGATGTACAAAAAAAATTATCCTCTCACATGAATGAGTGAGTAGAAAAATGCAGGTTTTGGCTTTGTAGTTTAAAACCTATCTTCCTGGCTTAGTTGTGTTTGTAAAATAATGCCCTTATAGACAGTACGGAGCTATGCTGACATGCACACCTATGACACTATCAGCATATACGGCTTCTCCTCCCATCAAAAGGAGCCAGTGTGCTGTAGTGGTTAGGAGCAGTAGACTCGTAACCTGGGGAACTGGGTTCGCGTCTCCACTCCTCCACATGCAGCTGCTGGGTGACCTTGGGATAGTCACACTTCTCTGAAGTCTCTCAGCCTCACTCACCTCACAGAGTGTTTGTTGTGGTGGAGGAAGGGAAAGGAGATTGTTAGCCACTTTGAGACTCCTTCGGGTAGTGATAAAGCGGGATATCAAATCCAAACTCTTCTTCTTCAAATAAATAAATAAATAAATAAAATAGAGTTTATTATTACTACTAGGATTTGGCGGGGATGATCCATATAAAGTCTAATCTTCAAGAAATAACTGTGTGGTGTGATGTCAAGCAAGGCTATATTGTGAATTCTAATTCACAGGATTTTTGTAGGGAAGATTCATTGGGATTGGGGCAGGAAAATTTCCTAAGAATTTAAAACCCATGTTGAGTTTAAGAAAGAAATCCAAGCAGTGCTTTTGGGAGGAGGTACTATCATTCTGAAAGTGCTGATACACTTATATGGGTAAAAGTACCATGGGTGGTGCTGTGGGTTAAACCACAGAGCCTAGGGCTTGCCGATCACAAGGTTGGCGGTTCGAATCGCCGTGATGGGGTGAGCTCCAGTTGTTCGGTCCCAGCTCCTGCCAACCTAGCAGTTCGAAAGCACATCAAAGTGCAAGTAGATAAATAGGTACCACTCTGGCGGGAAGGTAAAGGGCGTTTCCATGTGCTGCTCTGGTTCGCCAGAAGTGGATTTGTCATGCTGGCCACATGACCCAGAAGATGTACGCCGGCTCCCTCGGCCAATAACGCGAGATGAGAGCCGCAACCCCCGAGTTGTCCATGACTGGACCTAATGGTCAGGGGTCCCTTTACCTTTACCATGGGTGCCAGCACAAAATGCTGCCAAGAGCAGGAGAGAGAGAGAGAGAGAGAGAGAGAGAGAGAGAGAGAGAGAGAGAGAGAGAGAGAGAGAGAATGGTACTCTATATCGGTGTGTTCCATTATATCCAAAATCCTGGATATATGAACCATCAGGACACTCCAACACAAATCATCGGGGATCTAGAATACACCTACTTTAATTTAGCCCAACAACTCTAATCCTGTTCTTCCAGAAATCTTAACACATTTTAAGGTTAGATGATTTTGTTACATAATGGGCTCTTTATATTTACAAACTTTTAGGCACTCTGCTGCTTGCACACCTCTGTGTATATGTACGCTTGCCCTCTTTCACAACATTCATTATTGATGAGCGCACATAGTGTGACAAATCTAAACTCATCCATTGCCCAAGTTGTTTCTTATAGTCTAAGAACTGCACTTTTATCTCGCAAGAACTACTCAGAAAACAAATAAATGCCCAGGTATCAAACTGATGATGAAGTGCACCTCAGGATGAATGCATTATGCATTATTTTGCTGCCAACTTAGCTAGCTGTAGTGCAGCAGACTACCATAAAGCAAGTGTTGTTTCTTTCTTCCCTCAGGTAAGTTTTTAAAGGTTTTTTGGTTCATATGCTCTTGTAAATATTTCATTAGACTAGAGCATATGAAATCCATTTTTGCCATACACTTTAAAATATGATAATGGCAAATGCATTGTGAAGCAGAAAGGGTGGGGGGGGTGGGGTTCCATATATTTCCTTTTGCTATCCACAAGTCAAAATGTTTCTCAATCATTCAGTTGCATTTTCTAGAAATCAGA
Source organism: Zootoca vivipara (assembly GCF_963506605.1). NCBI lineage: Eukaryota > Metazoa > Chordata > Lepidosauria > Squamata > Lacertidae > Zootoca > Zootoca vivipara. The sequence goes on from NC_083279.1 coordinate 60,542,628, forward strand.
TTCCTGCAACGAATCTCCCTCCACCCCAATTTGTTCTGATTTGTGTATCACACAGAAAAATGTTTTCTGAGAATTCAGCAATTATTGAGTTTGCTAAATGTGCGGAGATCAGGTTTAGCTCCATACTCCCATTGTGCATTTTCCCTCAGTAAGTGGGGTGTCGTTCAAACCTTTCTTCCGTAATGGAGCAATCACACAAATTTACTTTGCTGAAGCACTCCCTCAACCCACAGGGACAGAAATTTGCAATAATTTGCTTTCACATATGTGTACCTGCACACAAATATGTTGGGTCATGAGTCAACAGTGTGATGCAGCAGCTAAAAAAGCCAATGCAATTCTGGGCTGCATCAATAGGAGTATAGCGTCTAGATCAAGGGAAGTAATAGTACCACTGTATTCTGCTCTGGTCAGACCTCACCTGGAGTACTGTGTCCAGTTCTGGGCACCACAGTTCAAGAAGGATACTGAAAAGCTGGAACGTGTCCAGAAGAGGGCAACCAAAATGGTCAAAGGCCTGGAAACAATGCCTTATGAGGAAGAGCTTAGAGAGCTGGGTATGTTTAGCCTGGAGAAGAGAAGGTTAAGGGGTGATATGATAGCCATGTTCAAATATATAAAAGAATGTCATATAGAGGAGGGTGAAAGGTTGTTTTCTGCTGCTCCAGAGAAGCGGACATGGAGCAATGGATTCAAACTACAAGAAATAAGAATCCACCTAAAGGAAGAACTTCCTGACAGTAAGAGCTGTTCGGCAGTGGAATTTGCTGCCAAGGAGTGTGGTGGAGTCTCCTTCTTTGGAGGTCTTTAAGCAGATGTTTGACAGCCATATGTCAGGAATGCTTTGATGGTGTTTCCTGCTTGGCAGGGGGTTGTGGTCTCTTCCAACTCTATGATTCTATGATTCTATGATTCTATTCTATGTACCAGTTCTATACGCTTAAAAGGAGGCAATGGTCTCTGGCCTTTATTTTTACACTTTCAGCTTTACAGCAAATAATATCATATCAGCCATGTGTGATTGGTTTCAATTTGGCTTTCAGATATTGGATATTGCATCACCCTAATCATTTGAATTGCCTGAATAAATCCAGTGAGAACTATTCTGTCCAGTCATAGCCAATTCAAGTCAAGAAAGAAATCATGTCAAGTTTCCTCTTCAAATACATTAAAGCGATCCATGGTTGACATCATAATCCGGTTTAACATATTACAAATTTTTGACTTTTCTCTCTGCAGTCAATGCCACGGACACAAATGCCTTGAATATATGCATAGAGTTGTGCATTATGTGCCAGGGTTTAAACTGTAAGCTTATGTCTCTTCATGACGGAATTGCATCAGAACCCCAAAATGCATTTCATAAGGAGCTATAACATCCATTTCAGCTAATTTGTAGGATCCCCCTAGAAATAAAATCTTTCTTATACCTGTTCACTATGTTGGGGTGTTTCAGAATAAGGAGATTCTTTATTATATCATTTTTATATAGTGCAGTTAGCATTGGTAGTCCAGCAATCACAATGTGCGATTAAGGCTTCAGTCTGTTCTAATTCCTCATTACATTTAGGATTTTCAGAATGAGTTTTTCTTTTGTTTCGACTGAGCTATGCCTGCACAGATTTCAGAGTGTATCTGTGCTGGTGGCTTTAGAAATTGTGGAAGGTGGTGAAAACAAAAAATACACGTGGCAGAGAAGCAAAGAGAACTGGAAGAATAAGTTAGTCGTGCATCATGAACCCATTGCATTTGAACTATCAGAAGCCTTTATCAATCATTTTCATTACGGAAGAGGAGGAATCCTATATCCCTTGCTGTAAAGATTAATTTAATGACTGCAACGGAGTCTACTGTCATGGATCTACCACTGTCATGAGTGCCAGGCAGAAAATGGGAAAAGCCCCTCCATCAGAGTTGAGTGAGAGAAGACAAAGCTAGAGTTTGAGGTAGAGCTGGTCATGATGTGACCTGGGTAAGGGGGGAGGTTGCAGAGTAGTAAAGGCAGCAATCTGGAGAAAGTCAGAGCATGATGGTTGATTTCTGTTTGAATCCAAGGCTGTGGCTATAGAACAACAACAAAAAATACCCTCTTGGGGCCTTAATGCTGTGAACACCTACGTCGTAGGTCCAGGTTGTATATTTGTGTAATAAACCATATATCATAAAGACACTAGACTCTCTGCCGTGCCTAATTTCCAAAAGGAAACACAGATCCTAGGTATGCTTGGAACCCATGGACTTTTTGCACCGCCTGGAGATTGGGGTGGCGTGCAACAATAGTAACGGCAATAGTGTGCTTGGGATAACTAGATATTGGACTTTTGTCTGAATTCCTTTTGTATATTCATTCCCAAAAATAAGCCATGAAGGGGAAGAAACACCACATGAGCTCTCCAGCTTTCTTAGCACACTCTCCATAAACTAGGGGACAGATTTATCTTGATCTTGGAAACATTTTGAAATGGCTCTGCTACCTTCAAATCAGACGTGCATATGCAAAATTACAGGAGCACCTTGGGAAACCTTTGACTTGCTGGCAAAAATATAGATCTAGCCCTAGCTATAGTTTTATTCATGAAATATCTTTGAAGCCTTTCACATGAGTAAAAATGGTAGCAGAGGAAGCTGGAAAATGTCCCTTTAAGCAGCAAATGGATCATATTAGGGGACAGTTAATAGCTTGAAGGGATCAGGTTTAAAGGTAAAGGGGGCGGGGAGCCTACATTGTGGTCCATTTCTGTGAAACACTGAATATAAATTTTCTGACTGGGTTTGCCCATGACACTGAGGTTACAATCCTGTCACTTGGGCAGAGCTGGAAATTGCCTTGTTAGTTTGAATTACTACCCGTGGCTACTTCAGTTCTGCAAGTGTGGATAATACAGACATGTACCATACTTGAGTGATGACACTGTTTATCAAGCAAAAGGCAGCATTTTATGAGAATCTCGGAACTGCTGCACTTGTAAATATCCCTACAGATTGCCAGTTAAAGCACACAGAATGTCATTTCCATTACTTTCTGAGGACTGTGATACTATCCTAGGTGACTTTAGAAAAATATAAAATAGTTCAGATAACACAGGAAGATAATATAAGTAGTTAAAATAAAATCAGTGCTGTGGGCCTTTGAGGAGGAGTGAAATTGAAAGGAAATTTTAACTTGATAGGATCTGAAGTATTCAAGGCTCAAAATCCAACAATTCAGGGAAAGTGTTCAGAGATTTAAGGGGCTTAGCACTCAGTGCAAAGCCCAAATTCATGTTTCTCAAGAACAAGCAAAGAATGGAAGTAGTAATATACCCAGTATGGAGCCTGACAAATACAGTTTCTGATCCCCTCTTATTAAGAACTATGGTACTATTTAACACACTAGGATTTAAATTAAAATAGAATCTGCAAAAGGGATTACTGTCCCACTGTTCCTGCCACAGATTCTTAATGGCAGTTGTAGCTAGCCTTCCAATTTTAGTTCAGAATAAAAGGACCTGAAGAGCAACTTGATGAATATTACACTCCGTTCAGCTGCAGCCTCATTTTTTTTTCCATTTCAAGCTATTTCAGTACTGTATAAGAACAGATGAAACATTATGGGCCACAATATTAATGCAGCTTTGAATCCATGCTTCCAAAATTGCCTTTTTGTTGGCAATATATGTGAATGGAATGTTATTACTTTATAGTATATATTCATACATGTCTTAGTGAAAGGTATAAGTGACACAATTTGCATATGTCTTATAGAGATATACAACTGCTTCTCTCTTAAAGAAGTTAAAATCGTAAAACAGTTGTTTTACCCAAATGTTTGTAATGAAGGTCAAATGGGGGGGGGGGTTGATTTTAATATATTGTTGATGTTTTTCCATTTGACATTTTTTGAGTTAGTCAAGATGAAAATGTGAAGATTTTGTCTAACTTCCTATTGGACTGGGGAAAATATTTCAGATATGGAAGACTACATAATGCATTGTGGTTCAAACCCTTCCACAGAAAAATGTAGTTGGGATTATTAACTGCATACACACATAGGATGGATTCTGCTCTTATAGAATTTCTATCTCCATTTATGCTAATATATTTTATGATGTTTTAATATTTATTGTAACCTACAATGATAAATTAAACTCTGGGCTTGCTGATCAGAAGGTCGGGGGTTCGAATCCCTGCAACGGGGTGAGCTCCTGTTGCTCGGTCCCAGCTCCTGCCAACCTAGCAGTTCGAAAGCACGTCAAAGTGCAAGTAGATAAATAGGTACCACTACAGTGGGAAGGTAAACGGCATTTCCGTGTGCTGCTCTGGTTCGCCAGAAGCAGCTTTGTCATGCTGGCCACATGACTTGGAAGCTGTACGCCGGCTCCCTCGGCCAATAACGCGAAATGAGCGCCGCAACTCCAGAGTCGGTCACAACTAGACCTAATGGTCTAGTTATACCTTATATATATGATAAATTAAGGTATAACAACAAGAACCACCACCACCACCACAAAACAAATAGTTATTTATAGTGCTTAAATTAAATCTAGTGTTAAATAAATGGTTCACCTACACCACAATCCACACATACTTTCTTGAGAATAACCCACGGGACTGTAAAGGGATGGTCTTCTCAGTACACACGCATAACGTTGAACTACCAAGATACATTTTCTATATACGTTCGGAAGTGATTAATAAAACAAAGTTGCATAACTCTTTTTTCTATGGGCAGGAACAAGTCTGAGTGAAAGAAGGATGGGCATTCCTTCTGGTATTGTTTCTGCTCAAGTTCACCTTCCTCCATGTGCTTTTTCAACACACACCATCACAAGTTTAAAAAGGGCTTAGGGATTTAACTTGCTCCAAAAAGGTTTCCATTCTCCCAACATACATAGCTTTTGATGAAAAACTCCCCCTTTTATTAAACCCCACAGCAACTTTAAGACAGAAACAAAGAACTCTTCTCAGTATGAGCATTGAAACTCAAGCGGAATCCTTCCTTTATAAGCTTTAGTCATTTGAACTTATTCATGGTAGTCACTGCCTGGAGAACATGCAGTGATAGTTCTGTCAAAGCTGGATGAGTAGGAATTAGATTTGCCATATTGACCAGATAGAAGAATATTGTCCTGGTTCTAGATGAGCCACTCAGTGTTTATTTGGGACATTTATTAGTACAGATTCCAAGGTTTCAATTATTATTAAGTGACTATCCCCTACAGAAAAATGTGCAGACAATATTATGCCAAATTTTTAGTAGAAAGCAACCTCTGTGCCTTACAATGAAAGAATGGCTCACAGGGCCATTCCTTGTACTTAGCACAAGATAGAATCTATTTCTTTTTTCTTTTTACTTTCCTCTTATTGATCAAATTGATTTCTCTTTTTCTAATTGTAATGGACAGAATTTTATGTGGTGTGAAATCAAGATTTAGCAACTAACCTTCCAAGAAATTGATAGAAAATGGCTTCAGTTTTACATTTGATGTCTATGAAGAGACTTTATTTTATTCCAAACTGTACAACGGGGGTGCTTTGCTTCAAGATTTGGGACAATAGCAAGAAGCTCCTCTCACACTTGCAGCTTTAGCTGTGGCTGATCTTCAATTATCAGCCTTATATAAAGCAGGAAGTCAAAATAAAACAACCCATATGCTCTTGCATATGTCTTTTTTCCTGCTCACACTCTTTCTTTCTTTCTTTCTTTCTTTCTTTTAAACAAATTTTATTAAATTTTATTTAAAAATTTACTTTTACTTTTACTTTTTCCCAGCCAATATGAAGAGGATTTTGGTCTGTGAGGTTGAGGTAGGCTTCAACCAGCATCTCATGCAGAAGCTCATGCAGTGTTCAATGCAGTGTTCAATGCAAGTTTATAGTTTTCTCATCATCATCGTAAGATGCGCTATTTAAATGAAGGCTGATGGCCACACCACTTCATTCAGAGCAAATTCAAACACACATTTGGCATGAGAAAAGCTAACCAAATTCTCTCTCCAGATGCCTCGGTGCCTGGGCTGGAGCTACCTCAGACTGGTGAAGTGGAACACAGACTGTGGATTCCCTTAACATTGCATGAAGTGCAGATATGGAGTTCTGTGCTGCTTTAGAGCAAGCAAAGCAGTGACAATATGGCACAACATTGGTCACAACAGAGCATCAGGCATGTTATTAAAAACAATCATGGATAAAAGCAGCCATTCTTTCTAGGTTGTTGTTGTTTAGTCATTTAGTCGTGTCTGACTCTTCGTGACCCCATGGACCATAGCACGCCAGGCATTCCTGTCTTCCACTGCCTCCCGCAGTTTGGTCAGACTCATGTTGGTGGCTTCGAGAAAACTGTCCAACCATCTTGTCCTCTGTCGTTCCCTTCTCCTTGTGCCCTCCATCTTTCCCAACACCAGGGTCTTTTCCAGGGAGTCTTCTCTCCTCGTGAGGTGGCCAAAGTATTGGAGCCTCAGCTTCAGGATCTGTCCTTCCAATAAGCACTCAGGGCTGATTTCCTTTCTTTCTAGGTTACGAGCAGCTAATAAGTTAAAGACTTAAGGTATAGCATACACTCTGCAAGTGTGCTGCAGAGGTTAGGGTTGCCATATTTCAAGAAGTAAAAATGGTAGCATGCAGGCCTCGGGCAAAGTGGCGGCTTCCACTTCTGGGGCACAGTTATAAATAAATAAATAAAAAGCCCCACCCCCACCCAACCTCAGACATTTCCTATGAAATGCAAAAATCCCTTCCAGGTGGAGATGTCACTGCACCAAAAGAGGACCCCTAGTTGTGGTTAGAGTGCTGGACTAGACCCCGGGAGACCAGGGTTCAAATCGCCACTTAGCCATGAAGCTCACTGGGTGGCTTTGGGCCAGTCACTCACTCTCCACCTAACCTACCTCACACGGGAGTAGGATAGAAATGTAGGCCACCTTTAGCTCCTTGGAGGGAATTTGGGAAATAAATGTAATAAATAAATAATGATAAGTAATGTACAATAAGTTCAGAAAAGGCTCACCTATCCTGAAAAGGCTGCAAAAATGTGTTCAGAAGCAGATACAGTGGAACCTCAGTTGTCGAACACTTCGGAAGTCAAACATCCGGCTTCATGCCTCGGAAGTTGAATGGCTTCCAAAGTGTGTTTATCCATTTAGTCGATGGATTTTGCCGACCAGCAATTGCACCTCAGTTGTCGAACGTTTCAGAACTTGAACGGTCTTCCGGAATGGATTACACTCGACAATTGAGGTTCCACTGTATATGCTGCTGGATACCAATTGTTGATTTGGAACAGTCAAAGAGGGCTATACCTTCCATGTCCTGCTGGTGGGCTTTATGGAGGCATCTGGTTGGCTTCTGGAGTGATCCAAGAGACCTGCTTTTGTTTCATTTTGTCTTTGGCAAAGCAGTACTACAGTGAGAATTACAAATACAGCACTCTCATTTAGTCCCCACTCCTCCTGACCCTACATTCTGGTCAGATAAGGTAATCTGGAGTAAATCATAATGTTTGCTCACACTACTAACTTGGTGTAGGAAAAAAGGGGGGGGGCTGCTTGAGTGTAAGTATTATATCCAGCTGTCTATTTTGGAGAACAATATGTCTAAGGGAGACATAAGACAAAACACATGTGAAGAGCCAGCCATCATAGATGTTCCTCATATTGTTGTTGTTTAGTCGTTTAGTCATGTCCGACTCTTTGTGACCCCATGGACCAGAGCACGCCAGGCACTCCTGTCTTGCACTGCCTCCCGCAGTTTGGTCAAACTCATGTTCGTAGCTTCGAGAACACTGTCCAACCATCTCGTCCTCTGTCGTCCCCTTCTCCTAGTGCCCTCAATCTTTCCCAACTCCATGGCAAATTTGCATATATATTTTTTGCCCATCTAATATTAGGAATGGAGTGATTGAAAGATTTTTGGTTATCCCTAGTGACATAGTGAGTTAGTGAGAGAGAGAGATATAAAAATATATATAGAAGAAGAGTTTGGATTTGATATCCCGCTTTATCACTACCCGAAAGAGTCTCAAAGCGGCTAACAATCTCCTTTCGCTTCCTCCCCCACAACAGACACCCTGTGAGGTGAGTGGGGCTGAGAGATTTCAGATAAGTGTGACTAGCCCAAGGTCACCCAGCAGCTGCATGTGGAGGAGCGGAGACGCGAACCCGGTTCCCCAGATTAGGAGTCTACTGCTCTTAACCACTACACCACACTGGCTCTCAGACTTCACATGTGATGAAAATGTTCTGTTTCTACTCTAAAGTGGCTGCTAGCCCTTCTTATCACAATACACTTGGCTTTATGCATTGTTGTATCTCTTCAATGGTCAGTCAACGTATCTAAGATTAACACCTATAAATGATGCAAAATATGCTTTGAAAATGATAGGATAAAAAAATCGAAAGAGGGAGGACATCTATATAGTCTCTCTCTCTCTCTCTGCAGAGTTAAGAATCTCTAGATGACATCGCTGTCATTTATCTTTCATGGTACATTAATATTTTGATCAAAACCTGCCATATCTTGGAGATTTACTATTCATAATTCTGTGGGATAATAAAGTTAATGAAAGTGGGACCATCCAGACTGAAAACTGAATAGATAACAGGAATTTGACTTAATGATGGGATTAGATGTGACTTTTATTTAGGGATCAAGTTTCATTATAGCTTCATGAACTGACTGATAAATATTTCTTACATGGATAAGGTCATAATCATTCCCCGCCCCAATCTTCCAATTGTTCTCTGCTGAAGATACAGTTGATATGAAAGATGTGTTCAGAAACAGGAAATGATTAGTTCACTTCCCCTTTTCTCCTTTTCCTTCTTAAAAGTTTGTGATAAAAGTTGAAAACTGAGTGGCAATGTAAAAAACTTTTTGTAAAATATTTACTATTTTAAAGTAGCTAATTTGGCCAGCACTAAATCAAGTGGGAAGAGAAATTTTATTCCCCTAATGTAATGATGTGATAGTCAAAGTGAAAGGAGAGGCTTTGAATAAGGACATACCTTTCTTAAAGTTCTTAGATTTAGTGGATCATAAAAGGCAGCAGGACAACATATACTCAGAGGGTTATTGAAAGATCTAAGGATTCCTGCAGACTAAACTTCTGTAGAACTATTAATAAAGATACCTCTGTAGGTAAAATATATAGAAGATTAAAAGGATCAATAGATGAAGGAAAATGTATTTGACTGTATTTAATTTCCATATCCAACAAATTAAAGTATAAATCAAACATTGTGCTAATATTAACAGGAGAAATACAGTAGCTTAATTCTTTAATGGCAGATAATATTTGCCATTTTATGTGTATTTTTATTTTTATGCTGAAGATGTTTAAGAGTGCTTTCAGTATAAATAGGCAGCTAAATAATGCTTCTAAACTTGCTTATAGTTTGTGTGCTTTATATAACTGTGCACCCAACTATGCCCTTAAGCAAGCAGATGAGAACTACTGACCTTAAAATATATGCAAAAAAGAATGCAGTGATGTTGGTGGAGAATGAAAGTGCACCTGGGAGGCTCATTTCCCTGGTTTTGGTGGTGTGGGCTTTCTCTGCCAAAGCACAAGATACTCCTGGATTTGACTTTAATCTGTCCTGAATGTCCAAAAGGAATTCAAATCTGGATTTTTATAACCTAGTCTGACTCAAAATATTACACCATACTCACCTTGACATAGCCATTCAAAGTCAAGTTGTTCGTCATGGTGCCTGCATTGCCACCCTCTGCAAGTATGTTGAGTGGCCAGCCTTCTTCCCAACACTGGAAGTGCAGAAGTGGGCAGGAATCATTCCAACATACCTGCTTCCTCCCCAGCTTCAAGTTAGGAGGTAAGAAGACGGAGGATCTTTTGGCCACCTCATTGCTAAGGTGTCTTGGGTACCGTGGCCACAGGGCAGCCAAATAGGAAGGTCCTTTTCATCCTTTTCTGCAGGGAATTTTAACTGGGTGCTTCCATGGCTCCTGAGGCTGAGACACCCACCAACACCTCATTTTGGAACAGGGAAATTAGCCTGCTCCCTGTTACCCCTCCCTGCAGAAAAGCAAGCTTTAAAATATAGGTGAACATTTTATTTAAAAACATTTGCATCCTTCCTGAAATTTATGTTAGGAGAGGTTTAGATTATTCTCTTCTTCTTCAGAATATAAATATGCCTTCCTGGAATGGGATCTCATATAACACTCTGTGCACCCAGGCATGTTGGGAAGGGGAAGAGAGTTTTATACAGCGTGATGTACACTGTAGTTCTGCAATATATTTAAATGTCTGAGGGTGGGGGTGGGGGGCAGAACACATATAGTGTCTTCCCGGGGACTTATTTTGCAGCCATTTACCACTGACATCTTTAATCTCTTTTTCAGAACCGATGGACCCATTCACATTCAAAGCAGCCACACTCCTGGATGTGTGGACAGTCATTTGAATTAGGCACTCACAAATCCATTAATCTTAAAACATCCATTTGCTCCTTTTCTTTACAATTAATTAATGGATTACCACCCCTTTGCTACTTTACAGGTTTAACCAAAAACGGAGAAAATATTAAGTTAATCTTACTAAGATAAAGGGATTCATCTTTTTAAAAAATAAATTGTGTTGTCTTTGATATAAGGTGAACAAATATATCCTCCAATTTGTGAGGAATTGTCCTTCAAGATTTACATCTAGGCCTATTATATTTGAGAAGGCAAAGCAGTGTGCAAGGAGCAAGCTATGAGGGGTCCTATGAAGACACCTGCTTTGACTCCTCCACCCTATGATTCCTCCAACTATTTCCAAGAAACAGAGGAGTGGCAGCCAAAAGAAAGAAATGAGATTGCAGGCAGGCAAAAAAAATGTCTCAATCAGTCTAATTCAGAAAGACCAGGTGTCCTCAAATATACTCCAATATACCCATGTGTGTGTGTGTACATGCACATATGCCATACCTAGCTCACTTGTATTGTGTCTATTGTAGGGCATTTCCAGACACCCTGCTTGTTGCATATTCATAATTATTTGTGCTCATGATGCTATCAGGGCATTCACCCATGACTCAGTTTTCAATACTGTGCATATTCTGCAACTTCCTGCTGACATCCTGTAACTTATTATCCCACAGATGTTCTGGTTTATTTCTGTACCACTTTTGTTGTGCTATGGTCCCTCCCAGCAGCAACAATGTGAAAGCATTGAGAAATGATCCCAGAACAAACTACAGTATTAAAAACATGTTACAGACTATGCCCACAATAACACTCCAAGTTAGGTGGCCTCTATTAAGAACAGTCCAGTTCAAGAACAATTTGGTTTACAAAATCTACAAAACTGGAAATAGTGTCCCGCTTTGCGGACTTTACCTCAGTCTAAGAATGGAATCCGAATGGTGGAAGGGCACCGGCGGCGGTATGCCTCATTAGGGAAAGCATGCCTCAGTTTAAGAACGGTTTCGGTTTAAGAACGGACTTCTGGAACGGATTAAGTTCGTAAACCGAGGTACCACTGTAATAGTTGCCTTTCAAATGACATAGGAGGAAAAGAATCTCATAACCTTCAAAAAATTACTGGAAATGGGGAGAAGAGCATCTAGGCAGAAACATTCTATAGCAGTTACCGTTTAGCCAGATTTATAGATTCAAATTCCTCCTTGTGCCATCACAACAAATAGTAGCCCACTTCCCTTCAGCTGCAAAACAACAAATAGGGATGGTACAATTCTGCCTAGCAATATGTACATTAAATCTCACTTGTCAGAATTGGCTCTTAATCCTCTATTTGCTAGCTAACATGAAAATTTACATTTTAATTATGTCTCTCTCTCATTGGCTGCAAGTGTCCAAATGAGAATTTCCAATTTAGATGCAATACAGAAAGAGGTAGCAGTGCAGCATAGGACTAGCAACAGCTGATGTCTTTCAAAAGTGTGATACAAAACACTAGTTGAAGAAGAGTATTATATTTTCCAAAGGCTTTGGAAGTAGTGTGACTCAATCATGTTACTGGTGTAGAGGGTGGATGGGTAGAAAATGAATTATATTTTTAGCCCTTGTTAATTTTGCAAGCCAATTAATGCTAGTACATACCATGCTAATTCCTGGGCAACTCACCAATGACAATTCAGTCATTTGGTCAGGGTTCAGATTTGTTCATCAACAACCTAGTGAGACAAGGAGTAAAACAACCAGTGATGAAATACATAATGGCCTTTGATAAAAACCACAGACTCATGGGTCTAATGGAAATAAATAAATCAGTTTATCAGTGCACAATGTTGTCTTCTCCATGTAGGTAAGATCTCATTGTGCTGATTGCATGATGTGTTTTTTTTCTAATCTAGGATGCCAAAATCTCATACAGCAGTTAGAGAACTCCAACACAAAGTTCCAAGCAACTTATACAGAAATGACACACAGTTATACATTTCATCCATTTTGATCCATCATTGCTGCTTCAAGGTTACTCTTAACTGTTCTTTCTGCATACCTGGTAGGGTTCACAATAACAGCCCCCATTCTAATCAGTTTAAAGGGTGCTTCTCATTTTATATTTTATGCTTAAGTACAGATGCTAAAGTAAAAAATACATGTGTGTCTCACTATCCAAAGTTACCACAAACACATTTAAATGGCTACATCACTTGATAAAATATATGGGGGAAATGGACTTAGTTCTTTCCCATTTATGCTTTAATGGCTATTGCCAAAAAAGCAGCAACTTACATCTTTCTATGCTATTCTCAGCTGATAGAAGGTAAAGATTTTGTGTTTTCACTGTGAGGAACCATATTACCATGGCAGAGCACAATGTAGTAGGCAGCATGATGTTTAATCATTGGCATTTCCAGTTAAAGGAACATCAAGTAGCTGGATTAGGAAAGTCTTGTGCTTGGAACTTGGAGAGCTGCTGCTATTTGGTGTAGGTGGGTTAATAGGCAGCTTCGAATGCTAGGTCAGCCCTTGAAATTAGTTTGCAGGCTTGTTAATTGTCGAGAAAACACCACATGTGGACAATTCAAATATCTCTGCTACTTATATGGGGGAATTATTCCCATCAAATCTTCCACCACATGTGAAGGATTGTAAAAGCTACTGTGGAAACTTGTGGGGGGGAATTCACTAACTTGCCTTACCTTTCTTTCTTACTCCTACCAACTACATCTGATGCAATCCCTTATTCCCTTGTACTGTACATAATAACTAGGGGTGAAATTTAACACTGCACTCTTCTAGTCATTCCATCTGTGCAAGCATTTCAGCTTGCCAAGGCAGAGAGATCATCCACTTGCTGTTTGGAAGTGGGGGTTCTCCTGATCTCCCACAGCATTTTCCTGAAGACACACAACTTCCTGATTTCAACTGCTTATAGCTGACAAAACTGGCTTCAGCTACTTTGCATGACTGCTACAGATGCCTTTCTCTCCCTCTAAACCCTCCCCACTTCAATCATTTCAGCTCTTCATCGTGTCATGACCCTTGCACTGTACAACAGAGGACGTGAGGAGGTGGGGTAGTAAACCTCCTCAAGGTGAGAGCCACAAGTACCTTATTTACCCAGAGGAAACAGTCCAGCCCTGCCAGAATTTTCTGACTCAGAGAATGAGTCCCTGACAGAACCTCTATCTCCCAAAAAGCCAAAGACAGCAAAATAATGTATGAGTCCTTTAAACACCCACCCACTCAAGCTCAAGGGACCTTGCTTCACTGACCTGGTTATAAGACTTGTTGGATCTATTTCTCTGCAGCGGTAACATCTTCTGTAGCTGCCTGGAGAGAATGCTTTAACCTCTTGGAGCTGTCCAAGGTTCTGTTCTGATCTCCTCTCTGTTTCACTGCCTGAACACAGGCTGCTTCCCTTGTGAGCCTCACAGCTCTGAATTCTTCACCGGCTCCTCTACCAGCAATCTTCCTAGCTCCAGCTGTTCACCTTTGTTTTATTCATTTTTACTCTGCAGATTCATCTGACAGAGCCGTGCCTTGCCTTTTATTCCCTCCATCCTTAAGGCTCCATCCAATCTTAAGCTACTCTCTTTATTGGACCTATAAATAAAGTCTAAGGAAAGTAAGCAAAGTATCCACCCCTGAGCATTCTGTTTAAAAACTTCTGCCCAATTTAAAAACAGAATATTTCTAATGTTACACTAGCATAACTGTTAACACCTGTATTAGCTCTGAGGTTTCCTGGCTGGTTGCCAGCTGAAGACCACACATGTGTTGTCTTTAGTCTAAGACCTGCTTGGTGATCAAATAATATTAAATCAGAAACACTGTATTATGGCTTCATGTGAAAACAAACATTTCACAAAAAGCAGGGGTTGTCCCATAAGCACTGGAGAGCAGGTCTATGCACCTGTACCTAATCCTGACCCACTCACATGGAAGTCTACACTTCAGCAGCTGTTTGCACATTAGGTAAAGGTAAAGGGACTCCTGACCATTAGGTCCAGTCGTGACCGACTCTGGGGTTGCGCGCTCATCTCGCATTATTGGCCGAGGGAGCCGGCGTATAGCTTCCAGTCCATGTGGCCAGCAAGACAAAGCCGCTTCTGGCAAACCAGAGCAGCACATGGAAATGCCGTTTACCTTCCCGCTATAGCGGTTCCTATTTACCTACTTGCATTTTGGCGTGCTTTCGAACTGCTAGGTTGGCAGGAGCTGGGACCGAGGAACAGGAGCTCACCCCGTCGCAGGGATTCGAACCACCAACCTTCTGATCAGCAAGCCCTAGGTTCAGTGGTTTAACCACAGCACCACCTGGGTCCCTTGTTTGCACATTAAGCTTTTTTTAAATTCTCAAATAACCACGCTATTTACAGGTAGGTAGCCATGTTGGTCTGTCATTGTTGAAACAAAATAAAAAAAATCTTTCCAGTAGCACCTTAGAGACCAACTAAGTTAGTCATAGTTGGTCTCTAAGGTGCTACTGGAAGGAATTTTTTTATTTTGTTTCGAAAACCACACTAGCATGTGTTTAGAGGAAGGGCCAGGAACCCTGGAGCCCCACAACTCATTTGCACAGGATATCCTTTTCACACAATTAATGTGTGTAGGGGGTTGTGGTTTTAGCAAACTTACCCCTTTGGGGAAAGGAATGTTGCAACAGGGGATAGAGAGGACAGCAGCATGGATAGAGTCCTTTTCATCAGAAACATGTGCTGCCCACCTCTTTTTGCCAATTGGGCGGAAAAGAGACAGTGTTGTCTTAACTAAGCTCCAGTGTGGTGTCACTTCTAGACAGCCACATGGTCCCCAATCAAGCCTGACTATACATGCTTCCATGTCTGGCCCATCAGCCAGCTATCTTGACCTCATCTGCTTAGTGCACTCTCTCTCTCTCCTCTCTCTCTCTTTTCATTTTGCTGCATTTGATCCAAACTTCTTTGCATCTCCATCTGCTTTCATCTCCCTACATACCATTTGCAGCCTCCTTTTGTGGATGTTTGGCTCTGAAGACTTTCATTTGGAATATACCGTGTTATGCTTTGACTCTCTGGCAAACTGCTCCTAGATCTCTCTGGCAATGCAGCCATGCCCCCATCACCACCACTCACCACCCAACCAATCTCCTGCCAGTGTCTGTTTGTTTTAGTTCAAATTCACTTTAGCTGCCTATGGACCATTACTGTGAGTTCCTATATGATTCCATTGACTGCATTTTTTCTCTCTCTATATGGATCAGAATACTTATGGCAGCACTATGTATTATAACTTCTCTGGGAAATACCAGCACTATGTCTTTGTTTTCAGCAGTAAAATGTATAGTATGAAAGCAAAACATATAGTAACACATAGGATCCAACTCCTAGGGGACAAGATCCCTTCTGTCCCCTGATAAAATATTTGAAGGGGCTGGGCCATTCAAATGGTGTGTGTGCACTGCCCCTTGTGATCAATTATTTGGGGTGGGGCTTACCTCCCTCCCTATTTTATTCAAGTTGGCACTCCTGTAGTAACACATGAATATACATGGGTGCTACCTGCATTCTTGAAATGTGTCTACTCACCATATATATATATGGTAACCACATTTCCCGGGACCCAGGTGGTGCTGTGGGTTAAACCACAGAGTCTAGGGCTTGCTGATCAGAAGGTCGGTGGTTCGAATCCCTGCAACGGGGTGAGCTCCCGTTGCTCGGTCCCAGCTTCTGCCCACCTAGCAGTTCGAAAGCTCCGGCGGGAAGGTAAACAGCGTTTCCGTGCACTGCTCTGGTTCGCCAGAAGCAGCTTTGTCATGCTGGCCACATGACCTGGAAGCTGTCTGCAGACAAACGCCGGCTCCCTCGGCCTCTAGAGCGAGATGAGTGCCACAACCCCAGAGTCGGACACGACTGGACTTGATGGTCAGGGGCCCCTTTACCTTTTAACCACATTTCCCATGGAAATCCTCTTGATCAAGATTAGGAAACTGAGCTACAAAACTGGAATTCCTCCTGTGGGTTTTGCATAAGTATACTCATGCTGTTGCAATAGTGCAATGTGTCAGTGTGCCATGTAACAACACCACAATTTGTACTGATGCCCTGACACAGCAGCTTTGCAACCAATCTGTTACGCGGGCACACGAGCTCATAAGATCAGGTTGTTAGTCGGTATCACATGGGGCGCTTTTATTTCAAAGCTCTTCGGTTTCCACCAAAGGCTTCGGAAACCGTATCAAAATATATTTATTACCCATGTTTTCTCTGCTGAAAAAGGCTTTAGTAATATCTCTGAAGCACGGTTCAACACTTACATTGCCAGATATAAACTGTCATGCATAAGCTTACTCACTTGAGGTAAGCAATTCTCTATCTCCCCCCTCCCACTCACATGAATAAAATATGTTTATTTTCCCCATGCAATGGTAAAAGAAAGGTGATCAGATATTTATAGTGTGTCTCCCGGGCACACTCCTGGAATGTTCATAACAATTTTGCAAGGCTGAATAATTCCATACAAACACCGAGCCTGACTATACAAATGCTGCTCAACATAAAATATATCAGCTTGTGCTGGTGCTCTTAAGGCTCCTATAAACACACAAATCCTTGAGAAAATTGGTGGTATAACAATGGTGGCATGGGCTCCTCCTGGGTGCCCATTAGCATGCTCTCTCTGCATGGTAATAGTCATTGCTTTTTCATGAAACACTAGGATGTTACATTTCCCAGCTTTGGGGGATTAAAACCAGAATACCATTGTTATGATCACACAGTGCTATCACTATGGTGCTATTGGCACTGGTGGGAATAAACCTTTAAATTTCCACGGTAGTAATTACTGACAAAAGTGATAGCTTGATTGATTAAACCCCCAAAATATACCAGTTGCATTCCCCTAGTGCATACGGAATTTAATTATGACTGTGGGAACTTAGTGTCAGGGTCACATTTAAGTCTGTCACAAAAACAAGAAGTTTAGTTAGCTGAGGACCTAAAGTTTGCAATACATTGTGGTGATCAAGTGTATAATTTGGAGCACAAGAATGACACGTTTAAAATAAGTCAAGCTAGATACTATACAATTGTCATTTGGCTGATAATGTTTGGAATTTGGTTTCTCCCACAAAGCAATATGTGATGGAGTGTTAAGACAGCCTTGTATATTCATTTGGGAACATTAGTAAGAGAATGTGGCAGAGATGTGGAATGGTCCGCTCCTCTCTTCTATACACATAGCTGCCAGGTGGAATGAAAGTTCTTTTGGGACATCTTAGGATCTGCAATATGGAGCTGGGAACTGGGTAACAGCTTTACAAAACATTTGGGTACCTGTTTGTCATTCCTGTTCATGTTTTTCTCTGCTATAGCACGAGGAAGTGCTTTAGCTCAGTGGCATATCATCTGCTTTACATGCAAAAGGTTATAGGCTCAATTCCCAGCATCTTTAAGTAGAGTGGTATATAAACGACTAAGTAAATAATAAATACATATATTTGAATTTTATGGCTTTTCCAAGTTAGTTGCACAATGCAAAGCTACTGATATGAACTATAATTGTTGTCCACCATCAAAGAAAAGGCATGCAAATGCCTCCATCCCCAGCCTGTTTTTGACAACTGAAACACTTATTGCATTTTGTATTCAGTGAGACTATGGAACCCTTAATATTTAATATTAATAATAATATTAATAATTATTATTTTTAATTTGTACCCCTCCCCCCAGCCGGAGCCGGGCTCAGAGCGTCTAACAGCATATAAATAATACAATACACATAAAAACAAGCAATCAGTCAATTAAAATGCATCCCAAAATTAATTCAAATAAATTAAAATTGAAGTTAAAACTGAACAAATGATAATCCTCAGGTTAAAACTGAAAGCGGTTAATACTCGCCAGGACCAACTGTTTCCACTGATATTATAAGGACCTGTGAGTGGGCTGGGCCTTTGTGCTTGTTCTTATATAAAGAGAAAATGAGTCAGACTGAATCCTGACCAAAGGCCTGGCGGAACAGCTCCGTCTTGCAGTAAAAATGGTGATGAAAATGCATTTAAAACAGTGTACCAAAATGATCCCTCATGCACAAGGACTTCCAGGTTCATCTCCATCCATGATGCTCATGCATACCCAACTGAAGTGACTGGATTAGTCTTCTGATGGAAGTGAAGATGAACATCTGCTTGCTGGGCCATCAGTTGTTATGTGTGACAAATAGCCAATAGCTGCATTTGGTCTGGGATCAATTATTTCATTAAATGTGTTGGGGAAATCCAACATGTGTTTCTCGGATTGCATCCACCAAAACTGAACTGTGCCTCACCTCTGTCTCACCACCACCATCTTCAGTGTTCAGTACAAACACAACAACTTTTACCAAGTAAGCAGCGGTTGATCTCTGAATTCTTTGGGAGAGTGGATTTTACAGTTGCTACATCTAGGAAAATTATAAATATATGTGCCATCTTTCATCTTTCCAGAGTACATCTAACGTGGTTAGAATTTAAATATATCATAATATTAGTAAGAAACGTTTTTTGTTATATATTTAGAGAACTTGCAGAGAAGATATAATTATGCACTTTCACTGCTGGAGCCTTGAATCATAAGTGTCAGGTCATTATTTGTGCCATTTCAGCGGAGGAGGACAGTGGAAAAGGAAGATACTATCTGGGAAATCTTAATGGGGTGTTATTAGGAACATTATCCTTTTCAATTTATGTAGCAATGTTTTTAAGCAATATTTTCTACGCTACTGAATCGAGGCAACACTTCTTATAAAGCAAAAAATGTAATGTGAGGGTGAGGACCTGTAGCATCCAGATGTTGCTTGACTGCAGATCTTATCCTTGACCATTGGCCTTGCTGGCCAGTGCTGTTGGATGTTGAAGCCCAACAACATCTGAAGGGTCACAGGTTCCACTCCCCTGATGTAAAGCGTAACATTGTGGGAAATGCTGTTATGGGCCTTAAATTATAAAGTATTTCCAACTTCTAATAGCCAACTTCACGTGTCTCAATTCAGCATCAAGTAAATGCATTGTCTGGGGAATGGGAGAGAGTGCACTGACTCCACCTTTCAGCTGCCATTTGCATCAACCTCCACAAGTTGAGAACGACAGCTTGAAGCAGGTTACCGTAGCTCCTGTACCAATGAAGATTCCCTATGTATTTTGGAATCCTGAAGAATGCCTAGAAAGAAACACTGCAATATACTATTAATATACTTGGAGAAGGAACTGGCAAACCACTCCAGTATTTTGCCAAGAAAACTCCATGGGCATAAAAAAGGAGTAGCTTTGATAAGAAAGTGAGAGCTTCCAAGGCATGCTCTAGTTCATGGGGTCACGGAGAGTCGAGCACGACTAAGATGACTAAACAACAACAACAACAACAAATACTAGTTATTACCAAAGGGTGAAGTTGATGTGTGCACTTTGCTTTCTCAACCTGGGCAACATTTACTGCCCAGTGCTAAAGAAATGTGGTGTTAGCCAGGAGAACGACTTGAATTACAGAGTAAGTGCTAAGTCTGCATCTTCTTCCCTTTTAATAGAAGGCTATGTATATAGTAGCAGGAGTTTGCATTGCCATTATTAAAATGTGTCTTCATAAATGCCACAACTTGTCACAAAAAAATTAATGGATAATTGTTTGTGGTCATGTGTTACATTTATATGGATGCCCCTCAGGCCCAACAAAGACAATGTATTAATCCACTTCATAAACAAAGCCACTGTCACAATTGTATCTTTGTTCATTTATTTTCTCTACGGGTGGAGGAATGAATGCATTATAAAAACACAGTGAAAGACAACACATTTACAGCCAAAAGTTGTAAAACAAGTTAAGTTTAACTGCCCAATTTTAGACAGCAAAACAAGGCAACACAGAAGAAGGCTTTTATAACTTTTTCCTCAGTTCCCCACCCTCTCCATACTTTGTAAAGGGAAAACACTGCCTTGGGATAAGATTATAACATGAAAAAGTAAAGGGTGGATGGTTTCCTCTATAGGAAAAAAAATGAGAATCAATCTAAAATGAGAAAATCAGCTTAGTATTGCACTCACAGTCATTTTGGAATGCATTTGGACAGTTCCATAAAACCACAAAATACAATATGGTGCCAAAAGTTAATTGTGAAAGATTATATCACAGAGAAGGTAAACACAAGAACCACAATCCAGCCAGGGTTAGGTACTTTTGAGTCTCATTGGTTTTAATGGGAGACTCAAACCATTTACTAAAAGCTTCTCTGTTGAAATATATGGGATTTCATATTTGCTGCCATGTCCCTTATATCCTTCTTCCATCTTTTACAGAGAAACAGCCCCTAAAATTATTGGAATGTAAATAAATAACTGCCTTTTGTGATCATTCTGTTTCCATTGTATTTTTGTGCATGTGTGTGTGTGTGTGTGTGTGTGTGTGTGTGTGTGCATGTGTGTGTTCACATCTATATCTCAGTTCTCTCTGCACATGATGGTTGCAACAATAACAACCACAAAGAAATAAAATATGAAAAGCTATCAATAAAGTAACAGCCCAATCAATACCCAATAAAACGATTGAAAGAATCAGATCAAGTGCGAGGCTGAAGTTTTGTCTGAATAAAAATATATTTATTTATTATTTGGAACATTTCCCTGCCTTTCATCAGAAAGTCTTGGAGCAGATTACAAAATAATAAAACAATTCAGTACAACAAATCAGTAGTCAAAAGCAGCAAAAAAAAAATTCATCCTAATGAGTATGAAATCAGTCAGCATGTTGGCAAAAGATTGTTGTTGTTGTTGTTGTTGTTTAGTCGTTTAGTTGTGTCCGACTCTTCATGACCCCATGGACCAGAGCACACCAGGCACTCCTCTAAAAGATTATTAGAAATGGGATTGGATGGGCCTCGCTAGGAAGAGCGTGCTGGAGTAACTAAGTGTGTCTGGACAGACAGAAGATCCTCTCCCAAACATATAAAAGTTTGGGGATGTATGGGGGAAAGGTTGTTCTTTGGGTAACCAAGTCCCAAGGCAATTAGATCAGTTTCTACAAATGAGTCAAAGGTCTCCAGTAAAAATATAATTACTAGACCTTCGACTCATTCCAGAAACTGACTCATGCTCATTGAAGCTGTTATAACATAAGAGTCACAGGGTTATTCTAACCAATCTCAGTCAACACTATCAACCTTTGTGCCCAAATTCATGAGAAAGAAGCAAAATACAATTGCTGGATAAAATAAGGGCCACAACTTCTATTAGCACAAAAGACTGACTGACACAAGAGCTTGCTTATCACTTCCCAATTTGGAACAGGATGAGCAAAACCCTTCTTCTGGTTAGACTGGTCATACCTTTGAAGCTGAGAAAAGTCCTAGTTTATCTCTATCTAGGCCCACAACTTCGGTGTATGCTCCAGCATCAATCTTGTTATCAGTCTTGTTACCTATCCTATTCAAAGGCCTGAGGATGCACATTTTGTTGTATTGTTGTATTGACTATAATGCTTGTTCAGAAGGAAATCCCACTCCCCAAAAAAGGACTTCATAAATTTCCATTAATTCAGTGGTGGTGCATACATGTGTCTAGAATTGCCAGTGGCTTACCTCAAACCATGATGATGACTGCAATCAATGGTATGTGTTCAATGTAGCACTAAGGGAAAAGTTTTGTGAATGCAAGGATTATTGCTTGCCTGACAGAACCATCTCCCCTCCCCCCCATGTGCTATTGTGATTCTCTTTACACACCAGAGCAGATTTGGAGAGTGTATGGGGCCAGGGGGGATACCAAATTCCAGATAGGGCATACCTTTTGACCAGCAGTTGACAATATAAAGGATACGAGAAGGTTGAAAATAAGGTGAAGGTATTATTGTATATGAAGCTAATTAAGATGAACTTAGATAGAACTGTCATGGAATGCTGGGTGGGAAGTCCAAAAGAATTACTGTATAACAGGCATGTCCAACAGGTAGATTGTGATCTACCGGTAGATCACTGGACGTCTGTGGTAGATCACTGGTAGATCATTGGGTCCCCCCAAAGAAGCTGAACAACTGTGGTTCCCCTAAAAAAGCTCAACATTTTACCTCCTCCCTGAAATAACCCAACAACTTTGACCTGAACCACAAAAAAGGGATCACTGCCAGTTTTTAACTCTCTGAGTAGATCGCAGTCTCTTGGGAGTTGGCTACCCCTGCTGTATAAGAATGGAAGATGATATGAGTGTGTAACCAATATTACTATCAAATTACAACACAATACAACCTTTATCCCTGTACATGTCCTATAACCCTATTGGTTTAATGGCACTCCCAGGTAGATATGCATAGGGTTTCAGTCTTGATGTTTGGTACTGCTTTTCTAATGACAGCAAACAAGCTTCTCCTTTGATATTATTATTACTAGGTTCTTCAGAATTATAGGTAGTCTAAATGTTACTGCAAAGCTGCATACTGGATAGAGAATGCAATCTCCGTCTCTGCTGTTGCCACACAATGTGGTCAATACAAGAGTTTACTATGGGGATTTCTCAGAAGTTGCTATATTGTTAAAATTCAAGAATTCAAGCTTGAATTGAAAATTAAATTGACAATTATTAATTATTGATAAAACTTCTATCCCACATTTCTGCTCTGAATAAAGAGCTGAAGGCAGCCAATAATATATAAAAAATTACATTAAAATACACAATACTGTTACATGCATTCCAATCTCTGAGCAGTGAGAGATTTTAGGAGTGTCAGCACATTCCTTAGGTTAGGTTTCCTTAGAATGAAGGTCTCTAGAAACTGTGGATTCTTTGTGATATATTGTTTCATTTACACATATATCCAGACTGAATGAAAGATTGATATATATATCGTCCAGTAGCACCTTTTGTTGTTTAGTCGTTTAGTTGTGTCCGACTCTTCGTGAGCCCATGGACCATAGCACGCCAGGCACTCCTGTCTTCCACTGCCTCCCGCAGTTTGGTCAAACTCATGTTGGTAGCTTCGAGAACACTGTCCAACCATCTCGTCTTCTGTCGTCCCCTTCTCCTTGTGCCCTCCATCTTTCCCAACATCAGGGTCAGCAGCTTAGAGGCCAACTAAGTTTGTCATTGATATGAGCTTTCGTGTGAATGCACACTTCTTCAGATACACTGAAACAGAAGTCACCAGACCCTTATATATAGTGGGAGGGTGGTGTGGTTTTTTTTCCTCAGGAGGGTAGTAGGAGATGGGTGATTGACTCATCTGCATACTATCCATTGCAGTCATTAACAGTCATCAACAGGTTTACCATACTCACTGAGTCAATCACCCATCTCCTACTACCTCCTGAGAAAAACTCCACCCACCCTCCCACTATATATAAGGGTCTAATGACTTCTGTTTCAGTGTATCTGAAGAAGTGTGCATGCACATGAAAGCTTATACCCAGAACAAACTTAGTTGGTCTCTAAGGTGCTACTGGTCGATTTTTAAATATTTTTCAACTGCGTCAGACCAACATGGCTACCTACCTGAATGAAAGATTGAAGGACTCACAGCCTTAACAGTTCAACAGATCATTTTTCCCTATTGAGTTTCTATGGTGCCTCCCAAGGAACATAGCTATGGATTCAGCACATTTTAAAAACAACAACAACAACAACAGGTCTCTCTGTGTCTTCCCAGCCCCATCTGCAGACACAACTGATCCATGTCTACTGTTCTCTTCCACTCATTTATACATGTGTGATATGTGGGACTGTCTCTGAAGACAGTTTGGAAACTTCAACTGGTGCAGAATTCAGCAGCCAGGTTGCTCACTGAGACAAGATGCTTTGAACATATAACACCAATCCTGGCCCGACTGCACTGGCTGCCAATTACTTTCCAGGCTGAAGTGCTGGTTTTGAACTATAAAGTCTTAAATGCCTCAGGACCATGGTACCTCAAGGACTAACTCTCCCCTGGGCCCTCTAATCTGGACAAGTTGACTCAGTATTAAATAATATCTACTCTGGCATGCCTCATGGACATGTATAAAGAGGAGAGGACTGGCTAAATGTCTTAAGTTCAGGTAGCTGTAGATTTTAATTGAACATTAGCTGTTTCCAAAATACGAACTATTCAATTCATGAATATGTAAATGTGGCATTTCATATTTATTATATATCTCAGTTCACTAGAGGCAGACCTCTTTGTCACCACACTGCACACCAGTGCCCATATTGCATATAGGCTAAACTAGGGAAAGTAAAAGCTTTAAATCAGGGATGGACAGATGACAAGTAGTAGTGATGGAGGGCATTTTTTAAAAATCCATTAAAAATGGATAAGAATTCAGAATAAGAGAAAGCTGTACACCAAAAATTCTATTGATTTAGTTCTGTCCACCTCTGACACAACTGCATAAATGGTCCATTGTTGGCTTTCTGGGTATATCTAGGGGCAAGATCTCCTGAAATTTATTCCCTATAGCTAGGCACATGGAGCTTGAGTGCAGCTAGATACGAGATCAAGTCACAGATTTAAGATTTGTCACTCAATCATAGAAGTGTCTGTGTTGACACAACAATTGATTAATCTTGCAAATATAGGACTTGGTGCCAGTGCAAGGAGTCACCAAGTACCCTTTGAACACAATCTCGGATCTGGCCCTGTCCCATGCAACAGTCATGTGATAACATCAACAGCCATAAGTGCTGTCCTGTCATTCTCTCCGCCAGCCCTACTTTACCACGAGCCACAACTGTGTGGTGCAAGAGGCCTATTTTGTGGCCAAATTTTGTTTACCACGAAATAGATGCTATCAGCCATGTTATCAGTGCAGAAGGCAGCGGAGTCACTTAAGGATTAACACTTACAAAGCAAGTAGACCAAAACCACCCACTTGATTGTGCCATCTGTGTGCTAAGTTAATAACAACAATGGCAAACAGAGAAGCCTCACAGTAACTTTTTCTCATAAAATCCAAGGCTGAATATTTCTGTAGCATCATGAGCATTTTCTTTGAGCTTATAAATGACTGCATTTCCCCTGAAAATGAAGGATGGGAGGTGTGTGTGTGTGTGTGTGTGTGTGTGTGTGTGTGTGTGAAATTTCACTATAATTTTCATGTTCTTTTGTATGCATTTTGTTTATAAAGCATTAAAAACATCCCTCTAGCTGTCTCAATGGAGCATGAAAACAAATTTAAGCAAACAAATAACCACAATGAAGATTGTGAATCAATTTTAAAGGGGTTATTATTGGACATATGGGCTTAACTAGTGCTATGAAAATAATGTCCCACTTCCCTAGCAAGAGATACATGAAGGAATGGTGAGTACCATAACAAGTTCCCTTTGGACAACATTATTTCCACATCAAGGCGTACATTTCATCGGGAAATGCTGTCAGGAGCCGTGTGCTGGCAGACAAAAGTATTCCAGATTAAATAATAAAGATGGCTCCACATCAGTCTTCACCATTAGAATCCCAGACTTCTGCAGGACTACTCAGAAGTAAGCACAGCACAACCCTGTGTTTAATGAGGTTACTTTCAAATAAATACACTGAAGATTTATTTCTGTACAAAAAACCAAGGGAATACTGCCCATTCTGGGTGTTCTGAAGATACACAGAAAGAGGGGAAAACACTTGAAAGCAAACAAAGAAAAGAAATAAAGAAACCGACAGGAATGAATGAACTCTGATGGGGTGGAATAATGGGGCAGCTTCAGGAGGCATCTGTGGCTGCATAAAATGAAGCTGCACACCTGTGCCGTAAAAGGACAATTCTGGTGCCAACTTCATGGTATATGACCACACTTTGTTCTTGGAAGATATGAATGTGTCCCAAGGCATTATATAAAGGCTCAAACTTTCCCAAGGCTGCACATTTTGGGTCTAAATGTTGAATTTATGGAGATCTACATATTTATTGGGTACATTGCTACCTATTCATTTTCTCTTTGAATGCTTCTCAACAACACATTAGTTTTACCTATGACAAAACAAGGCACTAGGGAAACATTTGTCTGTTTTATGGGTAGATGCAGAGCCGCAGCCTTATAATAAGTAGCAAAAGGAATTAGGGAGTGGCTGAAGAAACTGATAAGAAACCAACATTGCTAAACTTTAGCAGAAGGATTTGAGTCATTGTAATATGGTAGAACTAATGGGTCTCCGCTTCTGATAGCTGAACGTGCCTATTGCCTGATAGCCATTAATGTGTCTAGGCTGATAGCTGCTTCTTTGAGAAAGCCATCTGGTAAGCATCATAGAAGCAAAGCTGCCTTGAGGCATGTATTGGAGCACATAGACAGGAACAAGCAAGAGGTAAATGATCGTTTGGGAAATAGCATCTCAAAAGAAATGAGCTGGACCAAGTGGATTACTTTCTGTGCACATCAGTATTCTGTAGAAACATGGTCATTGGCTCTCCTACCTACTT
This sequence comes from Zootoca vivipara, assembly GCF_963506605.1. Classification (NCBI taxonomy): domain Eukaryota; kingdom Metazoa; phylum Chordata; class Lepidosauria; order Squamata; family Lacertidae; genus Zootoca; species Zootoca vivipara. The sequence continues at coordinate 60,569,406 of NC_083279.1, forward strand.
CTTGTAGAAGAAATTGTAAAATACATCTCTGTATCAAACAAGAATGATTGATCATATGACTACTTTGTTCTCACTAGCGTTAACAGTTTTGATGGTGCAACATAATTTTATCTGTCTCTTCCCCCTCTCCATGTGTGTAGATTTGTTTTGGTTCCCCCCCCCCCCGCCAACCCTCCAGGGCAGGGGATTTGGATGGAGAAATTCTGTTGCAAAGCTTAAAGTGTTTACACTAGTGGAACTGTTTAGTTTGATACCCCCAAAAGTCTATCCAAGGCACTTTGCTTCAGTCTGGGATTTGGGATTCATCTGAAGCTGGTTCACACACCTAGTTGAAGCATGAACCAAAACTGCAGAAAAGAATCCCTTTCTCCATATTATACAGTCTAGTGATTGTAAAGCTATTGATTCATGCACCTCTGCCAACTAGATAAGAAACAGTATGCAGAAGCCTTGCACCGATGTGTCAGATCCCTCAGAAGATCAAAGATGCAGAAAGGACACACCAAATCACAGCCTTTCCCACAAATAATCCCAAATCCTAGTCCATAAATGGAGTCAGATCATTGATGTGAACATAAATTCACATTAAACTGTGTTTTTTAAAAGCTACACAGTGATGGAATTAATTGGTTTTATCATACAGTTGTCAATTGAAGAGAAATATTGCAGGGAAAAAACTGAATTAAATGTACCATTTTATTTGATATCTACATGAGAGCAGTTTGCTATCTACATTAGAGCAGTTATCAAATTTTCTGAGCATTAGCACACCATTGAGCCAGTAAAATGAAATTACAGTAACAGAAAAATAAGAGAAGTGAAAAGGAAATTAATGTCAGTATGATTTAATATATGCATACCTAGGTGTAGAACAACTTTTATACCCAACCTCATAATGAAGTCTTTCTTTTACTGATGAAGGATCTGAGATCACTAAGACGACCTGTTTTTCAAAGAACCTGTTGTGTGACTTCTGCTCATTTACTTTAGCTAAAAGTTGTCTGCAGTTTTTCCTGCATCCCAAACACAGGGTTTGACATCATCAGATAGGCCAACGGTATTTTGAAGTTGTGAGACTTGGACAACTGGTTCACTTTTAAAGAGTAACTAAGACCACAATCTTATGCACACTTATGTTGGAATAAAGGCTTGTTCACATCTGAGGTGAAACTAGTTCATAACCTACATTTTATCATTTCAAATTTACCCAGGTAAATTTGCAGTTCTACTTGAACTTCTAACTAAATCTCCTTCTTGATGTTCCTACTGACAGCCAGCTTTTCCCCTACCTCAACCTCATTTTTCCTGTGCTCCAGGAAGTTCCTTCCACCCCATACTTCTTTTTAAATTTAAACTGGTTTAATTTGCATACAATAGCTATTTGGAGAAGACAACTGTTTTTTTTGAAAATCAGATCCTTGGGATGGGATACAAAACTTTTATTTTATTTTTTTAAATGAATTTATTGAAGATTTTCCAACACACACATACAGAAATACAAAACATACAGGTACACACACTTGCACAATACAAAAATACAAAAAAATACAAAAAAGGGAAAAAATGCAAGAAAAAATGCAAAAAACACAAAAACAAAAACAAAACAAAAAATTATCAAAAAACAATATCTCTAAATCTTAATCATCACCTTTTGGACTCCCTCAACCTCCCCCCCCTTGGGTCCCTAATTGAATATTATTTAGACAGTATTCATTGTAATTATGCCAATTTTACATATTATTTTCTCACAATCTCTATTCTTATTTCTAACCCCAAATCCTATACTTCTAATTCCCTTTCTACATTCTATAACTTTTTCCCTTCTGCCTATAATTTTTATTAACAACCAATCATCATTCTAATATTAATTCTTAAATCATAAATTGTTACAAACCATTATAACATTTCTCCCCCTCCCCCCCCCCAGGTCCAGATTTCCCAGAGGATTGTAGCGAAAGTCCATATATCATACCAGTGTCAGGCCATTTCAATCATCCATCTCTAACCACATTTAAAATCTATTAACCCACTCCCACCCTTTCCCACAGGTTCCACAAAATCCTTTCCTCCCACTTCTGCCGTTTCCCACCTATACCTTTCTGTCTACCTTCCCAGGGGACACCCTGCCCTCCCTCTCTCACTAGGAGGATAGGAGCCCTCTCTGGTTCATCTTTGAGAAGATTTTGAGTCCAGTCCTTTTTCTGTTCCACATCTCTCACTTGTGGAACATACTGCCATTCTTCTTCTTCCTCTTCCTGTTGTGTCAATTCTTCCTGTATCATTAAATTGTTCAGTGTTGGTGCTTTCTTTATGTCCTCCACCTCCAATCTTTCAACTTCTGTATTACCATGTTTCTCATATTATAAGACATGTCTTATATTTATTTTTCCCTCAAAAAAACACACCATGGCTTATTTTCAAGGGATGTCTTTTTTTTTTCCTCCTCCTCCTGCCATGGCCGGCATTGCTGCTGCGCCTATCACTATGTCTTATTTTCGGGGTATGGCTTATATTCCTTGAATGCTTAAAAATCCTGCTATGGCTTATTTTATGGGTATGTCTTAAAATATGAGAAACAGGGTAATTCTTCTTTCCGTGCTGCTTTCTCTGTTCACCTCTGTTGATTGTTCTTTGTAGTCCAGCGACGAAGCGCATTCCCACAATAAGTTGGTGTTAACATTCAGTCCTTTTTCTATGTCACGCAGCTCTGCGGATATTCTTTGCCAAAATTGTTCTTTTCCAGCTGCTGGGTCTGAAGCCATCTTGTCTGTTCTATTCCGGTGGGAAACCCACCAGCCCCACTGCAGGAAATGGCGGAGGGTTTATTCCGAACCTTTGTAATCCATTTTTGCCCAATCTGGTTACTTTGTCCTCAATCCAATCACTTGTAAAAAGTTTGTAATTTTCAAACCTCAAAGTCAATCACCGAGGCCTCTGGAGCCCTGGACCCGGCTTCAAAGGGCTCAAAGTCCAATTGTTAATAAATTATTTGCTTCCTTCTCTTCCCGACAGGGGATCTGTTTACTGTATCACAGTCTCACAATTAGGAGAGGTCGACTTCCTTTTTTAACCTCATCCGTGGCCAAATCTTTCAATTTTTTAAACTCTTCTTATAATCTTTTACTCACGGTTTCCGAATTGATGTCATTTGTTGCGAAAGAATCCCCTGCGTTCTGCCGCCGGCACGAAGCTTTGCTGCTGCGAGGGTAACGATGGAGCTTAAGATGGCCCCCGCGACTACCACCCCGCTCTTCCCGGGGCTCTCCTCGAGCTTACCGGCGAGTAGGGGAGTCGGGATCTGGGCACTGCAAAGCACTTCGTCCCCATGAAGCTCAATATGGGGCTCTTTTGGGCAGCCGCTGCGCTTTCGCGGCTCCCCCCCCCCCCGCAGAGGCGGGCTGTCTCAGAGCTTGAAACAGACCCCGCTGATCGTACAAAACTTTTATCCTCAATTTCAGCTATTTGCTCTCTCTTGTGGCTTTGGTAGAGATTCTACAGTATGCTGCAAAACCCTGGCAGTAATCTCTCCATTTCAGTGGGAAGTTGGAAGCAAATATGGATCTTGTTTACCCAAAGGTTCTTAGATTTGATGCTAGCCCAAGTCAAGATCCTGGTTCAGAGTAAGCAGAGAGCTAAGCGGATTTTTCCAAACCCATTAAATCCTATCCAGTTTCCTTAACCCACACTTCATGAATTACAGACTGAGAGATCTCCCATTACCCCAGCTACAGTATCACCATCAGCAGAAAACCAGCTTAAAATGGCAGAATCAGGGGGCAGGCATAGGAGTTACCCTCCCAAACCAAGGAGAACTACAACAAAGTGTCCATTACTGCCATTGCCTCCGCCACCATCAGGGATCAGCTTACATTTACCTGTCTTGTTGGATTTTATCAGGATCATTTAAATCAGGGGTCAGCAAACTTTTTCAGCAGGGGGCCGGTCTACTGTCCCTCAGACCTTGTGGGGGGCCAGACTATATTTTGAAAAAAAATATGAACGAATTCCTATGCCCCACAAATAACCCAGAGATGTATTTTAAATAAAAGGACACATTCTACTCATGTAAAAACATGCTGATTCCTGGACCATCCGTGGGCCAGATTTAGAAGGCGATTGGGCCGCATCCGGCCCCAGGGCCTTAGTTTGGGGAACCCTGATTTAAATACAAAGTTTGATGAGGTTAGCTGTGGAATAGGTCTTGGTTAATGAGAGCATCATATGGATGCCCCAACTTTATTGGGAACACAGGCAGGATCTACAGATATGCTGTGGTGTGGACGGACCCTTAAGTTGCATTGAAGATAGCAAGGGTTACTTATCAATAGATATGTATAAGACCCAGGGCAATATCAGAGACTGTGATACGGATCCTCATGAACAGCAGTGTTTTACAGACTAAGGATCCATTCTTAACCCCACTTACCTGGGAGTAAGTCCTATTGAATTTAATATGACTTACTTCTGTGTAGACATGGTTCAGATTATGCTGTAACTTGTAAAGGATAAGAGCAAGGTAAGCAAATCAAATAGACAAATCAGAAACAGAGCAGAAGAAATGGATAATATAGGGTATGAACCAACATTCATAGCTCAAGTACCAAGATTGGTTTCCAAGCCTTCTTTTCTAGAAATTTCTGCAGTCTCATATCAATCTATATTTCTACTAATTTCCTATTAGCATATTCTTTTCATAGGAAAGCTAATTTCATCTTCTTGTATAATATTATCAAAGCATAGCCACACATTACTACAGTAAAATCCAAATATCTACTTTGTTCCTTTGCTAATTTTGTAAAGCCATCAAAAAGCAATCAGGTGTGACTTGCTTATGTTTGTTCTTTTAAATCCTGGTTGCTTTAAAAAGGGGGGAAAGGTTTTCATTAAAACAGAAGTCAATAAAATGAAAATTGTATTTATAACAATGAGCATTGCTTTGGTGGGAGGGAATCCTGTGACATTTTTTAGAAGTTATCCTGCCTTTGAGAATCCACAATTGGTTGATTTAGCTATTTTTTAAAAAATGGTAAGCAAAGCAATACCTGAATGATGTATAACTGAAATTCATATAGGCAGATAACAGAATATAACCAGTTTCTTCTGCTTTCTAGATATGTTTAAGAAATCTAAAAGGAATTATTTTATGTATTTAAAAAGATAGACTAGAGTAGATTAATATCTTGTGTGTTTTAAGGATGTTTATAGCTCCCATTCTTCTCATTTCACAATACATCATAATATTTAACATACCGACCTCCACAGCATCTCTGTGATAGTGAAATACTATACGTTCCACATTGTCATCTGAGTCACAAGAAGTCGGGAGCATAATAAGAAGTTTGAGTCACACCAGCAAATCTGATTCTCACAATTCATGTTTGACAGTCGGAAGAATGTAAGCTTCTTCAGACCATCTTAGCTGTGAGTCCTAGAAGACCTGCTCCATGCCTTGCAGGCCTTTTTTGATCCTGGGTGAGAGGGCGGTGCCCTGACTGACTGACTGAGCTACAAAAATTGGGGCTGCTGAGCAGATTGGACTAGGGTGTTTTCTTGTTTTTTTTTTTTTGTTTGGGATGGTTTTGGGGGGTTGCTGTTGTTTTTTGTATCTTTATTTTAGATCTTCTTGTGATTTGTGTGACAATTGTTCAGTTTGATTCTGTATTTTTAATGTTTTCTTTATTGTTTATGGCTTCTTTTGTTATGTTGTAGTTATGTATTATTTTCATGTTGTAAGCTGCTCTCAGTATGGTTTGAACAGTGGGAAAGGTGGTGTACAAATAAAATCATGCATACACATTCCACTGTGACCTCTGTGACCTCCCACAGGTATGGAGCAGTGGCCTTAAGATGGTCTTAAGTTCTCTCAAATGACCCTACAGCCAGGAGTGGTTGCCAGTGTGGGGAGACAGCAGCCTCCTGGTAGTAGCATCACTGCCACTTATTGAGATGGTATGGATGTGGGGCTGCTGCAAGGTTATTGTCATGCATGAGCACTAGCAGCACCACTGAATGGCTTGAATGGTTGAGTCTTCCTTATCCTGATAAACAGCAGCATTGAGGTATTGCAGTCCTGATCCATTTAAGGCTTTATAGGTCAAAACTAGCACTTTGAATTGTGCCTAGAAACTAATTGGCAGCCAGTGCAGTTGGGCCAGGATGCAGTTGGGCTGCTTTGGGGTCTTTCACATCACCTGCTCATTGACCCTATTAACTGGAGTTCCCAAGGATTGGACTGTGTTGTTGTTGTTTAGTCGTGTCCGACTCTTCGTGATCCCATGGACCAGAGCACGCCAGGCACTCCTGTCTTGCACTGCCTCCTACAGTTTGGTCAGACTCATGTCGGTGGCTTCGAGAACACTGTCCAACCATCTTGTCCTCTGTCGTCCCCTTCTCCTTGTGCCCTCCATCTTTCCCAACATCAGGGTCTTTTCCAAGGAGTCTTCTCTTCTCATGAGGTGGCTAAAGTATTGGAGCCTCAGCTTCAGGATCTGTCCTTCCAGTGAGCACTCAGGGCTAATTTCCTTCAGAAAGGATAGGTTTGATCTTCTTGTAGTCCATGGGACTCTCAAGAGTCTCCTCCAGCACCATAATTCAAAAGCATCACTTCTTCGGCGATCTAGCAGTTTCCTAGTGTTCTTTGAACTAGGAACCTGCTACATGGAAAATATGTCTTTTGTCACTGAGCTATGTTGTTTCACTACATGGAAACATCGTTGGTGTAGTCCTAAATACCAATATGTGATTCCACTATGGCCAGTTGCACTGCAATTTATCCATGGAGAAATTAACATGAGAGATTATGCTGAAATGGGCAAGAGAAGAGGAATAAGAGAGGGAAGAGCCAGAATTCTTCTGTCCTTCATACAAGGTTAGTTTGGCAGCGAATGTTTAGCTTGGCACTGAATGGGATAAGGTACAGTTTTACCTATTTCAAGTCAAAATCCCAAAATCTTTATTTTAATACTTGAAAAGCACATGTAGCTATTTATTAAGAGTACACCCTAGGAGAAAAGGCAGATCAGAATGCAAAAGGCTTAGCCATAAAACCCAATATAAGTGGATTAACCACCTCAGCAGTTTGGAGTAAATCCTTTTTATTTGAAAATATCTAAATCAAGAGTTCAAATACCTCCTGATTTAGATTTACTCTCTTGAAAAAAAGAAGCTGTGGAAAAGCAGTTATTAAGATAAAGCGACGGCAAGTCAGCTCAGGGAGAAAGCTGGTAACACTGATGTAAAAAGCACCCAGCATAAATGAAGTGTGAATTACTGCAGTGTAACAACAGGTGAAAAGTTAGAGTCTACTGTTTTGTATGTAACTTTCCCTTGATTTTAGTAGGGATGCTAGAGGAATTAGATCTTTGCAAGTTCTTTGCAAAGTGCCCTGGTCCACATCAATGTGCAGATTATAAGAAAGCTAATAGGTTTTTACAGTTCTGCAAATATTGTTATGCAGTTTTCAGCATCTTCAATACATGAAAATGCATATTTGAACATATATTATTCTGAGAGAAAATACATATACAGTACGTATATTTAAATATGCATGTTGATATTATTTTTGTTTCTAAAAATATTTCAAGAGTGGAATGGCTGTATTGATAAAAACAATAAAAAACACTGACAAATTCAGCACCCCTTACATTTCAGTGTGACTTGTAAATAACAGATTGTAGTATAGATGACTTAATTTTGAATGCCAGAGCTCAATAAAGATTAATGTTTATTTTTGCTTGAGCCTATTCCCATCTTCTTACACAATATTTTAAGGTCATGCCTGTCATTTGTTAAAATGTTGAAATAACAACTTAATTGATCAATTTTTAATCCTTACTGCCATTTAAAAAATAACTTTCTGTTCATAGTCACTTGAAGTCATATATAGTATAATAAAATTCCTTAGGTTTTGTTGGTGAGACCTCTTCCTGGGGACACTTTTTATAGAAATTGAAATGACTGAAAGATGAAGTTGTTTTATAGGGGCAGCTATTCCATTAAAAGAAGGGAGAGATAATGCTGACCTTGGTATCTCTATACTGGAGAAGATGAGCAGTCATCAACTACCATTTTGTGTCTTCTGTCCCAACAAGTCAATCTGCAACCAGCCAGTTTGCTTTTCCCTAAGCAGAAGCAGCATTACAGTTACTCAGCGCTTAAAGACATGGTTGGCTAGGACTAGACATGTTGGAGGAATCCATTGAAGACAAACTATCAAGCAGATTTCCTTCCACCTGCCCATTCAATCCCCATTATGGTAAAATCTCTTCACTATAAATGGTTTTTGTGTTAGCTTCCCAAACACATACAAATTGTTTAAAATGTGCAGATAATAAATTGAGATACAGTAGGAGATACTACTAGGAGAGAGATACTACTAGGAGAAGGGGACGACAGAGGACGAGATGGTTGGACAGTGTTCTCGAAGCTACCAACATGAGTTTGACCAAACTGCAGGAGGCAGTGCAAGACAGGAGTACCTGGCGTGCTATGGTCCATGGGTTCACGAAGAGTTGGACACGACTAAACAACTAAACAACAACAACAACAACAACAACAACAGGTGTTTGAATGTGATTTTTTTTAAAAAAAATGTTTAAGGATCTATAGTGGAAAACCCTCAGAATAGCAGCCAAATTTATCCAGCGGAAATGTTCATATATCACAATGAAGGACCCTCTGCAAGTTGCTTCAAAAAGTTGAGCTTTTTTTTTTCCAGACAACCCCCAAAGTGGCCCAAAAACCTGCAATTCTTTGTTTGACTTGCCTAAGATCCACATTTCAGAAATTCCCCTAGATGTCAATTCCACCTTTGAAATCCTGGCAATGTCCGGATGTATGGCAGCCCTAATGTTGCTTTTTAATATTATTTTTATCTTCTAATTTTAAAGAGCCAATACTTCTGTAAATGAGCAGCATAGTCAGTTTATAGGAAGCTTGTCTTCTGTGTCTCATTCATTCCCAAACAGTGGCCTTGAGAGCAACTGGAAATATGGGAAGCAATTTCCAGATACTCTTCAATAAGGCACTCAACCAAATAATGCTGTCCCAATTATTTGAATCTTGAGGGAGCTAAAACAATACGCCTCGGGGAAATTTCTGTTCTTTTGTTTCTATGCTTCTGTAAAGGAATCCATACTTAAGAGTCACTTTGGGAGCAATGAAGCTGTGTTCCCATTGTACCCTGTAAAATGCTGTGTAATTGCAATTTCAAAACTAAATAATCCATTAATAGAATAAGATGAAAGTATGAAACTATTTAATTTCTTCTTATTTCTCTGCTCCAGCTATGATCTATCTGATACTAAGTCAGTTACAGAATTGCTAGCAAGAAAATGCCAGAGCATTCAAGTAACCAACTGCCTTTTAGATGTACGTATTCAAAAGCCTTGGGAAATGATTGCATTAGGTTAAGCAATGATATTTTTAAAATTGTTGTTTCATTTTGTTGGTGGACAAAACCACATTTTTGCTTACAAAATACTCTAAGGTGATCACTGTCTAGTTAACTTGTACAATTCACCTTCTCTATATCTCCATGCCACACGCACTCACAAATAAGACTAGAGTCCTGTAGTTCCCTCTACTCACCCTTGCTCAGGAACATATAGGACTGATCTTGCTGCAATGAGCCTTGTTGTTACATATCTCCCATAGTGACATCCATGGTCTATTGGACTTCTTTTGCTTGGAGTAATGGTCAAGGAATGTTTGGGGGCTTGCAGTATGTTTGGCATTAAGCCTGCCCGGGCTGAGTACTACCAGATTCGGGGAGCTGAAAGCAGTCATTGAGTCTTCTAAGAATTCCATCCCACATGCACAGTTGAGAATCTATAACCCCCAATTTTCTTATACTGATGCCTCTGGTGGATAGCAATAGCAGAAACTGCAGGGTATAAGATCAGCTAGCCCAAAATGAGCAATACGAGGGCTCAGTGACTGTCTATCTTTAAGTATAAGAATATACTGTAGGAACAGTAAGGAAGTGAAAGATACCTGGTAACTATAAAGACAGATGGTGATGATGTTCTCTTTCCTTATTAGATCTATACACATTTTAGTCCTATAGGTAGGAGAATCAAAAGTTGTTCTTACTGACAATTATCCTTGCCTGCATAAGTATAAGTGATGCGTTTTCTGTTTCTACACCATACATTCATATGCACACAAAAACAAGAAGAAATTTGCAGCAGTTTGTTTCTATTTTCAAATTCATTATATTCAGAAATGTCTCTAGTTGGAAAATATGAAATGATTAAGTTAAGTCTTATGAATGAGATGGAAATTTTAATATAATTAGTTTTCAGATTGCTGGTTCATGATTATTATTTTTTTGCTGTACTTCTATGGTAATGAAATGACATACAAAAGAAGAACAAGTGGTCAAAGTATGTTGATATATTATTTATTTAAATAGTGATTTTATTCTTTAATTTTTATACTTTAACACTTGCCATATGCTTTGAGGCCTTTTAATGATGGGTAGAATACAAAAATTGAATGAGTAAATGTCTAGAAACTGGCCTATGTCTTATTTCTAATGTTCTACTATGTCAAAATTATAATAAATGTAATTTGGGAATGTGCATACTCAGAGTCACAAAATGAGGCAGTTTTGGAAAACAAAATATCCCTTCTGTTATAATAAATGTGAGTATTTGCAGAGGACTTTGCAGAAATCAGGTGCACCAAATGAGTACATGTCCTCCTGCACAATGCATTGAAATAAGACAATTGGAGAAGGAATGAGCAGATTTCACACCAGGGTTCTAAAATGTACAATGAGTTTCCATGGAGACAGAAGTTTTCCTGCTGTAAACAATTGTGACAGAGAGTGGCAGAGAGTGGCAGAGAGTGGCAGAGAGTGGCAAAGAAACAATGGTAGAGTTGGGTCGGGGACGGAGCTGGCCTGCTCATCCCCGCTGCCCCACCCTCATGAGTACATTTTAGAGTCCTCATCTCTTTTCCTTATCAAAGTTTCGCCCCTGCACTCCCAATGCCACTTCCAGATTACCTGATTATTGTCCCAAGATTTGTATCATCTGTATAAAGCTACCACTGGTCTTTTTCACCACCATTTTGGTATCATTACTTCTATCACCTCTTTGTCCAAGGCACGGTGCAGATAGAAACCAATGCCACAGAGCATCACACTTTCCTGGCAACTTTCTCCTAGTTCAAAGGCATTAAATATCACTTGACTTCTCTTTATTACTTCTGTTTGATAATTCAGTTGAATGTATGGGGTGGAAAAGAAGCCAGACTTAAGTTAGTTGTACTTTTATCCCACTTAAAAGCAACAGAACAAGCTAAAAGCACCTCCATTGCCCCACGTCAAATCTTCCAGAGAGACTGCACTGAAAGATCCCAACTTCCCAGTGCTTGTGGTGATTTCATCCGCGAAGGATAAGCCCACTATCAATCTGGTGCTCCTGCTAGCATTCCCACACAGCCTTGCCCCCCTGTCCCATCAAAGTAACTTGTCATGGCACCACTGCCAGCAGAACTGCCATTGGGTAAAATCACTGATAGGTGGGCTTATCTTTCCTGGATGAATCACCACTAGAATGTTCAACAGGAATTGCAGTAGAGGCTCTTTACTGCGGAGGTTAGCAAATCTCTGCTTCAAGCATTCAGGCTAGCAACAATTCTGCCATTATAGACATAGTTGCAACAGCAATTAATCGGCTCTTTGTCCATAATTCCATAAGAAAAAAGAATGATTTTCCAGTCTTAGTCTCTTTTCCTTATCAGAGTTTAGCCCCTGCACTCAAAATGCCACTTCCAGATTACCTCATTATTGTGCATTTATCTTAATTTGTTTGCACAATGGGGGAGGGGAGGCAATTTCAGCTAATTATTGAGTTTTCGTTCTGATTTGATAACAGGAAGGTTATATACACTGTTGCATCAAGCAGATGTTATCTAAATCACCTAGATTTTCCCAGTATGTGATTGAATCTTACCCCAAATAGCAACAGACTGGAAGCACCCCTAGGGTCCTACTTTTCTTACTCATTGGGAATGGCTGGGGTGGAGGCATAAGTATGCCAAGCAGCTGTTTGTTGGTTGACATAGTGCAATTGTTGCAATGAATCTTATGTTGCAGCTCCATCCAACATACCATACGCCATGATGCATCGTAGGGTCCTTACCACAAGCATGCACTCCCAACATGAACCACTTGGCGGTTTCTGTTTTGTATGTTTTTGCACCCGGATGTAAATTGAATCATCCCTTAGTGGGATCTGAAGGAGGGTGTACCAATTCCAAATGGTTCTGACCTTCCAAAGGTGTCTGCAGCTATTTCCAACTCATTGCTGGACATTTACTTGCAATTTCCCTAAGAAAAGATCATCCTGGCCTGCTTGGTCTCTGATCATTAAGAAACATTCTCAGACTTCCTAGTCTCATCAAACCTTTCCTAAACAACAAAGATCATTGCTACACACACACGCACACACACACACGCACACGCACACACACACACACACACACACACACACACACACACACACTGGTGAAGTATATATAGAAGAATCACTGGTTTTCATTCAAACAAAATGAAAAATGGGAGGTACAGATATATCCCTCCATCCACCCATTATTTAGATTGTAAAAGTAGCTTGAGGGATGGTGTTGAACAACATTCATTCAGTACCACTGCTCTGATCAAATCTGCTCTAAAGAAACAATGAAAATGTCAGTAGATTCCATCATCGTTCACTAGCACAACGGGTAGTTTGGCCCTAAAATATTCAAACTATATCAGTGAAATTAGAGTTTAGTTTGGGCTTTTCTGACATCAAACTGTTCTGCACACAATAGTAATCTGAATAACTTGTCACATTGGATAAACCAGGATTTGAACAATGAAGATTCCACTGTATTAATTGTGAGCAAGCTACATTTCAAAAGAGGATTTTATTACCATCATTCCTGAGTTGTTCATTTTACTCCCTGCTTTTAATACTAAAGAATTAACATAATTACATGTATTTATTTGAATCCATACATTGCTACATTTTTAACCTTAATTTTCAAAATTTACAGTGTATGACGATGACCTTTAAAAGACATCATTTATATGTTGGATATTGTTTTTCACCGATTCTAAAGTTGAAGTATATTTCTGTTTCTAGTTTCATTTCCAGGCTCTGGAGAAAAATTGAGAGGGCTGTAGACAGAAGGGGGAATCAGCAAAAATAGCCTTCTCTCTCTCTCTCTCTCTCTCTCTCTCTCTCTCTCTCTCTCTCTCTCTCTCTCTCCCCTCATGGAAGCCTCTGCTGGATCAAAGAACCTTCCATCTGTGCAAGCACACAATTGGATACAACCCATTATTTTTAAATGAATCGGTACTATCTCTGACAATATCCCTTTAGCTTTTGATACACTTTGCAGGAAACTGTATACAATCACATCTCACTTTGCCTTGTTGAATAGAGACAGTGCAAAGTGCTAAACTAACTCCAATTATGCAGTCACTTTCGACCTTGCTGAGGCCAGATTGTGGAGCCAGAGAGACGTTCAGACGTTAAAGGGGAGACTTAGCACTGTCTCATTCATAATTGTTTCCTGTGCTATACTTCCCAACTAATTAACCTTTCTAATGAAGAAAATTTATACATTAATGCATAATGCATAACACCATCAGTTGACTCATTGTTACTAAATGCTCTTTCTACCACAATATTCTCAGTCCTTCAAGAAATCCTCACACTTCACGTTCAAAGTCCTTTCAGGCACAGCACTTCTTCGCTGCCTATGAATCAGTTCCATAATCTCTTTTGCACACATTTACACAGAGATATCATTATAATGACAGCATATCCTTGACACTGGGGAGATTCAGCCAGGCTTAGGGCTGAAATATCATCTTTCATATGCATAAGTTCAGATGTCACCCTCATTTCCAAGTCAGTCATTGCTTCTTCTTTTTTAAGAACCCTAAGAATTTGAGAATCTTGATGTTGGCCCTGGTCAATTGCTCAACGCTTCAAATGCTGCTCAAACTTATAAAAATAGAAGACGCATGAGTTGTTAGGGATCATGATGGCTTTAGAACTATCTCTTACAGTAGCTAAGCCTAAGAGGAAGGAGATAACTGCTGTAACAGCATGTTAAATGTGATGTGCAGTTTTATTATTTACTAGTAAAGACATGCAGCTGCATATACAATAAAAGTAAAAATAATAATAACAACCCCAACAGATGACAATTAAACACAGGTATCTTCAACCTTTCCAGACCCTTGACACACTTTTAATCCAAACATGCATTTGGGACCCAGTTCTTAATCTTTTATAACAAATTGCCTGGTGGCAGTGCTCCTGTTGCAATCCACCTTGGATCAGGCTGCAACCCACCTTGGATCAGGCTGCAACCCACTTGCCCGATAGCTTTGCAGTTAAATTACCAAATGCAGTTGGTGAAGGGCCCCTACTGACATCCTTTTTTCTGTTCATGATGCTATCAGGCCAGCTATATGCAATTCCAGTTTCAAAACTCTTTCATTTCCAATCAGTGCATGTCCTGTAACTTCCTGCTTAAATATTGTAACTTTTCATATCCACATAAGTTCATGGGTTTGTGTATTTGATTGTTTTCCTCCCACTTTTATTGCACAAGGTAAAGGTAAAGGTTTTAAAAAGGTAAAGGACCCCTGGATGGTTTAATCCAGTCAAACTTGACTATGAGGTGCAGCACCCATTTTGCTTCTGGCTGAGGGAGCCACTGTTTGTCTGCAGACAGCTTTCCGGGTCTTGTGGCCAGCATGACTGATCTGCTTCTGGTGCAACGGGACACCACGACAAGCTATGCCCCTATTTGGGCAGGAATAGCCTAACCACTGTTGTCTATGCTCTGGTAACCTCAAGGTTAGATTATTGCAATGCATTATACGTAGGGCTGCTTCTGAAGATGATTTGGAAACTTCAGCTAGCGCAGAATTCAGCGGCCAGGTTCCTCACCAGAGTAAGATGGTTTGAGCATATTGCAGTGAACCTGGTCTGACTGCATTGGCTACCAATTATTTTCCGGGCCCAATTCAAAGTGCTGGTTTTGACCTATAAAGCCTTAAACGGCTCAGAACTGCAATACCTCAAGGACTGCCTCTTTCCATATGAACCTACCTGGACCCTGAGATCATCTTATGAGGCCCTTCTTCGTGTGCCTCCTTCTTGAGAGGTCCAGAGGGTGGCAACATGAGAACGGGTCTTCTCTGCAATGGCTCCCCATCTGTGGAATGCTCTCCCCAGGGAAGTTTGCCTGGCTCCTACATTATACACCTTTAGGCACCAGGCAAAAACATTCCTTTTAAACCAGGCCTTTGGTTGATTTGATTGGCATCCTATGCCATTCTAAAATGTGGGTTTTTTGGAGGGATATTGGGTTGTTGTTTTTATTTTGATTATGTATTTTGTGTTTTGTATTTTGATTTTCTTCTGTGAACCACCCTGAGACCTCCGGGTATAGGACGGTATATAAATTCAATAAAAAAATAGTAGAAAATGAACATATTTTTGTTCAACATAATAGACAATAAAAATTACCTTTCTTTTTTACTGTCTATAAATCTTCAAGTCAGTCATGCTGTGTAGGATCACATCCCTGGCAGTATAAGGACTAAGCCCCATTAATTAAAGATTATGTAGAGGTTGTATCCTCCAGAGTATATACAATGTTCAGTGGTGTCAATGATGCGGCCAGATACCAGCATCTTACCCAATCAAGTCCTGCAATTTTGTAATTAAAACTAAAATTCTTGCCTTACATTTCTAGTGGAAATTACTACATTTTCATTTCAGAAAAGGGAACCCAGGAGAAAAGGTTGTCCCTCTAGAATTATTAGTGTGCTTAAGTTGTTCAAAAGCAATAGAATTTAAGACCAGTACATGTGATTGCAAGGTATTAATAGCAAGCTTCACTTTTTAATATCTGATGCTTAACGAATGTTAATGAGGGGAACATGGTTCTCTTGCTACCAGAGGGCTCTGAGGTCCAGTTTGGTGAAACATCAAAAGGATAAGTTTTATTAATATATATACACTATAATTGTGAGCTTGCTTCTAAATTATTGTGCTCAGACTTGTTTTAAAAGATTCTTTTATTCAGTCGTGTCTGAAGTTCGGCACTAAAGCTTGGATGAAAAGAAAACTATGGATTCGGATATCAATGTCTCTTTGTAATATTGAACTTTTTTGTTTTAAAAATACATAAAGCCCTAAGCACAGTAATAATGTGAAAATATATTCTTATCATCACCAGAAGAATATTGAATTCAATAAATAAGAATTTCTAAATTGCACTTCCTTCAATAAAAGTAGATTCAGAGGAGGTTTCCTTTAGCTACACAGACGTCAACTCTCACTTGTTAGGTATTAAATAATCTCTTCTTAGAAGTTGGAAAGCTCTCCACAGAATGCTTTGGGACATTTTAAAAAGAAGCACTGAATTTAAATTTCATATAACTGCCAATGCCAAAGCCTTAAACGTTAGACAGAAATATAGAAATTAATATAGAGTGCAATGCTATGCATACCTCTCAGCAAATACACAATTTCTGAAGTTGGTTGCCTCATTCAAGAACACACAGAAATGTAAACTATCATACCACTAAGGAGTATATGTGAATAGTAATATCATATGGGTGGAATCAATGGAATGGGGCATTGCTAAATACCTAATGGAGTGAGAGCGCTAATCTGGTAATCTGGTAATCTGGTTAGAAAGGTTCACGTAATCAGC
Organism: Zootoca vivipara; assembly: GCF_963506605.1. Lineage (NCBI taxonomy): Eukaryota > Metazoa > Chordata > Lepidosauria > Squamata > Lacertidae > Zootoca > Zootoca vivipara. Next base: position 60,586,149 of record NC_083279.1, read on the forward strand.
CTTTATGGATAAGGCTGATTCAATATTTGTGTTCCAATATTTCCACACCAACAATCAGCAACATGGGAACCAAACATAGGAAAGAAGCTCACATTATAGTCCTTCAAGACTGTAAGACTTTGTGGAATTCAAATAGGTTTCTCTCTCTCTCTCTCTCTCTCTCTCTCTCTCTCTCTCTCTCTCTCTCTCTCTCTCTCCCCTTAACTAATGAAAGTTCGTTCAATAGGCTATGTTATGTAGGTATTGTTATGAGGTGTGTGTATGAATCTGCCCAGAATGTGTGTGGCCAAAAACTACACCACTAAGAGAAATTGACCCTTTTGCATGGGGTCAGGATGTGTGTCCATTTAAAAGGGATGTTTAAGCATTATGCCTAATAAAGAACTTGCCCAAACGAGGAAGTAGAAAAGTGTCGGTTTAATTACACAGAAGTAAAAACGACAGAGTATGTGGTGCTGCTTTAGACAGCAATTTTACAAACATTCTGAACTTCACAAACCTTAATGATATAGAATAAAAGAGTCCCTAACTATACCAAAGCCTGGAGACTGAGTGTAGCAATTTGCCACAGTATTCACACCAAAAGAAAGAAAAACAGGGGAGGGAAAGATTATACCTCATTTTGGAGCAAAGTCAAGGATTTGAGACCTATGCTTTCTGTGGGACAAATAAGCAATTTCTGCTCCCATTTCTCTTTCATTGGAATTCTCTAACATCTCTAGTGTATACACAAATATACTACTAAATTATATTTGCTTGAGGTTAATGCCTAATGAGTATCTTGTATTGAATTTTGTAAGCAGAACGGATGTCATTGGTTTCATTATTGTCTGCAGCTGTAGTATAAAAAGAAATGGTGGCAGCCCAGGCTAATGAATAAGACCCACTTCTTCAATCTGTTAAACTCTGAAGAAACCCATGAAGGTTTGCCTGCCATTGGCAATATTTAGATTAGGGTTGGCTAAACTTTTTCAGACCAAGGGCCCATTCCCCTTGGCAGCCCTCTTGGGGCCATATCTCAGAGGTGGGTGTGGCCAAAAATATATGTGGCCATCTCACACACTGCATGAATATTCTTGCAAACTTGCACACTGCCATGGCAGGGGGTACATGCGTACATATCTAGTAGGATCAGAATTTGTGGGACGGATGGAAAGGGGGGCAACACAGGATGAAGACAATTATTTTGTGAAATGGGTGGGTAATAAAGGAGGCAACAGGGTGGGAGGCTGCCTGGTAAGGGTGGGGATATCCTTTTTCTTCTGTTCTAACTCTGTCAGGCTGATATACCTTGATGTGCTGCCTCGAAATCCTGATAAAGAATGTTTCATTGTGGTGAAAATTCACGGCAGGGACTTAAGGCTTCAGCGAATTCTTGTAAATGATATTCTTGTAAAGAGGCTGGTAAAATGTGGGCTAGACAATGCTACCATTCAGTGGATTTGTAACTGGCTTACTGACCGAACCCAAAGGGTGCTCATCAATGGCTCCTCCTCATCCTGGAGAGTAGTGACTAGTGGGGTGCCACAGAGTTCTGTCTTGGGCCCAGTCTTATTCAACATCTTTATCAATGACTTGGATGATGGGCCTGAGGGCATCCTGAGCAAGTTTGCAGATGACACCAAATTGGGAGGGGTGGCTAATACCCCAGAGGACAGGATCACACTTCAAAATGACCTTAACAGATTAGACAACTGGGCCAAAGCAAACAAGATGAATTTTAACAGGGAGAAATGTAAAGTACTACACTTGGGCAAAAAAAAAAAATGAAAGGCACAAATACAGGATGGGAGACACCTGGCTTGGGAGCAGTACATGTGAAAAGGATCTAGGAGTCTTGGTAGACCACAAACTTGACATGAGTCAACAGTGTGATGCAGCAGCTAAAAAAGCCAATGCAATTCTGGATTGCAATAGGAGTATAGCATCAAGATCAAGGGAAGTAATAGTACCACTGTATTCTGCTCTGGTCAGACCTCACCTGGAATACTGTGTCCAGTTCTGGGCACCACAGTTCAAGAAGGATACTGACAAGCTGGAACGTTTCCAGAAGAGGGCAACCAAAATGGTCAAAGGCCTGGAAACGATGCCTTATGAGGAATGGCTTAGGGAGCTGGGTATGTTTAGCCTGGAGAAGAGAAGGTTAAGGGGTGATATGATAGCCATGTTCAAATATATAAAAGGATGTCATATGGAAGAGGGAGAAAGGTTGTTTTCTGCTGCTCCAGAGAAGCAGACATTGAGCAATGGATTCAAACTACAAGAAAGAAGATTCCACCTAAACATTAGGAAGAATTTCCTGACAGTAAGAGCTGTTCGGCAGTGGAATTTGCTACCAAGGAGTGTGGTGGAGTCTCCTTCTTTGGAGGTCTTTAAGCAGAGGCTTGACAGGCATATGTCAAGAATGCTTTGATGGTGTTTCCTGCTTGGCAGGGGGTTGGACTGGATGTCCCTTGTGGTCTCTTCCAACTCTATGATTCTATGATTCTATGAATTCAGTATAGCAGCCTCCTGGCATAGTTCACATCATGGCAAAGTCCATCCTTTATTTTTTCAATATACTCTTGCAATAGTTGAACTCTTTCTCTACTGACCATCACCCTTTCTGTAACTTCAAAGAAGACTCATTGAATGATTCTATGATTCTATTTATTCCCCACTATGACAAAATAGAGAGAGAAACCGCTGAGATTCCAGAAATTATGTAGTATGGCTGAATCACAAGCAGTACCTGAGACCTTTTATTCTTTTCTCCCTGTAGTAAAAAGAATCAACCATAAAGAATTTTATGCATCTCTAGTTATGTTGCTTATAGGCACATGCTCAATGTTGCCCGGGGTGAGGTACCTGTGAGCCTCCAGAGGTTAAACCTCCTCTGATTATTGATCATGATGGCTGGTGCTGATGGGAGCTAGAGTCCAACATCATCTGAAGAACCACAAGTTTCCCATCCCTGATATGGCCCAGGTAATTTAAAAGTGAACTTAAAGAAGGAATGGGAAAGTGGCAGCTTTAGCTGTGATGTGTAAGCATGGGGAGGGGAACTATATGAAGAAACTTGCATTCTTTAAAATCTATAATGGAGCAGAGTTCTTAAAAAATATTATTGTAATTCAGCATTGTTTCATATCAAACTTTTTTTATTAAAAAAAAAAACTATGCTAAATCCCTCCCAGATATTTCTATTCTCCAGCATATGATCTTTAATACATACTTCTGTGTGGGTGTTTTCTTAGCATGCTATAGTTTCAAACTATCTGTTGCCTTTCATCCTTCAATCATAACATGAAAGTGTTCACCAATTCATCCCTGATATTACTATGAGGAAGAAGAAAGGTTTCCTGTGGAAATTCATAACCTAACATTCCTTGCACTTATACATGGTAATTTCACCTATTTAGAAGTAAAATATTGTAGTAACAAATCAGATCTTGGTTACCTTTCTAGTTGCCAAGTACTACATGGCAAATATTTCAGTGGGGTTGTCTGATTTCAGTGTAGGGGAAAAGGCAGCTTTTTAAGCAGAGGCTGGGTAATGCTCACCTTTTTTGCATGTGGCCCGAAGGAAGGTTACCTAGAAGAGAATGCATAGTTGGGCTGAACAGCCCCCCACCCAATCCCTACAATAATGTGTGAGCACAAGATCCTTGCCAAAAAGCACTGCTTGTAGGGTGATGGTTTCGAAGGAAGAGTGGCCAGAAATCTTTGGAGTTCTGAGCCTCGTAGGTCAGTCAGAGGGCAGCCCAATGGAAGTTTCCCATTGCATTGTACTTCCTCACCCTGGTTTCTATATAGATGAAGGGCAGGTCATAAATATTTTTAATAGCATAAAATAATTATCTGCTTACACAGCGGTCTGTTCATGGCACACAGCCCTTTCTACCTTGCATCTCCCTTTCCTGATCTTTGCCATGATTCAGCAGCAGCGGGAGATGCAAACAAGCCTGGAAATTTCAATTTCTGAGAACAACCTTTCTGCTAACGTGAACCTGAGTTCTTGCCCTGCTAAGCTTAATTGGGTGTCCCTTGGATGGTCCTCTAAATTAATAAAATTGTGGCATTTGTGCTCATCTCTTCTCCCTACAGTGCCCGCAGTGGCATATTTGTATTCTTTAGCACAATGGGACTCAGTCTTAATTGGATTTTCTAGATGCTCTTCTAATACATTCAGTAATAATAATAATACTCATAAATATTGCAGACTTCACTAAATGTAGAACCGCTTGAGGATTTCTAAAGTTTGGGCAAGAAGAAGGTGATAATTGTGGCCTAACTAAAACATACCCTGGCTGTTTGTTAAAAGAATATCATTGAATTAAAAAACTGGAAGTTTAAAAGCCACCTAGTCTAGCCCGCTGCCCAAAGGCAGGTCAACTTGTGATGTCCCATGGATGAATATGCAGAGCCATAATAAATCGTGGCAATATAAACAGAAACCAGATGTCCCACAGGTCTTGGCAGCACAAATAGCTCATTGCAAGATAAGTCATGCCACAAAAGGGGCGCACACAGAGAGAAATTACCAGTCAATTTGACACGAGGAGAATTTTTTCCCAGTCCCATGGCTTTTGGCTTCAATCCATGGCTTCAATTACTTGTGAGTAAACCTGATTGCCTTTAATCAGATTCACTTGAACTTTAATAATGTAAGAATTCCCCTTGGCCAAACTGCTTAGCACATACCTTTTGTGTTTTTGTTGTTGTCAGTTTCAGAGTTAGGTGAAAATGTCCCTCAATGGATGAGTATTGTAATAATAGTTGATGTTTGGGTAAATGCTATTAATGTTCAATCAGAGGGCTGTTGTCATTATTTAACAGCAATCACAGGTTTGCCACTGCTTCCTGTGGTGGCAGAGGAGCCTGGTGAGATTCTCATTTGCTGCAGAACAGCCACTCTTATAGGGGGTGGGGGATGGTGGAGATAGCTGCTCACTTTGGGCCATTCTGTGGCAAATAGAATGCCACCAGGCTGCTCGAATCACAGCAGTATTTTTTCCCCCATGGTTTTTATTTATGCAACTATGGTATTTCTGTGCTGCCTTTCATAAAATGTCAGGGGGGGGGGGATACAACAATATAAAAACATTAAGAACAAATGGCCCACATAAGTTGGGGGTATTCTTCTGCTCCATTCTAATAAGGATCTTAGACTGATTCCGGTGTGATTTCAATCAAATGTGTTCATTTCTGCTGGTTACCTCCAGCCTGAGAGTGAGTAGGATTAGGTCCATGACAGTTTACCTTCTAGCGCAAAAAAATGTCATTAGCAGGATTCCAGATGTTGTTGGACCCCAGCACCCTTATCTTTGGCCATTGTTCATGTTGCCTGGGTCCATCAACACCTGGAAGATGGCACAGTGGCTATCCCTGTTCTAGACAGACACAGTGGCTAGCTAGAAATACAATGGTTTTAGGAGATAGCAAAGAAAGGTAATGTTCTCCTCTGATGTCAATGTGTGATACAGTAGTCATGAGCATGCCTGAAGAGGACACCAGGTCCTGGGAATCCCTGTCCTTATCCCTCTATTCATTGTTTTTATTTCATAACATATTGACCATCTATCTTTGATCCTGTCTGTGGAATAAATAATGTGAACTGTTTCAACACTTTTTATTTTCCTTAGCCTGAGCTGCTTCTATTTCAGTTGCAATGGTTATGGATTTCTCTAATGTCAGATCTGATTCAAGCAGCAGGCATTCTCTAATGTAAGGCGTAACTGTTTGCAATGAGCTTATCTCAAGTAATTTCATCTGCCATGTTTCCAGTCCAAACTCACATGTAATGTGTTCCCTTAAAGCAACTATACTGTTGGTTTTCTTGGTGCAGTCTATAGTGTTCATTTACCATGTATACTTTGAGCTCAGAAAGTTGTTTTTTTTTTTAAAAAAAAGAAGTCATCAAAATATATTTCTTACCCACAAGGACAAGGACCTAAAATATATGCAATGCTTGTGTTCTAGGGTAATAGATAGATAGTTCAGGTTTTCTTCATTCAGAAGGCCATAAGTAATTAAGAGCAAATTGTTATATATATATATATATATAACAAAAGGACCCAGAGAAATAACATTTATGGTTCAAAATTTAGTTTTGGATAGGGGAGAGACAGATTCAAATTTCTACTCTGCTATAAAACTCACTATGAAAAATTGGAGTTATTGACTCCAATTGACTCTGCTAAGGATGTTTCACACCTCTTTTTGTTATAGTGTTATAGTGTTATAGCGTCAACAATTTCACTTTTGAACTCCTGAATAATCTGGTGTATGGTTTCTGGAATCAATGACTGGTTAATTTTCATTCAATCACTTTGCCCTAGAGTTTAATCTTGCTTTATACTTCTGTTTTCCTAGTTCCTCAGCTGCCCTCTTCACCCAAGGTAGGTCAGGCATAGATCTCTAGCCAATATATTCTGCAGTAGAAAGCAATGCAATTCATTTACCTTTTTTTTTTGCAATCACTCTATTACCCTTCAGTAAGCCTTTTTACTGGCTCCAAAGCTCCTTTCCTGGTTCTGGGTGTTTTATTGTTTTTAAAAGAAATTCAGAAATATATTCATCAACTGCTGTTGCCATTTTTCTTGCCTTCTTGCCACTTCATATTCATATTGCCATCCTTGACTTTGCTTTATTGGGAGTTTTCTGTGTACATACATGCTGAATTTGCTAGGACTATAGTCACTGTTTCTGAGTTGTTTCAGAGTGACATACAACTTCAGCCAGTTCCTGAGCTCCTTGTAGAATTAAAATGAACCTGACTTCTCTCTCTACTCAGCTAAATGCAATAGAGGCTGGTCCATTAAGGCAAATGGGCTGCTGCCCCACCAACCTCCACCATCCTCTGCAGCCAGCCCCTACATACCTGCCTTCTTATTTACAAGTCCAGGGGGTGGTACTGCCTGTCAACTTCCCCTTCCACTCACCTTAGCCTCATTGTTGCTCCTTAACATGGAAGAGGATGGGAACAAAGGTGCTTGACTGTGCCTCCCATTAGCTCCTGTTACACTTGCTATGAGCTTTTTGCTTTCACGCAACCAGTCCCAATGGGCACCATCCACCACCAGTGGCGACTATTACTCATTGGGACCCGTAGAGTAGAAGACAGAGAGGCCAATAGTAGGCGGAGTCAGAGCCAATGACAGACTAAGCCAATTCTAGTTTTACCTGCATCCCCCCCCCCGGATATTATTTATTGCACCCTACCTCATAAGTTATATAGAACACATTCTTTTGAGTTCTATAAAAGCATCACTGGGACCCCTGACAATGATGGTCAGGAAAAATCCTCGGGAATGGGTGGAGTTAAGAAGGCAGGCATATTGGAACTGGCCCAGAGCAGACTGGGGTGCAGTTAGTCTCTAACTGGGTAGCAATAACCAATTCTACAGTGAAGTGTTCTCTATCTAAGTGGACAGAACAGAGGAAGGACAAGTAGAATGCTTGGTAGCTTTTGCTTCATCCAATATAACATGGAAATAAGATGAGCAGAAAAAATGTGCCCAAGAACCAGTCCACTTCAGGCAGTGCTGCTTTATAAAGGCAACAGGACTCACCTGGGACTTGAAGTTTGCATTCAAATATCAAACTAAGTTAAAGTAAAACTAAAAACAAGCATGAAAGATTATATAACCAAATATTTTCAACAGAGGCCAGTAAATGTGACCAAGTTTGCATGCTGATGCTTTAACAAGAGAAGACCAGTTTGAGCTTTGGCATGTGATGATTCATCAGTCCAGCCAACAAGTTGAGTCACATTCATCATTCCACTTAATAACTTCTAGTATGAGAAGTTGCACAGGAAGTGAAAAGAAAGAAAGAAAGAAAAGAAAAGAAAGAAAGAAAGAAAACAAACAACCTAGGATGACTTCTGAGGTAAAGGGTAAAGGGACCCCTGACCATTAGGTCCAGTCGTGACCGACTCTGGGGTTGCGGCGCTCATCTCACTTTACTGGCCGAGGGAGCCGGCGTACAGCTTCCAGGTCATGTGGCCAGCATGACAAAGCCGCTTCTGGCGAACCAGAGCAGCACACGGAAACGCCGTTTACCTTTACGCTTGGAGTGGTACCTATTTATTTACTTGCACTTTGATGTGCTTTCGAACTGCTAGGTTGGCAGGAGCTGGGACCGAGCAACGGGAGCTCACCCCGTCACAGGGATTGGAACCACTGACCTTCTGATCAGCAAGCCCTAGTCTCTGTGGTTTAACCCACAGCGCCACCTTTTAGCTGGAAATATTAGAGACTGAACTTGGGGCCTTCTGTGGCAAAGAGAGAGAGAGAGCAATGGAGGAAGGGTGGGGGAGGGCAGCATGCACAAGTCCACTGCCAGTAGTGTTAGCAGCACAGTAGTGTGTTTATTTGAATTGGCTGTCAGGATGGACAAATTTGTCATTTTTGGTTTCTATCGGTTTCTCATTTGTCCAGTCTTAAATTCAGTTTTCTACATTTCTGCATCGGTTCTATTTTAAAAAACAAACTCCTCCTGAAAATTCACCTGCACGTTAGTGCAAAATCCTCTTAATATGCTCATTTTTGGATGCGCTTTTCCAAGATATAAACACTTTTGCAAACAATTCCCTTGAATACAATGCATTTTAAATGCTATTTTCACAAAGATATGCACACTTTACCCTAATATACACGTGTTTGCACACATTATTTGGTTGCAGAACTGTGTGGCAAAATTCAGAGAAGTCTAAATGTCAAAGGGTATCTGGGTTTCAGTTCCCATGTTTTGAAATCTGCAAATTAGGTAGTTTCGCTTTAAAAACTTGAACGAACCAAATTTATCCCTCATCACTACTTGACAGTCAAGTGTCATTTTGTGTTATGCTATCTTTGTATGATGTTGATTAGGGGCTTGGGGAGAGGAATCACAATTACCGAAGAAGCAAGTTTTGTGCTTTTCTGTCCTTTTTATGAAGGTTGAACATTTCTGGTAATGAAAACCTTCTTAAAAGGCGGCAAAATTGATATTAATTCCAATTAAGGGAATATTCTTATGCTGAAGCACTCATTACCATAGTAACTGTAGTGCCAATGCAAACCACTGCCTTCAATGGAAATGAAATCTCATGGATCATTATAAGACCATGAAAGATTTTGCTAGACAAAACCACCCTTGTCATCACTGTATTTTAAATAAATTTCCCATTCCAACGTAGCATTTTAATTAATATTATGCTAGTTCCCCTACCCTGCCACATCCTTCTTAAAATGGCATCTAATTACATAAACAATAATAAATCACTTAAAATTAGCATCTTGAAACCTAGAATTTTATGCCTAATAAAAACTCAGCTCTAATTGCAACAAGTGGATACTCTTGACTTCCTAATCATATCCCACAATATAAATATTCAGAGATTTTATTATTTTATTGAATTCACACTGTCGAAAAAAAATTACATATTCCAGTCAAATTTATATTTTTCTGCAATTTATCTTGCCGCTGTCCAGTAATATTAGGATCTAAAATCAGTAATTTGCAAAGTTTATCCATATTCTTGCATAACAATATTGTAGGAAAAAATAATTGTTTATTTTTCAAGTCTTAAATGATGTTTTTTGGCTTCTTTCTGGCCAAACACAAGCTTATTTTACATCTGATCAGATATAATAATTATTTTATTTAATTTGTCAGTCACTTTATCTTGCCCAGGGAAACCCAAAGCAGCTTATAGCCACATAAGAAAGAGAAAATGGCAGGACATTGATCTACTAAACTGGTTCTGATACTTCTTCCCTACTGTGATATCTCATGATAATGTTAAGACTATAGCCTCATTCAGGCTTTGCTCATTGTCTGAGGGAGGACAGCAAGAAGGACTATAGCTCACTTAGCGCATCCAACCAAAGTTTTATACCACCCAATTCAATCCCATCAGGGTTACTCTGGAATAAGTTAACCAGATGAAAGTTTACTTTTTCTTATTAGAAAATTATACACCTCCATGATCTGCTGGGTGAAATGCTCCCAATTAGGCAGGCTTACTCCGAAAATTATCACCACCAAAGGGGTGAAAAATTCTTGTGTTTTAAACCCTCACAGGTTCAATCTTTTTCTAAATGACCTTGCTCCTGTTTATGTCGGGTTGATGGGCATTGCCCGAAGCTCAGTTCCAGCATTTTATTATATGCTGAAGATGCAATCATTTTGTCTCGCACAAGAGTCCGCCTGAAGCGGCTCCTAAACCACTGTCAGGAGTATTGCACAGCTAATAGACTTGCATTGAACTTTGTGAAATCCAAAGTGCTCAATTTTTTTTTTTGAGGTCCTGGAAGCCACATGGGTGGAACTTAGTGGTAACACATTTGAATAAGTAAAACAAAAAACAAAAAAACTTATACATTCACTTCTGATAAAATGCCTCTTGGAAAAACCAATGCAAGTTTTTACTAATTGTGACAGATACCGGTACCAGTATTTCAGCTATCACCTGCTTTTTTTTTTCATAGAGGGAACCAATATGTTCCTGCTGCCCTAAATGTTTTCAATGCCAAAGTAAATCCAAAACAACTGTATGGCATACCATTATGGATTGCTTCAGTTGATCACTCGCTGGAATGCAACCAAAATCAAAAATCCTTCGTAAAATCCTGGGTATGCCAAACTGTATTTGGTACCCAGCCTTGTGGCTGGAAACCTACAAGAGCTTATCTATATGCTGGATTCCCACTACTCCAAATGGTTAGATTGTATCAAGAGTAAAATTAAATCCGCCTGCCTATCACTGGACTCACTGCTTATGCTCCCACTGTTGGAAGCATTTCAAACAATTAAGCGTAGATTTCTAGAGACTGAATTTCAAATACTTAGTAGCGCAGCCAATAAATCTTGCTCACTATTGAGGTTAAGGATCCTACCTTTGTTTGGCCAGGCAACTCCATATGTACACCACATATACAACACACCCACATAAAGCCTTTTCTCTTGCAATGTTTAAAGTCATGCCATCTGCAATCCTGAAAGGAAGGTTCTCAAAAATTCTACATTCAGAATTGTCCTAGTGATCTAAAACAAGTAAAAACCATTGCACATATTTTATTTCACTGCCCATTTTACGTAAAAATCTGCAACAAATATTTAAACCTCATGCGGAAAGGAAGGTTAATTGTTCTGACTTCTCCAGGGTTCACTTTTTATTGAACAGTCGTAGGCATGATATTACGGAGAATGTAGCAAATTTTCTGAGAGATGCTATGAAAATATGTCGCTGCAAGCCTTGAGAGACACTTTTTAACCTTATTGAGCTTGTATTGGTTTTATCCTAAAATTTCCTCCTTTTATAAACAGACTCCAGTTTTATGCTCTGAGTTATATACTTTTGTGTCCTCTGTATGCCAATAAAGGAGACTGATTGATTTGCTGCCCTGCCGCATGTCAAATATGTCCCGTGGGAAGTGGGGGAGATAACTGATCTGGCCTGCTTGCCGGATCCCATTCCTTACCCTTTCATTATAGCCACTAAATAACTGGGGCAGGATCACACTATGAAAGAGCTTTTTTATTATTACAAATAGTACTACACTTATTAGCCAGGATAAGACTAATTAGCTAGGCTGTGTGTGCTTTTTTGATGGCATGCTCATAGTATGATTTCCCAGTGAAGCATCAGTAACACAGGAGGTTTGAGCTAACTCCCTAGCTTTATTAGGGATTTGAGTATCTGCTTTAGTCTGTCACCACTTCTGAAGCTTATTAGAGCAGGTCTACGGGCTTATTTTAGAGACCAAAAAAAGCAAACAAACAAAATGTTTGGCATCACAGTTTATAAAGATACAATGCCTTGAAAGACAATCTCTCTTTAAGCCAAGGGTAGCTTTCTAGCTGTTGTTGGAATCTAATTCCCATCAGCCCCAACAGTATGATTAATGTTCAAAATTAATGGAATTTGGAGTCCATTAACATCTAGAGGGACACAGGTTGCCCATCCTTGCCTTTAATCCATTGGAAATAAAGGGATATCTGTCTACTGCTCTTTGCTTCCCAGATTAAGAATGGTTAACTAATCATTGTGAGCAGCGGCATAGTGAGCCACTCCGACACCTGGGGGGGCGTCGTCGCATGCTGCACATGCATTGTTACGTGGCGGGGTGTTGCCGCCCCCCCACGCCTCCAAAGCCGTGCGCTTCCAGCTCCAAACTCTAGGTAAAAAGCCCGCTCAGCGCGGCGGACGCACTGCGCCGAGCGGGCTTTTAAACTGGAGTTTGGAGCTGGAGGCACGTGGCTTTGGAGTCAGCGGGGGGCGGCGATACCCCGCTACGTAACACGCATGCACAGCATCGCGCTGCTCATGTGTGTTATGTAGCGGGGTATCACCGCCTCCCCGGCGACTCCAAAGCCATGCGCCTCCAGCTCAAGGTAGAAAGCCCACTCAGTGTGGCGCGCCCGCCATGCCGAGCTGGCTTTCTACCTGGAGTTTGGAGCTGGAAGCGCGCGGCTTTGGAGGAGCAGGGGGGCGGTGATACCCCGACATGTAATGATGCGTGCGCAGCATCGCACTGAGAGCACTTTTTACCGGGAGGCTGGAGACTCAGCTTGGGAGTCCCGGGGGTGGGGCGCCAAGTGGCACCCCCCCCCAGAGTGGAACCCGGGGCGCACCGCCCCCATTGCCCCCCATTGCGACGCCCTGATTGTGAGGTGTTGGTGTAATATCAGCAGGGCTATGTGGATGCCTAAGAGCAGGCACCCCCAAACTGCGGCCCTCCAGATGTTTTAGCCTACAACTCCCATGATCCCTAGCTAACAGGACCAGTGGTCAGGGATGATGGGAATTGTAGTCCAAAACATCTGGATTGCCGAAGTTTGGGGATGCCTGACTAAGAGGAATAGACTACATGGCGGTTCCTAACTCTCACAAAACACCAAACACAACTTAGCATTGTAGCTGGAATGGGGGAAGGGTTGTGGTTTTCCAATACTCTACAATACCAATAATAGTGTAAGCTCAAAATAATCAATAGTAAAATTCTGGATAGAGTAAGGTTTTAGGATAAAAATATGTTCTGTTATTCTATTATACTACTGGTGTGTACACAAAAGAAGACATAATGACGGTAGAAATGTTTGTTCTGTCTTTCTGGACACAATTTATGTCATCTATCCAGTCCCCTAAGGACTAAAGTGTCTTAAATTTCATTTGTTTAAATGTTGTTCTCCAATAATGTTTTCTTGAGTTAGCCAGTAAATTTTGAAGAAGATTTTTTTATTTCATTTTTGCAGGAGATATGTTCAGAAAATCCATTAACAAATAAGGTTTGTGTTCATACTTCCTACACACTGTTTTGAAAATTGATCCCTAAGGGGCTAATTAAGTATTATGCACTTTTCTTTTCTTTTTTTTCAGAAAAAAAGGAAAAGGAACTTTTGTGCTGAAAATAACCGAGAAACCAAAATCTCCCAAAAGGTGCTATCTGTCTTATTTTGAAAACCTCCAGAGAATTAGAGAAATCTCCATGTGCTCATTTCTAGATGATGCTGCAAGATGAGGAAATAAGCATGGTTGGAGAAATCACAATTAGTAGCTCTGAACTTGGTAATAAATACACTGATGCCTAGACTCTTGATGCTGCAGTGTGGCTCAGTGGCTTCAGCAAAGGGTATATTCTGAGTTTTCCTTGCTGTCAGCATTGGTCAATACATTCTCAGGGATGAAAAGATTTTCTTTATTTCATTCCTTTACTATTCTGGTTTGCTCTTTATTCATTCCTCCTGTTTTTTTTGTTTATCAAGGATAATTTCTAAAAGCAGTTCTAGAATAGGTTCATGCATAGCTTGTTAGAGTTTGCTGTTCCTTCAGTTCATTTGCACAATTTATTTATTTATTGCTTCCATGTTAGCAAGGCGTATATGTTGATAGAGCACAAAAAGCAAAGTTTGCGCATGTGATTGAATAAATTTGACAGCAAAATCCTGTGTGAGCTTCCTCAGAAGTAAGCATCATTACTTACAACAGAGTTTACTCAGTGATGTAGGCAGTGCTTTTTTTCTGGGGGGACGCAGGGGTATGCAACCCCTAAACGTTTTGTGAATCTTTGTACTTTTATCCATTTACTGTACAGTATTTATTTCCCCCCGATCTGAACTATAAAATGGTGATTTTCTTGAGTCAAAATGAGAGTACCTGTCAGAGGGTCATCGTGGCTACTCTAGAGTAACTCCATCTGTCTTCAAATACGTTTATTGTGCTATTTTTTTACAGTGTAGAGACAGCTTAAAACATGACATCTCATCCAAATTAGAATCTGGCAATGGCGTACGCCAGCAAAGTAGTCGGGGCACCCCAAAACGCCATCCCCTTGACATGCGTTGTGGCGCTCTCCTTACTTCTTGACCCTTTCAGCTTCCTCCCTAAGTGGTCGGTGCCCTGGCTCTGCAACATCCCTGAGCATCTGCCTGCATCCCTCCACCCCCGAGCTTTCCCATTGTTCCTCCCTCTGATTTATCTCCTCCTCCGAGTCTCTCCCTCCCCCTCTGGCTGCTTCAGAACCATTGGTGCTCTCTGTACTTGATGAGGTAGATGTCAGGATGATGGGGGCTGACTCCCTGTAGGGAGTCACCCTTACAGTACCCATAAACATTTTTTTTTTAGAAAAGAAGCACTGGGTGTAGGTATAGGATCACAGCCTTAGCATGTTTTGTTGCTGTTGTTGTTGAAGTGCACATGCAGTTGTGTATCAATCAAGATTGCTTTTATGGTGTTTTATCAGTGCACGCATCTGCACTTGTCATATGGAAGGATGAAAAGACTCAAATGAAGTAAAATACATTAAAGCTTCAGCAAAGTGTGTTCCTTGACATTGCCTCTGTACAAAATTCAGAAATGGAATACGTAATGGTGAATTCCTAGTGCACTGGTTCCAGCTTGGAAACAAAGCAAGGTATTTGGCACTCCAAAATCCGAGTGTGTTTGTGGAGAAATTCAGATTAGCACAATTTCAGAAGTGTCCTTAATTTCATTACATATTCATTCAGAGATTGCATAGCCTCACCATAATCCACAAATAGCAGAATTCACTTCTTGCCATTTCATCATTGATTTTTTTTCATTGACTTGTTCACTCTTCACAGTAATACCTGACTTTTTTCAGATGGCAAACAGAAAAACCATGCAAAATCCCTTTGTGACTTCCTCGCTCCTGCTTACTACCCAAAGAAGCCAGGCATTGTTCATGGGTCTGAGTAAACAAGCATGGCAACAGATATTATTAGCACTGCAGAGAGGCTGGAATTGGACTCAGACTGGTTGTAGCAATTGTCAGAGCTGATAGCTGCTTCTTTTTGCTCTTCGTCTTTATTGATGGAAAATGGTGTAATTTTATAACCCAATTATTACCATATGTTGTTTTTACCCTGAACACATACCAAGATAATGAGCTCATGCCTGGGTGTGACAAAGGAAAAAGAAATGTTGCTAGGTAAAATATTGAAAATGCTGAGATTTGAAGAAGTTGAAGGTTGTCCATTTTGCACATAACACAGCTTGACAGAAGGGATGTGAACCTGCCCTGAATCAGAAAGTAAAGTTGTTGGTAGTTACCTAACGTAAAGTACTATGGTATAAACATGTGTCCTGTTTAGCCGCAGAAGTAAAATAAAGGAAATCAACTCTGCTAATGGCAACATTGTACAGCTAAAAGATCAGAGTAGATATTGTAAGGACTTTGGCAAAATCCTTAAAAAGAAAGGAGTGGAAGGAAGATGTTTTGAAATGCTAATTTTAGAATATTGCAGTAACGATATATAAAGTGAATTAATTCATATGCATGGAAAGTCTTTAGAACATATAATTTTAAGCTGAATTCAGTCCTAGAAATGTATTGACGTTTATGAAATCTTATGAATATGTGACCTCAAAGGCATGGAAATTAGAAGATCACATTCAGTTTCCTAACATGTTACTGGTACATATTTGCAGCTTTCATATATTGCCACAAGTTATGCCTCTGGCATAGAAAGGCAAGATATATGTATCTGAAATAATAAGCAAAGTGTTGTTCACACACACTCATGTATATTATTTATCACTAGATGACTGCAACATCAAGTGGTGTCTTTTTGTGTGAATGAATAATCACAGATCAAATATTACAGATACAACTTCTATGCCACTGTAAAGACCATGCTTTTCAATTGAGTGATCTAGACACATAGCTGTGCAGCATTAAATGATGCACAATTGACCAGGACCATCTCTACCATTATGTAGAGGAAGGCAACTGTCTCAAGCAGCAGGTGCTCATGGGCAGCAGCAGTAACTCCTAGCTGTTTGTTTGTTTCATCAAATTTACAGTATACACCACTTGATTGTAAAAAAAAAAAACCCCTAAAAATGAGAGAGAAATCACAACCATACTTTAAAACACACAAAAGTTAAAATGCTAAAACAGATTAAAATTACCTCAACTTTCTAGGCATCTGGCTAGGCTTGTCTAAACAAGAATGTTTTTAGCAGACACTGAAAATAGTACAGTATAGCGCCTTGCCTGATCTCAATAGGCAGGGAGTTCCAAAATGCAGGTGATGCCTCATTAAACAATCAATTTCTTACAAATGGGCATCATGTGGCACCTGTAGTAGTGGCAATGCCACTGATTGAAGCAGTCAAGTGGGCACATTTTGGGTAAGGCAATCTCATAGGTAAAGTGGCCCAAAGGTGTTAAGGGCTTTACATGCCATGAGTAACATCTTGAACTTGGCCAGTGCTGATCTCGGAGCACAGGTGTTATATGCTGCCAGGGCTTCACCCCTGCTGGCAATCATGCTGCAGCATTCTGCACTAACTGAAGCTTCTGGCTCAAGCAGGAGGGGAACCCCATATATAGCACATGGCAGCAATCCGGTGTTGAAGCAACCAGAGCATGAACTATTGTGGCAAGGCTTTCCCAGTCCACAGCTGTCGAACCAGCCCCAGTTGGTAAAAGGCCTCTCTAGACACTGAGACTACCTGAGCTAGACAGAGCTATATCTAGAAGCACCACTAAACTGTGAACCTATTCCTTCAGAGGGAGTACAACCCCATCCAGGGGAGGCAACTGACCAATTTCTCAGACACGTGAACGACTCATCCACAGTGCCTCCGTCTTGCCAGGATCCAAGCTCAGCTTGTTTCTCCTCAACTGCTCCCAGTGACTCCCAGTCTCCACCTCTATTTCCATATGACCTGTCTTGGGCCCCTAATCTGGTCTGCTGTCTCAGGTGCAGTGGTGCAATCCTGTCACTGGTGGCAAAGTAAAATTCAGCTGCTGAAGAGTAAAAATGCCATCTAGTTCTCCTCCTCAGGCAGGAGAATTAAATACCATTTAATTCAGAAGAGTTCTTTAATCATTTATAGTGGTGCCACAGGATTGAAAACTTTTAACTAGCCTTAGGGACAGCTGTTCTCCCTAGAGATCTTGATGTTAAGTCAGCTAAGCCCTGCCCTGTTGGTCTTGGCTATTCCTTAAGCTGTTCAAATAAAGCAGCATCCAATCCATTACTTTATGACAGAATTGAATAAGCTGACTCATCCCTGAAAAGCAGATTCTCAACTGAAAAACACTGGGGCTTTTTTAGTCCATTACAATCAGCTATTTTATTAGCAACTCTCAAGATCTCCCCTCTTTTTCCTTCCTCTTTAGGGGCTGATACAATTTTGCCCCATATCTTCCAGCCTTTTAAAGCTGCAATTTTCCATCAGCCCATGCTCTAGCAGCATTGCCATGCGCTGAACATATTATGGGCATATCATGCTGATACTTCAGGGACTGACTTTTGGCAACTTTCAAATACCTGTGGCTATGAATATGTCTCTGTGTTTGATGCTGATGGGACTGGCATCATGTAGCAGCAAGACTGAAAGCAGCAGGAGCTGTGTCAAGTTCTCAGGGCTCCTGCCACTCTAGTTCTGCTCCCCATTCTACACCCCATGTGGTGAAACAGAGGTTAACAGCACCATAGTTGCAGCTCCTGCTGTGGCTATAGAGACCAATACAGCTGGTGCAGATGAAGGCATCCAGTTGTGCTGCTACAAGTGCACCATAGTGTGTGTGTTTTTACCTCTGCGTTCCTCCCAATGGTCATTCCTCCTCTGGTCACTGCTATGGATACATGACCTGACTATGTGTCTCCAGGCACTGTGGTCCTCTGCAAGGGTTTTCCACATGGCGGAGTTGATGTTGCTAGCCTTTATTTCACGTTTGCAGACATCCTGGTAATGCAGAGTTGGTCTGTCCATGTCCAAAGGCACAGATGCCATCAACAAAAGTTCACTGCCACTTGTAAAGGCAGAGCCAACAAATAAACCTCTTCATTGGCCCTGCCACCTTGCTTTTTAAAATAAGCACTGCAAGCCTTAAAGTACTGTAAGTCAGGCATCCCCAAACTGCGGCCCTCCAGATGTTTTGTCCTACAACTCCCATGATCCCTAGCTAACAGGACCAGTGGTCAGGGAAGATGGGAATTGTAGTCCAAAACATCTGGAGGGCCGAAGTTTGGGGATGCCTGCTGTAAGTCCTCAGAAGGTTCCCAGAGTCCTTAGAGGCATCACTTGTGGCTGTATCTTCTTTGCAATGCACTGGCTGTCGGAGCCACCTTGATGATCCTTACTGGTCATCACTGTGCTGGTAGTTTGGGCTAGCATATCTCCCGATGGCACCTCTTCCTCCTTTTCAAGCAAACAAGAAATGGGATCCTCCTTAATGAGGGTCCTGGTTGTGCACGGGCCCCTGAGACACACACACCCTGTTGGGTTGTAGGTGTGGGGTGTGCCCCAGGCCTTGTCTGTAGGGGCCCAAAAACACGCCAGGCCGTTTGAGCCAATCCAATGCAGGTGGTGTGATTTGGGGGGGGGGCCTTTAAAAGTGGCAGCACGACGTGAGTGTGGCACTTGCTTTGTGCTGCCAAACACCCACCCTCCCATGCCTATTTGTTGGTGTTCCCGCTTTGGCCTTGCTTCGGATATTGGTTGGTCGCCTGTTTTGGAACAGGGGCCGGGTAGGAATTTTTTTTCCATTTGGCAAATTGGCAGTGGCCACTTGGTTTTCGCCTACCCCCTTAGCAATCGTCACAACTTTGTAAGGTTTGGCGGTTAGGCATTGGCTTATTGAAGTGTGTGGGAGGGGAGATGTGGCCATCACCTGCCCCTCCATGAAGGGTGTTCCGGTAAAGGAATCTGGGGGTCCTGGATTTCGTCCAAAGTCCGCTTGAGGGGCTAGGGCCAAGCTAGGACCACAGGAACCCTGGGGTGAGCTTCGGTTGGTTTTAATCGACGTTGCTCCCTCATTTGGTGTTTACCCTTCCAGACTACCTGTCAGAGAGGCAGGAGTCAGTTATAGTCGGTTGCCAATGCCTAAGCCAATACCGCTCACTTTGCTGTAATCATTAAGTTGTGGCCTAAATTTTGCCCAAAAAATTAAACAAAAAACATGCGTCAGTGTGAAGTTATTTACTTGGGCGTGGGCTTGGGGGCCTTGGAGCCCAACGGTGTTTCCATGGACCATATCTAATTGCTTGGGAAGCCTTGGCTTAGAGAGGGGACTATGGAAATACATTCTAAAAGGGTCATGTTAAAACCATGGTCTAGGCTTGTCTGCTATGTGGTTTAAGTGGTGAATATAGTTTCAATGAGGTGTGTTTTCAGAAAAATTAATTCACTTGTCTTTTAGTCAGCCCATCCAGAATTATAATTTGTAAAAGAAATAAAATAGCCACTTATTTAGGTTCAATAAATGAGAGTATTGATAGCAATCACCAAGGACACATAAAACTAGGCAGTAGGATGATATATTTACAGAATATTCATGCCTAAATATAAAGGAAAGAAGGAGAAAGACTGTTAACACCTTGACTTGAATGTGAGTTAGTTGTTTTTCACCCATGTCAGACATGCAGGAGACATCAGGACATCACACTCTTCTTATATTACCTTCTTCCTGAATCAGGAAATGCATTTACCTTAGTGTTGCTGCAGCCCAAAGTGAGGCAAGGTCTTTCCCACATGACATTTGGCATCCTGCCACCTCATTCACTCCAGAAGACGTGAGGGGTTCTCATTGCCAAAGGCAACCCACCCTGTGGAATTATGGGCTGCTTAACGTCAAAGTTAAGGAAGGTTTTTTGTGTGTGTGCGTGTGTGTGCGCGCTGAAGCACAATACATTAAATCATGACAAGGTCAAAGCAGTTGGAAAACTTGATTCTTTTAAATGTTGCAAAACAATCAAGTTGTGATATAATGGAATGAACTTACTGATCTTCCTTTTGCCCTCTCTTTTATCATTTGTCACGCATTTATCTCTCCCCCCCCCCCCCCGGTTAGAGGACAGGCTCGTCAGGGCTAAGTCTACATTTTTAAAGGTCAGGATGTGGGTGGTTTGGCAGCACCCAATCACTTATGTTCTTCCTCAAGCTGCAAGCAGAATACCAATTCTGCTTCCACACCTCTATGATTCAAATGAGATTCAAAGTGGGAAATCCCAGTTCCCCCAGTTCCAAAAGTTGGGTAAGGGATTTTTTCCCTTGGTCGGGGACTAAGAAGTGAGTCCACACTACCTCCCTTATGTTGAGATCCCAATTGGAATTGTCCCCCATGCCTGCATTTTAGAAAGGGGGAAAGAAGCAGAAATCAAGGTAATGCTTTTCAGAATGGGAACTGTTAATGTAGGATAATATTTATAAAGAGGAGGAGATGACCACAGAGAAGAAAATGGCTAAAGCATTCTGTATATGCCATAACCAGTGTGTGCATGCATTCTCTCTCTCTCTCTCTCTCTCTCTCTCTCTCTCTCTCTCTCTCTCTCTCTCTCTCTCTGTGTGTGTGTGTGTGTGTGTGTGTGTGTGATATTTCATCTACACCTGATTACAGGGATGGGGAAAAGATTCAGTTCACTTTGCATTCTAAACTAAAATTGACAGATTCATTCATCTTTAGAAGGCTGAACAGCTGTTCCATTGTATTTTCTTTCCTAGGTTTGATATTCAGAGTTCCAGACAAAAATGGAAAACATGGGAGGAGGAGATTTTGTTCACAATGTCTTGCAAATGCCATATAAAGAGTGAACACCAGGTGGTTATTCCTCCGAAAACGTCCAGTGTGGAAGCAGCCTTTTATAAATGACCTCCTAGAATGGGATAGCAAAGATGACTGGAAGTTTGGGCCACTAATGCTACATGGCAAAGCTCCCCTTAAAACAACAGATAATGAATGTGAAATTATTTACTGTGGTCGGCATAGCACCAATATCTCACTATTAAGTTCCCTGTTTATAAGTTTTGTCTACCTGCCCACTCTCTTCTCTGGAACTATGTTACTAAAATAACCAGGAGAGAAATTGGCATGGGAAAAAGACGGGGGGGGGAGAGAAAGAGAGAGAGAGGGGCGCAGTGGTATTTCTACACATGGGAAGTCCTTGGAGAAGGGCCACTGGTCACTAATACAGCATCTGCTTAGCATGATGCAGAATGTTCCTGGCTCAGTTTCCAGTATCTCCAAGTATGGCTGGGATGAAATGTTGGGGAGTCACTGCCAATAGACTGACTCATATAAGGCTTTCTGTCCATACAAACTGTTGGGATAGAAATGTTAGCAATGGGTTATTTTCAAAAAGGGTTTACTCAGAGCAGACCCATTGAAATTAATGGCCCTAAAATAGTCATTGTCCTTGCATTCAGGGGGTAGAAATTAGTTGAAAACCACCCAAAAGCTGCCTGAGTATGCAGATGTTAGTGTCTCTGCAGCTACAAACTCCATTAGACCAATCACATCTCTTTTCCCCTACCCGTTTGACACATAGTTAAGAAGTAATAATAGCCAGGCGTTAATAATCAATAAGCCAAAAATAGAAATTTTGAAGTTTTAATTAAAGCAGAATTATGTGTTCTTGAGATGAATAGAAACTGGAGTCTGTGTATGGAGTAGGTGGCAGATGAGTGATATCCACCCCCAAGATCCTCTTCCTTGCTTCCCAGCTGTCACATTAATTAACCGGCACTTACTTGACATTTGGAAGGAATGGTTCAAATTCCTCCATTTGGCACTTAATCTGGTCAGCTCTGTTTGGCTGGAACGAAACCTTGGCGATTCAGTTCATGAGAATGTGTGGGAAATATTTTCAACTGTTCGTCACTTGCTGAATTTTTCACTATGGATTTCACTTAGAAATCTTCTGTTGAACTAACTTATTACAAGACTCTTTGTGGAAACTACTCATCTGCTTCTTGCTCAGGGCAAGAAGAAAACTTTGACTGCAACCCATCTGATAAACTTTAACTCTCAGGTTTAAGTTATTACTTCAGTGGCTCGACAGAATAAATATACGACAGTCTTTGCTTCCTAGTCTGCTGGCGATAGGAAACTGCTGGACACTTACTGTGGAAAAAAGTTACTTCACAAATTATCAGATAAAGAATAGTTGGCTACCTGTAGTTAGCACAAACAATTCTAGCCTTCAGACAGAATCAATGCAGGCCTAGAGTCCGACAGTGTTGGAACAGTCGTTGTTTCTCTGTCAAATATCTGCTTCTAGCACCTTAGACTTCAAAAATAGCCAATATCTCTTCAGAGATATAGTTCCTGGCTTTAGTTCCAAGAAAACCATATATATATTCTTATCTGGCTGGTCACTCAAACCTGGAAGGGACAATTCTTTGATCCAATGAAGTGTTGATAAATTTTTGTCAGCTCCATTACGTAAATTTTACTGTCCTAAATAAGAAGGCTGCTCAAGGAAACTTATGTGCACCTACACAACAAGTCATAATTAGATCAGGCATGATGAAGTCTTGACCCTCCATGTTGCTGAACTACAACTCCCATCAGTCCCAGCAAGCATGACTACTGGGCCAGGGATATTGGGAGTTGTAGTTTAGCAACATATGGGAGCCAAAGGTCCCCCACACTTGACAGGATATCAGAAACTTTCCCATAATTATAAGCAGTGCTTTTTCTGGGGAAACGCAGGGGTATGCACACCCCTAAACATTTTGTGAATCTAAGTTTGGCCTAATTGAGGGGCAGTATTTCAATATGAGTAGGAAAATGAGAGTACCCCTAAACATTTTTTTTAGAAAAAAGTACCAATTATAAACATTACAATTCATTCCTCTTCTATGTGTGTATGTATGTATGTATGTATGTGTATATATATATGTGTGTGTGTGTGTGTGTGTGTGTGTGTGTGTGTGTGTATAACACAACTATCTTGCTGTTGTATAGGGCCAGACTATTTATTATTCTTTATTCACAAATTCTGACTTATAGGATCACCATTTCACAGAATATCAGGCTCTTGGGATTATGGAGCAGCTCATAAACCAGTGCTTTTATTCAGTGCTACATTATTCATTCTGGGAAAGGAAACAAAAATACTGTCATGGCCTCATGCTGAGCAATGATGTGCAAAGCTCAGTGGAGTGGGAGGCCAACGAACTAGGAGAGTCTCTGAGGTGTACTTGCCTGGAGGCAGAATCAGCATCTGAAGTCAGCTCCAGTCCTAGGGTCGGCAATCTGTGTGGTCAAACAGTCCAGGGGTCAGGGAATCTGGTGGTCATGGGGTCAAGGGTCAAGATAAGCAGGAAGCAGCAAGGTCGAGCCAAGCATTGTAACCCGCATCTGACTGCTAGGGGAAGCTCTACTTAAGAAGGCTGAAGCCAGCTGGTTCTCACTAGTATCTTCTCCTCTGTGTCCTTGAAGGCCGATCAGCTTCAGGTGGAGTCACTCCACCTTTTCCCCCCTTCAGGCTGCTGTTCAGCAGGCGAAGTTGACTCCTGGCCCATGACAAATACTGACATATAAATAAAATAACACCAGCTCTTGAAAATATCTTCTTGCATATGGTTCCGTGTTACACCAAAAGAGTTTAGCTGAATAAAAATAATCACCTGACCTATGTTTGCACATATATTATGTGCAAACTTGCTATGGTGTGTGAGAAGGGGTAGCAACTCTGGTGTGGGGGGGTCACATCATACTCCTTCTGGGGTAGTATGTCCATCTTTGGTCTTCACCTTGCACTCAGCTCTCACCTGTGGCTCCTAGAAGCTGTAAGCATGAGACAGTGGCCAGACCATAGGAAATGGCTTCAGCTGGCTGGCTAAACCACATGAGGATAGCCAATGGGTCTCAGACCCTGTGAGTTAGGAATATCACATGCATGTGAAAACAGGCTCTGGCAGATTTAGCGGATGAAACCAATAGTAGGTCCCACGGTCAAGGTGATGCTTACTGCATGTGCTGTAGAGAGAAATCGGGGTAAATGGGTCTCCTCAACCTCCTAGCCCATCTAGGAGAAGGAAAACTGTGATGCTAAATCTCTGCTGCCTTGTAGCTATACTCATTCATGGGAGAGGCTTTGGGACATCTTCAGGAGAAGAAAAGGCTAAAGAGTAAACCCTACACATATTCAGAGTGGAGTCCCTAAGGCAGTTGGATGGAGTCTTGTACACCTCCTTCTGGCAATTCCTGCAGCCAAGAGCCAACAGTTATCTCAGTAAGATCATGGTCACTGAAAGGCCATGAAGATACCCTTGAAGCGTTGTCTTCGAATATCAGTCACTGGGCTACAATAACAGGTATCCCATAGTCATCTGATAGAGCAATGTGATATTCAATTGTCTACTGATACTTGCAACTTGTTTGTGGATAATGCCATTTGGGCTAACTAAGAATCCATGTATGCCATTTGGGCTAACTAAGAATCCATGTATGCTCTTGAGCTGGGGAAAAAGAAGGAATTGTGGTGGTGATGGTATCTCTGAGTTTTCAGATTTTTATAAACAGAATGAAGAGTAGATTCAAGTTGTCAATTTGTTTTTGTTGAATTACAGATGTCATAACCACCAGGGGAAAAAAATACACCCCATTTAAATGAATGCACTTTGCTATAAATGCCATTTTCACAGCAGCAGGTCTATAAAATACAAAATTGCTGACAAAAGGGTTAAGCAACCAAAATTTATCAATGCTAACTGTTAGCATAATTGTTTAAATGTCATCTGAGCCTTAGAGGACTACCATTCTCAAACTTAAAAGTGAATACAATTAATACTTTTTAAAAAGTCTTTAAATATCAATCCCTAACTGTTGAAAAATGTTTTAAAATGTCTGTTTTGGAGATAATTAATGAAAGATACATTTGAAAAAGGTTAAAGGACTCGAGCAGCACAGTCAACATTTTGGATTTTAATGGCTCTAATGTGGTAAGTTATTGAAATGTTTTGTTCTCATTTAAACACTAGCTTGTATCATTTGCAGTAGTGACAATGTCACTCAAACTCCACTTGATACAACAAAGATTTGTTCCCAGATATAATTCTGGGGAGTGCCATTTTATATGAGAGAGAATTTGAAAAGCTATCATCATGCTTTAGCACTTTGTAATCCAGTATAACACTGTAACTTAGTTTTTCTCTTGGTTTTTCATAATGTGACTGTAAGGACTGGTTAGTGGATGGATTAGCAGGCAATCAAGAAGTTTCATCTGGTCCTGAAACGGAGGCAGTTTTAGGATAGCACAACTGGTTTGGCTGCAGTGGGTGCCATGCTGCAGGGTGTCCCACAACAGTGCTGTAGAACAGAGTGTAAAAGGTAGGGGGCACTGAATTACAGCATCAACAGGTGCCACTGAAATTTTAGAGCCCAAAGTCTATCACTGCCTTAGCAACAAGTGCAGAATGAGGATCTAGGGCAAGTGTCAAGAGCTTTATAGGGCCAAATGACATCCCATTGTCTCTTTAAATCAGTGTTTTTCAACCAGTGTGCCGTGAGATGTTGCCTGGTGTGCCGTGGGGAAAAGATGGGGGTGGGGCGGCGAGCCGCCGCATCACGCCTGCAGGATCCCTGGCTGGCTGGCTGGCTGAGTGCGTGTGGTTCCTTCCAAGAGGAGCCTGGCAGGCGCCAGCAGGGGGAAGCGCTTCTGCGGGGAAAGCAGGCAGAGTCAGCGCCCAGCAGCGCGGCGCTGGATTGAGGAGGCGGTGCTTCGTGCGGAGCTGCTGGGTGCCGACCTGGCAGGCCACTTCCTTGATCCGGCGGCCTACCGGGTCGGCGCCCAGCAGCTCCGCACGAAGCACCGCCTCCTCAATCCAGCGCCGCGCTGCTGGCCACTGACTCTGCAGACCGGCTCCTCGATCCGGCACTCTGCAGGACAGCTTTCTTTTGGGCAAGGAGTTTGCAAACAGTTTAACAGCGCAGCCCTGTCCCTGCGCATTCGGAAGCGAGCCCTGGACCGCTCAGGGGGGGGCCTTACTCCACCTCGCGCGAGGAGTGGGGGGCCCTAAACATTGCCGTTTTCGGCGGCGGCAACAGGCGGGCGGCAGGCGGGATCTGCAGGCGGGGGGCGCCTCAGCTCTGGCGTCTCTCCCCCAGGCTGTTTCCTTGGCAATGGGGGATGGAAGCCGCGTCTCCCCCAGGAGCAGGAAAAATGTCAGCAAGGCGAGAGCCGCCCGCAAGCCCCGGCACCGCGAGCTCCTCAGTGGCAGCGCAATGCCGCAGTGGCTGCTCAGTCTCCTGCTCTCTCCCGTGTCCCGCACCGGCGCAGCTGGGCGCCGACCTGGCAGGCCGCCTCCTCAATCCGGTGCTCCCTGCAGCGCTGCTGGTCACCGACCCAGCAGGCCGCCTCCGGGACCCAGCAGCAGCAATGCTGGCTGCGGTAATTACAGTAAAAAATTTTTTAAAAAAGACACCCCTATGGCTTATTTTCTTGGGTAAAATAAATATAAGACGGTGTCTTAAAATGTGGGAAACACGGTAATAACCTCAATAATGACCTCAAGCAGCTAATAACCTCAATAATATAGGCACAGAGTTAATTTTTTTAAACATTTTCTAATGGTGGTGTGCCTCGTGATTTTTTTCATGAAACAAGTGTGCCTTTGCCCCAAAAAGGTTGAAAAACACTGCTTTATATGACCTGATTCCTGCTGGGCTGGTACCAGCAGTTACCACTCTTGGGCCATCTACAGTGGCCTGAAAGCTGCCACCATTGGAAAAGGAGTGTGTGGTACCAACTATCAGAACCCTCAGTTTGATATACACACAGAGCACCATACATTGATCCTCAAACCGTGCAGATAGCACAATCAAGCAGACACATGTCTGTTGCAATGAATAGAGATGGAACAGGAATCATATTGATAGTGTATACTCAGTAGAAGTTTGGACTATGGTCTTACTCTAATGTAACTGCATGGAGCGATCCTAATGTCTTAAATAGCCTTTTTAGTTTAGTTTGGCTGCCTTTTTTGTTTTTGTTATTGTCAGTTTGCTTTGGTGACTCCAACTTGGAAAGTACTTGTGTGGTTTGAAGTTCATCAAAACTATATAGAAATGACTTCTGAAGGCAGCCCTGTTTAGGGAAGTTTTTAAAGTTTAATGTTTAATAGATTAGTGTATTTTAATACTTCTGTTGGAAGCCGCCCAGAGTGGCTGGGGAAACCCAGCCAGATGGGAGGGGTATAAATAATAAATTATTATTATTATTATTATTATTATTATTATTATTATTATTAATTACATGACAGGTAAAAGTGAAAACAAACATAGGCCAGGTCTAACTATAAAACAAGTTTGCGTTAGATAAATTAAAAACTTCAGGTAATATTTGCAAGCAAAACCTGTTCTATTGTGTTGCAGGCAAAATATATGTTTTCTTGAATATTCATGTGAACGCTTTGCATAAAAAATGGTCCTGATGTTTCAAACCACTTGTAACATTGCATCCTGGAAAGAAAGCACATTGACAAGAGAGGATTTCATCCCTAGGAAAATTAACTTTTTGGCTGCAGGGAACTGAAAAGGATGGATTAAACAGTTCAAATCTGCCAAGAAAAGTGACCAATTTGATAGGAAAACCTGAGGATTAGTTCATGGCTGGAGAGGAAAAAAACCTTAACTGAATTAAGATGAGATGAGAAATACATATTTTGGACTCGGAGAATATCAAGGTAGATATGTCAAGCCATCACCCAATTATGTTAACATTACTTTTGAGCAAGTGAAGCAAATTGCCTTGATCATCAAAAACCTGAAGGTGAAAAGAATAAAAATGACTCTAAAAAAGAGACAGGCTGTATATTAAAGATTTTGCTTGAGAGCGTCTGAAGTCTCTAAGGTCTTGCAATCAAAACTAAAATGTAGAGAAAGCATTCACTTCTCCTTTTACATTTTATTTGCTAAAGGCTGTAAATAAGAAATGAAAGTAAACTTTTTACAGGAAAAATAGAGTTCTGCCAGATGATGCCATGAAGGACTTTTTCAGGGAGTCGTAGCAAAGTTATGTTTAGCAGTTTGGAGACTGGGCGGCGAACAGTTACAGATCTTCCAGTAGTCTGGAATGTATAGGCATGCTCTCATTCAGGTGCAGGGAGGGACTTGAGCCCCACTCAGGGCTTTTTTCCCCCAGCCAGAACTCACCTCTCAGGTGGGCACCATTGCCATTATAAGAGTTCAAGGGAGACGCTCATGGTGAGTTCCAGCACCTCTAGAAGGCAGGTATACTTGCCTTGGACCTTGGAGGGCTAAGCTAGCCAGGTGGGAAGCACTGACACCAGGGGCCAGATGCCTTTTTTGTTTGAGTTTATAACTTTATTCTAACAATATTCTTGCCCCAAGCTTCAGCATAGCTGCCAAGTTTTCCCTTTTCTCGCGAGGAAGCCTATTCAGCATAAGGGAAAATCCCTTAAAAAAGGGATAACTTGGCAGCTATGAGCTGCCTAGCTCTGCAAGGGCCTGGGTACATGCCAGAAATAAACCAGCACAGCCAGTGGGGTCTGCATGTGTACTTATTTCAGCAGCACCTCCTGGTGGTGAGGTAAAAGTGAGTCCCAGGCAGGGCGATGTACACTTCACCATCATATGCCTTCTTTCTGTGAGCTCATTCAGCACAAGCTCTTTGCAATTTGCAGTCCAGAAGTTGCCTACCCTTGCTATACCTTCTTAATTTTTTGAATCAAAATTCAGTGTGGGCTATTATTATTATTATTATTATTATTATTATCATCATTATTATTATCATTATTATTATCATTATTATTATTATTATTATTATTATTATTATTATTAGAATTCATATACATACTGCCTTATACCTGGAAGTCTCAGGGCAGTTCACAGAAAAGATCAACATAAAAACCACAATACTATGTTTATGGCTTACATTTCTCTTCCGTGGAAACCATCTGAGCTCAGGTGTTCTGTCATCATTTTGCATAATCTTTTGTTTAAAAGAAGAGAAACCTAAGCCAACAAGAATTACAAATGTTCTTCTCGTTATTTTTATTTAGTGTTTTGTTGGAATTTGTGCCTTGGGCCCTCTGCAGTCCATACATTTCAACATATTGAGCAATATTCTTCTTGCCTTCTGTTTGTCAGTATGTCGTCTTCCATTTTACTGCTATCAGCTTCTGCCAGCATATCTGACCATATGTAGTTTGATGATAGTTCTTCACCAATTATTGCTCACAGCTGCAGGTCTTCCCCAATATCATTTTCCAGATGCAAGACACTTTACATTCCATTTCCCAGCAAGCCCCAGATTGGTTGTGTAGCTACCATGACATCCTGATTTTGCCAGGTCTTTCCTCAACTCTTTGCCTGTTTCTGACCTGCACATTTAAAGCACTGAGAATGTGTGAGGAATATTCAGGTATAAGCGGAGGGCAGGATCACACAATGGACAACTAATTTATGGCTAAGAATGTATAAATTATGAAATTGTGTAGTTTGTCACTGATTACAACAAAAGATTCCAGTTTAGACTGTTCCTCCAAGCATGGAAAGAGAAAGTGTTCACTCTTACTAGAGGGGAAAGACTGCTGCAACCACCAAGGGCAAACTTTTCCACCTGCCTTGCCCTGCCCACCTGCCTGAGACCATTATAAGGTGGAGCTGATGCTTAAGTGCTTACTATTGTCCTCTCTTGACATTTTTTGTGGGGAATGCTCTTTGCCTTATTGGCTGGAATATGAATGCATTCGGTTCGTGCTACTTTGAAATGTAATTATTTTGTTTCAGATTTTTATTCATTTTATCATTTGCATTATTTGGTTTTAGAACATTCAGCCAAATGCCTACATAGTGCCAAGATGGCTGGGCACCTTTGTGGGTCCTTAGTGCAAGAGAGGCAGAGCACGAAAATCCTTAGTGCCAATTGGTGCATTCCAAGGGTGTGAGAGAGACCTCCTTTGAGGCCAAACTTCCTTATCCACCTGGGGTTCTGCCATCTCAGTGCATGGCCTGGGAATGTGGGCACCTTCAGGTTGTGACCGAGGAATCATGGCAGGCTGGGGGAACTGTGTCCCAATTCCTTAAAGGTAAAGGTAAAGGACCCCTGACAGTTAAGTCCAGTCTCGAACAACTCTGGGGTTGCAGCGCTCATCTCGCTTTACTGGCCGAGGGAGCCGATGTTTGGCTGCAGACAGTTTTTCCGGGTCATGTGGCCAGCATGACTAAGCCGCTTCTGGTGCAACAGAACACCCACTGAAACCAGAGCAGCAAACGGAATCACTGTTTACCTTCCTGCTGGAGCGGTACCTATTTACCTACTTGCACTTTGACGTGCTTTCAAACTGCTAGGTTGGCAGGAGCTGGGACCAAACAACGGGAGCTCACCCCATCGTGAGCCCAAACCGCTGACCTTCCGATCGGCAAGCCCAAGGCTCAGTGGTTTACACCACAATCCCACCTACATCCAATACCTTAGGCAAGGGCTATTCCTTAGGCAATGGCTATAGTTGTCCAGTTAAATTAGTTCCCACCCTACAGGCCTCCCCATCTGCTGATTTAATTTAAGGTCTAAATAAAAGTGGCCCAGTTCAACCCCAGCTTATGAGTCTGCCTCTTTATTTGCCTGTCAAGACACATGTATTTGTTTATTCTTTCTGAGCTGGCCAATATACTAACTATTATTGTAGACTTTTGGAGGCTCATTTATGTGAGTGAGGAGTTTGTGTTGGTGTTATTAAAATATTGTGTAAATCTGTATGGTATAAATTGGCATCATCTCCTCATATTAATACTGTAGATCACACAGCTTATATTGTTGTATCTGTTCTGATCTGAAAACAGGCCATATGCCAGAAATGTTTGGTTGCTTCAAAATATCAGATAAGTAGTTTTTAGAATGATCATCCACAATTATTCTAGTTAGATGCTTTCAAACTAGCCTGCGCTGCTGGCTGGCTTATATGATTACTTGTTGACAGGTTTGCATAGTTTATTCAGTCATTCATTACTTACTTTATTTGATCCTGAGCACTTTTGTTCTTTTGATGTCTCCAGTTGGGGGGGGAAATTCGCTTGCTACTGATTTGCTGTTACCAACCATAACATTATATTTCATTACATTTTTGAAAATTAGGACTTGGCTTTACATGAAAGGAATAGATTGCCATTTTAAGCACGATTGCTTTAAGATTGAAGGGTAATACAGTATAACATTGTTTAAGTGGAGTTTTCCAGATAGGAGCTATCTTTATTTTGATCATGTTTTATGTCCCTTAGTGCTCATCTTCATGCTTTATGAGTCCTGTTGTGCTCCTCAATTGTAACATAATTCTACTGCAAGCAAATTTCATTTCCCATAGATGCTGACAAATGGAGGCTCCATTATAACTGAGTTCTTCAAACTTTAACAGGTATGAGCACAGTGGTAGTTAATCTTGTTAGCGTGCCTTGGATTCAGATGACTCCTGAATCAACGTGAGCCTCTTTGGACAGATCTGTGGCTTTTCTAAACTGAAGCAGGATTTCTCTGAAATACCCTTAATTGAAGTGAGAACTTCTGAAGCACATTAAGATGCTTTCATTATTTGGATGGTGGGTTTTTTAAAAAACAAACAAACAAACACTGTGGACAGTGTGCCACCAAAAACTGAAATATTTCTCTACATTTTTGCCATATTAAAAAAATGGCAAAGAGAGAGTTTGGGGGCTTCTTTGTCACTGACAGGTCTAATCAACAGGATTGCCAGTGCTCTCCAATCACATTGCTTTGAGGAAAGGATGTTGAAGTAATGCATCATCTTGTTCTTGTTCGTTTTGTGCTTTGATGGACATTCAAGCCCTTCTGTGCCTTATACCAGTGCTGAATCAGGTTTGCACTTAGGGTCAGTAACTTTGGATGTCGGAACACAACATAAAATTCAACCATGAATCACCATAGTTTGGGAGAAACAATCCTTTTAAAAATCATCTACATGAATTTTATAATATTTCATTAAACTAATATGTCATATTTTTACCATAGAACCAAATTAATACTTTTTAAAACTCATTATTTTGTACCTTTAAAACCCTTATAATCGTATGTTTAAAATAACATTTTTTATATTGTGGGTGCATGTTTTCTTCATTAACAGCCCCATTCTCTGTATGACCATGCAGAAGTAACTACCATTGAGTTCAATGCTGCAGGAGACAATCCTATGCACACATACCTGGGATTAGTCCCACTGAACTCAATTACTTTGGACTAGACGTGTATAGGACTGTACTGTAAAATTTGAAAATTTCGGTATTTTATGTTTTAGTTTCGGAAAGCAATGACAGTTTGATGATCTGTCAAATATCAAGTTCAGAGGAGTGACATTTATACAGCACTATATCTATAGTTAACAAAACCAAACAAGAATTTCTATTTTTAATGTGGTGGTTCTCCTTATTAACATGCCATGGACTAGATGAACCACATCCCTATAATTAAGCTATTGAAGGAAAATATAAATGGATACATCAGAGTTGCCTCAGTGCTGTCAGTAACACAAATGATCTCTTAAGTAACTGTTGAAAAAAAGTTAAAAAAGAAAATATAATAAGCACACCATGAGTCCATCAGAGCTGAATGTAATGATCAAATAAACTGGAGGAGAAATAAGGGGCTATATATCTGCAGATCATGCACCCATACTGATGACTAGATGTATGATATTAAACGACATGGTATTTATCATTACACAAAAGCAATAAGAGTCAAAGGTTTTCTGCAACTGCTGTAATTTTAATCAACATGATGCCCAAAGATTCCAAAAAGAAATGATAGTAAAATAGTCTGTAGTCAGAAACAGCCAAGAGATGTGCAGCAAGATTGGAGGGCAGTGAGGGTGGAAACTGGGGGTATTCCTGAGGCCCTCTTTTCACATCATTCAGGCATGGAAATGTATTGCAGATAGCCCTTCTGTCAACATTCCTGGCTCCTCTGCCTGTGCAGGCTCAGACATTTGTACATTGGGCAAAGGGTCTGAAAGTGGATTCCTCTGCATTTAGCTGGATGCATTTAGAATCCTTCCGGTGATATGGCGGATCATGTAGGACTCTGATCACAGGGAGATATCTAAATTCATTCAGCTGCACACACACACGGAATCTCCTCTTAGAACTTCCTATTCAATGCAGAAGGTCAATGGTGGAGGCCACCACACATGAGCACATCATGGCCAGTGCTTGCTCCTCTGTGCCTCCTACACATTCTGTCCACCCTCCATATATGTTATTTGAATGCCTGGATAAAGCTATTGTTTCATCAGTTTCACCTGTTTTCTCCATTGTTATATGTGTGTTCTTTCCTACTCAGAATAGACCAGGTCTTACCTGATGGCATTCTTTTGTCCCATCATTACCCAAAGGAAGCCCTTGAACCTCCCCGCTTACCTACATGGCTTACAAGCCCTCATTTCCTCCACCCTTTCCATGTTATCATAGTGTTTTTTCCATACTGTGTCTTGTCACTTGTACCTGACATCATTTTTAGTTGATGTCACCCCACATCTCATTTTCATATCTGCTCTAGAGAGAGGAATCTTTCTCTCATCTTTGGACGATGGCTTTAATTCACCAAGGGTACTCTGAAACAAATTTCATTTCTTCTGGAGCAAAAGTCAAAAGTGATACTTTAAATCATAATTAACTATTATCTGTGTGGGAATAAAAAGTATGAATGACAGCTATGAAAATTTCTATTGCCTTTGAGAGCTTATTCCATAAATCACAGCTATACGAATGAAACAATTTTTTATTAGTTGGAAAAAAATATTCCATTCATTCTCATACAAGAATCCTCAAGCCACATGCCTCTCTGGAGTAAATTCACTAGTTTCTGTCAGGTCACCCTGGGATATGTGAAATATAATAGCTTACATTGCTTACAAAGTCAGAATTTCCATCTAGGAGAAATGGCTCTCTTATAAAATTGCAAAAATATGTGACAACAGATATATGAAAATAGTAAAATACAATGTATAATCATACTGCTTACAAAACACAATGGTAGAATAGCAATTAGGTTTCCAAGCCACACACTTTAACATAAGAAAATGTCAATATTTATAGTTGGCATTACCAACTCTGCATCCATTCAGCACTGCAGAAAACACAGTGAGGGATCATGTAATTAATAACATTATCCACTGCAGTGGGTGTGTTTAGTCCTTCCAGTTACCTAGAGGCAGCCCTAATAGCAAGCTACATAAGAAGCTGCTTTCTATAGGAATGGGCAGCTAATTGTGAAAGGTGATGCCAAAGGGCAAGGTTTAAATATAGCCATTTGTGAATGAATGTGACTGGAATATCTGGTTGTCTTTTCTGATCGTGAATGCGACAAACATATTTCACTGTTTTATATGTAGGAAGTTAAATGTTCATGGTGACACTTGTCACCTGCTATGGGATTTACACTGGCTGCCAATTAGTTTCCAGGCTCATTTCAAAGTGCTGATCTCAATCTTTCAAGCCCTTAATGGTTTATACTAGGACCTGGGTACTTTAGGAACTCCCCCCCCCACTCCTCCCTACATGCTCCAATCATAATCTGGCACCCTCTTCCAAATATTTTGAACTTTGGAAGCAAGGATGGCATCAGCCAGGGGTAGGGCCTTTGATGCTGTAAGTTGTTGAGTTAAGTTCACCAGGCCTAATCACTATACTGCTTCAGACAACTGCTTTTTTCAAAAGAACTTTGGTCAATTTCAGTAATTTTTGCTAACTTTCTTCTGTTATATTTATGTGGCTGACATTTCTTAATTAGATACGTTAACTCATTAGTTTGAATATATGGGAGACAGGGGTTGTGTTTGCTTTTAGTACTGTTTGTTAGCTGTCTTGAGCCCCTTTGGAGAAAGAGGTGGGATATACATTAAAAAAAATAAAGATAGAGTAGAAGTAAACAAATTGTGCCTTGATGTTATTGTTTGTTTAGTGGTATCTTTAGCCTTGATGTTATTGTTTGTTTAGTGGTATCTTTTACTTCCATGGCATCTGACACCTAGCAAACACAAAGCATAGGCGATACCCTCCCATACAAGCATATCACCATCTGGTCCAGTAATAGACAATAAGATAAGAAGCTAGGATACCTTGCATGCAAATAGCTTCTCTGCAACTAAGCTATGGGCTGTGTCAGTGTTTCTCAACCTTTTTTGGGCCACGGCACACTTGTTCAAGAAAAAAAATCCCGCGGCACACCAACTCTGTGCCGCCCTATATTTAGTTTAGTTTGGAGGGGAGACGTAATCATTACACACACGGGTGCAAAAAGTGCATGGTGTAAAAGTTGGAGTTTAATGGCAAAAGACTGTTGAGGGGTTCCTTTGCGGGTCTGTTTTGTATTATGTCCTTGGCGGAGCCACTCGCCGCCTTCTCCCCGTGCACGCAGCCCCGGCGGCGGAGTTTCTGCAGCGGAAGGGAACAAACGACGGACCGACCTCCGATCGGTCCCTGTCTGTGTGGGCTGGGGCTTCTTGGTGAGGCTCCCTTTTGAGGCTCCCACATGCGGCTCCGGAGCCGCGGGTTGCCGACCCCTGGCCTAGCAAGAAGAGCACCTCACCTTCTGCAGGACTCCTTGCCGAAGAGGCCGCTCACTCCCCGCCAACCAAAAAACTCCCGGGCGCCGCCAGCAAGAGGAGCGAGAGCGAGACAAACAGCCGCGGTGGTGGCTGTTGAGAGCTGCGCTCGCCCCGCCCCCGTCGTGACCCGGCCGGCTTCCTTTCCGGCAGGTCAGCGCCCCTAATGGCGGCCGCCAGTCACGTGACAGGGCAGCAAATCGCCCTTCTCGTCGGCAGCGTCTCCCGGCACACCAACCAGCGTCCCGCGGCACAGTACTGTGCCGCGGAACAGCGGTTGAGAAACGCTGGCTGTATAACTGTCTATGTTTAATCTGTGATCTCCAATAACCATTGGAACGTACATGAAGAAAAAAGAATATGAGTCACCATTGGGGTATAACAAGGACCTCCAGATTTTCAAGTGCCATGCTATTGTCTCTGATCAACAGTCATGTCTCTTGTCCTAGGCCCCACCTCTTGATATTTCCAGCATCACTGAATACATTGAAAACAATTTTAACTCGTCTGTAGTAGCATTTATTATTTGTTCTTTTGGAATTCTGAAAATCTTACCTGAAATGACCAAGAAATGCACAGGAGTATGCCAGAAGAAACATGGGTTCTGCTGCTACTGATTCTACTACTTCTTTTGGTTGTCAAATGATGGGAGAAAGCAAAGCAGCAAAAATAAAATAGAATTCCATCTGGTTTTGACTATATTTCAGCCTGTATTTTGAATTACCATGCTAAAATCATTTAGCTCTCTATACCAGACAGCTCCAGAACAGAGTGCTAATAAATGGATTCTCTGTTCAGCCAAACACCAAAGAATCAAGTGTTTAAAGAATAAAAATACTTAGGACATTTATGACTATTCACATCAGTATGGCTATTACCCTCAAGCTTTACTGTTTTTGCAATACTAGTTTTTCAAGAGTAGTGGATTGCAAATCATTGTTTCTTTCATTTCTGGCCAAGTTTCTCTGGAATAATTGCTATGTGCACATATAGCCTACTCTGCAACAACATCCATGTTACCAAATGATAAAGAGATTATGTGACAATCTAAAATACAAAGGGCAACATGAAATGAGTGTAGCAAGCACTTTTCAGGCCTGTCTGACTGGAAGGTCAATATGTCTACAGCAATAAAAATAACATATTGTGGGGCATTATAGAAGGTGTGTTGTCATGTCATCTTCTTTTCATGCAGTTGAAGGGTCACTGATCCCACTATGGAAGGAGGGCTAAGTCATCACTGACAATTTTATATAAGACTGACTGACAGGACACATGCTGCTAGGAATCCCATCTGGTGTCAAAAGTCCAGCAGAAATCCAAACCACTTTTCAACTATCATTTTGCAGCTAGGTGAGAAAGCTAAAGCTGTAGGCAATTTTCATGAAAACTGACATACGATACACAATGAAAGATAACGGAAGGGAAGAACAGTCACTACTAATAGCCCAGCACAGGTGATAGGTCTGAATCACTTCTAAGGTGCTGACCCTATGCATATTTGCACAGGGGGAAACTGCTCTGAAATATGCTTAGAATCAGCACCACTTTAATGCACCCTTAATGTGCCTGGCCAGATTAAATTTATGTTACTGGTTTTGGTGACTTCAACCAGTTTGCTGATGCTGTTTGATAAAATAATGTATCGCAACATGTGCTGTTTAGGAAATGGGGAGAAGAAGCACCACATTTGATAATTTTGCCTGTGTGTGCTATGTTGTGATCATGTGCATTTTAATTTTATGTCAGTGCTTATTCTATAGTTTTAAATAGGCTGAATGAAACCATTCATAGGTGTTTTTCCAAATATTATTGGTAACACTAAGAACTACAGACTTTTATGAACAACTTGTTTTAGCCTTATGAAAATCCTCACTGATTTCAAGTGTTTGATGGCTCAGTCCCCAGACTTGGTCTGGGACTAGAAAGGAAGCACCCACCCCTTGAGACATCATTTCCTGCTAGCCCTGCCTGTCAACCAGCATTTCCAGCTAGCCCTGTCTGTCAATCAGAGGAGGTCTTTCCTGTGTTTGATTTTTATGATGATTCAGTATTTCTTTCTAATAAAATACAGACTATAATGTCATATTAAAGGAGACTTATAATGACTTGGCAAAGGTTAAAGTGAACAGATGCCATGAGAAGTAGCTATTTCATATGAGCACAAGTTTCATAGTGTTGTGGAGGTGGGGGTGTAAGGCTGATCTGCATTCAATCTATTGGTAATTACACTGACTTGTAATAAGTTGTATTTGTACCTGCAAAGTTTATTCAGGGAAAATGCAGCTGCTCAAGGAAATAGTTTATTTTTGTCATGAATGGATCATCATTATAGTCTAGTCATGGAGCCACTGGCTGTTTGGAGACAAAAGAATTAAGTTTATTTAAGAAATAAGAACATAAAACAAGGATTTGTCATGTGTGCATGCTTTTTAAAGGAAGGACTGGTTGATTTTATACTTTATCTTGTGAAAGTGATTTGCTGAATTCAATGCAATTTGTTAAAAATAAATCACATAACATTAAATGACAAATTGAAATGCCCTTAAGGTTGAAATTGCTGTAGGAACATCTCTACCAAGAAAGTTCAGTTAGGTCAGCTGAAAATTCAGTCTGCCCTGGGCCCACAATGTGATGGAAATAGGAAGATCACTGTACCAGTGGAGAGAAAAGATATTAAAGCAATATATAATGCAATATAACCACAGAAATATAAATTTTCAAATTGCTAACTGATTGCAAAAAAAGGTATCATTGATATAAGAGGAAACAGTTGCTGCTTGATGACCTTCTTGTTGCACATATGAGTTAATGAAGCAAACTATATGGGGCATGTTCCATTTAACCTTCCATTTTAACATATTGGTGATGAAAAGGTGGAAGAGAAATGCACCATCACATTACATGGAGAGAGATTGGGAATCTTGCAGATATTATTTTGTACTCCTTGCTTTTACTGCCAAATTTTTAAAAGGAACAAAACAAAAGCAACAATCCCAGCCTCAGAGACAAGCAATGCCATCCCTGAAAAATGGAACTACTACCAACAGGTCAGTTTGGTATCTTTTTTAGAGCAAAGAAAAATAACATTCATAACGGTAAACAATTTAGAGTTCTAAACAACTTCTAGTCGTGATATGTTCAATTCACTATTTTCCCTCCTCCTGTAACTAGGAGATTGCAAAAGGTCCCCTAAATCTATTCAGTGTTGTGTTCAGAGCCATAGGCCAGATTCTCTTTCTGTAACCTTAGGAGGATCTTACTATGTGCTGTAAATAAACCCAGAACATCTACTAGGTGAATTTTGCTTTCCAAATAAAGAGTCCTACAGACTTCAATGAAAATTGGATCTGGGCTCACATCAGAAAATTTGAGTTAAGAAAAACAGCTTATAATAATAATAATAATAATAATAATAATAATAATAATAATAATAATAATAATTTATTTATAACCCGCCCTCCCCAGTCAAAACCGGGCTCAGGGCTGCTCACACCAATAAAATTACAATAATACATAAAAAGCAATTAATTAAAATACAGACCAAAATACAGTATTAAAATTTAAAATGCAGCCTCATTTCGAGTAGTCCACAAATTCAAGCCATGAGGGAGGAAAAACACAGGGGTCAGACTAAGTCCAACCCAAAGGCCAGGCAGAACAGCTCTGTCTTGCAGGCCCTGCGGAAAGATGACAAATCCCGCAGGGCCCTGGTCTCCTGTGAAAGAGCGTTCCACCAACTTGGGGCCAACACTGAGAAAGCCCTGGCCCTAGTAGAGGCCAATCGAGCCACCCCATGGCTCGGAATCTCCAAAATATTGTTGTTTGTGGACCTTAAGGTCCTCCGCGGGGCATACCAGGAGAGGCGGTCCCGTAGATACGAGGGTCCCAAGCCGCATAGGGCTTTAAAGGTCAAAACCAGCACCTTAAACCTGATCCTGTACTCCACCGGGAGCCAGTGTAGCTGGTAAAGCACTAGATGAATGTGATCCCACGGCCGGGACCTCGTAAGGAGCCTCGCCGCGGCATTCTGCACCCGCTGGAGTTTCTGGGTCAGCTTCAAGGGCAGCCCTGCGTAGAGTGAGTTACAATAATCAAGCCTGGAGGTGACCGTCGCATGGATCACTGTGGCCAGATCAGGGCGAGAGAGGTAAGGGACCAACTGTTTGATACGGCGGAGATGGAAAAATGCCACCTTTGCTGTGGATGCAACCTGCGCCTCCATGGAAAGGGAGGCGTCAAAGGTTACACCCAAACTCTTGACAGAAGGCACTGGCACTAAATGAGCCCCTGCAAGAGATGGGAGTTGGCCCCCCAGCCCCAAGTCGTCCCGACCCAGCCAGAGGACCTCTGTCTTTGAAGGACTTAGCTTCAGTCAGCTCCCACGTAGCCATCCAGCCACAGCTTCCAAGCACCTGGTCAGTGTGTCCGGGGCCGAGGCAGGGCGGCCATCCATCAACAAATAAGATCCAAGGACCAGGATTTTCATCAAAAGGCACTGTCTTAATGTATCAATAGTAAGCTTCTGAGCTATGAAATTTGGACTTCATGAAGAAATGTATGCCAAAAATCGCAGATGCCCCACTTAAACTAGTCATACCTTCAAGTATAAACAGGCTTAATTCCACGTGTTAATATTGCTCTGTGAAGATGCATACAGGCAAGCAGATGCTATCTAACTCTAAAAAAGCCCCATCCATTGAAGGTGCAGGCTGGGATGAGACAATTAAAGACTACATTCAACTACTTTAAGGTTTTTGTTACAGGTAGGTAGCCATGTTGGTCTGACCTAGACCCTTACATATAGTGAGAGGGTGGGGAGGAGTATTACCGGTACTCAGAAGGGTGGTGGGAATGGGTGATTGGCTGATAGGTGTGGTAAACCTGTTGATGACTGTTGACGACTGCAATTGGTCTTATAGGAAAAAGCAAGGGGTGAGATGGCTAAATATAGCTTTATCATGTATAATGAGATAATAATCCAATGTCTTTATTCAGACCAGGTCTCTCCATGGTTTTAAGTTTGGTAATAAGTTGCAATTCAGCAACTTCTCTTTCCAGTCTATTTCTGAAATTTCTGAAATACTTTTGTAATTATAATTTTATAATTTCCACATTAGATAATACTGTATAAGTAAATCTATTAATATATATTGCTTTACTTTAGGGCTCTTGATAACAAAGTGTATACTAATTTTTGAGTTATAAAGCAGGCAGATATTATGCAGAGAGATTAACCAGTTTAGCAACACTTTCACATAGCTGTTGAAGTTGTGTTATTTTCATGGGTGGGGAATTATTTCTTCACAAAAGAACATCACAAGGTCAAATATGTAATTAGAATTATCAACAACATTCTGAATTTGGTATAAACTAACATATTTAACAGATCCTGCAGAAAACGTTTAAAAACTTTTAAAAGTTCATATAATTGGAGCTTCAGGTCAAATAGGCAGGAATTTCACTAGAATCTTGTTGATGTGGAGTTACATGAGCAAAATGCAGCAAATGCCAGCGATAAGAAAATGTTTCTGGCTCACATCTGGATAGCAAGTGGTCCAAGTGTTTTTGTTGCTGTTGTTTCTTTGTTTTTATTTTGTCCCGTTGCTTTCCCCACTGTTTACTGCTGAATCAGAACAAATATCAGTCCACAGAAAACCCAATTGACATTTGTTCCAAATCAGCAATAAAAAACAAGATTTCAAAGGAAAAGTGGTGGGATACCTCTTGGACCCATGACTTTAAATCATGGGAGAAGCTAATCTGTTGATGGGCCATTGAGCTTGCTGATCACAAGGTAAACAGTTCAAAACCGTGCGGTGGGTTGAGCTCCTGTTGTTTTGTCTCAGCTCCTGCCAACCTAGCAGTTCGAAAGCAAACCAATGCGAGTAGATAAATAGGTACCACTTCAGTGGGAAGGTAAACAGCATTTCCGTGCGCTCTGGTTTCCATCACGGTGTTCTATTGTGCTAGAAGTGGTTTAATCATGCTGGCCACATGACCTAGAAAGCTTCTG
Source organism: Zootoca vivipara (assembly GCF_963506605.1). Classification (NCBI taxonomy): domain Eukaryota; kingdom Metazoa; phylum Chordata; class Lepidosauria; order Squamata; family Lacertidae; genus Zootoca; species Zootoca vivipara. The sequence continues at coordinate 60,627,968 of NC_083279.1, forward strand.
TGGACAAACGTTGACTCCCTTGGCCTGAAAGTGGAGATGAGCGCCAAACCCCATAGTCAAATTTGACTGGCCTTAACTGTCCACGGGTCCTTTACTTTTTTACTGCACCGTATATATGCATAGTATTGTGCTGTAAGGCTGAAATCCTATACAGTCCCAGGTAAGTTTTCGTGGACTTAGTTCAGAAAATATTTGCATGTTATTGCCCTGCAAAGCAGGGGTGGGTGACTTTTTTTCAGACTGAGGGCCACATTCCTTCATGGGCAGCCTTCCAGGAGCAGACAGGCACATATTAGTGGTGGGTGGGGCAAGCGGCAAAAGTGGGTCTAGCAACAGATGTGACTCTTTCTACAGGAAATCTCTCTGCAAGAGACGACAGACTATATTCCAGTTGTGCACAATTCAGAGGCTTCCATGCACACACACCCCTCTCTACTGGGGGAAGCAAAAGTCATCATGAAAGCTCAAGGACACACTCCAGCCAGGCAAAAGCACAGTTCAGTGCCACTGGTGGCTGTGGCCTGGGAAGCGAGGGTATGGCCAGGGGAAAGTTTTGTCAGCCAGCTGGAGAGCTTGGGTGGCCACATTTGGCCTTCAGGCTGAAAGCAGTAGGTTGTTTTCTCTTTGTCCACTGAGCCAGTGGGATGTTTTCTGCTTACTTCAGTAGGGACATTCCTACATAGGCTTTCCATTCTCATACATATTCATCCGTCTTTTATAGGGGTGAGTGGCTTCTGTGCCCCTGATTTTGCAAATGATGGCTTATTTAATGGAGATAGATTAAAGAATGAGAGCACATTATGCCCCTCTTGCTGTTTATTTTAATTACTGTAAAAATAGATACTTCACAATGTGCCAAGCAATTAATAAATAATCACATAAATAATTATTTTTCCAAGCTTCTTGAAATTGAAGGATACCATTGTTCCCTGATGCCATTTCATGCATCAGACTTCTTATTTAAGACCTCTTTTTACATGGCTGCAATTGGAAAATGCCTTGAGACATCAAACATTCTACTCCATTAATACAACACAATTTCTCCTTCATTAAAATCAATGACGTTATGGTGGTAGAGAGTTTGGTTCTAGGAATCAGGATAGCCAGTTGTCCCAGTAATAAAACAATTATGAATTATTCTCTGCCTGTGAAGGAATTATACACAGCTTTAGTGTTTATTGGTCCCTCCCCCAACTCTTTAATCTTCTGCAATCTTTCATCTTTTCCCTTTTGAACAGATTGGTCGGAAGATTGATTATAGATTTTGTCATCATAGGCAAAACTGTATGTTTCATAGAATTTTCTTTCCATAGTTACAACTTTGATCAAAATCACTGTTAATTTAAGATGCAATCCTGTGTACAATTTGGTGTATATAGATTTCATTGAAATCAATGAGTTTGGCAATCAAATTTTAAACACATTTAATTGATGTAACAACTGTGTAATTTACTTCCTTCCAAGTAAGTATATATGTACTAGGAGACAGGTTTATAACTACACATGATAGCAGCCTATGTTACTAACTATTCTTTAGGCAATCCATTAATTCAGAAGCATGAGAAACCTGTGGCTGAAATTTCTTGGTCAATGAAGGCAAAATGTTGACAGGTGTGACTGTCACAACTGTCTTTTTCAGCATCACTAGACAGATTTTCAAAGGAGTCGTTTCCACTTTTGCATATAGATTTATATTTTTGACCACAACTCTGTTATTATTTACAAATGAGGCAGGTATTGTAAACACTAAGAATTCTGGCAGTGATCTAGATAGAAACAGTGCACAAATTTCTGCTATGAACTCATGGGGCCAACCGCTGGTTAAATGAGACACAAGACACTGGTCTTAGGTTGAATCAGGCCAGAACTATTATTGATTACAGATGCAAGTAGGTTTGGGCAAAGCCATTGGGTAGGTTTCCGGAATCAGGCAGCCCGTTTGCTGGTTGATCAGAAGAGGGTGAGTCAATCCTGCATTGAAGGACACCCACTGACATGCACCAAGTGGTATGATCCTGTACTCTGCATCTGTTCTATCCCTATCCTATCGCTGCTGCCACTACTGGATTAAATTGACATAGGAACACATAGTAGGGCGTATGTATATGTTACGTTGGCATTATTTCCCACCTCAGACCACATTTGTATTTGTTCTACATATGGATTTGTTGTTGTTGTTGTTGTTGTTGTTGTTGTTGCTTTTATCACGTATTATGCATTTTTATAATGTATTTTTATGTTCTGAACCACCCTGAGATCTATGGATGAAGGGCAGTATATACCGTGTTTCTCATATTATAAGACACGTCTTATATTTATTTTTTCCTCAAAAAAACACACTATGGCTTATTTTCAAGGGATGTCTTATTTTTTTCCTCCTCCTCCTGCCGCGGCCGGCATTGCTGCTGCTCCTATCATTATGTCTTATTTTCGGGGTATGGCTTATATTCCTTGAATGCTTAAAAATCCTGCTATGGCTTATTTTATGGGGATGCCTTAAAATATGAGAAACAGGGTAAATAAAATAAAATAATAATGAATAAATAAATGCTTGACAATCTTTAAGAATCCTGATCTAATCATATATTATGTGTACCTCCCAGAATAATGTGTAGATTATAAGTTCTTTATATACGATACCATCATACCTTGGTTGTCGAATGCCTTGGTACTCAGATGTTTTGGCTCCCGAACGCCGCAAACCCGGAAGTGAGTGTTTTTTTCGGAAGCCGTATCCTCCGACTGAGTGCAGGAAGCTCCTGCAGCCAATCAGAAGCTGTGCCTTGGTTTCTGAACCGTTTTGGGAGTCAAATGGACTCCCGCAATGGATTAAGTTCGACAACCAAGGTGCAACTATATACAAAATCACATGATGTTTCATGTATCTAACATGAAATGAAGTAGTAATAGAAAATGTAAAATTAAATTGATGAATAAATGTTTCACAACTGGGCCAAAATCTACATATCCTGACTTTTGGTGATTCAGTCCTGGTTCAGCAAAACCCTTGATTTATGCTGAACCCTCCTCAGGGTACCTGTTAAAAATAGCATTTTGTCATTCATCAGAGTCTGCAAACTCTTTTAAGTAGGGAAGGATTTAAATTCCATATCTCATATAACTTCCCTTGGTTAGAGATACAATTTCATATGAACCTATTTCAGTGCTATGGTATTTCTCATGCCAAACACGTAAATTAAAACTACAAAAATCTTTTTGTATCCTGTCAAGACAATTAGCATAGATTTCATTATTAACAATCTGCCAATAATTTATGATTAATAAAACAATGTAGCTTATTAATGAAATATTGAGAGCAAAAGGAGTAAGGTTGAGATATGATGGCATAATTCATCTAGAACATTTCTACTGCAGGTGGGTGTGGAGAATAAAACAATTACATTGAATGTAAGCTCTTCAAAGACACTTGAGGAATACCAAGTTATTATGAACTTTTAATAATGCAAGACTTCACTAGGAAATCATTACAATGAGTAGCCATCATTTCTCCTCTATGCATATTAAAATATTAAGCTAAGAATAATAATTTGGAAATATTTTTTGTTAAAAAAAGAGAAAGATTTCAGAGATTCTTTTTCATTAAAAGAATGTCCAGGTGGGCAAAGTGTGGTTAGAGCTGAAATGAAGAATGCAAAAGTTTGCATAGATTGTAATTAACACCTGAGGGTTATGTGGCATACAAATTCATTGGCAAATTCAATGCTTTTAATACTCTGAGATGTGGCTTTTCATTGCTCAAGTTCATGGGACAAGTCTGCAGAAGGGGATTCTGAAGTGATTCCTAAGCACATTGTTTTTCTGTGCCTCTTGGATGCTGCTGACTAAAGCCGCACATCTTCTGTGGATGGACTGCAGAGTTTAGGATGGCCCGCCCTCTTCCTGATGTCTCCATGCCTGATTAATACTTCTCTGATTGGCACAGGGAGACATGGTCAGACCATTCACTTTAAATCCTACCAGGCCCTTTTGCCCAGTAGCGAGCAGCATTCATGTGAGATAATAGACTACATCAGGGGTGTCAAACTCAAATTCATCGGGGGCCACATCAGCAGTTTGGTCACCCTCAAAGGGCCGGTTGTATCTGTAGGAAAAATACCCTTTAAAAGAGACTTTAAAGGCATGCACAGCAACATTACCTTTTTGTGCAGGGAACGTGGGCAGGTGGCGGCGAGGCGGCAGGGGCCTGATCTGGCCATAGGCCGAGTGGGGGAGGCGGCGATCTGGTGGGAGGCTGGCTAGTGGCGGCGGGGCCCGATCCGGCCGTAGCCCGAGTGCCAGAGGCGGCGGGAGGCCGCTAGTGGCAGAGGCGGGGCTCGATCCGGCCATAGGCCGAGCGCTGGAGGCGGCGGGTGGCCGCTGGCGCTGGAGGAGGGGCCCGATCCGGCCGTAGGCCGAGCGCTGGAGGCGGTGAGAGACTGCTAGCGGTGGAGGCAGGGCCCGATCTGACCGTAGGCCGAGCGCTGGAGGCGGCGAGAGGCTGCTAGCGGCGGAGGCGGGGCCCGATCCGGCCGTAGGCCGAGCGCTGGAGGCGGCAGGAGGCCGCTAGCGCTGGAGGCGGGGGCCGATCCGGCCGTAGGCCGAACGCTAGAGGCGGTGGGAGGCCGCTAGCGGTGGAGGCGGGGCCCGATCCGGCCGTAGGCCAAGCGCTGGAGGCGGTGAGAGACTGCTAGCGGTGGAGGCGGGGCCCGATCCGGCCGTAGGCCGAGCGCTGGAGGCGGCGAGAGGCTGCTAGCGGTGGAGGCGGGGCCCGATCCGGCCGTAGGCCAAGCGCTGGAGGCGGTGAGAGACTGCTAGCGGTGGAGGCGGGGCCCGATCCGGCCGTAGGCCGAGCGCTGGAGGCGGCGAGAGGCTGCTAGCGGTGGAGGCGGGGCCCGATCCGGCCGTAGGCCGAGCGCTGGAGGCGGCGGGAGGCTGCTAGCGCTGGAGGCAGGGCCCGATCCGGCCGTAGGCCGAGCGCTGGAGGCGGCGAGAGGCCGCTAGCGGTGGAGGCGGGGCCCGATCCGGCCGTAGGCCGCCAGCGCTGGAGGCGGTGGGAGGCCGCTAGCGCTGGAGGCGGGGCCCGATCCGACCTAGGCCGAGCGCTGGAGGCGGCGAGAGGCCGCTAGCGCTGGAGGCGGGGCCCGATCCGGCCATGGGCCGAGTGCTGGAGGCCGCGGGAGACCGCTAGCGGAGGTGGCGGGGCGCGATCTGGCCGTGGGCCGAGCGCTGGAGGTGGCGGGAGGCGGCTAGTGGCGGCAGCGGGGGTGAAGGCTGGCGGCCGGCGGAGGCTACGCGGGCCACATGATGAGGTCTGGCGGGCCGGATTTGGCCCGCGGGCCTTGTGTTTGACACCCGTGGACTACATGCTGGACACTTGAGGGTGGTGGAGAGAAGAGAGAAGTGGGCAACCAGAGGTGTTGAAAGGCCTCAGCTTGAAGCAGACTGGCCAAGTCACAAAGGTGCTCAGCACACTAATGGCTCACCCAGCATAGCACAACAAAGGGTAGTTATCCTAGGAACAGTGCAAGAACCTCCACTACCTGCTATTCATGCAATATTGTGAAGGAGCAGGACTGGGAAACAATATGCTCCCATACTGTAACATATTGTTTCTGGCATCTATATAGTTGCTTAATTTTGTTTGGTCAGGGATCATTTAACTTTCTTGCTTTGGAGCAATATTCTAGTCCAAGGCTTTCTAGATCAACCAAGGAGAACATTCAAAATGATACTCCCTATTGCTTTGGATAATGTGGGCAGTCAATAACAAAACCATTCCTCTGTGTGCTGTCTTTAGACTATTGGAAAATAGCATTATATGTGAGCTGATTCCCCCCCCCCAAGACATTTTTCTAGGATAATTATTGAGATTTGCACCTCCCCTTTGGAATTCCCTCCCATTGCATACTAGACATGCACCACCTCTGTTGCATTTTCGAGGCCCACTAAAGAGCTTTCTCTTTCAACAGGTCTTTTAAATGGAGATCTTTATCCCAGTCTGCATCTGAATTGAAACCATTTTTACCTGCTTATATCTATAGAACAGTTGTAACTTGTTTTATATATGCATTAGTTTTCAATTGTTTTTAAAAAAACTTTTGTCGTTTGATGGTTGTAACTCTTCTGTTGCTTTTATAATTGTTGGTTTTCCTTTTTGCAACATGTCCTGGGGCAGGTAGGTAGCCGTGTTGGTCTGGATCGAAGTAAAATAAAAAAATTCCTTCAGTAGCACCTTAAAGACCAACTAAGTTTTTATTTTGGTATGAGCTTTCGTGTGCATGCACACTTCTTCAGATACAGTGAAATGGAAGTTTCCAGGCACTTATGTAGAGAAGGGGTGGGGAGGGGTGGGGATGGGGAGGGGGGATCACTCAGAAGGGTGGTGGAAATGGGTGATTGACTGACTGATAGCTGTTGATTACCGCAAACGACTGCAAATGGTTTTGCATGAAAAAGCAAGGGTTGAGATGGCTGAAGATCGCTTATCATGTATAATGAGATAAAAATCCGATATCTCTGTTCAAACCAGGTCCCTCCATGGTTTTGAGCTTGGTGATAAGTTGCAATTCAGCAACTTCTCTTTCCAGTCTATTTCTGAAATTCTTTTGTAGTAAGACAGCTACTTTGAGGTCTTGTATAGAATGTCCTGGGAGATTGAAGTGTTCTCCTACTGGTTTTTCTGTCTTCTGGTTCCTGATGTCAGATTTATGTCCATTTATCCTTTGGCGTAGGGTTTGGCCTGTTTGTCCAATATAGAGAGCTGAAGGGCACTGTTGGCATTTGATGGCATACACAATGTTAGAAGATGAGCAATTAAATAGTCCTGAGATGGTATGTTGGATGTTGTTGGGGCCAGTAATGGTGTTGTCTGGGTGTATGTGGCAGCAAAGTTGGCATCTGGGTTTATTGCAGGCTCTGGTACCAGTGTCCATGTTAAGTCTGGTGGTTGTATTATTGTGGGTGAGGAGTTGTTTAAGATTGGGTGGCTGTCTGTAGGCAATGAAAGGTCTTCCTCCCAGAGCTTGAGAAAGGGAGCTGTCATTGTCCAGGAGAGGCTGTAGATCTCTGATGATGCGTTGTACTGTTTTAGCTTGGGAGCTGTATGTGATGACTAGTGGTGTTCTGTTATTTTCTTTTTTGGGTCTGTCTTGCAGCAGGTTCTCTCTAGGTATCTGTCTGGCTCTGTTGATCTGTTGTTTAACTTCATCAGGTGGATATTTTAGTTCTAAAAAGGTTTGCTGTAGATCTCTTAGGTGAGATTCTCTGTCTGTAGAGTTGGAACAGATGCGGTTGTAACGTAAGGCCTGGCTGTATACGATGGATTGTTTGGTATGTTTGGGATGGTAGCTAGAAGCATGTAGATATGTTTGTCGGTCAGTTGGTTTTCTGTATAAGGTGGTGTCTATATGTCCATCCTGTATTTTTATAGTAGTGTCCAAAAAATGTATTTCTTGCATAGATTGGTTCATTGTTAGGTTGATGGTGGGGTGAAAGTCATTGAATGTCTGGTGGAAGGTTTCCAGGGTCTGTTGTACATGTGTCCAGATAATAAAAATATCGTCAATGTATCGCAGGTACAGGAGAGGTTTGAGTGGGTAGGAGTTAAGGAAACGTTGTTCTAAATCTGCCATGAAGATGTTGGCATACTGTGGGGCCATGCGGGTGCCCATGGCTGTGCCGCTGATCTGGAGGAACAGGTCATCACCAAATTTGAAGTGGTTGTGGGTAAGGACAAAGTGGCAGAGTTTGGTAGCAAAGTCCGCTGTGGTTTTATCTGAAATGGTGTTCCTTATGGCTTGTAAACCATCATTGTGTGGGATGTTGGTATATAGAGATTCCACATCCATAGTGGCTAGTATAGTATTGTTAGGAAGATTGTTCAAATATTGTTAAATGGATAAATGGACATAAATCTGACATCAGGAACCAGAAGACAGAAAAACCAGTAGGAGAACACTTCAATCTCCCAGGACATTCTATACAAGACCTCAAAGTAGCTGTCTTACTACAAAAGAATTTCAGAAATAGACTGGAAAGAGAAGTTGCTGAATTGCAACTTATCACCAAGCTCAAAACCATGGAGGGACCTGGTTTGAACAGAGATATCGGATTTTTATCTCATTATACATGATAAGCGATCTTCAGCCATCTCAACCCTTGCTTTTTCATGCAAAACCATTTGCAGTCGTTTGCGGTAATCAACAGCTATCAGTCAGTCAATCACCCATTTCCACCACCCTTCTGAGTGATCCCCCCTCCCCATCCCCACCCCTCCCCACCCCTTCTCTACATAAGTGCCTGGAAACTTCCATTTCACTGTATCTGAAGAAGTGTGCATGCACACGAAAGCTCATACCAAAATAAAAACTTAGTTGGTCTTTAAGGTGCTACTGAAGGAATTTTTTTATGTCCTGGGGCCTTATGGATAAAATGTGGATGAGAAATCTAATAAATAAAATAAACAAACAATTAAAAATAAACAAACACACACACATTCTTATATATCCAATGCATCCACTTGTTATGCACTTGCACTTGCAAGTCATGTGATTGCTTACACATGACTCAGACAAGGAGAACAAAGCTACAATTGAGCCTGTACCCAGAGAATCAAAAAGCCACTCCTGGTATCAGTTAGGGCACACACAAGAATTCTTAGTGTAGCACATTGTCCAAACATCACAGTGCCTGTTCACAAGCCCACAGCAAGTTGCAAAATGCTGGCAGAGGTGTTTCTGGTGCCAGAGATGCATACATTATTAAACAAGTTATATGTATAGTTCTTCAACAAGCATCATATGCAAATGAGTTAAGCCTAAAACGTGAAATTTATGTGCATTCATAGCAACAAGCAGTACCTAATCAGATAAAAATAATTCACCCAATAAACCAAACCCTGTCTCCTTTACCACTTATTCATGATATTCATAAGTGGCGCTCCTCATAAGTGGAATTTTAATACGGTCATTATTTTCATACCATTTTACAGACTTGCAACAATCAAATTATCCCAATGCTTTCATTTCTTATTTGATTGTAAAATATATTTCTGTAAGCATATGGACTAAAATCTGTTCATAGACATGTTGATTTTAATTTTTTTTAAAAAAAAATGATATGAAATCATCAAATTTATATTTGTGTACAGATCTTTTGTCCTTCTGATTACTGTCTATCATCAACTATATTGTATTAATAGGCAAAACTTTTATTCTCCTTGTTTCTGGAAACTATTTGTGGGTTGCTGTTTTTTTTTAAAAAAACTAACAACATTTGTTTGTGTTATACAATGAATTTTAATGTTACCTTTTATTTAAAGGCAGTTCTAAGCATGTACATAAAAAGTTATTGTTCTCTGTAAGTGCATGAGCTGAAAAGCTGGTCAGCTTAGCTTAGAAGAAAGTAATTTTTGAGAACCATGAAAATTCCTCAAGTAAATCATTAGCCTCGGTCCATGCCCAATAATTGTCGGATGCCATTACCTGGTGGCGCTGTTGCCCATAGATTACAGCAACATATTGGTCAAGGTTCTGCCCAGTATCCTCTCTGTGCAATGGGCTCATGGGAAAAAGCTATCCTGTGGGCCCTTGAAAGGGGAGGTGAAAGCCTATATGATGCTGATTTCCCTGTTGCTCAGGGCCATTTTGTCTTGAGAGCTTCCTGCACACCCACCCTCATGTTAGAGCCTTCACTGTGCCATTTGGGATTGCTGGCTGACAGGGACAGAAATTATTTCCCCCTCAACCTGATTGGCATTGGTTGGGATGGGGGGGGTTCAACTTTCCCTCAGTGAAATTACAGCCTTCCTTTGTTAGGCGAAGCACATTGTTTGTACGATGGTGAAAATGGCATTGGGCAGCATCAACATGGTATGGGGGCGGGCCATAAGGGGCCTGAGGGGAGGATTGACCACAGCACCCCCAAGCTTGGGCTATCTGCCTGGTTGGAATCTGCACCCTGGTCCCCCAGTAAGACCTTGCTAGCTTGGCTTGCACCATAGCAAGGTTCAACACTGGCTGACTCCCATTGTACAGGTTTGAAATGATCCAAACCCAGTGGATGCATTCCATCAACATGGGGCTTGTGGAATGATTAATTGATCCTGGGACCCAATGTCATGCCAACCCTTGCCCTGCTGGCTGCTGTCAATAAAGATTTGGCCTGATTTTATCCCATCACCATTGTACAGTCCTGCTATTTTGCTGCCCTCATGGGTCACATAATGTGCTTGCCAGGGCAAATAAAAAATGAAATGTCCAGAACTATACATCTAAATCTCATTTTATTGTTGCAAACTAGAAAATTTAATTCATTGAAACGAACTCTTAAACAAATGAACAATGCAATCCTTATTTTGTGTGTGTGGGGTGTGTGTGTGTGGCAGCAAGGCGTGGTGGCATCATTTCTACCAATACTTCCTTGCATCATTTCCTCCAGGGGTCTTCTTGGACAACTGCACCCCAAATTCCACTTAGATTTGTTCATTTATTCAGACATTTGTAATGTCTATAGGTGGTATTCAACGCCATATTAGATGGTGTAGACCCACCATCTAATATGTATATAAGTTTTTAGTATTGTGTTCTACCGCATAGCTGCCAAGTTATCCCCTTTTTTAAGGGAAATTCCCTTATGCTGAATAGGCTTCCTCGTGAGAAAAGGGAAAACTTGGCAGCTATGGTTCTACCAGCTTTAGGAATTACCTGAAACCTGAACAATATAATGAGCACAACATACAAATCAAAGTGTCTTGAGTGACTATTTGCATATTTTACTTAAAGGGAAATGCCACATATCCCTCTCAAATAATCATTTGACACAGTTCAGCTTGTGAAAATGATTCTTTGCAGGAGCAGGTCAAGCTTAAACCCAAATGACTTGATTTAGCAACGAGGTTGAATGGGGTCTTTTTAAAATGAAAATGGCAAGTACTTCAAAAGGGGGAAATTATAGAACTCTGAGGAGATCAGTCAGAAAATAACCTATAAATATAAATTCCAGAAAAAGGAATGCTTCATTTGATATGTGATGTATTTATGCATGCTTGCCTTCTGTAATGTTAAAAAATAAAATAAACAAGGCCTCCTTTGAAAGCTTGTAAAATACAACAAATTTCTTGGCTTAAAATAAACCTACAATAGAAAGCCAATTAAACAAGCCAGTTTGGAGATGATGAAATGTACAGTCCTTATCCAAGCATCACTATTTCTTTAAATATACCAATCCCAGATTGTTTTGCTTCTGCTATCTTGAACACGATCTAAGTAAAATATATACCTTATATAACTCTCTCTTTCTTTTCCCTGCCTATGCACACATTAAAATAATTGTACAATTGGTTCTGCTAGGCAATAAAATCTTCATGTCTTAGAAGTATCTGTTTGCTTATATTGCCTTCAGATACCCTGTTTTTCATCTTTTTGCAGGCTAAGTAGGAATCTGAACGGGTCAGACCTTGAATGGAGAAACTACCACTGTATAACTAGGGGCTAAGAAAACATTATCTCTTAGTCTCTCTAAGCAATATGACTGAACATGATTCATTTTCAGACATCACTGTAATTTACATGTGTCTTGGATGCTCTGAAGGCACCTTGACAAAGCTAAGCAGATTTGGGCCTGGTTAGTGCCTGGAAAAGGAACAACCTGGGAAACACACTGCCACATGTTGCATGATGAGTAAAAAGGAGGGCCTTACATTTAAGTAGATAAAATTATGTGCACTCAAAACATATGCATGGTATTTCTGCTGCATGATGAGTAAAAAGGAGGGCCTTACATTTAAGAAGTAGCTCGGGGAAGGCAAACGGCGAAAAGCCCCCGCCGCGCCACACTTCCGCTCGGGGACTGGCTTGGCGGCGGTGGGAAAAAGGGGAGGAATTCCTCCCCTTCTTCCCACCGCCGCCAAGCCAAAGCCGGCTTCCCTAGGCACCCGCTGCCGCTTCGGCTTCCTTGGGGAAGGCAAGCAGGCAGGCTGTCGAGGCTGTTCGCCGAGGAAGCGCCGTGCAGCGGTTGGCGGAGCGGCGGTTAGCGGTTGTATCTCCGTCCAATCCCTGTGTCTCTGGGGCACATGCGCAGTAACCCAGGGACACACGGGAAAACTGGACGCTGCTGTCTTTGGGCGACCATTTTTGGCTCAGAGTTCTGTGTATGATCTAACATCACCCAAAGACAGTGACCACCCAAAGTCAGGGTATAGCTTACATTTAATTGGAAGCATTGGAAGTTTTGTGTCACCAAGGCCCTTGCTTTAGTTGCTTGTGTTGCTTAAGCCAATGGAACATCCTTGCTTCAGTACAAGCTGGGAAGGTCAGGGGAAGGAGGTCAAGCCTTTCTATCTTACCCTAACCCCCCATCACAAGCCAGACCACAAGCCCCATCACAAGCTCTTCAGGCAAGAAGGGGTGTTGTCTAAAGTGGCTGAAGTAGTTGCTCTCACCCCAATCTGACTTGCAATGCAGTGGAGTGGAGAGGCTGCCATTTTTTTCCCTAGCTAGTAAGCTGCTGAGTGAGGGGGAGTCCAGATGAAAGCATCAAAAGTGAAATGATCCCAAATTGCAGATAGGAAGTGGAAGATAGGAAGTGGCAGTCCTTGCACTCGGTTGGCATCAGAGATTTGAGACAACCCCTCAGCAAATATTGGCATTGTACATATCTGAGACTTGCCACACAGTGGCGTTCACACAGAGCCCCCGATCGTTCCACGGACTATTGACCCTGTGCCACCACGTTTCTCTTCCACTGCCATCAACCAGGTTTCCCCGGTAATATATTCAGACTCAGTCAGGTTGTAACGTATTAACAAAGATTCCAGTTTATTGTGAATGCAAACAAGTTTTAAATACTTTGAAACACTGTAATCTAATTCTCTGTTTCCCCTCTGTCTCTAAACCACTCTGACTCCTATGCCTCCCACCCACAAGAAACCAACCGAACTGTCTCTCTCTTTCCAACTGTCTTCCAACTGCTTTTTCCCAACTGTCTAAACCTCTGGCTAAGCCTTTTAAAAAGCAGGTAGGCTCCTCTGGGCTTTTCTACCTATTAACCCTTTCTCTCCCCCTGTACAGACATTTCCAAAAGAACGGGCAAACGCCACACAGAGTTATACTGGTTTGGGGGGGAATCACATCAAAGCACAGGTTTGTAGATTAAACTTTGAGATGTCTGCGGATCCTGGTTAATGTTATGTGTACACTGACTCAAAAAACAGAAGTGAGAATTTACTGTAGCCAAGTTAACGGCTAATGTGCACCCGGCAGTAAGAATGCAATCCTAACCTTAATCAATAACAAACATAAGAGCTACATATAATTACAATGCAATCCTATCTTCTCAAAGGTAACTCCCTCTGGTAAGACCGTGTTAGGATTGTGCTGTAATTCTTTATAGCTCTTATTTTGTTACTTTTTAAATTCAGTGGTGCACTTTAACAACTGATATACAACTAAAATATTATAACTATACCATCTCTTTAACGGGTTTATCCAGATTATCCAAACAAATGTTCTATATTTAACCCTAAATATTGCAACCATCACACTATGAATTCACACTATGAATTCACACTCACACTATGAGTCCAATGTATTTCCACTGTCTTTCTTCCCCAGAGAAATTCAAAGGGACTACAATACAACCAACCCATAATTCTGTTTCTACATCTAGCCAAGAGGAAAGGCTGTAGGCAAGACTAGCTTCTAAGAGAAAGAATACAGTTCCTTTCCAAAGTAGATCTGCTCTCTGACAGTGGTTTTTCTAGAATGATCAACAGAAGCTGATACTTCATTTAAAAAAATTCAATATAGAGTCACTTGGCCTCTTCTCCATGAACTTCTACTGCAGGATGACTATACTAGACTGCTGTTTCAGAGAAGACCTTATGTCAATAAAATAGAAAGAAGAAGTCTGTTGAATGTTGAGTGGACTTGGTGATGAAAATTAGTTTTATGAAATTCTAGGAGGTTTATGGTTAATGACAGTAAATCACTAAGCCCAGTCTTTTCCTCAACTGCTTGTACCTAACTATGGGGGGGAAATCCAAAAGGGTTCTACACGGTGATAAATTTACTTCAAGCAAATAATGCAAGATTTTTTTCTGTTTATATGAGAACTGAAGCACCCTCTTGTGTCACAATATGCTTCTCAGGGTAAAGTTCACAAAAGTTTTATTAATAATCTTCAGCTATTTTTTCTATCAAATTTTTCTTTTTGGGGGGAAAGCATTCTTTAGTCAGTTATGAAAATCATGTTGATCTAGTAGTACCTTTGCTTTTCACTTCTGGAAAATTTTGAATGCATGAATAAAACATATGCTGGCTATAAATATTTAAGATTAGAGGCATTTTCCGCAAAGGTATACCAAGCAAAAATGTCTTTAGAAATATGTCATAGTAGTAAAGGAGAGGAAGTGGTGGAATATCCTCTCTCCTCTTCAGAGGTCAAGGTTATACAGCATGCTATGTTTAGATATATGTCTGACAGTGTCTCCTTCTAGTCTGGCTAAGGTACAGCCAAGGTACATCTGTTTCTCAGATAAGTACTAGGATGGGCATGTTGGTGCCGAAATAATATGCTTCAAGGAATCTTATTTGTGTCACTGTACAAACTGGGTTTCTTGGGATGAGAAAACTCAACCCAAATCATGCCCAATTGGCATTTCTGGCTGTTGTGTAGTGAACTATCTATTTCAATTAGCTTTGTGGAATTGTGTCACACAGAGGATAAAAGGCAAAGGTGAAAATTGTCACAGTTTAATGTGGTATATGATAAACAGGGCAGTACTATGTTTCCATGTAACAATGTGAGAGTTTAATTCACAACTCAGTTAGCATGAAATGCCTATTCAATAGCAATCCTACTCTAGCATTCACTCTTGTCACCACACAGACCCTGCTCTAACTATTGTTTAGCTGCAGCCATGGGAAAGATACCATCTCAATGTGGCTAATAAGTTAGCTAAGTTTTAATATTTAAAAATAAAAATAACAACTATTGGAAGTCCTAAACAGCAAGGAGTATTGAAATGTTAGTCAGCGGTATCAGTAAGAAAAAATCCTAGTTATCAAGTAGCATTGCTGATGCTATGATGATACAGTTGGTAATTCATATACATCATACAGGAATCATTTTTAAACATGAAATGAGTTCTTTTACAAGAATGAAGAGTCTAGCTAAACATCAGAGAGATGTTTTCTCTTGTTCTGTTACAAGAAAGGAGATTCTGAATAAACATCAGGAAGAACTTTCTGATGGTAGGAGCTGTTCAACAGTGAAAATGGACTAACTGGAAGGTGGTGGACTCATCTTAATTGGAGGTTTTTAAGCAGTGGTTGGATAGTCATCTGCCATGGATGTTGTAGTCGAGATCTTTCATTGTAGAGGGTTGGACTAGATGACCCTTGGGGTCAGGGCCGTCTTAAGCATACCTGGCACCCTGGCGCCGTGGTGCAACCCAGCCTGGCTGTAGGGCCGGCCCTGGGCCAGGGGGCACTGCCCGCCCCCTGTTGCGACACCTCTGCGCATGGTGGAGGCGGCCCCAGGCCCGCGTGCCTCCGGAGACGGCCTGAAGCCGCTGAACAGCTGAGAGGCGAGCCTGGGGCAGCTTCTGCCGCGCCTCTCAGCAGGCGCAGGGGGCGCAGCGGCGGCCCTGGTGGCCTGGCACCCTGGTGCCCCGCGCAACCGGACCCGGGCCTAGAGACGGCCCTGCTTGGGGGGGGGGGCTTCCAACTTTGCATTTCTATGATCATGTGGAGTGTCTTAATTGAGTTGATACAGCAATCAAGAAATTTTGTTGTTCCCGCCAAGGGGACAATAACAATAAAGATCTATTCTATTCTATTCTATTCATGGAGTCCCATGGCAATTTAAAGATTATCCATTTTATTTTGGTGTAATAATGTAGGCTTTGCTTTAAAGTGCCCAATAAACTCCCCTGCCTATGTGTGAGAATCATTGTTAAAACAACATACTTATTAGCCAAGTAAGGCAAGAAGTGAGAGTTATAACAGCCCAAGACAGTCTTTCCTCTTTAATCTTATTCCACAGGATTGGATAGCCTTGTAAGGAATGATGAAAGCTGAGTGATAGCAGCAGATAAGTCACATGTTCCATTCTGAGCCGATAGCTAGCATGAGAAAAGATTATCATCTTTAAAACCTCTAATCTAGCCCACCAAGTTAAATAAAATGGAGGGGGGCAATGTGGATAACATTTTCCAGGATAGCCTTCATACTCTCCATGATCGGTGGTCAAATTGCCTGTTCATCAGATTATATTTAAACGCCATCTAAGTATTTTTGATCCTTTGCAGTTTCTGAAAGGGCTGTGACAGAAGCATGTGGTTGTTCTATGCAGGGGATTCCAGAATAAAACATTTTGCACTTATTTGAATGTATCAGTTGACCTTTACTTTCATATCAGTCAGAGCAGGATGATGATGAACTGCAAAATCTGGACTAGAAATACGAAACAGGCAACAAGCAGTGCACAGAAACACAAGCTAGGATGCTGAGACTGCAGTGGCAAGCCCATTTACCCTTGTGTAGTAATAAGCCTCATCCAGCTCAATAGGAACTTCTTTCTGAGTAAACGTGCATAGCATTGTGTGGCAACACTATTTCTGAAACCACTACCTTCTCTCAGAAAACGATTGCAGATATTTCAGAATATGTAAGGGAACAGAGATCTCTAATGAATCTCCACAATATAATGACCAGACTTCTGTTTTTTTTTTTAATGAATGCATAAATTGTCTTGAGACATGCATTAAAATTAACAATAATTATGGCAATAAAAACTGATTTTGTGAACTATTTCAAAGCTGAATCACACCACCACCCTGTTTGTCTCTGAAAGCACCTTGCACATGCAAGTGATCAGTGCAGTGGGAAGTAATTATTAAATACATTTACCACTTGCAATTGGTAAATGGCACATAGAATAACCATGTGCCAGAATGAGTGGTATGTGAATACTATATGTGTTTTGATTAATATAATAAGATATAAGTGTTTGGAGGTCCTTCCAAGAGATGATCCTGGATGCTGTACATCAGCTGCATCATCTAAAAAGCCAAGACTCTTAGATAGCCTAATATGATGAGTTATGTTGCCACAGGGTTTTATTCTTGTACTTTTGTTTCTGTGAGCAGGTAAAATGCTGATATGAAGATGGTCTGGCTTGTATTAAGGTCAGTGCATATGTGATACCTATCTGTCTTGATTGTTTTCAGTGCCATTCTCTCATAAGATTTTTGTTCTTGAACCTTGCAAATGAATTTTATCAGTTTTTCTTAGTTGAGGACATTGGCAATATGTCTGGTTTGTAATATCCTGTTTTTACAGACTATAAGTGATATATATCACACAAGTCAAGATGCATGTGTGTTAGTCATACACAGAGTAGAACCATTTAAATCAATGGGCTAAGTAACCTAAATTAACTAATTTCAATGGGTCTACTCTTAGTCTGCATGTGACTATCTGCTTTTATTGTCTGTTTAAGATTTTTATTGTTTGTTAGGTGGCGCTGTGGGTTTAACCACTGAGCCTAGGGCTTGCTGATCAGAAGGTTGATGGTTCGAATCCCTGTGACGGGGTGAGCTCCCGTTGCTCGGTCCCAGCTCCTGCCAACCTAGCAGTTTGAAAGCACATCAAAGTGCAAGTAGATAAATAGGAACCGCTACAGCGGGAAGGTAAACGGCGTTACTGTTTCCGTGTGCTGCTCTGGTTCGCCAGAAGTGGCTTTGTCATGCTGGCCACATAACCTGGAAGCTATACACCGGCTCCCTCGGCCAATAATGCGAGATGAGCGTGCAACCCCAGAGTTGGTCACGACTGGACCTAATAGTCAGGGGTCCCTTTACCTTTACCTTTTTAGGTTGAATTTTATTGGTTTTGTTATATGTTGTGAGCTTCCTTTGACTTTTTGTTAAGAAAGACAAAGAGACCGTGTATCTGTTGTAGATAGATAGGAGGTCAGAACACTTAAATGGCCATAGAGATATGACTGAAGACTCCCATGAAAGCATAAATCATGTACTGTAGATTTAAAAAGATATTGCAACTTTTAAAGAAATGTTCTACACATATACAAAAGGCGACAACTAAGGATGCATAGTGACTGCCAAATGTCAATAATTAGCATATAGTAGGTAAAAAGAGAAGAAATACTTGTGCACCTGGGAGTTCCAGAAAATGTAGGCCCAGCAGGGGAAACAATTTCTATAAAAACAAAATCCACAGATTGTAAGTATATGAACTATTCAGAAATCAGTTCGGAGCTTGCTCTTTGCTTTGGTTCAGCAGCATTTGAAAGCAATATTAAGGTTATAAGAGAAGAATATTCACATACAAATTAATGGATTCATATGAGTTTTACAGATGGTTTGGTTTCATTTTTTTAAGGAGAAATGCATTGCTTTCTGCCATTTATTGAAATTAACTACCAAGGGATAATGCCCAGCACTCTATATTCAAAGCACTGTGAAAACACAAATTTGTTGCTAATTAGAAATCTACAAAATTGTGCAAGAGTTTGTGGGCTGAAAGAACAATCCCTCCCATCTTATTTTGTGCATCGTGGGATGCAGACAACTCTCTGAATTTTAAATTCCAAATAAATAACATCTAGTTGAAGAAAGGAATGATTTGATTTCCTTAGTTCCCACACCAAGAAGATGAAGCATCAGGAAATTGAATTCCTCAGAGTCACAGTGACTCAGTGACAAAGGTATATATGGATCTTATGCTGGGGCTTTCTGGTGGCATAAGCGAGGGTGGGGGCCATGGCAGGGGGTGAAACGGGATCAGCCACCCTTGGTTCTTAGAGAAATCTTTGAAAACCAAACTAGTCTTGAGGTTGCTGGTTTGAAACCTTCACAGGACACATGATGTACTAACCAGAATAGTTGAAGCAATGAAACATATGTGTCTTCCCAAGATACTATAAATCTCCAATTTTGTGTTTGTTTCTTACCATTGCTAGGCAACAGCCATCAAGCAAAATCTTATAATGAGAAGCAAATGATTTTGTAAAACTGCACCTGCTGCCAGCACCATTGAGAAATATGTAAAGAGAAACATTGCCATCACGGTGCATGATGTCCACAGCCCAGTGCAGGGTAGACCGAGGAAAGAACAAAAGAGATTGGTGTTGTGTTGAATTGGGCCACAACTTGATTACAGATGAGAGTAGGCATGTATCTGGCATCAGGCAATGGCTGATAGGAACACAGTGACCCCATGCTGGGGAGTCGCCCCCAACATGGACTGGGTGCTATGACCCCCACACATGCTGCCATTTGGAGAGATGTTTTGGCCCATTGATCCCTGTGTGGAGTCCCAGAGGAGAGTCGCTCCTCCTGGATCCCTTCAACAGGGAAACCGCTCAAGTAAGGATCCAGTCCAATGCCTTTTCCACCAGTTATGACAGTTGCTATGAGGTTAGATGAAAACCTGCAAGCTGGTCAAATTGCCTGCAGGAGAAAATTCTCCCCTGGCCCTAAATACAGTAACTGAATAACAAGGTCCTCACACCAAACTACCTGCTCCACCACTGGGTGAGCCCCTAACAGTCTGGGTGGGTAGGTGGAAAATCCCACAATGGTCAGCAAAGAGGGTGGTTTTCTCTCAGTCACCCTCTGAAATACAGCAGGGGTGGACATTTTCCAGCCTCTGTCCTCAAACCAGATTGGCTTGCAGGTGATGCTCACCCCCAATGGTAGTTCGGCATAGCTGGAGGAGAGTGATGCAAAATGACCTTCCCCTGCTAGAAGATGACAGACCCCTCCTTCCAAGACCAGCTGTGGCTGTGCTTCACGGCAAACTCAGCTACTCTGGAGCACCAGGTGACTTGTTATTAACAGTCTCAAACTGTGATCATTGTTCTTGGAGTCCCACCACACACAGCAATGATCTGTAAAGTGTGATACAGATCTCTCCCTTTTGACATTAATCAACAGCAGAGTAAAGTATCTTTTATGTAACCAATACTTCATTACTTACCAGTTCACAATCTTTTGTGACATCATTGAATGTCAACACAAAGAAAGTGTTGACTTCTTCACTTACTCCTTGAGAAGCACTTGTGGGGAATGCTAACTTAGAAGAGATTGTGTTGAGTGCTTATTCTATCAAACACTTGCTAATGAAGGAGGTGGGGAAAGATGCCATAGTGTCTGTTAGTTGGCATGCAAATGTCATTCTCAAGAGAGTGGTGCCTTGACCTGTGAAAGGAAGATGTTCATGTTGCCTTTGCAAGGGATTACAAAAATATTGCTCAAATGCATTTATCTCTGTTAAATAATCTGCTTATACTGAAGTCCCTTCTCCAGACAGCTTGAAGGCCATTGAACAATGAGTCTTCCTAATACATCATAAAAAAAATTCCTTCAGTAGCACCTTAAAGACCAACTAAGTTTTTATTTTGGTATGAGCTTTCGTGTGCATGCACACTTACTCTGAAGAAGTGTGCATGCACACGAAAGCTCATACCAAAATAAAAACTTAGTTGGTCTTTAAGGTGCTACTGAAGGAATTTTTTTTATTTTACTTCGATCCAGACCAACACGGCTACCTACCTGTAACTAATACATCATAATTAGGGAAACACCTGTGCTAACTAATATGTTCCAAACCCCTATGAGATATCCCAGAATGTCCAGTAACTATGACAAAACCTCACCACAATATTGTTCACCTGAATAACGAGTTGGGATACAAGTTCTATTTCAGTGTTTGTTGAAGGTTTTAATATCCAGGGTGTAATTTAATAGCACCTTTTAAAAAAAGAACTCTTTCCTCCTCAGATAGCATAAAACTCATTCTTCTACAACTGAGGAGCCAGTTTTCCTTCCATGCTTTCCACCCCAATTGCTTGGTCCTTTGCAGAAAATGCTTTGACATTTCTATTCATCTGTCTCTCATCAAAGCATGGGGAAGGAAAGATTGAACCCCACCTGTGTATTCTCAGTGGCAAAAAAATAGATGGAATAGTTTTGTCTATCTCTACTCAATCACAATCAAAACTTGGGTGGCGGAGAATTCACTGGAGGAATTGCCTATTCTACTTGCAACTGCTTTCAACAGTAGCAATCATAGCAATGGATTATCAGCTAAGCAATCTGTAATATTTTCGTTTTGTGATCATATAGCATTTATTTTATTTTCCCTACCATATACTCATTAGCAGTTCTTGTGTCATTTTACTCCTATTTCAACAATAATTTTGTAAGAAAGAATTTTCTGCTGAAAATTCTGTTGAAAGAATTTTCTGCAGTGTGGTCTTTAGTCAGATTTATATGTTTCCAGTGGTGAATGGCACATTGTTATTTCCTTCAAGTGTATCTCCTTGTCTTCTGTTTCCATTCTCAGTGGTCATTAATGCCGGCAGCTCATAACTAATATTATCTGCAAATTAATAATGTGTTTGTGTTTTCGACTCCAGATCATTACCTGAAATGTTATAGTAAACAAAGACCAATACCAAACCCTTTGGCACCCCACTGGAAATCTTCCTACTATCTCCACTCAATCTCCTCTCATGATTGCCTTTTGTTTACACTCCATTTGACAGTGTTGCTATCCTTACATTTTGCATTATCATTTCAAATACAAAGCAATGCTGAATGTTAAGCATATTACATTTTGCATACTGCGTGTTCTTTATGCACTAATTAAGCTATGTGGTTTAAAAAACAAACAAACGGCAACATCCCCACTACACACACACATGCACACAGAAAAATGCTACAAAGTTTGTATGTCCAACTTTCTCAAATGATTAAAACAAATTTAAATAAGTTAATAGCAGAATTTACCATAGATATCAAAAGATGAACAACTGCTTAAACTTAGTATTTTGGGTAAAGTTAAAACTCAGAATGTACTGCCAGGAATAATATATGTGCTATATAAAATCTGTTTATACTTTCTCAAACATATTTTCAAAAGATTGATGTGTTATTTTGGAAGTTTATTTTCCAGACATTAGCATATACTACAAGGCACATACGAATTTGAGCTTCCTTTTCTGTGATTATTCCAACATGAGTAAAATTAGAGGTGGCTTACTTATCACCTCTTTTTGGATGGGCAGTGTTGAGGTCTAGATATGTCCAAAAGGAAGCATTAATGCTATCTTCAGATTCAGCATTCAGCAAATGCAATGTATTCTATATGCTGATGATAAATTAACTTTATGAGGAAACTGATCTGAAGACAGAGAGAAAATCCTTTTTGTGGAGGAAATGGGAAATGGATATACACATTTGATTGGCTGATAGGAACAGATGGACACAGTGGTCTGGATATTCTCTTCCCATGGATGCTGAATGACAATACATTCAATTAATACCTCCTGGTGTCTATTTATAGTCCTTCTGTTTTGAGTGCTTCAGAAACCCTTAAATTGATCGAAGGAATAATTGAATCCTCAAAGAAAACTAAATCCATAGCTATTGTTTATTGAATGTTTCTTGGAAGCTTGTAATGGAGAGAAGAATGGGAGTTAGAATATACTAGTCAACCCAAACAATGAAAAATGGTTTTAGCAGCTACATTGAATGTTTCTCTAAATTTAATATTGATATTGATTCAGCAAAAGGTGATATAAACTGAAGTCCAACAATGTCGTCAAAAAAAAACGTCTAATTAAGGTAGATGCTGAAGGTGTAATACTCGAAGTGCATGATTGAGGCACATGAGGTGGGTGTACCCAGTGGTATCTCCTTTTTTGGTCAGAAGTTGTTGTCCATTGTATTTCATACTAATGAAATCCATTGTATTTGTGGGTATCCATGTTCTTTTGAACTGTGTTCCTGTTGTATAGGGATTAACTACAGCACAACAAAAAATGACTTTACGACCCCATATGGTTGCTTAGAGACTTATACTTTGAGCTGGAAAGAGACATATTTACTATAAATTATGCAATGGACTGAAGACCTTAAAGCCCTGACTACATTTGTGAACATACTTTTATAAACATCATTTTTTTTGGGAAATCTATTTGGACATTTGAATGGCATATGTCAATTTTTAAGTGTCAATTAAGATAGATGTAGTGGTGTTTATTATATGGTTAATGTGAGCTGACAGCGGGTTTTATTTCTTCCTCTTTTTGATCTCTCGCTTTCCTTTCTCTATCTCTCTTTTTCTCTTTTCTCTTTAGAAGTTTTCACTAAAAATCAATAAATGTATTCACCAAGGTTTGTTTGTTTGTATGTTTGTTTTTTTAGCTTGTATGGTCAACTTTGCTATTTGCTTCCCTCTCTTTTCATAGCAAGTGATGTCATAAAATTCTGGATATTCATGGCATTCTTTATAAAATTACTACCTTCACCATTTTCAGTAGGGAGAAATATAAGGTTCACAGGCTGCAGTGCTTATGGTCATCTCTCTTCTGTCTTCTCAGAAAGAAATTTTTTTGTTCTGACCACTTTTCGAGGAGGTTTGAGGCTAAATTCATTAGCGTTTTTTCTCCTTAACATTTGGGGTCACATTGTTTCTACGGTAGTACATGAATGCTGTATGTGCTTTCAGGCTGTTCTTTCCCTTCTTGATACCATTGTGTGTGCTTCTTTCACTTAGAGTGACAAGTTCTTCATTTCCTAATTGCCCACATTCCATTTATTTTTAATCTAAAAACTCACTGTTAAAAGGCAGTTGGTACCTTGTAGAATCATCATCTATTTCATTTCCTTCCTCATTTATTAATGAAGCTTCTGTCTCTTTTTCCTGGCATATTAAATGCTTCCTTCTTAATACTTTTGATTCATTTCATCCATATGTTCTCTCTGCCTAGTTCCTTCTTAAAATCTTTGGGCATGCCAGTAGAAGGCTATATTTAGTCAGTAAAGAACAACACCAAAATCACTTAGGTTGATGTACTTTGTTTCTAAAATGAAACACGACAGAGCTCCACCCTACTAGGAAGCTATGCTCCTTATCTAGGAATTCCTTCATCCCAGGGGCGGAGGAAGAGGGGCAGTGGGGGTGGGCCACCCTGGGTGTCATCAATGAGGGAGGTGACAAAATGCTGGGTGGCACTCACAGCGGGGCCTGCAGTGTGCCCGAGACACACGTCTCTCCTGGGAGGGACGCAGTGGCTTGGGCGCCCACAGTCTTCACGCTGTCCCAAATGGTCCACCCACTGCTGTACAGTGGCTGAGTGGGAGGAGGCAGGCAGACTCCTTGGAGGCCCCACAGAGCGTCCTGCCCCAGCTCGCCGTGCCCTGTGGGCAGCTGGGGCCGCCCTTGGGAACAGGGCATGCACGCCATCCCAGGTTCCTGACCGGCTTGGTCTGCCGCAGCTTCATCCTACTAATTGTAGACCATAGTTATGGTTTCTCATTGCTAAAGCAAGGGACATTGAAAGATTCCCTGAGATATGCAAAACTGTTGTAAGCCACCATGAGATCCCAGAAATACAGGGCCATTTTAAATATTGGAAATAAATAAATGAACTTTATAAATGTGATATGACTGTCCTAGGAGCTCATTTTGATGAAGATACCACAAACCTGTAAGGATATTTTCTGTAGAGGCACCAACCCTGTAGAAGGCATTGCTATGCATGTTGTGTCAGATATCACTGTATTGTATTGTGCAGCTAGTGAAGGTAGCCTTTGTCTGTTTGTTTTCTTTTCTGGCTTATTCTGCTTCAGTTCTGAACACTGTTGAGAATTCTTGTGATTCTGGTTTTTATTTTGATATGTTGACTTTGTGGTTGTGTTTGGAATTGGGCACTGCTATATATTTTAATACTTTAATATGATATTTTGTTAACTGCCTTGACTTTCTTTGAATTAGGTGGGACATACATTTTTAAAATAACAATGTGTATAATATGTGTACCTGACCCATTCAAATATATGGTTCAGGCTACTCAGGAACTGCTATCATGATCACAGTGGCAGAAATTGCAAAGACTTCTGCTAGGAGGTTTGGATATACCAGCCAGTAGCCACAGTTAGGTACCACTGAAATCAATAGCCATCACTAACTTTTCAACCATTTTGCACATTAGAACCAGTCCAAAAACAGTCCTTGAAAACTGGACAAAGCCTTTGTTGCTCAGATTAAGCATCCAATATTTCATACATAGGAAACGGCTTTCTCACACTGAACTCAGTGGGACATGCCTCCAAGTAAGCATGCATAGGATTGTGCTGTCAGTCTCTAATATCAAAAGTTAACAATCAAAGCCAGCTCTTCCACGCAGGAGAGTGATGCAACATTATTCAGGTGGTACTAGGAATGTGTGTGAGAGAGACACAGGAATGCAGGAAGCAGAGTCTAAATATGTAGTAAAACATTTTTAAATGTGTTTGTTCTAGGGAGGGGGAGCACCAGTTGGCATCAAAAGTCATCAGGCATCAAAAGTCAAGATAGGTGGGCATTAATATACAGAAAAATGGGAAAAGAAACAATTCTAATTTCAGTGATTCTGAAGCAGCTAGAATTGCTTATAGAAAATATTTTCTTCTGGCTCTCTTCCCTGCCACAAGAACTATGAATCACTACATCATATTTATTCCCCTCTATCCCCTTGTCCACAATAACACTCTTCTAGTTCCATGTTAACAAGCCAGGGAATTCCCTTTCTTCTTAATGTGTCTCCTCTAATAAGTCAAACTTTAATAATCCATACCAAGAATATCTATATGGGGGATTTCATTTTGCATTACTCTATCTTTCTTCAACAATAGGAAGCAAAGGGGCATTAAATGTTTAGCTTTAGCTGGGGGACCAAGGGTTGTACTCTTATGGCAGTTTTGTTTCTTTGCCACAGAATTGCCACCATTCACATATTACAGAATAAACAGAGGCAAAGTCAGCATTTTCCACTACACATGTGGTGTCTTGCTATGGGATGGTATTCAACTACATTTTACTCTGAGTAGTAGATTGAAATTAATGGACTTACTTAGTCATATTTATTAATTTCAATGCATAGTTGAATACCACCCATAGTTCCTCTATGTCTTCTGCTATAACCTCACCCATTAGGAATACATTGTCATGGACTGGTTGGATGCAAAAGCGTGGTGGGAGGCACCAGCTGGAAAGAAGGAAAGAAGGCTCAGAACTAGGGGGTTGGTAGTAGGATGATGATGAGTGGTCAGAGGAAGGAGAGAGAGATTGGAAGCTGAAGGGTTTATTAAGCAAGAAGAGTCTGGCAGAGAGCAGTCCAGAATCAGAGGAAGAAGTGGAGGCTGGAGACTAGGGGGGACAAGAGGCAGAGGCAAGGCAGGCTGCTGAAGAAGCCACGGGGGGTCTTCTTCTGCTGCTGCAAGCAGCTCCCCTTGCCCTTGGTCTCCCAGAACCAGAAGAGATATGAAGAGGGTGCAGCAAAGACAGACAAGGAGAAGAAGTCACAGATTGCTTGGGAAAGACTCAGGGAAGAGGAGACTTAGAGAGCTGTGGGAAGGTGAGGACCTTCAGTTTTTGCAACTGCCTCACTGGGGCAAGATTTACCAGGAAATGTTGCTGAGCTGTTTTGTTTTTTTGAACAAAGAGATTTAACTTCACTGATACCATGTGAGTTCTTGCCGGCCTGATCTTGACATCTGCCCTGAAATATATATAAAATCTGAATTGGTCCTAATCGCTTACACATTGCACTTTCAAACCTCATCTGCCCATTACAGAGCTAGAAGGGACATCATTTGGTTTAATCATCTACAGCAAGGATAGCCAAGATATTGATCATGATCTACTGGTCGATCTCTGTGAGGTTTTTGTATATCGTGGTCGATTGCTGGCCTCCTTCCAGCCCTGCCCCCTCTCCCTGCGCCGGTCTCTATTGTTTCAGAAGGGAAGCCGGAGTTTAGAATCGCAGGCTGTTATCTGGACAGCGATTGTCAGGTTAGTTGCTGCTTCTGTTCCTCCCCCAAATAGGGGGCTTTCCCCCTTCTTCAGAAGAGCTGGGAAAAGTTCCCTGAATCCCTTAGATAGGTATCATTTCCCCTCCCCCCAAAAAGCTCAGCAACATAGAGCTGAACTGCAAATAAACGGGACACTTTCCCTCCCCCCAAAAGGTCAACAAGTTTGATCTGAAACCCTAAAAATTGCTGCCATATTATAATTTTGAAAGTATATCGCTCGGGAGCTGGCCACCCTGGAGTAGTACATTGACTAACTATCGCAGGCATGGCCAAACTTGGCCCTCCAGAATGTTTTGGGACTACAATTCCCATCATCCCTGGCTGGTCCTGTTAGCTAGGGATCATGGGAGTTGTAGTCCCAAAACAGCTGGAGGGCCAAGTTTGGCCATGCCTGATACTATCGCATTAGATGCAGATCCTATGTTGTGAACTAATCTGCCTGGCGACCAAACTTTTTGAATTCAGCAGTTAAATCTTATGAGATTTTAATATCTTTCTTTCAATACAGCTTCCCCCTCACCACAACCTAGTTTTAGAAAGCTTTGCCAACTTGAGGAAGCAGGTACTTGCAAAAATGTTTGAATGAATCCAGGAGACAGTTAGACTCAGCCCAAATCAGTATGTTATATTGAGCAGCACCTTCAATATACAAATGAAGTATACACTTTCATTCCAATGGTATAGTAATTTTCTTTTCTGAGAGTAAATTGAATAAATGGACACCATTTAGTTCTTTATTCAATTACTTTTCACTGTAGGTGTTTGTTTCACATTGAATATGCATTTCCTTATGGGGGTCTTTTTCTAGTAGTCGAAATTCAAATATCTACTCTTGGGAAATCTCTTTTTTTTTCTTCCCCCAGACAATTTATGAAATCTCTGTTGATGAAATCATCTCCCCATGTGGGCTTGAAGTCTTTTTTATTATTAAGTAGAACTCTTTTTATGGCTAAATTTCCTCTTAGGTAGCTCCAGACTTCTATAAAATGATAACATTTTGTGGAATCTGCATAGAGAATCAGAGGATTTTGGAGCACCTAATCTATTAGAAGTCATCTTTAAACTTTTGAAAATGAGCTATTATTTCAAAAGCACACTATGCTGCCAATGCAATATACTCAATGACACCAAATTATGTCCTCTATTTATTTGACCAATAGAGTTTGACTAATATGACTTCATCTGCTTTATACACAATAAGTTCATATTTATGTAGCTTTCTGCAAAGAGAATATTGCTTTCTGGTATTATTGCATTTTTGTACAAAATGACACCAAATGTAATGATTTCAACTGCCATCAGGGATGTTTAATTTTACAATTATTGTTCATTATCATGTGCTTAACAAAAAGATAATTATCAAGATACACTTTTTTCTGTCATTGAGATAGATGGCTCACTAACAAATTTACATATAAATGACTAAATGAAAAGCAGCCTTGTCTCATGTTTATAGCAGGGGATTGAGAGTCAGGACCTTGAGTCATTTTCATAGCTTGCTGTGAATTCATTGAGTTTGCAAAATAGTAACCTTTGGGTGGCTTCTTATCCATAGGAAGAATTCCAATTACATAACAAGGTAGTTTGGGGGCATAACTCAGGTTGTGGAAAGCACTTAGCAGGCTTGGAATGATTGGGGAAAGCATTAATTGATAATCGGTGTAATCGAGAATTCAAAACTTAGGCTACACACACACACACACACACACACACACACACACACGAAAGATCAACTAGTAGAAAAAAGCAGAAATGCCATTTTTAATGCTCTAGGAGGTAGACTAATGAATGTGAGAATCAAAGGCCTTCCTACTATATTTTTATTTGATCTGTTTTCTCCAACTCCAACTCATATTTGTTCCAGAGTTTAAAGTGTTATTTCTTCATTCATGTTTTGCATATGCTGTGCTTGCCATTGCATCAAAGTCAAACATGTTGCACAACATCAGTTCCTCTGCATGATCATTCATTTGCTTCTCGTGGCTGTGGTGGTGGTTCTGTAGATTTAAGCACATCTGCCCATTTGATTTTAGCTACAAGACTTTGGAAGGAGAAATCTTGGCAGTGTAATCGAAAGAGCTGTCCAGAAACATCTTCGGTCTGTTCAGGTTACTATGTCAACATGAACAGACACATAAAGAACTGCTATTAAAAAGCAAACTTAACAATCCAATGCAATATTCACTGATAAGGCTGTCTGAAATGGGGAAATAACATGATTGCCATGAACCACATGAACTGTTGACACTAGAGTTGGATTGGCAGGCTCAGAGAAAGAGGAGAGGAAAGCCCAGGGGGTGGAGTCCAGCTTGATCCCATAATTGTTGTTGTTGTTTAGTCATTTAGTCGTGTCCGACTCTTCGTGACCCCATGGACCAGAGCACGCCAGGAACTCCTGTCTTCCACTGCCCCCTGCAGTTTGGTCAAACTCAAGTTCGTAGCTTCGAGAACACTGTCCAACCATCTCGTCCTCTGTCGTCCCCTTCTCCTTGTGCCCTCCATCTTTCCCAACATCAGGGTCTTTTCCAAGGATTCTTCTCTTCTCATGAGGTGGCCAAAGTATTGGAGCCTCAGCTTCACGATCTGTCCTTCCAGTGAGCACTCAGGGCTGATTTCCTTAATACCCATAATACGAGCCCATAATATGAGCCCATAATACGAAGTTCTAATAGTGAACTCTTCAAGGATCATGATACCATGCAGGCTGTTTACACCCCTACCCCAAGAATCACTTAAGTAATTACAGGGTGGTTGTAATAATAATAAAAAATCCCCTCTAGTCAGGAAAATTATTGAGTGAGCAGATTTTAGGGGCTCTTCCAGATGAGGCTTTTGTTCTGCATTTGCTCTGCCTTATTCTTACATTTGCTTCTGTTCTTGAAACATTCTGTCATTCTTTAAATGGAAGCTATCATTGTCTGTTTTGCACACATTAAAAAGATAATCTCCCCCACCCACCCACCCCAAAATCCTTATGGGGAGGGTGGAACACAGCTTTGGGGGAGGGGGGTGCATTTGCCCCACCTGGCTACAGGGCTAAAGTCAGGACAACAATTTTTATTCACTCCTATAATTGGGAGAGATTCCAACACACACGCCCCCTAGCCTCTAATGGGATGCAAGTGGTCTTTTCACTGCAGAGTAAATAATTGCTTCTACCTCTGTCAGTGACAGGTTTTTGTTCGTATGTGATTTGAAAGGATCTTTAACACGCTTGATAATAGAGCCACATTACAATTTTGTCCATATGGGTCAGCTAAACATTTTGTTATTTTTCTTTAATGCATGCCTTGAATTCTTTTCCTCACATATACCATGGAGTGTGACTCATCCATAATTGGTGAAGCGTAGGTAGAGAATAGCTCCTAGGAGAAATGCTTATTCTGAGTATTGCAGTGGTGTACATTTTTGTCAAGTTCCATAATTATTCCTGTAATTTAGTTCTTTTTTATGTGATGCTAAAGTATCAGGATAGAATACTGGGTAGAAAATTCATCACAGTTAAAAAAAATAAAAATAAGAATTGCCTAGGGCAGTAACTGCCAACTGGGATGCAAGTTCTCTTCAGTCAAGCTGCTCAAAGTCCAGAGCATGTTCCCCTTCCCTATAGGCTCATCACTCCATGTCAGAAGGGATCTACCACTTCAGTACTTCAGTGGTAGAGCATCTGCTATGAATCCAAAAGATCCCAGATTCAATCCCTAATATCTCCAGATAGGGCTGGGAGAGACTACTGCCTGAAGTCTTAGGGATCCACTGCCCAACAATAATGAGCTAGAGGGCCTAATGCAGGCATCCCCAAACTGCGGCCCTCCAGATGTTTTGGCCTACAACTCCCATGATCCCTAGCTAACAGGACCAGTGGTTGGGGAAGATGGGAATTGTAGTCCAAAACATCTGGAGGGCTGAAGTTTGGGGGTGCCTGGCCTAATGGTCTGATTTAGTATAAGGCAGCTTCTTATATTCACATTTAATAGTTTTTCTACAGTGTCTAACCAAAATGGCTGGGAGAAGATGAATTTAAGAGGAGCGCTCTTCAGCCATCCATCTTCAGGGTTTAATCAATATCAAAATGAGATAGCAGAGGTGTCTTCCTGCTGCCTTCCTGGTTTTCTAGGGTTCTACATCTTGCAGACAAGCCTACATCAAGTAACACTGGTTCCTCACTGAAGATGCCCCCCTCGCAACTAATGGAGTGCAACAAAGACAGCAACTTACCTGTCCCCACTCTCCCCCTTTCCATGCTTATTGTAACACAGAAAATGAATGTCCAAATAGGAATGGTGTGGAGGCGCCTTCTGTTAGGAAAGGATAGACTGCCCAGTGTAAGTTGCAGGGGCCCCTGTAACAATCTGACATTTCAAATAAGGAGGTGCACAATAGGGCTGTGCATCAGATTTGGTTCACTCGTGAATTGAATCAAGTCTTGTATCTGTCTAGATCGGCTTGAAGCAACTATTTATCATTGCAGGGTGGATAAGTTTGTCTCAATTCAATTCGTAGAGATTTGTGCAGATTGCAGCTCAAGACAGCCTCAGAAGGCCAGACAAATAGTGTCACCAAAATGTTGCAATGGTGGGGAGGAGAAGAGGGGAGCTGGAGGAGGTGTAGAATGATATAACCTCACCCCACAGTCTCCATATTCTGACCCATCGAAAGGGTTTGCTGGAGATGGGTGGCATTTGTTGAGCTTGTATTTGCTTTCTATCCTTTCCCAACCAATCCCAGTCCAATCCTTAAAAAAAAAGTGGTGTATGCCAATTGCTAACAATAAATTGTAAGATGGAGCCAGCTTATGTTTCTAAGCATAGCAGAGTTACACATTTTAAAGAATATCATCCAGGAGCCAAACCTTTTGGGCGTATTATTTAGTCACAACCTTATTAGTTCATGATGATAATGCATTAGAACTGGCCTGACTGAGCACTCTTAATCTTTTTTCTTAGAAAAAGGTAAAAGCAAAAAAGAGAGGAAAACTACCCACCTGGAATTTGGCAGGTTAACCCCCTCTATGGTGGCTACTACATATGTCCTTATGTCTAAAAATAAGAAAGTTATTAAGCCCTAATGCTTACCAGCAGACAAAGAAGAAGGATCGGGGGCAGCGTGCCCCGTTTCACTGCTTGAGTTGAAACAAGTACCACCTCATTCTGCCACAACTGCTGCCATGCTGCACCACCTCCACCACGTCGAGAATCAGAATCAGCAGAAGTGCCAATTTCCAGCAAGATCTCGTGAGAAATCGTTGTTGATGCCAGCAAAGGCAGAAGCAGTGGGGCACTAGGGGCACCTGCAGGGATTATTATTTTGGCTGAGCTGGCTCCATTTCTTGAGTGAGATTCACTCTAAATTTTGCTTTGCCTTAGAAGAGCACCTGTGGGTTGAGAAGTGGCAGCATTCTAGTTCAACACTGTAGAAGAGAGAGAGTTGGGGGTGGGTGGGAATGATTAGAGAAGCAGGTTATGGTCTGTAGACTAGGTACCCATCCCTGATCTAGGAGGCTGCAGTGGATACAATTATTAGACTGAACTCATTATCTAAATTTACACATATGGTCAGTTTTTGAATAATTTATTAGCCCGATAAATGACTGATGATTAAAATGTAAATATAGTCTTAGTTAATAATACTGTCCTTCTCAGGGTAGGGATTGTTAGGGATATTTCCTTCTGAATCCCCTGACTTTATAAAAGCATGCTGAAGGTCATGATCCTGTAATCTCAATCTATTTGTTCTCTGTTTGAGCCTGTTTTGAAGGGAGGTATTTGAACGAAGCCCCTTCATGGATCAATGCCTTGTCGTGGCGAAGGGGCTTGAATAACTCAGAGAAGCTATGAGCTATGCCATGCAGGGCCACCCAAGATGGACAGGTCATAGTGGAGAGTTTTGACTAAACGTGATCCACCTGGAGAAGGAACTGGCAAGCCACTCCAGTATCCCTGCCAAGAAAACCCCATGGACAAAGACAACAGGCATATAAAAGTTATGACGCTGGAAGATGAGCCCCTCAGGTCGGAAGGCGTCCAACATGCTACTGAGGAAGAGCGGAGGACAAGTACAAGTAGATTCAGAGCTGATGAAGCGGCTGGGCCAAAGCCGAAAGGACGCTCAGTTGCGGATATGCCTGGAAGCGAAAGGAAAGTCCGATGCTGTAAAGAAAAATATTGCATAGGAACCTGGAATGTAAGAACCATGAGTGGAGGTAAGCTGGATGTGGTCAAAAATGAGATGACAAGAATAAATATCGACATCCTGGGCATCAGTGAACTAAAATGGAAGGGAATGGGCAAATTCAGTTCGGATGACTATCATATCTACTACTGTGGGCAAGAATCCTGTAGCAGAAATGGAGTGGCCCTCATAGTCAACAAAAGAGTGGCAAAAGCTGTAATGGGATGCAATCTCAAAAATGACAGAATGATCTCAATACGAATCCAAGGCAGACCTTTTAACATCACAGTAATCCAAGTTTATGCACCAACTACTGGAGCTGAAGAAAGTGAAATTGACCAATTCTATGAAGACCTACAACACCTTCTAGAAATGACACCAAAGAAGGATGTTCTTCTCATTACAGGGGACTGGAATGCTAAAGTAGGGAATCAAGAGATAAAAGGAACAACTGGCAAGTTTGGCCTTGGAGTTCAAAATGAAGCAGGGCAAAGGCTAATAGAGTTCTGTCAAGAGAACAAGCTGGTCATCACAAACACTCTATTCCAACAACACAAGAGACGACTCTACACATGGATATCACCAAATGGACAGCATCGAAATCAGATTGATTATATTCTCTGCAGCCAAAGATGGAGAAGCTCTATACAGTCAGCAAAAACAAGACCTGGAGCTGACTGTAACTCAGATCATCAGCTTCTTATAGCAAAATTCCAGCTTAAACTGAAGAAAGTAGGAAAAACCACTGGGCCAGTAAGATACAATCTGAATCAAATCCCTTATGAATACACAGTGGAAGTGAGGAACAGGTTTAAATGACTGATGATTAAAATGTAACAGGTTTAAATGACTGATGATTAAAATGAACAGGTTTAAATGACTGATGATTAAAATGTAAATATAGTCTTAGTTAATAATACTGTCCTTCTCAGGGTAGGGATTGTTAGGGATATTTCCTTCTGAATCCCCTGACTTTATAAAAGCATGCTGAAGGTCATGATCCTGTAATCTCAATCTATTTGTTCTCTGTTTGAGCCTGTTTTGAAGGGAGGTATTTGAACGAAGCCCCTTCATGGATCAATGCCTTGTCGTGGCGAAGGGGCTTGAATAACTCAGAGAAGCTATGAGCTATGCCATGCAGGGCCACCCAAGATGGACAGGTCATAGTGGAGAGTTTTGACTAAACGTGATCCACCTGGAGAAGGAACTGGCAAGCCACTCCAGTATCCCTGCCAAGAAAACCCCATGGACAAAGACAACAGGCATATAAAAGTTATGACGCTGGAAGATGAGCCCCTCAGGTCGGAAGGCGTCCAACATGCTACTGAGGAAGAGCGGAGGACAAGTACAAGTAGATTCAGAGCTGATGAAGCGGCTGGGCCAAAGCCGAAAGGACGCTCAGTTGCGGATATGCCTGGAAGCGAAAGGAAAGTCCGATGCTGTAAAGAAAAATATTGCATAGGAACCTGGAATGTAAGAACCATGAGTGGAGGTAAGCTGGATGTGGTCAAAAATGAGATGACAAGAATAAATATCGACATCCTGGGCATCAGTGAACTAAAATGGAAGGGAATGGGCGAATTCAGTTCGGATGACTATCATATCTACTACTGTGGGCAAGAATCCTGTAGCAGAAATGGAGTGGCCCTCATAGTCAACAAAAGAGTGGCAAAAGCTGTAATGGGATGCAATCTCAAAAATGACAGAATGATCTCAATACGAATCCAAGGCAGACCTTTTAACATCACAGTAATCCAAGTTTATGCACCAACTACTGGAGCTGAAGAAAGTGAAATTGACCAATTCTATGAAGACCTACAACACCTTCTAGAAATGACACCAAAGAAGGATGTTCTTCTCATTACAGGGGACTGGAATGCTAAAGTAGGGAATCAAGAGATAAAAGGAACAACTGGCAAGTTTGGCCTTGGAGTTCAAAATGAAGCAGGGCAAAGGCTAATAGAGTTCTGTCAAGAGAACAAGCTGGTCATCACAAACACTCTATTCCAACAACACAAGAGACGACTCTACACATGGATATCACCAAATGGACAGCATCGAAATCAGATTGATTATATTCTCTGCAGCCAAAGATGGAGAAGCTCTATACAGTCAGCAAAAACAAGACCTGGAGCTGACTGTAACTCAGATCATCAGCTTCTTATAGCAAAATTCCAGCTTAAACTGAAGAAAGTAGGAAAAACCACTGGGCCAGTAAGATACAATCTGAATCAAATCCCTTATGAATACACAGTGGAAGTGAGGAACAGGTTTAAGGATTTAGATTTGGTGGACAGAGTGCCTGAAGAACTATGGATGGAGGCTCGTAACATTATACAGGAGGCAGCAATGAAAACCATCCCAAGGAAAAGGAAATGCAAGAAAGCAAAATGGCTGTCCAACGAGGCCTTACAAATAGCGGAGGAGAGGAGGCAAGCAAAATGCAAGGGAGATAGGGAAAGATACAGGAAACTGAATGCAGATTTCCAAAAAACAGCAAGGAGAGACAAGAGGGTCTTCTTAAATGAGCAATGCAAAGAAATAGAGGAAAACAATAGAATGGGGAAAACCAGAGATCTGTTCAAGAAAATTGGAGATATGAAAGGAACATTTCGTACAAAGATTACCATAATCAAGGACAAAAGTGGTAAGGACCTAACAGAAGCAGAAGACATCAAGAAGAGGTGGCAAGAATACACAGAGGAATTATACCAGAAAGATATGGAGGTCTCGTACACCTCAGGTAGTGTGGTTGCTGACCTTGAGCCAGACATCTTGGAGAGTGAAGTCAAATGGGCCTTAGAAAGCATTGCTAATAACAAGGCCAGTGGAAGTGATGATATTCCAGCTGAACTGTTTAAAATTTTAAAAGATGATGCTGTTAAGGTGCTACACCCAATATGCCAGCAAGTTTGGAAAACTCAGCAATGGCCAGAGGATTGGAGAAGATCAGTCTACATCCCAATTCCAAAGAAGGGCAGTGCCAAAGAATGCTGCAACTACCGCACAATTGCGCTCATTTCACACGCTAGCAAGGTTATGCTTAAAATTCTACAAGGCAGGCTTAGGCAGTATGTGGACCGAGAACTCCCAGAAGTGCAAGCTGGATTTCGAAAGGGCAGAGGAACCAGAGACCAAATAGCAAACATGCGCTGGATTATGGAGAAAGCTAGAGAGTTCCAGAAAAACGTCTACTTCTGCTTCATTGACTATGCAAAAGCCTTTGACTGTGTCGACCACAGCAAACTATGGCAAGTTCTTAAAGAAATGGGAGTGCCTGATCACCTCATCTGTCTCCTGAGAAATCTCTATGTGGGACAAGAAGCTACAGTTAGAACTGGATATGGAACAACTGATTGGTTCAAAATTGGGAAAGGAGTACGACAAGGTTGTATATTGTCTCCCTGCTTATTTAACTTATATGCAGAATTCATCATGCGAAAGGCTGGACTAGATGAATCCCAAGCCGGAATTAAGATTGCCGGAAGAAATATCAACAACCTCAGATATGCAGATGACACAACCTTGATGGCAGAAAGCGAGGAGGAATTAAAGAACCTTTTAATGAGGGTGAAAGAGGAGAGCGCAAAATATGGTCTGAAGCTCAACATCAAAAAAACCAAGATCATGGCCACTGGTCCCATCACCTCCTGGCAAATAGAAGGGGAAGAAATGGAGGCAGTGAGAGATTTTACTTTCTTGGGCTCCTTGATCACTGCAGATGGTGACAGCAGTCACGAAATTAAAAGACGCCTGCTTCTTGGGAGAAAAGCAATGACAAACCTAGACAGCATCTTAAAAAGCAGAGACATCACCTTGCCAACAAAGGTCCGTATAGTTAAAGCTATGGTTTTCCCAGTAGTGATGTATGGAAGTGAGAGTTGGACCATAAAGAAGGCTGATCGCCGAAGAATTGATGCTTTTGAATTATGGTGCTGGAGGAGACTCTTGAGAGTCCCATGGACTGCAAGAAGATCAAACCTATCCATTCTTAAGGAAATCAGCCCTGAGTGCTCCCTGGAAGGACAGATCGTGAAGCTGAGGCTCCAATACTTTGGCCACCTCATGAGAAGAGAAGAATCCTTGGAAAAGACCCTGATGTTGGGAAAGATTGAGGGCACTAGGAGAAGGGGACGACAGAGGACAAGATGGTTGGACAGTGTTCTCGAAGCTACGAACATGAGTTTGACCAAACTGCGGGAGGCAGTGCAAGACAGGAGTGCCTGGCGTGCTATGGTCCATGGGGTCACGAAGAGTCGGAAACGACTAAACGACTAAACAACAACAATTTGAACGAAGGGCAAGGCTCAGGGAAGGACCGACAACAAAGATTGTGTGCTAATATGAGGATCCCATTTCCCTGATCTTGCAACAAATATTCATTCACTAGATAGTTGGAATATTCCAATCTATATAAATGTGAAAGTTAATTTGAAATTCAGGTGATGTCATCAAATGATAATGCTGTTCCCTAGCATATCATTTTCAAGAACATAAAACACATTGAATAAAACGATATGAAGAATTTATGTCATGAGAAATCTTGACACTGCATGTCTCATTGTTTCACCAATAAAGTAAGGGGCTTTATTTATATATTGCACATTAGTACCACTCTTCTTCAAGTGATACCTGGTATCGCCATCCCCCACCTCATTTTATTCTCACAACAAGCCACTTAGCTATGATAAGTTGAGAGAGAAAGACTGGCCCAGGATCCCTGTCTGTGTTAGATGGCAGAGAGAATATTGGAGCCCAGATCTTTTTAAACACAGTCTGAATTTTAATCATTACACCATTCTACCTGCTGAAGACCACAAGAAACTCCACCTATGATTCAATTAGTCTGTATTAATACCTAAGAAGTCCACTAACACAGTTGTATTTTATTGTGACTCGTCTACATAGGGTTGCTGGACTCAATAGGACAGGACTTCTGTGCCTTTAATTGCCCTGCTCTCTTTTGAGTCTGGAAACCTTAAAGAGAAACCAGCAGACGCTTTGCATAATTTCCAAGCAAAGGGTCTGCTGGTTTCTCTTTAAGGTTTCCAGACTCAAAAGAGAGCAGGGCAATTAAAGGCACAGAAATCCTGTCCTCTATTGAGTCTGGCAACCCTACGTCTACATTGACTGGAACAAGGTAATGCAGTGAGCTTCATGGCCCAGTGGGGATTTGAATCCTGGTCTACCAAGCCTTAGTCCAACACTTTAACCACCATGCCACATTGGCTTCAGGTGTTCAGGAACTGCACAAAATAATAGCTAAATGTCCATGTACTTTTGTTATATTTTCATGAGCAGGCCCCTTTTGTCTCTGGCTGGCATCATGGAATCACTAGGATGAAACTAATAAGTTCTCTGAGTTATATAGATAGAACCTATGGAGGTGATGTTCCTTGAGGGAATATTGACAATCATATCCAAACTGTTTCTTGCGTAATCATGAAACAATCTGTTTCTGTGTTAGCATCATTCAGATTACTGACCTCTGCAGATTTCTCTTCACTCACAGTAACCCCTCCCCCCAAACTAATTTTAAGGAACC
The DNA here is from genome assembly GCF_963506605.1 of Zootoca vivipara. Classification (NCBI taxonomy): domain Eukaryota; kingdom Metazoa; phylum Chordata; class Lepidosauria; order Squamata; family Lacertidae; genus Zootoca; species Zootoca vivipara. The sequence continues at coordinate 60,666,571 of NC_083279.1, forward strand.
TTGACTTTTACTGTCACTCTTAAAAAGAGCCGCAGCTCTCTGGAGGTTATAAAAAAAAATATTCTCCAGCATTACATTATTGCCGTTATATTTTCTTCATTTCTTTCGCAATCTCATTTCCAAACCATGGCAATTTATTTAGCGTTTTACTATTACTGCCCTTGAAAATGGCCTCTAGTGCTAGTTAATTACAAAATCAGCTGGTGGTACATATTTTTGAGGCAGAATTTGATTTTAGAAGAACAGTAAACAAGAAGACATGGCCCATTTCCAAGAAGGAAACATTCACACACAGTTATTTTAGTTTCATGAAGGAATTATTTAGCGCAACATTATCAGAACTGATGGTGTATCTGTACATTTTGAGAGAGATTTTAATTTCTGCTAAAACTGCTTTCATGCATTCAAAAATGAGTGAGATTATAATACTGAAGACATTTTTCATACTTGTGTAAAATAAATACCTTTAATACATGCATTGTTTATTGTGGAAGAGTTTTATAAATTCTTTTTTTCTTTAGGATGCCACTGGAAGTTACTTTACTGTTGGATTCCCTAGTTGTGTTGAGTGAACATTTTACTACAAAAAGCAATCTCACAGTCATCTCAAAAGAAAACACCTAAGGACAAATCACACACACAAACACACATATTATCACTTTTAATAGTAGCAACAGCAATATTTGAATTTATTAGACTTCATTGTAAAGAACAGTCTAAAGATGACTTATAACCATGTTTAAAATATAAAAAAATTAAACATAACCATGAACAACAGATTTTTAAACTGTGCAAAAAAGTGTGAACACCCCAGTGATAGCAGAAATAATCACTCACATGCTATGAAGTTAAACAACAGATCAACAGAGCCAGACAGATACCTAGAGAGAACCTGCTGCAAGACAGACCCAAAAAAGAAAATAACAGAACACCACTAGTCATCACATACAGCTCCCAAGCTAAAACAGTACAACGCATCATCAGAGATCTACAGCCTCTCCTGGACAATGACAGCTCCCTTTCTCAAGCTCTGGGAGGAAGACCTTTCATTGCCTACAGACAGCCACCCAATCTTAAACAACTCCTCACCCACAATAATACAACCACCAGACTTAACATGGACACTGGTACCAGAGCCTGCAATAAACCCAGATGCCAACTTTGCTGCCACATTCACCCAGACAACACCATTACTGGCCCCAACAACATCCAACATACCATCTCAGGACTATTTAATTGCTCATCCTCTAACATTGTGTATGCCATCAAATGCCAACAGTGCCCTTCAGCTCTCTATATTGGACAAACAGGCCAAACCCTACGCCAAAGGATAAATGGACATAAATCTGACATCAGGAACCAGAAGACAGAAAAACCAGTAGGAGAACACTTCAATCTCCCAGGACATTCTATACAAGATCTCAAAGTAGCTGTCTTACTACAAAAGAATTTCAGAAATAGACTGGAAAGAGAAGTTGCTGAATTGCAACTTATCACCAAGCTCAAAACCATGGAGGGACCTGGTTTGAACAGAGATATCGGATTCTTATCTCATTATACATGATAAGCGATCTTCAGCCATCTCAACCCTTGCTTTTTCATGCAAAACCATTTGCAGTCATTTGCGGTCATCAACAGCTATCAGTCAGTCAATCACCCATTTCCACCACCCTTCTGAGTGATCCCCCCTCCCCATCCCCACCCCTCCCCACCCCTTCTCTACATAAGTGCCTGGAAACTTCCATTTCACTGTATCTGAAGAAGTGTGCATGCACACGAAAGCTCATACCAAAATAAAAACTTAGTTGGTCTTTAAGGTGCTACTGAAGGAATTTTTTTTATTTTACTTCGATCCAGACCAACACGGCTACCTACCTGTAACATGCTATCAAGTTAGCAAATGCCTAACATAGAGATGATAGATCGATAGACAGATCGATAAATCGCTAGATCAATAGACTGATAGATAATATAGCAAGTTGGGCACTGGTGCCAAGAGGTTCTCACTGGAGAAGCTATTAGGTAAGCAGTGAGTCACAACCCAAAGGCCTTATCCCTTGGCACTACCCTCCACAGTTTTCTGAGCGGAAACACAGGGTAAGCATGTTGGGAGATATTTGCATCATGTGGGTCTTGAGTTATGTAAGGTTTTATAAGTTAAAACTAGCAGTCTGATTTGACCAGCCAGTGCAGTCAGGTTAGAATTGGTGTTAGATAGTCAGACCTTCATTCTGTGCTTGCTGCTGCTTCCAAACTGTTTTCAAAGGCAGCCCCACATTTAGTGCATTGCAGCAATCCTGGAGTTTATCAGAGCATAGATCATTCAAACCAGGTAATCCCTGTCCAGATAGGGGTGTAACTGGCTCTCTCCAGCTAAAAGCTGGCAGAAGACACCCTGTGCCACCAAGGGCACCTGTGTCTCCAGTTACAGTAGCAGATCTAGGAGAAACTCTTCCACTTCAGGTGGAGTGCAGCCCCATGGAGAATCACCCATCCAGTCAGAGCCATCTGCTAAAGGCACCTCGCTCTTATCTGGATTGAGCTTCAGTTTATTGGCCCTTCTCCAGTCCATTACCATGACAATAGAGTTACTGTGAAGCAGAATTTTTTCAAAGAGTGGTTAACTGTGAATATGATCAGAATACTGTCACAGCACCACTTTATACTCTGAAAATCCTCCTGATGAGAATCTTCATGTGAATAAATGAGCACCAAACCTGAGATTTAGGTCTCTGGCTTAGATCCAAAAGTGTCTTGCATGAACAAAAAGGCATTTCTACTCATGCAAAGCAGCTGCGGTGAATTCTTCCAATTCCCTTGTTCTACTGCCGTTTCCCATACCACATTGTTCTAGAGGGCCTCTTGAATCTTCAGAACAGCTTGCAGTTGGGGGGGGGGGCAGAGGACAGTGAGTTCTGATAGAATCATAGAGTTGGAAGGGACCCAGGGGATCATCTTGTCCAATGCCCTACAACGCAGGAATATTCAGGAATGCCCTTATAGGGATTGAACCTGAAACCTTGGCATTATCAGCACCATGCTCAGAGGAACATAAAAAGATCTCGTTCCAAGCTTTGTAATATGTGTGTAGTCAAGTTGTTCAGTAAAGTTTTTACAGCCCCAAAGAAGGAGAATTAAACCCTTTAATAATAATTTTAAAAATACCCTGTTTTATAGAAGGGATTATTATTATTTTATTTTATACTTTATTGTTACTGTACCACTTATTTACAGTGAGATTAATCGAGCCCCCCCCCCAATCTCCCAGTCCTTGTTACACTCTGTGTGCTGTCGTATGACCACCAACCCTGAACGTCAGCTGCAATGTTGCTGTCTTCCATTCAGCAGCCTCACGGCCCATGGGTAGAAACTGTTCTTTAACTTGTTGGTGTGGCTTATCGTGTTTCTATATCTCCTGTCCAAGGGCAGGAGATTAAAAAGGTGCTGGCCAGGGTGTGAGTCATCCCTGAGAATGTTTCTCGCTCTCCTGAGGCAATGGTCTCCCGTGATAACATCTAGCAGACTCAGGGGACAGACCCTGCAGTGGCGGAGCTTCATGCTCTGGCACCGGGGGCGGAGAGCAGGCGGTGGCAGGGCTGGTGCGCATTCTGGAGGTGTGGCGCGCTGCCAATAGGGGTGTGGCATGCGTTCTGGGGGTGGGGACTGCCGCCCATAGGGGCATGGCGCATGTTCTGGGGGTGGTGCACCCAGCGCAGGCAGGGAGGGCAGCCGTCATGGCGCCCTTGGGATCCCGCTGCCTGGGGCAGAGCGCCCCCATTGCCCCTCCTTTCCTACGCCCCTGAGCCCACGATATTGTGTGCTGTCTTCACCACCCTCCGTAGGGACTCTCTGTCCATGGCTGTCATTAGAAGGGTTTGGTATTGCGTTGGAGATTCAGTTCTTGTGGGGCAGCCCAGGTACAGCCTCAGCCAGCATGGCCAATGGTTGGGAATCATGGAAGTTGTATTTTCCATTAATATACTGGGTGGGATAGAGAACTGAGTCCAGTCACTAAAGTCCTGTAACAATGAAACTCACTCCTGGTTTAGTATCAGTGTCAACTTTGGTGGATTTGTAATCATTTGTTTGATTTGCCATACTTCCTTTTCTGAAACATTTCAAAACTCAGAGCAGATACTTCACAGTTGTCTTTTAGTATTTAGCCAATAGTAATTAAAATATATATTTAAATAGAATACCCTGTGTTGAGTAAAATGATCAAATTCTGTGGAATCTAATTAAAAACTAGAATTTGGCTGTGAAAAAGGTTGTCAAGTATAAAAGTGGTGAGCCAGTTATGATTGCTAGCTGCTGGCCAACTGATGCCAGCTCTTAGAAAGACTTCTGCTAAACCCCTCATTGACATTAATAGTAAACAGAGCCTGGGGAACACTTTGTAATTACCCTGCTGTTTTCTGGATTTATCCTTCAAAGCATTCTGTAAAGGCCACTATCAAACACCAGGCACTGGGCTACATGAGTTATCAGTCTGACCTAAAGCAACTTTTAAAAGTCAGAGTGTCACTCACACAGTGAAAACAGATGTGCCCGCCATGTGTGCTTTGGGTTTGGCAGAAACGAGTAAATTGAATATTAATTATAGATTGCTGTAAGTGCTTGATCTACTTGACTCTTGTATATATGTTTACACCTGCATTAAAGTTTTAAATGTCTTTCCGGAGCATATAGCTAGAATGTTGTGTATTCTCCATAACTTGAGGAGCAATAGGGACTGCTGCTTTAAGACATCCTAATCATAATTTTATACAAAAAAATCAACTCCATTTGGTCTTCCACCACTACATGGCAACTTAGGACTCATGGTATTTTTGAATATCACCCACTTTCCTATTTCCTATTTTTAAAAGTATGATTCATAACATCTGAAGTCTGATGATTTCAGTCTTTCTCCTGGACCTGATTTATCAAAATGTTGTTTTCATTCTTCATTAATTCTGTTATTTCTTTATATGCTTTGTTTTCATTGGAGATATGCATATCATTTTTAGGCATATTGTATGTTTCCATGCTGAGTCTAAAACAGCTTCCATGCTGTTTGTTTTAATTTCATTCTGCATGAGCACTTATAGCAACAATACACAAGTGGACAGAAATATGGATGCAATGATAAATTTGGAGCTGAAAGTATTATGGTTTGTGCTATAAATTTTCAGGTAATTAATCACAGTGGTACTTTACAATATGTTTTCATACTTAAAAGTTTTGTAAAACGTTGCTTGATGACAAATACCAGGGCAAAGTAGTGGTGTATAGAATGAATACATAAAGGTAAAGGGACCCCTGACCATTAGGTCCAGTCGTGACCGACTCTGGGGTTGCGGCGCTCATCTCGCATTATTGGCCGAGGGAGCTTCCAGGTCATGTGGCCAGCATGACAAAGCCGCTTCTGGCAAACCAGAGCAGCACATCATGGAAACGCCGTTTACCTTCCCGCTGTAGCGGTTCCTATTTATCTACTTGCATTTTGACGTGCTTTCAAACTGCTAGGTTGGCAGGAACTGGGACCAAGCAATGGGAGCTCACCCCGTCACAGGGATTCGAACCGCCGACCTTCTGATCAGCAAGCCCTAGGCTCAGTGGTTTAACCACAGCGCCACCTGGGTACCCGAGAATGAATACATAGATATAGATAAATTGAGATATATACACATGTTTGAGGCTCATAAATACATAGTGAGATGACAGTGACAACAGTCTTAAAATGACTTCTCAGAAGTGTACACTATTTCTTTAATTTTTTTGATAGCCTATATAAGTATGTATATAAGAAATTAAATGCTAAACCAGTGGACTGCTTTATGGAGCTATACACTGAAAACATGATGCAGTGGAGGGGAAAAATCTGTGACTCATTTTATCATTAGCATTAAGAAAAGCTGGAGGAGGCATACTGAATTATTAGGAATGTACTTGCAGTGATCAGTCAGCTAGTAAAAATAATATAGATGAGAAGGATGGCAAATCCTGAAATTGAAAATATCTTGTTCAATGCAGAGTCCCTGAAATGACAAGACTTTTAAAAGAGTCCTATTTTTTTTTTTTACTAAATCCATCCCTCTGAGGACTTCTTCAACTATGGTGTTTTTGAAGGGCTAAAGAAAAAGGCTTCCAGGGTTTAATGGCATGTTGGGGTTACTCAGGATCTACTGGGTTTGCTAGTATCAAGCCTGGCTGGATTTTAGCTTTATAGCACCAAATATTAAAAATAGCTCCTATGGAAGATTATAACACTTCACTGGTCAAGGTGATGTCTGCTGGCATGAGAAAACCTAACAATAACAAGATTATAGTTCCAATAAGACAGTTCTTTTTTAGGAAAGGAAGAAGAAATGGCTAAAACCCAGTCATGAATCACATCACTGTTATAAAGGGAGAGAAATTATACACAAGTACCTTCCAAGAAGGAAGGAAGGAAGGAAGGAAGGAAGGAAGGAAGGAAGGAAGGGAGGGAGGGAGGGAGGGAGGGAGGGAGGGAGGGAGGGAGGAAGGAAGGAAGGAAGGAAAACCCTTTTTTTCTCCCACTCAACTTACTGACAACATTCTCCAAAGAAATAACAGTTTAATGTGATGCAGAACGATTTCTCTCTCTGTGTGTTTCTGTAGGCCACAGCTTCCCCTTGTTCAGGAATGAGGAAACTATGGCCTTCCAGATGTTGTTCCCATCAGGACCAGCCAGTATGGTCCATAACCACATATGATGGATGTTGTATAACAACATATGGAAGGCCACAGATTCCCCATCCCTGTAGAATTTCTGGAGATGAGGAAAGAGCCTATTGGATCAGGTCAATAGCCCATGCAGTCCATCATACTATTGTCCCAGTTCCAAAGAAAACGGCAATTACCTGCCTGAATGACTACAGACCTATTGCATTAACATCTGTAGTGATGATATGCTTTGAAAGACTGGTCCTTCAACACCTTAGAACTTGCTTTCCACCGGACTTTGATAAACATCAGTTTGCCTATAGAAGAAATAGGTCCACAGATGATGTGATAGCTTCCGCCTTTCATCTTGCAGCAAGTCATCTAGAGAAACTGGAGAACTATGTCAGGGTGTTGTTTATTGATTATAGCTCAGCCTTTAAGACCATCCTTCCGGACATTCTCATTAAAACGCTGGCTGACATTGTCATGGTCCGGGCTGCTTACGAGCGAAGTCCCAGCAAGGAGCGTCGGGACCCGGGGCAAGATGGTAGGCACAAACGTCTGAAGAGCAGAAGTCCAGGGGTCAAGAAGCACAAGGGAAGAAGTCACAGTCCAAAGGTCAAAGCACAAGTCACAGTCCGGGGGTCAGAGCACGAAGTCACAGTCAAAAGGTAAGGAGGCACACAGTGAGGCAGAGAGTGCGTTGCTGTGGCAAAGAGCTGAGGGGAAATGCTGGCCTTATACCCCCTGCCAGCTCTTGCCACCAGGTGCAGCGAGTACCAAGTGGCTTCACCTGTGTGGCCGCGCCCTGCCTCTCTGGAACAAGCCGAAGAGGATCCCAGTCCTGCAAAGCCCTGCTGGTCCCAGGGCCCGGCTCCTGCACAAAATCCTGACAGACATGAACCTTTCTTCTACCATATGTGGCTGGATTAAATACTTTTTGATAGATCAGACACAAACAGTGAGGATTGGACAAATAACATCTAATTACTTAAAAATCAGCACTGGCACACCACAGGGATGTGTGCTAAGTCCCTACCTGTATTCATTGTATACATACGATTGTGTATCATCTGACCTGTCTATTGCAATTATTAAGTTTTCAGATGACACCACCATGATGTGTTTAATAACAGGTGGAGAGGGAAGGTCAAAAAAATATCTACATGGTGCCTAGAGAACAACTTTCACCTTAATATCAGCAAGACAAAGGAGATGGTGTTGGACTTCCGGAGGAAGAGAGGAGAACTAGTCCAGCTGTACATCAGGGAGGGCTGTGTGGAGATAGTCTCTTCCTTTAAATTCCTAGTTTATCTCAGTGAAGACCTTACTTGGAAAATCAATACAAGCCAGGTGGTTAAGAAAGTCCAACAGAGACTCCATTTCCTTAGAGTACAGTGGAACCTCGGTTTATGAACACCTCGGTTTATGAATTTTTGGTTTACGAACGCCGCGAACCCATCTGGAACGGATTAATTCACTTTCCATTACTTTCAATGGGAAAGTTCGCTTCAGTTTATGAACGCTTCAGTTTATGAACAGACACCCGGAACCAATTACACCCATGCTTCGGGTTACGTACGCTTCAGGTTGAGTACTCCGCAGACCCGTCTGGAACGGATTAATCCACTTTCCATTACTTTCAATGGGAAAGTTCGCTTCAGTTTATGAACGCTTCAGTTTAAGTACTCCGCGGACCGTCTGGAACGGATTAATTCACTTTCCATTACTTTCAATGGGAAAGTTCGCTTCAGTTTATGAACGCTTCAGTTTATGAACAGACTTCCGGAACCAATTGTGTTCATAAACCGAGGTACCATTGTATTGCGAAAGAATGATGTCAATCAACATTTGATGATCTCCTTCTCCCGGTCCACAATAGAAAGTGTCCTTTCATACTGCATCACGGTGGGGTACGCTGGCTTGACATCAATGGATAGGAAGTGCCTACAGAGGGTGGTGAATACAGCATAAGATATTATGGGCTGTCCTGTGAATCCGCTAGACGACATCGTGGAAGACCGTTGCCTCAGGAGAGTGAGGAAAATTCTTAGGGATGATTCACACCCTGGCTGGCACTTTCTTGATCTCCTACCCTTGGGCAGAACATATAGAAGCATGATTAGTCACACCAAGAGGGTAAAGAACAGCTTCTATCTATGGGCTGTTAGGCTACTGAATGAAAAGATAACAACAGGGCAACTGACTTTCGGGTTTGGTGTATGTGTGTCAGTAAACGAGGGGAATGAAGACTAAGAGAGCTGAGTGGGGGTGCTCGTGTAATCTCACTGTATACAAGTTGTACAAGTGACAATAAAGTATTTCAGTTTCAAAACTGGTCTCACGGAGGCTGGCCAGATGCCCCAAAGCTGCACCTGAGCGCAGCAGCATTATCCTGGCTTGTGATTCCCAAAAATGGGTTTTCAGAGGCACACAGTTGAGAGGGAACATAGCCATCATGGATCATAGCCATGGACAATCTTATCTGTCGTAAATTTGTCTAAATCTTCTTTTAAAGTCATCCAGGTTAGTGGCCATTATCTTTCCTTGTGTGGGTGTGTTCCATAGCTACTGTGTGCTACATGAAGAAGTATTCCTTTTGTGTGCCATGAATCTTCCAATATTCAGCTTTATTGGATGTGCCCAGTTCCTTACAAGAGTGGTGTGTCCCATTTTGCTGCTTGAGATGAAATGGGAAGCATAGCTGCCAAGTTTTCCCTTTTCTCACGAGGAAGCCTATTCAGCATAATGGAAAATCCCTTTAAAAAAGGGATAACTTGGCAGCTATGATGGGAAGTGCCACCCTGCTGCTGCCCAGGCACTATTTTCCCAATAGTGAGGAAATGGCATTAGCACCAATTGGGGGGGGGAGTTCGTGTGAGATCTCACTGTAAATCTACCCTGATGCCAGTGGCAGAAGAGGCGGGGTACCCACAGGGGTGCTGCCCTGGGAGTTTCCACTGCCTAAGGCAGAGGCCTCATCCTACCTAATATCCAATTTGGTCTGCATATTTGCTTTATTGTTGCTGATTTTACTAGCATTTGAAAATTGTGGTGATATGGTATGGTGTTATTTCTGAAGACTTAGCAAAAGAGAGAACTTCAACGCTGAAGGCATTTCACAAATGTTATATTTTTATATATAGTGGTTTAATAAATTGGGACATGAGCCTGCATCATACATTGTTGTATAATCAATCAAAAGGGACAGGGGAAACATATGAAAAGGGTTCAGAAGTGATATAACCTGCATGTTGGAGGATAAAACTTCTTGCATTGCTACTCCAACCCTTTGAAGGCCATCACTAGCCTAGTTGAATTTTTTATCCTCATCTCTCACCTGGGATCTCAACTGCATGTGATTATTTGTCCATCAGAATAAATGTCATGGCCCTGCACTCATACAGCTACCATTTATTTTTTCATTAATTCTATTAGGAATGTTTCTCAAAAATATTGTTTTACTACAATTTGTAATGAAGACACAGAAGAGAAATTATAAAAGTTCTAGCATGCAGTTGCTGTTAAAACTGTCAGCAAACTGCTGTAGGGCAGACCTCAAGGATGTATAAACATCTAAGTCCAGATTGAAATGTTGGAAATCAAATGTAGTGACATAAAAATGAAGCATAATACAAACACCTTTTGAATTATGCCCGAGTGATGTCTGGAATACAAAAGTTGCAAGACTGCCAGTATTAGATTAACTGTTGCCACTTTGGGCAGCCACAGACAAATTCCACATCAGCATTTGAAGTATTAAGGATCCCTGTGTTAGAAAGTAGAAAGACACAGTCTGGTTAACCATGCAGCTATTTGATCTAATACGGAGGTGATCAGGTACAGCAAAAGAACAATCCCATTCATCCCACTAATAGAAACAGACTAAATTTCATCCATGTCTCTGGTAAGGGCATGAAATAGATGAAAAAGTCTTCTAAAAGGTCATGAGCATGAGCAAGGAGTGAAGCACAGTAAGTTTTTGATGGGGTGAGAATTTAGTGGTAGAAGAAAAAGAAAAAAAAAGAAAAAAAAGAAAAGAGGCCAGGTGGCAGGTTAGGAAAGACAATAAATTGTAGAGGGAACGTGAGAAGAAAATGGGGTGTCTAATTGGAATTGTTCTGCTGCCATTGTAGAGTTCTTACCTTGAAACAAAAATCAACCAACTTTTGAAGCAGCCGAGGTGATGGGAAACATTGATTACAACAGGGGTCCCCAGACTTACCGCGCAGTGGGCCGGTGCCCGCCGCGCCGACCACGCGGCGGGCCGGAGGGCAGGGGAGTGCGCGCCCGTGCGCATGCGCACACGCACACGGGCGGGGGAAAAATCGCCGAAAATCACTTGTGCGCATGCGTATGGGCCTCCCCCAACCCGGAAGTGCATCGGAAATGACCTCTTCTGGGTCGGGAGAGGCCCATACGCATGCGCAAAAAGGATTTTCGGCGATTTTTTGCCGATTTTTCTGATCGTCGCCGCGCCGCGCGCCGTAAGAGCGGGCGGCGGCAGCGGGCGGCGGGGGTCGTCGCGGGCCGGATTGGGAGGCCGATTGGGCCGCATCCGGCCCGGGGGCCGTAGTTTGGGGACCCCTGGATTACAACATCCTAATGGACTGTCTTGAACTTTTAGATCATCCCCCCCCCAACTATAAGATGTTTCAACTTCATAAAAGTCAAATTTCATCAGAGTTCTATTGTACAGGACTTATAATTGTGTCCATTAATATCTATTTATTTACAAATATATAAGTTCAGCAAGCATGAACTTGCTGAAGTGTATATAAAGCTTCTTCTGCCAGTCGGAAGCATGTTAGCAACCCTTTTCTAGGCAAGTTTCAATGCTACACAGTTCCCTGGAAGCAAATCTCCTTGAATTCACATACAGAACTGCACTGTTCGTCTATTTCAGACCACAATCACAGACTGTTCCTTTCACACACACCCATTGTTTTGCACCTACAACAGAAGCCTGGTGGCCTATTAAATTAGCCATCACCTAGCTGACTATATAAACTCTGCTTGTGACAATATAATGAATATATGTCCAAAATTCTACCTGGCAATACCTTTCACTTCCTACTCATATATCTAGAACAACATTGCATCATCACATAGACTAGAACCTATGCAAGAGAGTGGAAGGATGCTATGCAAGAGAGTGGAAGAGGTAACAAATGACTACCATAAATGACAAATGCATATTGCAGTTGTCATTGAAATGCCTTAAGGAGGAGTGTGATACAGCAGCCTTAGCACTAGTTCAATTTTAATTGGCCTATTGTACCATCACTAGGACATTTATTCTGAATACTGTGTAATACTACTTTGGTTCAGTGGTTTGTAGTGTTGGGCTGTAAAATTCAGTAAGAAGAAAGAGCTGGATGCAGCAGTGGATGTGCTCCTGTGTATAGTGAAGCTCTTTACTGCCCTTCAAAAAATACAAGAGCAGGATTTGTGAGAAGGCTGGGTAAAATGCAAAGAAATTTCTGCAGTGATGTACTGAAAATTACTAATACCAGAACAATGTGCGTTGAAAAACATTCTCTGGAAGTCAGGATAGCACCATCTCCAGCTGATATGATACATGAATAAAAACCAAGCAGACATGTGATTATGATGAAGAAACTAATAGCAAATAAAGGAATCTAGAACACTGGATAAATTTTAGCATTTTATTCAATTTAAAAAGAAAACAATGAATGTTGAGAAAAACCAAGCTGCAATGTGAATATGATACATAAGAAAATAAAATGGTGAGAAACAGAGAGAAACATTTATGAAGGGAAACATTATTTATAAGGGAAGGCATGCACAATCATATAGGTGAGGAATAGACTGAATATACTTGCACAGCAAAGAAACAGAATTAAGTAAAATATACAGTATATAAGGAATATAACTAAATTTGGTGGAGGGGGAGATAGAATGGTTAAGTATACTTTAAGTATACATTTGAAGACAGGAGTGCCTGGCATGCTCTGGTCCATGGGGTCATGAAGAGTCGGACACGACCAAACAACTAAACAACAACAATAACAAAGTATATATTTTGTGCATTGCTATCATTGTCTATTTAATATACCTTTTTAGAATTTCCCTCACAAACCTGTTCAAGGACAAGATCACTTAAAAATATTTTTCTTGACTTATCTAAAGAGAGAAGGAACATCCTGAACTGATTTTGTAACATGTGTCCAAATAGACATGACTAAAGGATGAATGTCCACACCAGGCCATCTAATGCTCTGATGTGAGGTCACACACAAACACAACATATGTCTATGCAGCAGCTTTCTTATCACCCAGTAATAACACAGTGCTATCTATCTCCTGCCAACCTAGCAGTTCGAAAGCACGACAAAGTGCAGGTAGATAAATAGATACCGCTCTGGCGGGAAGGTAAACGGTGTTTCCGTGCGCTGCTCTGGTTCGCCAGAAGCGGCTTAGTCATGCTGGCCGCATGACCCAGAAGCTGTATGCCAGCTCCCTCTCCAGTAAAGCGAGATGAGCGCTGCAACCCCAGAGTCCTCCGTGACTGGACCTAATGGTCAGGGGTCCCTTTACCTTTACCTTATCTATCTACAAGGGACACGGGTGGCGCTGTGGTCTAAACCACAGAGCCTAGGGCTTGCCAATCAGAAGGTCAGCAGTTCGAATTCCCATAACAGGGATTCCCATTGCTCCGTCCCTGCTCCTGCCAACCTAGCAGTTTGAAAGCATGTCCAGTGCAAGTAGATTAATAGGTACCGCTCCGGTGGCTTAATCATGATAGCCACATGACCCGGAAGCTGTCTGCAGACAAACGACAGCTCCCTCGGCCTATAGAGCAAGATGAGCACCGCAACCTCTGAGTCGTTCGCGATTGGACCTAACAGTCACGGGTCCCTTTACCTTTGATCTATCTACAACAATGAGATGAATGAGGATGGTTCTATTTGAAAGAAGGATCCATAAGTCCTATAGAGTTTTGAATCAGGCAGTTATCATGGAATATCAAGTGCTCTACCATGCCATTGAGGTCATTCTGTGACTTCTGTCGAGTTTTAAAAAAGTATTCATTATTTGTTTTGATTGTTGTTGTTTAGTCGTTTAGTCGTGTCCGACTCTTCGTGACCCCATGGACCATAGCACGCCAGGCACTCCTGTCTTGCACTGCCTCCCACAGTTTGGTCAAACTCATGTTCGTAGCTTCGAGAACACTGTCCAACCATCTTGTCCTCTGTCGTCCCCTTCTCCTTGTGCCCTCCATCTTTCCCAGCATCAAGGTCTTTTCCAAGGATTCTTCTCTTCTCATGAGGTGGCCAAAGTATTTGTTTTGATAAGAAAGTATTTGTTTTGATAAGAAAGTATTTTTCAGTACAGTCATACCTTGGAACATTTTGGCTCCCCAAAGCTGCAAACCTGGAAGTGACTGTTCCGGTTTGCGAACTATTTTTGGAAGCTGAACGTCCGACGGGGCTTCTGCGGCTTCCAATTGGCTTCATGGGTTTCCTGCAGCCAATCAGAAGCCGTGCTTTGGTTTTGGAAGTCAAATGGACTTCCGGAACGGATTCCATTTGACTTCCAAGGTACGATTGTATTCCATTGGAAAGCAAAGAATGTGCAGCGCCTCAATGAACAGATGGAAGCATCTGGAAGTAAGAATAGGAAGTATGGTGATAAAATTTAAGAAGACTTGACACCTGCACTTTTGCCCAAATGTAGCATAGAGGGCAGAATGGTGGCAAGGAACATTTTTATAATGAATAAATATGTAAAATGTAGTGTGAGGCAGAGCTGTGCACAGTGAATTACCACGCCCCCATAATGGATGGTCTCCAAAGAATCAACTGTGCAGGCAACAAATTTATTCTACTGCCAAAATGATGACTCTAAATAAATATTAATAAACACCAGATTTAACTGCAGCAGACATAAAACAGAGATGTATTGCCATTTTATCTCCTATGTGGAAGCCCTTCAAACTTCTGATCACATTCCAGTCAAACACAGAAGCGTTTTCCCGCTTTGATTGACATTGCCTCCAGATGGTCATATTTTTGCGGGGGGGATTCAAGCAGATACCAGAAATTAAGTTTTAGCAAAGTGAACTAAAGGGCTATGTCACCCTAGTGCAAGAAGGAATTAGACTTGTTTCAGTTTAGAAAGTGTGGGATGAACAAAAGACTAATCGGAAGACATATAAATACCCTGCAAGCAGATCAGAATGAAGGCAGGACTAATGTCATATAACTGCCCTGCAGACAAATCAGAATGAATGCTCAGTAAAGAGCAGAGATAATCCAACCTCCGCCTAAGCTTTCTGCAAGCAAATCGTGATGAATGCTCAATAAGCAAGTCACATGGGCAGGGGTGGAGAAAGGGGGTGCAGGGGGGGGGGGCGATCCACCCCAGGGGTCACCACTGAGAGGGGTGTCAAAATGCTGGGTGCCACTCACCACGGGGCCTGCAGTGTGCCCAAGCCACACATCTCTCCTGGGATGGCATGTCAGATTCCTAAAGAGGCTTGGGTGCCTGCAGGCTCCGTCCGCCGCCTCCCCCTCAGCTGTAGGGCGGCTGAGTAGGAGTAGGCAGGCAGACTCCTCGGAGGCCCCAGGGAGCGTCCTGCCCTGGCTCACCCCACCCCACGGGCATATGGCCCCGCCCCTGGGTGCAGGGCACACGCACCGCCCCAGGCGCCCGATCGGCTTGCTCCACTGCAGCACATACCGTAGGGGGCTCTTTGACATCACCTGTTTTTGTAACTAACATCTTCAAACTCATCTCAGTAGTTAGCAAGCTTCTTATTAGGATATTTTATTCTGAGCAGTGCAGACCTATGTATTTCCATTCACTTGTTCAATAGGACTTGTTCCCCGATAAGTATGTCTAGGTTTGTAGCCTAATTGACCTACAAGTTTATTTATAATATACTAAGAACTGTAATCAGGGAGTTTCCCTTTCTCGGTAATATGTGGTCGTGTTATATCTTTATGTGTGTTCTTTTCACTGCTTTATTTTTAACTTTATTTCAGAATAAAATTCCATTATAAAGAAAATGAATTGGAAAATGACTTTCACAAACATATAGTTATGGCTAAAAAAAAGTATTGTATTTGTAAGAACTAAAGGAGGAAGAGAAAAAATGTTTATCGGCTTAAATGAAGTATGTCAATATAAACTGAATAACAAAAGTACTTATTTCAGTATTGAGCATATAATTGGTGAAAAGTGTTATAATAAATTATCATTTATATACTAAGGCCACAATTCTATACCCACTTACTCAAGAGTAAGCCCCACTGAATGGGACTTACTTCCAAGTGAACATGCATAGGACTGCACTATAAATAAAATAAAATGGAGAATGTAGGAGATAAATATAAACTAAGATTGGGTAGGAGTCAAAACATAATTTACCTCAAAAAGTGCTGAATTGACTTTTGCCAATGACCAGAAATGCCACCACAGAGTCTTTCGAACCACATATTCAGCTGACACCGCAGATAAATTTCTAGAAATTGACCCATTATTTATCCTCCTGCGGAACCTTAACCACCCTCATTTCAAATGATTGGAGATCAATTATCTTTGGTATTCGACCATTTTAAATAAACATAATTTGAATATGAGAACTTTGAGGTAGTATAATAATATGGCACTTTTCCAGAAAGGGAGTACCGGGTACTACAAAATGAACATGCTGACACAGTTGATTTTATAATCATATTTATATGGTAACTTAAACAGTGCACGTCCAATAATTTGAGTTCTCAGGTTCTTGCAATCTTAGTATTTTTAAGCAAAACCTTATACCTGACCCAAAGTATTTCTATACATTATCCCGTTCTTACAAATATGATAAATGGGTTACAAATTTCTAGTTAGCATTCTTGCCATTTTAATAACATTGTAGTTAAGCTACTCCAATAGGGTAAAAGCTTAATGCCATATCCCAAGACTGCCAAATGCTACAATCCATTTATCTCAAAGTACAGAGGCAATGCTGCAAGAAGGATAAATTCGGTATGGAATTATAAGTTTCCTTGCACTTCATCATAGAGACACACAGAATCAAAGTGATATCTTCCACAATCAAGAACCACATTAATCAAAATATATAGTTAAACTAAATTTTCACCTTTTTCTATGTGGTTGTCAAAGCAAATAGGAATGCTGGGCTCGTATGCTAGGCAGGATTGCAAAAGTACTTGAAACTGGGACACCAGGAATCACATACAATCAACATTTTCATGGTCTCTTTTGAATGCTAAAGACAAATGATCAAATGATAGAAAGTTGACATGGATCTAAAAACATTATTCAGAAGAAGTGCAGCATCATCCCTTCCTTCCTTTCACATATCTAATACTGTGTATACCTAATCAGTCTTTCAGTGGAGATGAAGGAATTCTAAGGTTCAATTTAGATGTGATATTAATTGCAGTAATACAATTAATGTGTACATTTTTAATGTAAATAGCAGCCCTAGGGAACACAATACAAGCTTTCCTTTATATGCAAATAGCAGCTTTTGATAGCTGATTGCCCTGGAAGGTGCAGTCTGTGACCCAGGAGAATAGCAAATGACAAGAACAGGACATTTGATGTTGGCTGAAAACCAAATCTTTATTGCCTACGCATGAAAGGAAGAATTGGCATGGCAGTATGGCTAGGATCCATTCATCATTCCATTCATCCCTTGCTGGTGGAATGGAATCATTGGACTTGGGCTGCACCAAGCCCATTCCATGGGAGTTGCCCAGCGTTGAGTCCTGGTGTGGTGCAAGCCAAACATCCAAGATCACACTGGGCTACCAGGGTGAGGATTCCAGCCAGGCAGAGACCCCCAACCTGAGCTTACGGCATGCCATTGCCTCTTGTTTAACAGAAAAACATAGGGTGACAACAGTTATTGATTACATTGTTGTACTGATATATAAAGGATCGTGATGATTAAGCTGACAAGGAAAAAATTAATGGTCAAATCAGGAGGAGAAGCATTGCAGTTGTGTTTCTTCTGGCTGAGGTGAGTATAGAGCAAGATATCTATACAGTAGCTGCTGGAGGACGAGGTAGATGTATTTGGTGGTTTCTAGCAAAGTCTAAAAATTCCCACCAGACTGATTGATATTAATGAGCCTGGTTTTGCCTTTCTCTTTAGGAATCTGACATGCCATATAAGTTTTTTCCCAGAAGAGCAAAGTTCCAAACATTATGCTACCAGTTTGTAATACTGAAATCAGAAAGGGTTGAGTTATAGATAGCTTTGAGAATCAGTAAGGTAAGCAGTTCTTTGGATTTGATGTCCTCATTTGTCCCTTCAAATAGCAAAAGTAAAGATTCTATATAATGGCAATACATTCTCTCTCTCTCGCCCCCCCCCTCTTTCTCTCTCTCTCTCTCTCTCTCTCTCTCTCTCTCTCTCTCTCTCTCTCTCTCTCTCTCTCTCTCACGTAGTCTAGCCCCTGTGTGTGTGTTGTGAAGGGGCTGTACTGGCTGTAAAGAGCAAGACACCTTTGAAGTGAAATACTGTAGTTTGTTGATGTGATAGAGAAGTGGAAGAAATAGACTCAGAGTCAATGATCAGATCAGAATGAAAATGAGGCCTCAGTTGATAGGGGAAAAAGAGGATAAAGGGGATATTATTCTGGTTATTTAGAAGTTGTATACTTTACTCAGGGTCATAATCTGAAAGCTTCTTTTGATTCTGTATTCTCTTTGGTCACACTGAAACAACAACTCAATGTGAATATTTAGACTCAAAAATTAAAGTGAAGGTTAAAGGTGCTTTCACATCTACACCTTCCACACCACACTCAACAGTATGGTATGGATAGAACTTGAGAGTTAATAGAGTATTTCAATTTAAATCGCCTGTTTGAATTTAGCACTCTGCAAACCATTAGACTGATATTTCTACTTTTGTATTAATGGGGGAACACCACACTTTGCCAAACCTGGGTCCACTTCAATATGCTGGTTTTGAAACCATGGATGACTTAAGACAACAGAGTTCTGGGATGACTTCTTCCACATAGCTGCCAAGTTATCCCTTATTTTAAGGGATTTTCCCTTATGCTGAATAGGCTTCCTCGCGAGAAAAGGGAAAACTTGGCAGCTATGCTTCTTCCAACCCAAAACTTCCTAGGGATTCAGATCTTTCCCAATTGCTCTTCTCCATGCCCCTATACCAACTGAGGTAAGGGGAGATGGGTGGTGATCTGTGAGGGGACTTCTCTGTTTTTGCACCAACATTTGCAATGCCCTCCCAGAACCTCCACTTGATACCATCTTTGCTTTCTTTCTAGCACCAAACATACCTTTTCATTCATCCAGGCTATAAAATACGGGGGGGACGGGACGACAACAACCTTTGGCTATCTAGATATTGCTACACTTCAGCTCTCATTCCGTATCGCCCATAGCCTGGGATAATGAAAGTTCTGGTCTAGTCACATCTTCAGGGTCATATGTCCCTTATCCCTGTTTTAATTGAGCATTTTATCTGGTTTTGATGTTTCTCCTGTTGCTTTGTTTATTATTATTTTTTGCTGTGCCTTCAGTATTTTTTTATTTGAGACATTTATATACCATTTAATTATGCACATTTCTAAGCCGTGAACATAAAAACAATCCGCAGAAAATGGGACAACAATAAAAAAATTATCCTAATACTGAAGACTACCTCAAAATCTCTGCACATGATTTTTTAGATGTTGTTGAGAGTTGTTTTAGCTTTTTATGGAAACATATATGATAGGTTTACCAAAAAAAAAAAAAAATCCGTAAAGAGATTCCTATAATAGTTTCTCATTACATAAATACATGTTACAAACAGCCCTACATGTAGAGCAATAGTTAACCATCACCTCCCCTTTTCCCTGGAACTTCCATTTCTATTTATGTGATACGATGTCATCTTTTTGCAATTTTTCCATGCCCCGCGTAACTTCACTGGCTTAAGTGGGAGCAAGTGACCTCTCAATGTAACAACATCACATTATACATTTTGAAACAGCAGCTGCACTGAAGTGACCACTGGCTCAGTATTGTCAACACTAACTGTCCCAGTGTCATGGACTGATTGTATGCAGAGAAATGGTGGGAGGAACCAGCTGGGGAACCCTCAAGGTAAGAAGGCTTAGAGCCCAGGGAGTGGTGGTAGGACAACAGAGAGGGAGACGAGGGAGAAGACTAGAAGGAAGAGGTGTCGGGAGCTGAAGAGGTAACGGGGCTTAGTGTACTGGGAGTGTCCAGAATCAGATGCAGAAGCTGAAGCGTTAATTGAATCCCTAAGCCCTTCATATAACAATACAGTCCTTGGGAAGATAAAGGAACGGAACCAGGATTTATTTCAACATGTGACCATGCTTTGTTGTTTAGTCGTTTAGTCGTGTCCGACTCTTCGTGACCCCATGGACCATAGCACGCCAGGCACTCCTGTCTTGCACTGCCTCCCGCAGTTTGGTCAAACTCATGTTCGTAGCTTCGAGAACACTGTCCAACCATCTCGTCCTCTGTCGTCCCCTTCTCCTAGCGCCCTCAATCTTTCCCAACATCAGGGTCTTTTCCAGGGAGTCTTCTCTTCTCATGAGGTGGCCAAAGTATTGGAGCCTCAGCTTCAGGATCTGTCCTTCCAGTGAGCACTCAGGGCTGATTTCCTTCAGAATGGATAGGTTTGATCTTCTTGCAGTCCATGGGACTCTCAAGAGTCTCCTCCAGCACCATAATTCAAAAGCAGCAATTCTTTGGCGATCAGCCTTCTTTATGGTCCAGCTCTCACTTCCATACATCACTACTGGGAAAACCATAGCTTTAACTATACGGACCTTTGTCGGCAAGGTGACGTCTCTGCTTTTTAAGATGCTGTCTAGGTTTGTCATTGCTTTTCTCCCATGCTATAGAGCGTTTAATCAAGACTCCTGTGTGGTTATGACCCAAAGTAGACCCTCCTTGATTACCAAATCTCCCAAAGACCTATTTGCATCTATACAAAGACCTCTCCCACCCCCTGGCTGTTACAGACACAGAATGTCAAACAACTATCAGAAAAGGAAGGGCATCAGAAAATCCAAACACAATGGTCAATTATCAGAGAATTTCTATAGCTCACAACCTTCCTGCTATCCAAATGGTTACCGAAATGAAGTCTTACAAAATGTAATCACAGTAACCATGGCATGAATAACAATAGTAATGTTGTACATAGTAAATAGGAAGAGAAAGGCTTGGAAAGTTTCAGGGGAACAGTAGAAAGATCTCTTTTGCCCTTGCTGAGCAGTTAAATATGATTTTCCCATTTATTCACAAATCAATACTTTCATTGCCCACAGTCAAGATAATACAATTTTCTGCTATTATTTCTGTGAACACTGGGTAGTATTTATGCCCTGGTTGATTTCAGGACCACAGCAGCTGAAATTTGACTTGGTTATCTAAGGAAATGGTTATTTTCTACACCCAAATCCATTTTTGTTTGCTGTTAGGCTTTGAGGAAGGTGGCCTTGTGAATTACTGTGAGGGCTATTTTAAAGGCTTTTTGTGTACCTTTAAAAGCCGCTTTCTGGGGTCACAGTGTTCAATGGTGTCTCTCTAACTTCAGTCACCAAGTCAGGAGGCAGTCAATTCTGCTCACAACCAATAATGGTATTTCTTAATGCTAAAGTAGCAGTTGGTTCAATAAAGGGCACTTATTGACTTCACAGACTGACTGAATGAATAGATAGCTATTTAATTTTAACTTACCCTTCTGGTTACCCTCATAGCAGGGTAAAAGCAATTTTAGAATACTCAAAAATATAGAATAAATGTGGTAGCTGCAACAAAAAGTTGCAGCAGAGTGCTCCTGTTTCTATTTCTATTCAGTAAGACATACATACCTTGTTTTTTTTAAAAAAAAGAAAGGATACTCCATTCCATTTCCTATCTCCCATCTATCCTAATCTTCCCTCCCCACAATGCAACAACAGCAGCAAATTAGTATTCTGTGGCCAATGTGGAAATTATTGTGTTAGTTTTCCTGGTTATAATGCTAGTGCTTGTAGTGTTTGTTTTACACTGCATTACCCAGGCATAGGCAAACTCGGCCCTCCAGATGTTTTGGGACTACAACTACCATCATCCCTAGTTAACAGGACCGGTGGTCAGGGATGATGGGCGTTGTAGTCCCAAAGCATCTGGAGGGCCGAGTTTGCCTATGCCTAGCATTACCTGTTGTGTTGTAGAAGTGTGGAATTGATATACTGCCATGCCACACTAAATTTAATCCATACCAATGGCTGTAGTGTGACACAATAGCAGATGTCATCAGAAATGTCACCACCATGCTACCCTTTATAAAGGTAAGGTAAGGAAAAAGGCCCCTGGACGGTTAAGTCCAGTCAAAGGCGACCATGGGGTGCGGTGCTTTTCTCGCTTTTCAGGCTGATGGAGCCAGTGTTTGTCCACAGACAGCTTTCCGGGTCATGTGGCCAGCATGACGAAACCACTACTGGCACAATGGGACACCGTGGCGGAAACCAGAGCGCACAGAAACGCTGTTTAGCCTTTATGCCCATGTGCATTCTTTTCACCCATGAAAACAATGGGGGGAAACTGTATGCTTGGGACTCTTCCTCAATTCCATCCTGCAATTTTCTGGGTTAACAATTTGCATTTCTTTTTCCTGGAAGCAATTAACATGGAAATGAGCACTAGATTTCAGCTAGATTCTGCTAGATTTCCAGAAGTGGGCACATTAAACCTGAAAACTATCAGGTACGGGAATGTAAGGTAAATGGAAAGAAGAACTGTCTGAATGCAGCCTAGTTCTTCATTAGCCCACTCTCCAAAAACCCAGCACTCACACCACTTGTGATTCCCAGCAACTGGTAATTCAGAGACACCTGCTTCTGACAGTGGAGACAGAACACGGCTATTGTGGCTTAGCAGAAATGGGGGATCTGACCTGAGAGGAATCAGGGGTTCTCCAGAACCACCATCACCCTTAGCCAGAATGGCCAATGGTCAGGGATAGTGTGAGATATAATTTAACAACATCTGGAGAGATACTGGTTCACCATCTCTGCTTTATAGGATGCAAGTAATATATTACTCAGCTTAACCTCCTGCGGCTCAAAGCATGCTGCCATTTAGAAAAAGAGAGAACCGTCTGAAGTGGCAAGGGCCCAAATTGTCATAAAAAAACTGGAGAGGGCATGGTGCTCCTTTGCTCAGAATGGTTTCTCCATCACTTGAAGGGATGTGACTCCGTCCAATGAAATCAACAGGAATCCCTATGTGTAATATAGGTCTGTCTGTGCATTTGAGCACATAGATTTCTGGATGTGGCATCTCTTGTTAATATGGGTGCAGAAGTGAAGAAGTCAAAGTCAGTTTGCTAATGCCATCAGCTCCCGAAGAGACTATCAGTCAACCCGAGAGAACTCTGTTTTAGTATTTTTCAAATTGCCTTTTGTGTGCTTTGGCAGAAAGGGGGATATATAAATGAATTAATTAAATAAATAATAGGCAGGGTAATACATCAAAATCGATATGGATGTAAAAAAAAAAGGAGAGTCACAGCAGTTTTCAGGAACCAGAGAGTGTAAAATAAGCAAAGTGCCTACTTTCAAATATCCTTAGATAAAAATGTGGCTTTGGACAGCTTTTAAATGTTGTTAATGGAGTGGAAAACTTACATGAATCATACACAGAATGTGGCATCAGCTCACTGTGGTAGTTTCAGAATTGCATTAAACAACCAACCTAACTTTCCACGTTCAGTGTCAAACAATGCTTTTAATATATATATATATATATATATATATATATATATATATATATATATATATATAAAATATATATTTCCAGCTCTTGTGGGCAGTAATTAAATAAATAAAATCAAGCCGAATAAATTATACACTTTTTTGTCTTCACAGTCTTCAGAGCAATAACATTTCCCCCCATATAGTCTAATGTAAATGCAGTAAGAATCTGAGAACACACATAAAGCTGCTGTCAGAATGTAGAAAGAGAAATTAGCATTTGTTCTTATTTAAATGAAATAGCAGCTTTTACTTCTTTCGAGAACTGATAAAAAATGCCTCACAAAAGTCTATATTCTTTTTTTATTGTGTGTGGATCTTACAATACGCTTTTGCATCACTCTGGATAAATGGAAATGTGGGTTTTTGTTGTGTGTACACATGTATTGTACTGAATTGATTTAATTAAAATGCTTCAATTCCATTTTATAATCCTAGAAAATGCAAAGTGGTTTACAAAGGATTCACACAAGAAAACAAACAAGTTTAGTATCAGGATTAGAAATAACATGGTGTACCTGTGGTGGGTTCTTGAAGTTTAAGGCCTTGGTCTTCCCTAGTGTTGCCTTTCAGCCTCCATCTACTAGGGAAAGTTTCCTTGAGGGAGAGGAATGAGCTGCTGGAATTCACAGCCCACGATGGAGGCAAGTCTTCTATTGCTACAAGATTCCAGTATTCTTTAGAAACCAAAGATTGTATTGCATCAACTTATCTCATCTGTCTTTAATCTTTATGGAGGCCCATCCCAGTGTTAATTAATTATTCAGGCCTAGGCTACATCCTGTCCTGTCACAGATGCTATAGTTCTGTTCATGTGATGGTGTACAAATGGCTCTTCTAGCACCCCACACCAACCCCCTCAACTTCCAGCTCCTCTCTCCCTCCCTAGCTTTACACATAGCAGCAGGGTTCATACAGAGTCTTGTTCTCTGACGCCTTCCAACTGGGCTCTAAAAAAAAAGTGAAGTTATTTTCTGGTGTATGTTTGTGTGTGCTTGAATAATTTGGTCTGCCAAGACTAATTCCAAGATACAATAATTTTAGAGAAGTTCACCCCTTACTACAAACAAAAAAAAATCCAGACTGGCTGGACTTATTGGCAAATTGATACATTGGTGCTGGAGCTCAAACATTTCTTGCCAGGCTGTTCACAAAACAGTTTTGCACAAGGGAGCAGTTACAGCCAGAAGCATGTCAAGTCATCTTCTGAATCTCGAGCCCCTTTATCTTTTATTCTCTTTGCAGCTTTCTGCAGCTTTATGAGGTCTTAAACATTCCGAGTCAACTAAGCTCTCCAGCATTTTTTCTGTTTGTGTCTCTCACTCGAAAACAACTCCCTCACTTGGAAAAGGCCAAACCACCATTTCTATATTCACTTCCCTACAACATCAGAGAATCTGGCTGCTCTCAGATTTGTGCATCGACAAGACTGCCTACTAAATAATATGATTTAGCTTCCAATACATATAAAAACATATGAGCACATTCTATACTGTCTGCTAAGTAGCACATTCTCTATCAAGTATGCAGCTTTTGTTCCAGGTTGAGGTTGTGTTGTGATCCCTTACTTCAATTCTTACATGAGCTAAAATTCTAGGTAGCTAAACTATGCAATGCCATCATTCGTGTGACAAAACCCCATAAGATTATGTTTTGCCTTGTGTGTGTGTTTATATGTAATCAATGATGATGATGATGATGATAAATATTATTATAGCAAGCAAAAAATATTGTGTGCATGCATGAGAATAATAAGACAAGACACACGGAAATTGACTAAACTGTGGGCATGGTTTATTCATTTAATTACAACAAGATCTGCAGCTCTAAAATATGTGGGACTTTCATTATTGAATCTGATCATTTGTTACTCGTAGACAGATGACCTAACCTGACCCCTGGGGTACACATGTCACTACCCTTGTTCAGTAGCCATACCTGTTCAAGCATTCTTGAATCACTACCCCAAGGCCTCTAAGCTGTAGATAGTGAAATATATTGACCCCAAATCCTGGGTATCCTTTATCATTTTTAAAAGTGCCTTTGAGTTCTCACCAAATACCTATGATGTCTTTGTATGGATATTCTTGTCAATTGTGACCAACCCACTTCCTATTTAAAATGTCTCTTTCCCAGCCTTAAGGAAAAGTCCAGTCAAGATCACAGTGTAGAATAGGTGGGTTGAACCTTAATCCAATATGCTTGGTGGGCAAAAGACATCCTGCTTAGCCCACAAGCACCAGTTAACTTTACTGCATGGCCAGAACAAATATCAGTATAGCCACATGTCATGTCCAATGTGCCTAGCTCACTTCCGAGGAACACACAAAACTTCTCCCAGGCGGACAGGTGAGACCGCTTGCCCCAGCACAGTTTGACAGGTAGTTAGGAAGACAAAGACAGATTTGAGGGCAGGGAGTAGGAGTGAACAGCAAGCTGGGAAGAGAGAGAATCAGAGTTAGTTTTTTTATTTATCCCAGGCTGTGACTATGGAAGAAGCAAGCTCCTCTTAGGATGTCAATGCTGTGAACTCCTCCATTGTATCATAAAGACAGTACAACCTCCACTGTAAAAGGTAAGGGGACCCCTGACTGTTAGGTCCAGTCACGGACGACTCTGGGGTTGCAGTGCTCATCTCGCTTTACTGGCCGAGGGAGCCAGCATACAGCTTCCGGGTCATGTGGCCAGCATGACTAGGCCGCTTCTGGCGAACCAGAGCAGTGCACAGAAACCACATTTACCTTCCTGCTGGAGCTGACATTCAATTCTTTCTTGCTGTTTTCATGGGTTAATGAGGGGGAATTGCAGCATGCATGTGTGGAAAGGGTGGAGGAGTAGTGATTATCTTGGCTATGAGTCCTGGAAGAGCTGCTCCCTGCCTTGCAGGCCTTCTCCACGTGGCCTGGGAGAACAGAATCTTGGACTGGGGAATTGTTTGGCTCACATCACTCCCATGGCATGTGGCTACACTATACTAATATTGGCTCTGGAGGCCTAATCACAGAATCATAGAGTTGGAAGAGACCACAAGGGCCATCCAGTCCAACCCCCTGCCAAGCAGGAAACACCATCAAAGCATTCTTGACATATGCCTGTCAAGCCTCTGCTTAAAGACCTCCAAAGAAGGAGACTCCACCACACTCCTTGGTAGCAAATTCCACTGCCGAACAGCTCTTACTGTCAGTACATGCCTCCACAAGCCAGACCTCTTTGCTACTATCTGTGGTGTTTAGCTATTCTAATGTAGCTATTTTGGAATGCAACCGAAACCGATCCAGCATGGATGGAACAGGCAGTGCATTGATTCCCTCCATTGGAGTTGCTCTAACATTGGCTTCTCACTGTCTAAATCTGACTGATTCTGTCCCTGAAGTGCTTGAGAAAGTTGTTACAGCTGGCTGCTGAGGGTGTCAGAGCAACCCCCTCTCAACTAGATGATAAAAGCCCATTAACCAGTCAGAAAGGATTGGGTTTTTTAAATAATAATAAAAAAGTCTCTACTTTATTGTTGCTGTTATCAGAAAGGGTTTTCATTCATAACAAAATTGCTAAACTTACTGATAACTAGCCTGGCATATGTGAAAATCTGATTGATTCCTGGCAGGGATAAATTTCCCTAGCTGAGTTCCTTTATAAAAAAAAGAAAAAGAAAAACTTAATTTAAAAGCAAGTTAGAATTGGAAGACAAAAAAAAAAAGTCTGAATTAGCTGGGTTATCTCTAAGTAAATAAGAGCTTCAGCCAAAGATTAAAAGGGGGGAAATGTTCAGAACTTCACTGCTGGCATTTTAAACATTCAGCAAGGATTTATAAATTCTTAAAATATTAGCACAGTGTTGCACAAGAATAAGCATGTAGGAGTGGTTTTATAGTGCTGAAATAAAAGAGATTAGACCAAGGATGTGTGTACTCCTCCACGCTAGCACTCATTCTGTCTCAGCTACTCCATATCCTAACACATCTATATTTTACCCTACTCTTTTATGCTATGTGCTCTCAACCCACTTTTTGCATTCCTTTGCATTTCCTAATATATCTCGCTTTTGCATTGTACCTCCTCCAGTCACGACCAGCTTCAAAGGTCACGTTGTGCTGTTACAAAAGAAGAAGAACTTGTGGTGCAGCGTTAGAATTCTATCCTGAATCCTGTGAGGTTCCAGGGATTCCAGGCACTTACTTAGGATTTGTGTTTCCTTTTGGAATGAGAAGAGGCTTAGTCATGCTGACCACATGACCGGGAAGCTGTACAGAGGCTCCCTCGGCCAGTAAAGCGAGATGAGCGCCACAACCAACCCGTCGTCCGTGACTGGACCTAATGGTCAGGGGTCCCTTTACCTTTATACCACTCATCTACCTCTCAATCTCTACATAGCTCTCCATCTCTAATCACCACACAATATACAAAGTTATGCTAGTTGACCTTCCGCCAGGTGCTTTGAGAGTTTCTATCAATACAGCCACAGATGCAACCATCTAAAAGGATATCTATTAGCAGGTCAGGGACTTCAAGATTAGCACATTCTTTGAAGTTTCTAGTCTAAAGCCAAGAGAACTAGATACTCATTCCTTCGCTCCTAAGCTTTGGTTAATGGCCAGCAGTGGGAATGAAGTGATACATCACCTGACTGCTGCTGCTGCTGCTATAGCATTTTTGCAACTGTGGACACTGCTGTTCTCCTCCTGGACAGCATCTGTGCTTTCCAAACTCAAAATAGAGGCAGCATCTGTCTTCTAAATAAAAATAAAAATGCAAGCCCATTGTTCTGTGCTTATTTTGGCTTTTGGTGAACAACGTTCTCAAACAATTTTCCTTTCCACACTAATCTTATTTATAGAAGCATGTTCTAGAACGTCTTCTGCAAACAATAATATCAGTTGCTTCCACACTAGGCATTTAAAATTGCCACAAATTATTCCTACACTCTTTAGCTATGATACTGTCATTGACATCTTGTAGTCATGTGTTTTCCTTGTGCTTTTTCAGCCATGCCTCCCCAAAGAAATAGTAGCATAATGGCCAGAGGTGTGGTTAGTTCTCTTAGCACACTGCCTTTTCTTCTGCTGCCGCTGCTTCTGCTTCTTCGAGAGGCATGCTTTTGATGTGTGCAGTGAGATGCTGACTGAATTACTGAAAGTGCAATACAGATGAATCCTTGAACCAGAACTGGTTCAAAACACTGAAATCCCATGCCTGACCTATGAAAATTTCTTACTCAGGAGTAGGCATGCATGGGATTAAACTGGCAGTTACTTCAAAACTATATTTTGGATTCTCCTTACAGATTGTTTGAAAACTGCACCAGCATAAAATGCTCCAGTGCCCCATATGCTACTGCATTGTTGTTGTTGTTGTTGTTTGGTGGGCAATTTTGCATTCTACCCAATGGTAAAACATGTGCACCATTTGGGTTTTTTTATTCTCTTTGTAAACCACTTTGATGAGTGTGTGTTTTACAATCAAGTAGTTATATGTTTAAATGAATGAATGAACGAACGAATGTGTCCCTCCTTGACACATAAAAGCTTTCATCACCTGGAAGTTTCTAAAAGCATTCTAGATCAAGATTTTCTGGTTCTTCTGAAACAATGATTGCTTTCAATGACTGTTTAGAGGCTGCAGTTGATTGTAGGTTAATATGGTTTCAATATCAGTATATTTTGTTTTACTTGTTTTAAAATAGAATTGTCCACTCGTAACCTACAGGATATATAGTTTACAAAACACAAAAATGAGAAAGTTATTTTGGAGAAATGGAGTATACTTTAAGCACTGCAGGATAATCTCAAATTCACTAAAGACAGCATATAGACGAGGGATAATAAAGCAGCATGTATAGGTATTTAGAGTATTGTCTCTGTGTTTAAATAATTAACAGAAGAAAGAATGCTGCATCTTCTTATCACAGGCTAAGCATTCAAAGCACATTTAGACATTTCAATACTCATGAACATTTATATAATGCGAATTAGTGTGTTGTAGACATCTTGTTGCACACCACCTGATCTTGTTGCATACCACCTCCTTTTGGAAATGAGGCACAATGGAGACTGTGGTGTCTTTATGATATATTGTTTATTTATACATATATACAACCTGCTGTCAGGGTCTGCCTGGGCGAAGAGGAGTGGTGGAAGGCACCAGCCAGGGACACACACCCCCAAGGGAAACCCCAGGAGTGGAACACTCAGGAGAGGTTAAAGGGAGAAGATTGGGAGGAGGAGCTGGAAGGGCCAGTGACAGGGAGCAGTTCAGATTCCAAGGCTAATGCAGAAGATGGGGTCAAGAGGCTGCTGAAGAACCCAGGGACTGTCCCCTCTCATTCTGTGACAAGCTCCCCTCCCCTTTGGTTTCCAAAAATGCACAGAACAATGAGGAGGGCAGAACAAAGACCAGAGGTGCACAGACACAGTTTGAGACTGCTTGGGAAGCATCCAGAAGAGGAGGAGCCTTAAAAAGGGTGGAAGGCAGGGACCTTCAATCCTGGCAAGAAGAAGAGGAGTTTGGATTTGACCCTAAGGAGTCTCAAAGCAGCTTACAATCTCCTTTCCCTTCCTCTCCCACAACAAACACTCTGTGAGGTGAGTGAGGCTGAGAGACTTCAGAGAAGTGTGACTAGCCCAAGGTCACCCAGCAGCTGCATGTGGAGAAGCGGGGAGGCGAACCTAGTTCACCAGATTACAAGTCCACCGCTCTTAACACTCCACCACACTGTTCCATAGGGGCAAGACCTGCTTTATTCTTTGAATAAAGATTTAACTTCACTGACAACAGAGCCTTGAATCTTTTGTACTGACCTGTGTCTGTACAGGACTCTAGCCCTGAAACATAAGTTCACAGCATCAACACCCCAAAGGAGTCTTGTTTCTCCCATAGCTACAGCCTAACATTCTGACATCAAACATTGCTGTCTGAATCTCTCTTACATCACACATTAAACTAAACTCTGACTTTATCAGTTGAAAGAGGGCCACCTCGCCCATTTGCCGCCTCTTATGGTAATCCCCCTTAATGGCTCATCTCCCAAGCTTCATGAGAAGCTAGCTTGGCTTGATTAGATTTTAACACTTGCTGGATCCAGAGATTAATTAGAGGGGTCAAGCACCTACAAACTCATATCATTTTTTTGCTGCCATGCTAACAAAAGCTGACTTCCACTCATACAACATTTGTAGAGCAGGAAAAATTCTACCTCCATGCACAAACACACAGAGCTCTTTGCTTGTAATTGCACGTACTCCCACAAATAATCACGCTCTAATACAAATGTGTTTAACTCCCCAGGCTGATGTACTGTAAAGTCATATTCAGATGCTCTTACACCTAGATACTCACAAAGTACTTGACTCCTTAAAACAGAACGGCTCTGCAAATAATAATAATAATAATAATAATAATAATAATAATAATAATAATTTATTATTTATACCCCTCCCATCTGGCTAGGTTTCCCTAGCCACTCTGGGCGGCTAATCTTTGAACATGCATATACTTCCTTTCTCAATAGGTTGGCAGTATATTGTCAAAGGGCATTTGCTATCTAAAAATAAAATAAACTAATGTGCTGAGAACTGACCACATAACTTTCTTTAGAAAAAGCAGTTATGATTTATAAAATGCACATGACATACACAGAGCTCTGTATATGCCGTATGAGGACCCTCAAACATTGCAAAATTTAAGACAGTCCTCAGGAGAAAAGGGGCCATTCTGGAAGAAAATCTCCCAGCACTCAGATATGTAAACCACAGGGGGGAAAATCCGCAGCATGGATAGAGTATATATCATTCATTTCCACACCTAGTGGGGAAGGTGTCATTCTGGAAGACAGGAATACAGAGAGAACAATTACTAAATGCTCTTTTTAAAAATAAAATAAAACGCCTAATATTCACTGTCAAGAGTTTTCAATGACTGATGAAACTCATGTAACTGCTGTGTCAGATGGTTGTTGAAAAGTTATCTCCTAGCATATGCGGATGTTACTCATCTGCATTACAATATGTTCTCTTCTCACAGTGCCCTGCTGAAGTTAATCGACAATATTTTTTGATGTAGCTCATGTAAGTAGAAGTCAGGTGAATCAAGGCTTTCATGACTAATCAACAGGAAGGAATTATGTGGCAGACAGAGCAATCCTATATTCCCAACAGGGGAATAAATGGTATCACTATTATGCTGGTGCAAGTTCAACATAACCTACACACATATAGTTCAGAGCAGGAGAACACTTTGCTCCAAAAGAAAAGAATGGAACAGAAGCCTCACTTTCAGCATTGTGACAACCAGTTGCAGACAGTATGATCTTCTTCTTTGGCGATCAGTCATATCTGAGTAAGATTGTCTTCCATAAACACGGTTTTAACAATGGGTCCGTAAGTGACTGTGGAGGCCAATTCTGGATCCACACGTCCTTCCACAGTGGGGACCTTGGTTTCCAGTTGGGAGTTGATCATGGTGTGGATTTGCCAAGCAAGCCTTCCTCTTAGCACATTTCTCCCTTGCGTCCTGAGATCGAGTGTCTTCAAAGCCCATGACACCTTTGGTAAAGGCTGTTCTCCAACTAGAGCGCTTGCAGGCCAGTGTTTCCCAGTTGTCAGTGTTTAGATTTGCCTTGAGACAGTCTTTAAACCTCTTTTGTTGACCACCAGCATTACGCTTTCCATTTTTAAGTTCGGAACAGAGTAGTTGCTTTGGAAGACGATCATCAGGCATTCGCACAACATGACCAGTCCAATGAAGTTGATGTTGAAGAATCATTGCTTCAACACTGGTGATCTTTGCTTCTTCCAGTACACTGATATTAGTTCGAAGTGGTGGAGCAGAATGACTCACCTGATCTCCAATTGGTTACATTCTGCTGCTTACCAGGAGGTTGAGGGGAAGAAGTGTTGTGAAGTCCCTCACCATTCCACTCCCCCTTGACGTGCTACTCACCTTGACCAGTACTGAGCCTGGCCTTTTACTGAACACAAGTCAGGCCCCTCTAGTCAATCTCTACAATTTAGTTGAAATTCCACCCTCTTAGTGGTCGATCATTATGAGTCAATAAGATGGTGTAGAATGTCTGGTAACTGACCAATTAAAACCGACCACCCTTTTTGATGCCTTTGATTCTGAATATAAAGCCAGAAACCACCCCAAACATAGGTATTCACTTGTTGACACTAGGCTATAGCAACAGCTTAGTTGACACTTTGCTTCCTGCTCGTCTGCAATACAACATATCCCTCTAGCTCCCAGGAGCAACACAAGTCAGCTTAGTTCACAGTCAATGCTTTGCATAAATCAGCCAGGTTGAAATGATACAACATTCTTAATATAAACTGTGGCACACAAACAATATGATTTTATACATACACTATGCTTTTTCTTCTTATTGATTACTAAATTGTTAAATTTAACTGTTTTATGCCTTAGATTCTTATTATATCTGTTCTGTTAATAGGGCATATCAACTGTGGATGAGTTCTCTTCTGAAATGATTCGGCAGAAGAATCATATAGAGAGAAGTGTTTGACTACTCTCTATAATTTCTTCAATAAATATGCAGACAAATGTAGAATGATCTTTTAATAAATGAGAAAAGGCTTAAATCTGTCCCATTCAAATCCATGTTTCATTTTGGAGCGCGCGCACACACACACACAGAATTAATATTGCTCTTCAGCCCAAAAATTGTCCCAACCCTCCCAGAATAGTTTACAGATCAAAACAAATAAGCCAGCCCCTGCCCTAAGGCTTAAAAAATTAATGACAAAACTTGAAAGGAAAATGTATTGGGAAAGAGGAAGAAATCATCAAATATGGATGGAAAATTTGAGGAAAGGCCCAAAGTGAAACATCATGTATATGGTTATATTACAGTGTTGTAATATACTTAAATACCCTTGGATTTTTTGTTGCTTGCTAAAGACTGTTTCATTCATCCATACCTTTCCTGCTCATCAGCACCAAATTCTAGTGATTTCCTATTGCATTGTTTTGTTTGTGAATGTATTTATATTATTTACCACCCTGGAATTTTTATGGAGGCTAATATGGATACACTTGAAATAAATATATAAAAACATCCCATACTCCAAGCACTCTCTTCCTCTCCAAACACAAATCTCAAGTGTTCTCCATTGCTGCAGGTTTCTTTAGAGACTGAAAGAGCTAGAACAACATTTATCCCTAAGCACAAATAACGATATATTGAGTTGTTAAAAACATCCCCACACATTTGTATGTAAAGCCACATTCACCTGGTCCAGTTTTATTAATTCCTCTCTTTCTTGTAATTTTAAACAATTTTATGTTTTATTAAAGAAATTGGTCTTTGTTCAGAAATGTTTGAATGCTCTGCAGTTGTTGGCCGCCGCTTATGTTGGTCTTAGATGACTTGGGTGTTTAGATAAGTTTTTACACTGTCGTCTCTGTGCAGACAGTCATCTTGTAAAGCATTATTGTCTTGTAAATGCTGAGGACATGAAAGCAACTATTCCATGACAGTTGTCAGTATTGCAGACTACCCTGACAAATAACAGTGGCAGACCAGTCCCATTTTATACTGGACTAAAATACCGGGCACTTGCTTTCAAAGGAGGAGAGACTGATGTGGCTGAATTTGTACTATAATTGAAAACATTCAAGTGTTCTATTACAGCTTTCTAAATATTCAGCCACAGAACTTTTCTCTAGGATTTACAATCCATTGAGATCCAATAAAAGTAAAATGTGCATATGGCTTTTGATTTCCCCATTGCCCTCCTATTCTTGCAGGAAATGGAATAAATTATTCTATCCTGTGCTCAATGAAATACTCAAAACTTTCTCAATATTCTTCTGATGTAAATGTTTGAAAATAACCTGTACTGCCTTACATCAACAGAAAGCTTGCCCAGTCTTGTTAACATCACCATCGTCTCTGAAACTAATATGAGACTAATGATAAAGCCAGGAAGAGGCAGAACAGTGCAGAAATAACATCTCCAAATCTCACACAAGTTTCCTAACTGCGAAAGATTACACACCAACATCCCTCTCCACAGAGCTACTATCAGGGGTTGGCACCAGTGGGTAACCTGAGTCCTCGCCACTGACATAATTAGTCAGCTACAAACACTTGGGTTTGGCACCTAGGGTCCACTAGTTTTATTCTGCTAGTGCTGGGCATCTGTGGCAGGTTCCAATAATGTTATTCTTCCACAGTGCCTCCAGACATTACATTTGGTCCTAGGGGCATAGGAAGATAGGGGCGGTGGAGGCGGCGTGCCCCGGGTGGCGCGATCCCAGGAGCGCCATCACGGCTGCCCATCCTGCCCCCAAAATGTGTGTGATATTTTCTGAATTGATGAGGATCAAGTCAAGGATAACCAGTAGTGTCCTCCCTATATCTTCTGAAATAGGAAGTTGCCAGAAAGCTATGTCAGCTCTTTGTTTCAAATCCCACACTTAGCAGAGTTTGTCTACTATTACTATTACTAGATTCCTGTTTGCTCCAGAAATAAAAATATTCTACATCTTCAGCCTGTGGTAGAGTCTGAGCACTATGTTAACTTCTTTATCCATCTCTATACTATCCATAATAGGTAGTCAACGAAGTGTTAGGCTGTATGCAAAAAGAACAGAAACAATGATACAGAAAATATGATTTTGGGGGTCATTTATGTAGGCCACAGAAGTGGAAAATGATGAATGTAATAGAGAATTCATCAGAATTACTTTGTGGCTACTGCTCAAATTTACTTTATCTGATCACTTTCAGATTTTTTTTTCCAAATCCAAGATATTATTCTCATTATCTATGGGGAATTTTGTGGGTTCCCAGGCATCCAGGGCCCCATGGAATTGGCACTTATGGAACAGATGAATAGATTCTTCTCAGCTAATTTTTAAAATGGTGTTTATAATCCTAGTACAATTTTTTTAAAAGAGTAAAATACTGTAAGGGGCAACTGAGTCCCACCATATGCACAGCTCCCATGCATGTGGGATTCTCACCCATTTAAGAGGAACTTGCCCCACACAGAGGGAGGGGATATTCATTGATTTTTAATTACCCATAGAGGTCCATTGTGATTCCTGTACTCGTGTGTGCACCTGCCAAAAGTGCAGGGGGGAAACAAAGCTCTATTTAATTCTCTTTGGAGTGCCGCAATTCTCTGTGCCATGAGTAATAAATAGTAATAATAAACACTAATTCTCATGATTCTAATGATGACTAAACATTGCTCAAGAACTCTTATATTTCCCTTCTAGAATACTGCAATATGAATTTCCTTGGAGCAGAAAGGATAGAAAATTAAACCAGAAATAGCTAGATTACAGACATAACGGTTTTCATCCAATGGCAGTTGATGAGTGTGGATATTGTTCTATCCTGCAGAGATCAGATGCACCTGTTTCATATGTCCCACTTCTGGGACTAGGCATTGTACAGTGTTCAATATTTTCTTGTTTGTGCACTGTTGCTTGAAGATAATGGGAAGAACTGAGAGGTGTTGCAAAGATTTGATGAGGTGTACTAACTTATGATCAGCACTGAAGTGAGCTGCTCCTGCAACCTTCTCCTCCGCTTGCCTTGGGACCCAAGGAAGTCAGAGTACAAAGGGCAGTGGGCCCTCCCAGATACCAGCAAAGCATTATTTTCCTGCTTGGAGCAAAGCTGCATATCCCAGGATTCCCAGACAGAAAATGACATAATGCCTAGAGTCTTTTCTGTAGGATTATTGTATATAACATAGTTTTTCCAACATGGGAAATTGTATAATTCCCTACACCCATCTCTGGTGGAAAAATATTCTCCAGTATTTTATTAACAATCCTCCAATTTCCTTCTTCATCCTGTCATCCAATCTTATTTTGTTTTTATTTATGCACTTATTCACAGTGGCTTCAAATGTGTGTGTGATCTGTCAGAGAACTGGGCAAGGCAAATGAGGTAGGAGCAAGCAAAGACAGAGGAGCACGTTCAAGGAAGGGTCATGCCACAGGCAAACAGATGTGTGAGGCATTCAGTTCAATAGGCAGACTGAGAAGTACATTAAGGAATGACAGGTTCTTCTAAGGTTGGAAGACCCTCTGAAGCAGATTTATGGGCTATTCTGGTAGTCACAAGGAGAAAAGAGGGAGATGGTTGCATTTCAGGAACTGATGTCCCATCGCATAAAAATTGATTCAACCCATGATGTTCATACAGGCTATATACGGCCCGGATCCAGCACCGAGGCCTTCTGGCGGTTCCCTCATTGCGAGAAGTGAGGTTACAGGGAACCAGACAGAGGGCCTTCTCGGTAGTGGCACCCGCCCTGTGGAACGCCCTCCCAGCAGATGTCAAGGCAATAAGCAACTATTTTACTTTTAGAAGCCAACTGAAGGCGGCCTTGTTTAGGGAAGTTTTTAATGTTTGATGCTGTATTGTTTTTAATAGTCGGTTGGAAGGCGCCCAGAGTGGCTGGGGAAATCCAGCCAGATGGGTGGGGTATTATTATTATTATTATCATTATCATTATTATTATCAAGTCTTCAAAGCAGCTTATAATATTGAAAAATCTAAAAATCTAAAAAAATCCAGTTAAAGCCTATTAAAAAAGCAAGAGCAAGAAATAAAACGACTATAACAATATATCCACTATTAATACAAAATAGTAGCAACGTAACAAGAAGCAACAAATTCAAATCAATGCCTGAATAATAAAATAATTTTAAAATAGCATTAAAAATGCAATAATGGTGCCACATTGATATGTCTAGGGTGGGTATTCAATGAACAGGGCACAGGCCTTCTGTTTAGTTGAAAGCCACCAGTTAACAATCTACCTCCCATACTTTTACTCAGCCTGCGCTTCAAAACAAGATCCAAGGATAGCCCTCTGGTTAGAAATTTACAGTAGTCTAACCTATTCCCAGGGTATTGATAAATGTTGCAAGATAATCTTGGGAACATATGGCATGCACGTGCACACACACATGTACTTTAATGAACTTATAATTACAAAATAACACAGAGTTTCAGTGTTGAAGTCTTGTGTTAAACTATGCATATACTTTCTTACAATCTGCATGGGTGGAATCTGTAAAGTCATTCAGATAGTGTCATTTGTCAACAATCAGCTCTAACCTGCATATTTATGCTCAGGTTTAATTTTCTACATTTAAAGAACTGCCAAGCATAGCATTATGAAGTTGAACATGTGCAGTCTTTTGTTAAATAAAGAAATAAGCCATACCAAGTCCAGAATTGAACTCCCAGGTCTTAATTGGCTCTTGTTTTTACTGCAGCTAATGGTGTATAATTGCTGTCTTTCCAGAGCAATGATAAACAAAAGAAAACTATTAAAGTAGAGACCACTTTCGAATCAAGAATTATCCTAGGGTGATTGTTCCCATAACAATTATGTATTGCATCTGGTATAGGAGGCAGTTTCATGGAAACAATGCATCAAAATTATTTCGCAATACTTGATGCCATCTGTATTTCTGACACTATGGGCCAAATAATTTGTACAAATTGCATGTGAAAAAGCAAACTATGAAAAAGTAGTCATTTGCCTCCACATCCAGAATGAACTCTCAAGACAATTTATTGGGTGATTTCAAAAGGTTGCAGTTATTAAAATATAACTGATTAGAGGATCTGCCAATTAGCCAAAAAACTAAGTGTGGGCTGGGCAGAAAGTCAATGATTACATCAGAGAAAAGCATCTCTCTCTCTCTCTCTCTCTCTCTCTCTCTCTCTCTCTCTCTCTCTCTCTCTCTCTCACTCACACACACACACACACACACAAATACACATACACATTGGGCATGTAAGTCAGCAGGTTTTTTTGTTCTCCAGCCAAGCTTCTCAGCATAGCTGCCAAGTTATCCCTTTTTAAAGGAATTTTCCCTTATGCTGAATAGGCTTCCTCGCGAGAAAAGGGAAAACTTGGCAGCTATGCTTCTCACTCCTTTCTCAGATAACCTTGGGTAATTGAACCCCAACCTGAAAATCCATGCTGTGCTGTCCAGCATTTCCTATGATGCACAGCCCAGGCCCCAAGGGTACCCCAAGTACCCTCAAACTTCAGTCTATGGGCACCCCTCAAAGGTACCCCTTACTTCCATAGAACAAACATAGGGAGTGGTGGAACAGCCTTAAATGATGAGCCCCACCCTTTGGGTCCCTCCAGCCCCACCGTGAGTCTTTCCCCCCTATCAGGGGGTGAGGCAAATCTGCCCCCTGCTAAGAGAAGTAACACAATTATTGGATATCATGCATGATGAACACAAAGCATGTAGTTTTTTGTATTTAAAGTTCAATGCTAGCATAGCTGAACTTTGCTCAACACTTGTTAAATATTACGGTAAATCTCTTGCTACTTTCCTTCAGCAACAACCTTTATTGTGCCCTAAGCAAATCGTTTTGTCTTAAAGTCACAAAGCAGGTTCTACCCTTAAAGTAGAACATGGGTTGCGGAAGGGTTAACAAGATATCCCAGGGTTGGAGAGGCGGGTCAATTTGGATGGCCACATGGTTGATTGGTGGGTTGAGCTGTTGCTGGGGAATTTAGCTTGTAGCAAATGATTGATTGACAGCTTCTATGCTTAAATAGGCTTGGCAAGCAGCCTTTTTTCTCACTTTTGCTGCTTGCATCGAATCTCCCGCCGGCCCTCCTCTTATTTTAGGTGTTTGCTTGACCTTGCTGCGCCTGTCATGGGGTCGCCTGTTTTGGATCAGGGGCCTGGTAGGAATTTTGCCACTTGGCTGATTGGCTTGTGCCAGGTG
This sequence comes from Zootoca vivipara, assembly GCF_963506605.1. Taxonomy (NCBI): domain Eukaryota; kingdom Metazoa; phylum Chordata; class Lepidosauria; order Squamata; family Lacertidae; genus Zootoca; species Zootoca vivipara. Next base: position 60,705,772 of record NC_083279.1, read on the forward strand.
GTTTTTGCCTACTACGCTGCAATAAGTCACAACTTGTAAGGTTGGCGGTTAGGCATTGGTTCAAATTAATTGGTGGAGGGGTAAGGATTTTGGCGGGGCCCAACCACTCACATTCAGTTGTATTTAAATAAAGTTGTGGCCAAAATTAATGCCAAAAACCTCAAACTTAATTATCGTGTGATGTGTGAGTTATTGGGGGTATAGCTTGGTACCTCGGCACGTAACTAAAATCAAGGTAGAATTTTAGAGTTAAAAACAATATTAGAATGTTATCTGCATGGTTTTGAGGCATGTTCCTTAAGTTAGGCAGATGATAAATGACAGATATGGAGTTCAGAAGACGACTATTTGATCACCTAGTAAAGTATTTCCTGCTTATGACTAAATTAATGAAAATATAAACAGTCGCCTTTATTGGCAGATGCTTTCACTATGTTTGGCATGCTGTAATCTTTTATTAAATTTACTGATGGCCGGTTAGCCTGGCATTATTAATACACGGGGTAAATAGTGCTGAACATTTTGTCCACCTAAGCTTGTGTGCAACACCTGCCTCAGATAGAAATGGTGCAAGACCTCCGAAACCTAGCAGCACATTAAAAAAAAAACTGTCCTGTTAAACTTCATAAGAAAAAAACTTCCAAAAGATCTGGGATACATTTTTGGAACTCTTCACTGTGTAATAATCACATCTAGCAGATGTGGGAGGCACAACACAGACATAGAAAGCTATCCAGCTTAATGGTTTTTAATCTGGGAGTCAAGCAGAGCATTGACACTCATTTGTCCTAACTCTTACCTGAGCTTGCAAGCCTGAACACTGTACAGCACACCAAACTACTGAACAGAGAATTGAAAATGCTGTAGCAACCATAGGACATCATGGCAGAGGGAGGCAGGGGACTGGAGGTGGTGGTGATGAGAAATAAAAGATTGTAAAGTTTTATCGTAGTAGAGTGGTTACGAACTTAATTCATCCTGGAGGTCTGTTCTTAACCTGAAACCATTCTTAACCTGAGGTGTGCTTTTGCTAATGGGCCCTTGCGCCACCGACGCGTGATTTCCATTCTCATCCTGGGGCAAAGTTCACAACCCAAGTTAATACTTCTGGCTTAGCAGAGTTTGCAACCCAAAGTGTTTGTAACACGAGGTACCCCTGTAATGTGAAAACCCTTAGAAGTTATAAATAATAAAATAAGGGGTTTTAATTATGACCTAGAAAGCAGGGCCGTCTTGAGCAGATCGCGCGCCCTGGTGCTGAGGGGCAGAGATTGCTCCGCCGCCCGCCCCGCCCTCGCAGGGCGCAATTGGTTTCCGCGCAGTTTCGCCGCGCGGCGCCCTCCTTGCCAGGCCGGCACCCAGCTTACCAGCCCCCCGCCATGGTGCACTGCGCCACCGGGGGTCTATGTAGAGCCGGCCCTGCTAGAAAGTTGCTTTGAAGTAGATATAAAATTACATGTTGTATTTATAAACAGTTTATTATTAAGGGAGGAGGGAAACCTCCAATGGACAACAAAACCATGAGTATAAACCAAAAAAAATACTGCAAATTTACAATATAGTATTATAAGCACTTAATGGCAGAGTCCCATTTCTTGAGCCAGGGAGAGCCTGAGAAGAAAGGTGCTTCTTCAAATGCATCTGAAGCAGATGACCAATGGTACTTCTTGTCTGTCATGTAAGGTGCTTATAAAAGGAGCTTGTTATGTGTTCTCAATGCCATATGTGGTTTATACAGGGACAGACAATTTTTCAGGTAATCGGGTTTTGAGTTGTTCAAGACTTTTTGTGATAGCAACAAAACCTTGATCATTACCTGGTAGCTAATCAGCAGCATGGTTCCCTCACCAGAGGTATGATATGTGTACAGGTAATTCCACTTACAGTATTATTACTTACCAATCCTTCACCCTAAAATTCCAGAGTAGCTTACAACATTAAAACACAATACTAAAAACCATTTAAAATAGCTTACCATCACTAAAATAAGGTGGGTCCTTAAAATTTGCAGTGGCCAAGCTATGCTTGCCCAGGTCTACCAGGGCGGAATCCTTCTGATAAAATTAGAGAATACAGATGAAAAATCCATTCTGTAATAAATCTCACAGGCAATCCCACCAAAAAGAACAGAATAAATATGAGGCAGAAATTGTACAGGGTTAGGTTCCTCTCATCAGACTCTCCCTGACTTTGTGTCAGGCAAGCTCATTCTCCTCATCTCCATTGGGACAGCTCAAAGACATGACTTTGGCTAAGGCTTTGAAAGTCAAAGCTCCTACAGAATTCTAAGAAAGTTTTTGAAACATGCCTTTGCTTTATTGCAACTTCCATGTTTTTGCGTGGTTTTTCTATGCAGCTCTTCTATCCTATGTTGTTATTAAGTAAATATTGTTTGATGTTGCAAAGTTAATTAGTTCTTATGAAGACATTTTCTTAAAAAAAAAATCAAGTCTCTCTCTCTCTCCTCCCCCCTAAATATTTTTGTCAGTATAACACAGAATCCACAGTAAAGCTCAAGACAAGGTACATGTCATGGGACAGCTTGTATTGTTCAGTTAGCTGATCAGCTTGTGTTCTCTTAACACTGGGAAAACATAACTCTCCTAAGAGGGGCAGAAACATGAGAAAAGTACAAGGAACATCAAGTGCAGTTTCATAAGCCACTGGTAGAATGTTGAACAGATTTCTAAATACTGGAAGTATTCTATTCCTTCAGAGGTTGAGTCCAGAGACCAAGATTTTCACTGGCTATGGACCTGCCACCTGCCACTGACTTGGCCCACACTAGTACAGAATCTCTTTTGGTGGAGGACTATTGAAGAAGACACTCCACCTCCTGCTAAAGCATCCACATGTGACAACTCCTCTGTATGTCATAAACTCACGTCTCCTACAAGCTTCAGTGAGAGGAGCTGCCAGTGGAAAAATGCTGCCTCTGCCTGCTTTGTGCAAGTACAAAGGGTTGGCTCACACTACTAGTGCACCTCAGAAGCAGGGAGGAGCCGCTGCTGAGCTGCGGCAGATGACATGCTGGGGCAGAGGCACTTACATGACCTTTTAAGGCCCCATCTGCCCTGTCCATTTAAAGCAGTATAATACTGCATGTAATATTGCTTTAAACAGTAATGGCTCCCCCAACCTCAAGAATCCTGGGGACTGTAGTTTGTTAAAGGTGCTGAGAATTGCTGCGGGATACCTATACCCCTTCCACAACTACAACTCCCAACGTTCTCTGGGAAGAGAGGTGGTCTCTTAAACCTTTCTGAGAACTAAAGTGGCACAATAGTGCTTTAAATGTCTAATACAGATGGGACCTCAGTTTGTTGGGGGGTAGAAGTCACCAATTTTGCTGCCAACTTCCCTGCCATTTTTGCTGGAGGCACCTCTATTCCTGAGAACACCATGTGGCTTGCTGCAAGCCACAAGTGGCTGCTTCTCCAAGTGACAACATTATATACAGTACCATACAGTGCATTTACAGAGACTGGTGTACAGTACCATTCAGTACATTTACAGAGACTGGTGTATAAGCACACACAGACTAAGAAATACTAAAAATATTATGACTAAATAAATAAATAAAAATCACTGGCAAACTACAATATAGAACAGGGCCTGATGCACTGGGCACTACAACAAAAAACACTGCAGGTCTAACAGACATTAATATGTGTGTGAAATATTCGCACATAAATGAAGGAATAATAATAGAGGCTATGATTGGTAAATAAAATAAACAACACTTGGATCAGACTAAAAGAGAAAACAAACTAGTGTTATTAAAGACATAAAACTATTCCAAATGGAAAGCAGGAGATAACGCTAAGTTGACTCTCTAACTAGAACTAACAGTTGTTCAGAAAGGAAACAGTGAGGTTAAATCAAAGGAATAAATGAAAAAGGACTGTAAGGATTGGGAAGATAGGATGGGTAAATAAGAGACTGATGCAGGATAAGAATGAGGACAACAACACTGTTACTGGTACAAGTGAAATAAAAGACTCCAACTAACTGCTCTTAAGAGGCAGAACTAGCAAAAACCAAGAAGCAAGAAGCTATTTATTTACTTCAACATCCCTCCTGTAAAGCACTGGAGTTGGAGAGGCTTGGCAAAAATCATTTCCTCTGCCTACAAGCTAGACCAGAATGCAGTTGTCCCTCCCCTATTTCCCCACAATGGAATTTCCCCTTTCCACTTCATCAAAAACTGCACCTTTAGAGTACGTACACACATGACATTTGAAACGCACAGGGTTGGTTTTTTCACAGAGCGCTTTTCTACATAGCAGTTGTACACAACTTTGTGCAATAATGTCATCAAAAGTGGAACCCGTTATCAGTGTCGTTTGTACACACAGGTTTGCATGTTCTCAAACTAGTATGTAATGGTGTACTCTATTGCCCTCTCCTCAATTAATGTTTCTATAGACCTTTTTATTACAAAAAAATGTAACTTTTGCATTATTTCAAAACAGAGAGGTTGCAAACTTGGGTGTTGATATACTGATTTACAGTGTGTGTATGTGAACGTGTGTGTGTGTGTGTGTGTGTGTGTGTGTGTGTGTGTGTGTGTACAGAGGTAGGTAAGTTACTGTACTACTTTCTTGCTATGCCTATTTCATTCATAAACAACATTTTGAGGTGGAATGACACAGCCCTGCCACTTCGGCAGGCCAATAGGAGCTGTCCTGATAAAGCACTCTCTGTGGACACATGCATGCTGGCACGCACCTGACAAGTGCAATCTCAGAAGAAAATGTATTGCAACTGGTCAAGCAGAATGCAGTTTAGTTTGACAAACGGTATGGGAGATACAAGACATGGAGATGATGTCATGTCTACAGCATCCCAAAAAGGCATCTGTATTAAGTATGGACCACTATATATATATATATATATATATATATATATATATATATATATATATATATACACACATTCTCACACAGTGGGCCCAAGGAGTGAAGCTTCCTTTGTCAATAGTCAATGATTTCCTTTTAGGGTCAACAGCTGCTTTGAGGGGAACTTTTCACAGGAACTGCACTGAGGAGAAGGATTAATACCACACACTGCAGGCACACATGAGGCCAAGGATGGGCCTTTGTGATTTGTCACAGGATAAAAGGACTAGTGAGTTGGCTATGATGCATTTAGAATTGAAGTTCAAGACAACTGGATGTTGTCACAAATATGTGGTAAGCATTCCTGAAACCATGGCTTTTTTCAGCCAGAACTCATTCGAACTCAGTTCCAGCACTTTTCAAGGTGGGTGTCATTGCCATTGCAAAAGAACAAAGGAGGTGAGTTCCAGCAGCTCTTTTTCTAGAAAAATAGCACTAAAACCCATCCATTCCATGTCAGAGAATACTATCCAAATTCTTTCACATACAGTGGTTCTGACAATCTTAATGATTAGGGGTAGGACATATAAAGGAAAATAGCTCCCTCCCCCCACCAAGTATGACAATTGAAATTTTCACCTAAAAACTCCCTTTGTAATTCTCCAACATCCTTGTTTATATGCTATTGCCTGATTCTGGATATATCGACTACAGCTTCACTAGGACCTCAGTAGAATAATTATAGATGACAACTACATTAGGATTGTTTAGTTTGAAGATATTTGGAATAGATGTGTGCATTGTTTTGACATGTTACCATGCTAGAAAAAATAGGCTTATTCTACTTTCTCTCGATTGCCAACTCTTGCTCTAATATTTCATCAACACCATGACCTTATTTGTTTGGATTTGATTACAACCCTTTTGGTTCATATTTCTCTCACAAGATATATTTGAGAAACAAAGTGGAAATATGCCAAAAAATGAGGTGATGGAGCCTAGGGCTTGCCGATCAGAAGGTTGGCAGTTCGAATCCCCGCAACAGGGTGAGCTCCCGTTCTTCAGTCCGTGCTCCTGCCAACTTAGCAGTTCAAAAGCACGTCAATGTGCAAGTAGATAAATAGGTACTGCTCCGGCGGGAAAGTATACGCCGTTTCCGTGCACTGCTCTGATTTGCCAGAAGTGGCTTAGTCATGCTGGCCACATGACCCGGAAGCTTTATGCCAGCTCCCTCAGCCAATAAAGTGAGATGAGCACTGCAACCCGAGTCGTCCGCGACTGGACCTAATGGCCAGGGGTCCCTTTACCTTTACCTTACCTGCTTTAGAGAAATTCTGATAAAACATCCAGATTCAGACACAAAACGAAATTGAGCTTCTATTTGTATTGATGTGTTGGGTAGCTAATTCTATTATTATTTAGGCATTCCTTCAAACATGACAGCAATCAACAGCTGTCTTACATCCTGATACATAGGTGAACTGGAATACTCTTATTGGTTTAACATGAATATGAGATCTATTGCCAAAAAAAACCTGTGGTACTCCATAGCAGGGGTTACTCAAGCAGTGCCCAACAAATGTGGTTGGATTCCAATTCCCAACAACATATGGAGGTCACTGCGTTGCCCGGCAGTGCTCTATAAGTAACATGCTCAGTTTTTCCTCCACTAAAGTCTAATGTATTGCCCATATACCAAAACCAAATGAATCCCGTATAACAAAACAAGCAAACATATAACACATCCACAAACACCTACTAAGCATCAGAAATGGACCAAAATTACATCAAAGTCTAAATAAAGAAATAAATATGATTAAATATAGATCAAGAGCTGCCAAAGCTTGTGTGGACATATATGTTTTAAATTGGTGCCTAAACACCAGGAAAATGCAGTGGTAAATGACTTTTAAAGTCTTCTGTGCCATAGTATAAAAGTCCATAACTCCTGAAGCAGGCCCTAAAGTTGGAGTACTGTACAGATAATTTTAATATCAATGGTTATTTGTAGAAAAATAAGTGGTCATTCAGAGGCCCTGGTACCAGATCATGTAGGGCTTTAAGGCCAGACCCAATAATCTGAATTGTGCTCCTAACACATTGTTTGTTTGTTTGTTTGTTTGTTTGTTTGTTTGTTTGTCTGTTTTTCTGGAAGTCTTTAGCTTTCTCCATAATACCCCACTCGTAAGTCAAAAAATATTTTAAGCATAACCTTGCTAGCGTGTGAAATGAGTGCAATTGTGTGCGGTAGTTGGAGCATTCTTTAGCACTTCTCTTTTCGGGATTGGGATGTAGACTGATCTTCAATCCTCTGGCCACTGCTGAGTTTTCCAAACTTGCTGGAATAGTGACGATTTTAAAGCACTCTTAAAAGGATACCTTTAATAACCAAGCAGTCATTTGAGCTTTCTGAACAGTCTTCAGAAGCAGTCCCATGTATAAAGCACTGCAGTAATCTATCCACTAGCTGCTGCCTCAAGGGATCTCTTCGGGAAAAGAAAAGGCTAAGGAGTCCCTCTGCTTTCCTTTGGATCACATCTTGTCTTCAGGGCAGCTCAGAACCTCCATAAACACTGTCAAGGCTTGTGACCCAAAGAGGTCACTTCAGCACTGGTAATGCAGCAAAAACAACGTGGGAAGCAGCACGTACAAGTTACTACCGGTAATTTCTGCAGCCACAGCAGGTGCTGTAAATCTCCATATGCTTGACTTCACCCCTGGAGCCCCACTCCATTGTCTCCCAAGATAGACGATGCCAATAATCTATCCACTGGAGCACATAGCTCAGCTATGGTGAGCTGGTGCTGAATTGATTGGAGAAAAACACCATAGCTTTTCAAGAAGTGTGCTTTTTCAATTACCATTATAGGTGCTATCTTAAGCTACTTAAGATATATTCATTCATAGTGACCATGAGTGTTTCATATCAAAAATATGGCAGATGGGTGCAGAGAACACTTTGAATAACAGCTTTGGAAGACTGTCCAAGTGCCTAGGATCTTCTAGAATAGCAAATTACTGTCATCCTGGAGTGTAACTTAACCAAAGGGGAAGAAAAGGAAGAAATTAAATCAATAGAACCTTCTGATTCAATGAAAAGTCTTGCCAGGCAGAAAAAGGATTTGGCTAACTGGAGTGAATTATTCAAACTAATAACAGTGATAATTAGTACAAGATATAGTGAGAGATCAGAAAGGAATGGGAAGTGATTTATTTGGGAAATAAAGAAGTTAGTGATAAGAACCAAATTTATTTAAATTTATGAGATAGACAATATTAGATATTCTTCTTGCATACACATTAAGAGATCATAACTAAGAGAAGAAATATGATCTTAGAAACAGGTAGTACAGAAACACACATTTAGCAATCTAATTAAATAATACAAATAACATTAGGGGGAATGGGCACCTGGAGAAAATAATAATCACAAATGGTAGGTTCTACTTTTTAAATGATGAAAGAATTTGTGAGTTAGTGGCATTTCTCCATGTGAATGAAAGGTTATATTTTATAGTTATTGGTAAGTGTGGCATAATCAATTCTGGGCATTATTCCAGAATGGATGGCTGACTGAAAATGAACCACATTTATAGTTCTTTCCAGCACAGCTAAATTTTTGCTATGGCAAACATAGTTGTTGTTTTTTCAGGACTTAGTGTGGAAGAGGAAGGGGGAAAACACCTCCTGATACACAGTTGCTCCAAAACAGCTCCTAGGATGCCATATTCTTCAGAAAATGCAAGATTTAGCTCTACCTATGCCCTACTCAGACTATTACACAACACAGACATTTATATGCACTGTGGAGTAGCAACTTCTGTGATTAGGTCCCAGATCTACTGTGAAGATACCTTGTGCTGGGATTCTTAAGCTCTTTCCTACAAGTCATAAGAATAAGTAATTAGCAATACAGTATAGAATTCAATTACGGTAGTATTGGATAGGTTATGGAATTCAGTGTTACTATACTCAGTGAACTCCCAGAACTCCCAGAAGTGCAAGCTGGATTTCGAAAGGGCAGAGGAACCAGAGACCAAATAGCAAACATGCGCTGGATTATGGAGAAAGCTAGAGAGTTCCAGAAAAACGTCTACTTCTGCTTCATTGACTATGCAAAAGCCTTCGACTGTGTCGACCACAGCAAACTATGGCAAGTTCTTAAAGAAATGGGAGTGCCTGATCACCTCATCTGTCTCCTGAGAAATCTCTATGTGGGACAAGAAGCTACAGTTAGAACTGGATATGGAACAACTGATTGGTTCAAAATTGGGAAAGGAGTACGACAAGGTTGTATATTGTCTCCCTGCTTATTTAACTTATATGCAGAATTCATCATGCGAAAGGCTGGACTAGATGAATCCCAAGCCGGAATTAAGATTGCCGGAAGAAATATCAACAACCTCAGATATGCAGATGACACAACCTTGATGGCAGAAAGCGAGGAGGAATTAAAGAACCTTTTAATGAGGGTGAAAGAGGAGAGCGCAAAATATGGTCTGAAGCTCAACATCAAAAAAACCAAGATCATGGCCACTGGTCCCATCACCTCCTGGCAAATAGAAGGGGAAGAAATGGAGGCAGTGAGAGATTTTACTTTCTTGGGCTCCTTGATCACTGCAGATGGTGACAGCAGTCACGAAATTAAAAGACGCCTGCTTCTTGGGAGAAAAGCAATGACAAACCTAGACAGCATCTTAAAAAGCAGAGACATCACTTTGCCGACAAAGGTCCGTATAGTTAAAGCTATGGTTTTCCCAGTAGTGATGTATGGAAGTGAGAGCTGGACCATAAAGAAGGCTGATCGCCGAAGAATTGATGCTTTTGAATTATGGTGCTGGAGGAGACTCTTGAGAGTCCCATGGACTGCAAGAAGATTCTTGCATTCTGAAGGAAATCAGCCCCGAGTGCTCACTGGAAGGACAGATCCTGAAGCTGAGGCTCCAATACTTTGGCCACCTCATGAGAAGAGAAGACTCCCTGGAAAAGACCCTGATGTTGGGAAAGATGGAGGGCACAAGAAGAAGGGGACGACAGAGGGCGAGATGGCTGGGCAGTGTTCTCGAAGCTACGAACATGAGTTTGACCAAACTGCGGGAGGCAGTGCAAGACAGGAGTGCCTGGCGTGCTATGGTCCATGGGGTCACGAAGAGTCGGACACGACTAAACGACTAAACAACAACATACTCAGTGAATATAAGATGCACATTTGCATAAATTAGATGCCTTGGCTTTTCTTTAAAGGCTTCTGCCTGCGTTATGAAGGGATAGCTTACTCCCCACTCTTTAAGACATAAAGTGAGGGGATTTGGTTGCTACTACTACTAATGATGTGCGCATAATAGCTCATTAAATGTATATTTCATGCTCCAGTTAAAAGTATTACTATTTCTTTTGACATTGCTGTCATAACCCTGTTAAGACCTTGCATGATTTACCCTGGCATTAATTTTTTTGTTGGCTTTCCTTCAAATTCAAGATTTCCTGCCATTTCTAGAATTTAATCTAGACAGTTCATTTTGTAATTGTACTTGGGTCTGTGAATGATATACTATTCTAGAGAACTGAACACACAATAACTGAAATACGATTTTAACACACCATAAAGCTTATGAAGCTGCTTTATATTGTTAGACCATTGATCCATTGGTTCATCCAGCTTAATATTGTCTACACCAGCAATGGGCAGAAAGTAGACTGGGATATACTGGTAGATCACTGGGAAATTTATTGTAGATCAACAAGGATTTATGGCCACCAATTATTTAACAGTGGCAACAAAAACTGGATTATCACTCTCTCAAATTATGCTGCTGGAACTAAGATAGCTGGACACTTTGATATTAAAAACAAATTCCTAGTTGTGTGGTTCTTTAATTCTAAGTATTAGTCTTTTTAACCTGGCTCCCATTGGTGGATCCCAAGATTCTCATAAAAGACAAAGGCAAACTAGATACAAGGCTGAAGTCTGCTCACTCCTGATCTACACTGACTGATAGTTGCTTTTCAGGTTCTAGACAAGGGTATTACCCAACCCTACTTGGATATTCCAGGGATTGATCCTGGGACCTTCTGCATGCAAAGTCTGTAGTGCACCACTGTGTTATGACCTTTGTAATGCATGGGATTGTGCTGCTTTTAAGGGAACTTTTCTTCTTCCTAGATACGATTATTTCTTAAAACAAAGAAACATCAGTATCTCTGATTATAGGTTCTAGAGTAATTGAGTTAGAGCTGTCAGTTGGTATTCCACAGAGCAGAAACTATTGTAGGGAAGGCATACATGATATTCACTAGGATTGCGTTCAGAAACCGTGGGTGGCTTTGTTGGTCCACCATATGTATATGGTGAGCCACAGTACTCATTGTTATGTATTTACAAGACAGTAGGATCTAGGGATTGTATCCAATGCTTCATGAGCATATTTCCATTGGTGCAGTAACATGTTTGCTTTCTCTCCTCTTCCTCCTGAGCTTTTCCCAAATCTACTATGGAGGGTCTCCAGCACAGACACACCCAGTGCCCACTGAGATGATTTTGAGGCTGGTAGGAAATTGATTACGATGTAGTTTAAGCACTTGCGATAAATGCTTCTGAATGCTACCAAAATGCATGTTCATTCATGCTTATTCTCTTCTCTCATAGTGCAAAAGGAAGAAGAAGGGATTTATAACTTTCAACATTTAGGAATTGCTATCAGCAAGGTGCGAGGTTCACAGTTTCTGTTCTTATTCATTGTACATGCCTAATGGTGAGTATGTCAAATGCATTACAGCCAATTTTCCTAATGCTAGACACAGCCAGTTACTTTTCTTTTCCTAATTAATTGAACTTCCCTTGCATTCCTAGGTTTCTATTAAGCAATAATTCTCCTTCTGAAGAAACAAATTGAGTTTCTACAGTAGATGTCCACTGTCTGGAGACGCAAAAAAATTTAAATAAAAAAAACATAAAGCAAAGCACTTCAGAATTCTTTAACTTGTGTTAATTAGCACAGTAGGTAATTGTCAAGAGCCTGTCATCATCGTACAAAACATTGCCTATATATGCACACTCTTGTCTTCAGGGTTTTCTAGTGTTATCTGCACCACTGAAATTAATGCCACCTATGCAACAATCAATGGCAATTTTAAACCCTGGATGTCATGGTGTTAACAGTGCCCTCTTCGGATGGCCATGAGTATTATTTCAGTTGCATGAACATTTCTCTTCTCTTCTCCTCCCCCACTAACATTCCATGTTAGTGAACTGCTTCTGTATTCTGTTGGAGCAAAACACTCTCGGCATGTGCAGCTTCACATTTTTAAAAAAATCACTTTGATTACAGCAACATCATCATGACCACAGGAATAGTGTTTGCTTCTACCACCCCGATACTAAACACATTTATTTGAAAAGAAGACTATTTTGTTTCTGGAGAAGAGGAATGTGCTTTTCAACATTAAAAAAAGCATCTGTAACTATGTACATGCCTGCCTGGCCAGCCTCTGAGTTTAAACTATTTTTAAATATAAGAAGAAAGGAAGGATGCTGTGGTGAACCATCTTGGTCCCAATGGATGTAGGCCCTGGCCTGTATGAACATGTCCGTGCTGACACCAAGCCTTTTTGTCACTGCCTCCCCAATTTGTCATCTCTGGGTGGTCTTTTGGGGACTCCTCTAGGCAACAGGAGTCATTGCAGTATCCCTGGTGTGTCAAAAGTATTGCTTATTTTTTATTTTTTCCCCTGCTTACAAGTGATGCTACCCCAGGTTTGTAGTTGATCTTAAATCCATAGTGGGCACCAAAGCATCTGATTAAAAGGATACACATACTTATAGCCATGATAATTTCCATCACAATTACAATTTCCCTCAAGTCGGTGCTGTTATGAACGATTCAGTTCACATGCATGCTTGCAAGTTCTCACATGCAACCTGACACTCAGTTCTAGGGATCTTTTGATGTTGAGACCTGGACGCACTACAGGAGCTTGTCACCCAGGTGTGAACATCAGAAATAAATCAGAAGTAATTATTTTTTAAAAAAAAATATCAAAAGGGAATGAGCTTAAGGTTTTTTAAGAGGAAAAATGTGTCTTTAAAAAAAATTGTTTGCTTCTGGAAAAATCCTATTCTGCTGCCCAGGTGGGATGGGGAAAAGAGGTTAACATATCTTTGGGGCTCTGAGGGCAAGAGCCTCAGGCAATTGAAGCTTATTGATGAGTAATTGTGAGGGAAGAGAGGCAGGTGACCATCTCTTGGTTGAAAATGGTATAATTGCTCTTTTGTTTATTTTTAAATCTACAAATGATAAGGGAAGGATTGCAGAGAATTACAGGGAAAGGAGACTGAATTTACCAGATGCTCTTGCATCTCAGGATGCTTGAAACATGCCCACCTGGCTTTCCATAAAGGAGTCTCTCTTGAGGCCCCTCCAGGCCAAACCTGAAACTCCCTTCTGAAGTGCTGGCTGTCATAGCAAAAGCCGAATAGTTCAGAGATGTTTCATAACAGACCGCATTTATTGCATCCTATGAACACAGAGGATGCAATAAACCCAGGTGGCGCTGTGGTTAAACCACTGAACCTAGGGCTTGCTGATCAGAAGGTCGGCGGTTCAAATCCCTGTGACGGGGTGAGCTCCCGTTGCTTGGTCCCAGCTCCTGCCAACCTAGCAGTTTGAAAGCACGTCAGAATGCAAGTAGATAAATAGGAATCACTACAGCGGGAAGGTAAACGGCGTTTCCGTGTGCTGCTCTGGTTTGCCAGAAGCGGCTTTGTCATGCTGGCCACATGACCTGGAAGCTATACGCCGGCTCCCTCGGCCAATAATGAGAGATGAGCGTGCAACCCCAGAGTCGGTCACGACTGGACCTAATGGTCAGGGGTCCTTTTACCTTTACCTTTTATGAACACAGAGGAGGGTTGAGTTTTTCATTTGTAGGGGAAAGTCCGTCCATTTGGCTGCAGTTCCTGAGAATTTGTGATATTAGGAATTCCCCTTATAGTGAGTCAGATCATTGCTACATCTAGCTCATTATTAACTTCCCTAGGGGGAGCCACCATGGTGCCTTCAAGATGTTGCTGGACTCCAACCATCAGTCCCAGTCACCATGGCTAGTGGTCAGGGATCGTGGGAGTTGTAATCCAACAACATTTGGATTACACCATGGTGGCTGCCTCTAGTCTGTGGATCAAAAACAAACCCCTGTGTTGCAATAAGAACCAATCACATAGCTGCCAAGTTATCCCTTTTTTTAAGGGAAATTCCATTATGCTGAATAGGCTTCCTCACGAGAAAAGGAAAACTTGGCAGCTATGCAATCATGACAATACAAACACAACAGGTAGGCTGATAGTTAGTAGAAAATATATAATAGAATAATGATATCATTCAAATTATAGGAGTAGGCCAATCAAAGGTTCATATGTACAATATAACAGAGTGGTAGCGAGGACCGTCAAGCCGTGTGTTCAAAACAGATGTCTAAAGACAGTCTCACAATAGTCTTTCAAAAGTTTTAACGGAAGACGTTTCAAAAGCCTCAAAAGGACAGTGTCTCCGGAATGATACTGCCGTTTCGTAATAATCTTCATCAGCTAGAAATAAGATACAAGGCATACAACCGATGAATGATAACAAAACTGAGCTATCTGCATACACATTGTAAAATAAAGCAGAATATACAAAACAGAATAAAGGTACATACCCGATATTTTTCAACAGAAGATGTAAGTAAGATTCATACTAAGGATCAGTGCTCACTAGATAGTGTAGCTGCTGATACTTGCAACACAATTGCATTGGACAGGCATCCCCAAACTTCGGCCCTCCAGATGTTTTGGACTGCAATTCCCATCATCCCTGACCACTGGTCCTCTTAGCTAGGGATCATGGGAGTTGTAGGCCAAAACATTTGGAGGGCTGCAGTTTGGGGGTGCCTGGCATAGGACATCTAGTCTGTGGATAGCAGACAATTCCAAAAGAACAACAACAACAAAATCCTTCTAGTAGCACCTTAGAGACCAACTGGAAGGATTTTTTTTTCCGACTACGGCAGACCAACACGGCTACCTACCTGTAACTAATTCCAAAGGAAGTGGAAGTGGAAATTGCTGATGTTAACTTTTTCATCCCTTATCCAGAGCAGATGTCAATCCAGGGACTGAACCAGGGACTTTTTGTAAATAAAGATTGTGTTCTAAAACTGAGTCCAGGCTCTTCCCCAAATAACCTACCTACATAAGAAACAGTACTTTTGGCTGTACTAGGAATTTCTGTGCATCATCACTAATACTTAGTGTAATCCAATATCCTTGGAAAGGAGACTCAGTGCTGAGGTGTCCAGAGAAAACATATCACCATGGTAATTGTAGACGAGTCCATATCTTCTCTACATGCTGTTTCTTTTCTTCAGTGTTTGCAGATACAGAGAACATTAGGTTGCATTCCCTGATAGTCCTGAATAATAGCCAATTATGGATGTACTTTCTATAAATTTTTCTAACCATTTTTGAACTGACTCAATGTTATAAAACCACAGATTAATGGTGTGCTTCTCTATAAATGTGTTTTATTGTGTTGTTTTAATTGTGCTGCCTGTCAATTCAAAGAAGTGTCTTCAGTGCTACAGTTTGAAAGTAATACAGTGCTTTTATTTGTTTTCCCACCAAGCAGTCATGATCTTCACCTGGCCTCTATCATCTCTTTATTTAAGAAACTTCCTAGTTTGGTTGTTTTTTTAAGGGGGAGGGTAGAGGTTGAAGCCTCTCTGGGTTAGATAACATTTTGAGGTCACCAAGAATTTTCTGGTTTTGCTTTGTAGCTTTTCATATTCTTCTGGGTTTTTGCGGGGGCAGGGTTCACACTGCCTCATTTCCAATTAGTGCATGTCCCTTAACTTCCTGCTGAAATCCTGTAACGTTTTATACCACAGATGATCTGGTTTATTTTTGCCCTACTTTTGTGGTGCTATAAGCTCCTCCAGACTGCAATAATGAGGCAGTATTGGGAGACTCATCACAAAGCAAACAGAATAAATCTACTACTAATGCACAATCATTGTGTGAAGAACGTGTGGCAGAATACACCCACAATAAAACATTGGTCTGTAGGGCCCCTTAGAATCAAACAATGGCATCCTTTCTGATAGGATCCAGACTAAGGATGACATCATCACACCACTGGAAGGAAGCCTCATTGAATTCAGTAGGACTGATTCTTGAGTAGAACTGTTTAGAATTGCACTGTTAATCATGCTTAGAGTAGACCCACTGAAATCAGTGGAAGTTCTTTGTCATGACTAAGGATGGATGAATTAGACAATTTCAAATTCTGATAACATCATTTTTCCAATAGTAAGTTTATTTCACTGGGTCTACTCTAATACGATCAATGTAGGATATCACCCATTGATCTATTCGTGATTAAGTCTGGTACAAAACAAATATTTTCTAGTGCTCTAGACGGAGTATGTGAAATATTTTTATTCCAATTGCACTAAAGAATTGAAAATCCAATTCTGCTCACTGTCTAAACTCAGAGAATGCATGGGTGTAAATTTGTTCAGCAGTGGATTATAAAATAATGCACAGGAATCCTGTTATTACTTAACACCCACACATCTTGCAAGCTAATAATGGCATTTGCACCAAATCTTTTATATACAGTTCTTTCTTATCCTTTGCAACCAATCAACCAAACACCAATTGCAAATAGTTTACTACGGGCTTTTGTTTTACTGTGAGCAGTAAATGGTGATGTAACCTGATTGAATTCAGAGGGTTATAATAGATCAACTGGACTCAAGACAAATAGCTCCTTCCATTCAGTCAGTACTTTGTATACCTGCATTAATATAAACTTTATCTGTGCAATGAGGGATCCAGCCATTCACAACCTAAATGTTCAAGTCATGATCTGAATATTTTAAGGCGAATCCCCAACCAACATATTTGAGTGATTATGCTTTTATTTTTGTCAAGTTCTCATATAGGGTTTTTTTTAAGCCCCCACAGCTTTAATTCTTTAATAAGGTTGAATCATGTGCTGAGCATTTTTGAGTCTTCTGGGAAAGTTCACATTTTCTTCTGAATGAATCTTTCTTCAGAAATACATTGCTTTGGTATGAAATTAAGCTGCCAGTGATTCAAATGAATTAGTCCAGCTGCCTACACTAATCTAGAAGAGGCAACCTGTAATCCAGCATGACAATAAAAGTAATCCAACACTGAACTCAGTAAGTCAGGAGAAATGAAGAAGAAAAAACCCAAAGCCATTTGCCACCAGCATTGACGACGACAAGCAAAGCAACTATTCTTCCCTTTTATAAAATAATAAAATAACTAAGACTGTGATCCTAAGTGCACTTACATGAGACCAAGACCCATTGAATTCAGTGTTTTCTTCTGAGTAGATAAGCATAGGGTTGTATTGGTAGCCAGAAACCTATACACATTTTCCTGGGATGAAACTTAAATGGAATCAAAGATGACTTACTTCTGAGAAGACATGCTTAAGGATTGCACTGTCACTACTGAGGTTCCAGTGAGCAATGCAAAAGTCCATAGTTCTCTTTACTGAGACTTTTCTCAGAATAATTCCTTCTTAAAAATCCTTTTAGTCAGCTTCAAAATCCTTTATTTAATTTATGCATCTTGACATTACAGACAAAGGATTTTTGTCCACTATTAAAATGAAGTTTGATATCCAAAGTATATCTATCTGCTCCCCTTCAAAAATATTTTAATGTTAAAATCCATTCATACCTACAGAACAAAAGCTATTACTATTATTTACTGCAGAAATCAAATTCTGACTTATTTTTTCTTGATCCATTTCCTTTTCTATCTGAAAAGGGTTTTAGAAGTCCTTGAAGATTTGTGAGCTTTAAGATGAAACCCTAATCACATTACCAAAATACAATATATTCTGTTTTCACCATGGTTCCCTTTACTCTCTGTTCTGTCACTAAACTCATTTTGAATATTTGACTTCACAAACAAAACATCATGAAATACAAAAGTCTGGACCATACTGTCTCTTGATGCACACTAGAAGCTCTGAATATAATTCACCCCCTCAACTGACAAGAAATAAACAGGTTGTTTGCAGTGTAGGATACACTGAGTTTTGAAAAGTTAAGCAGGGGGGCAAAGAAAATCTGCACTGTTTACCCCAGCAGAGGAAATATAATTTCCTGTTTGGGTCATCTTTATATATTGTTTTTGAAAAGCACAAATCTATCGCATCATGTTTTCCCCAGATGATGTGCAGGGGGTTATTTTTATAAATGACCAGGTTTATGGAAAGAGAATCTACCAGCAGCGGGAAATTACATACTGTACTTCCTCTAACCACTTGGATTATCACCTGAAAGTTTCTCTTCTCCCACTCCTGCATTATCATCACAATGGAAAAAGTGGTGGTGGTGGTGGTGATCATTTTATTATTATATCTCACCCATCAAGCTGAGTTTCTCCTGTCACTTTGGATGGCTTCCAGCACCTATGTTGTTGTTTAGTCTTTTAGTCGTGTCCGACTCTTCGTGACCCCATGGACCATAGCACGCCAGGCACTCCTGTCTTCCACTGCCTCCCACAGTTTGGTCAGACTCATGTTCGTAGCTTCAAGAACACTGCCCAGCCATCTCGCCCTCTGTCGTCCCCTTCTTCTTGTGCCCTCCATCTTTCCCAACATCAGGGTCTTTTCCAGGGAGTCTTCTCTTCTCATGAGGTGGCCAAAGTATTGGAGCCTCAGCTTCAGGATCTGTCCTTCCAGTGAGCACTCGGGGCTGATTTCCTTCAGAATGCAAGAATCTTCTTGCAGTCCATGGGACTCTCAAGAGTCTCCTCCAGCACCATAATTCAAAAGCATCAATTCTTCGGCGATCAGCCTTCTTTATGGTCCAGCTCTCACTTCCATACATCACTACTGGGAAAACCATAGCTTTAACTATACGGACCTTTGTTGGCAAGGTGATGTCTCTGCTTTTTAAGATGTTGTCTAGGTTTGTCATTGCTTTTCTCCCAAGAAGCAGGCGTCTTTTAATTTTGTGACTGCTGTCACCATCTGCAGTGATCAAGGAGCCTAGGAAAGTAAAATCTCTCACTGCCTCCATTTCTTCCCCTTCTATTTGCCAGGAGGTGATGGGACCAGTGGCCACGATCTTAGTTTTTTTGATGTTGAGCTTCAGACCATATTTTGCGCTCTCCTCTTTCACCCTCATTAAAAGGTTCTTTAATTCCTCCTAACTTTCTGCCATCAAGGTTGTGTCATCTGCATATCTGAGGTTGTTGATATTTCTTCCGGCAATCTTAATTCCAGCTTGGGATTCATCGAGTCTAGCCTTTTGCCTGATGAATTCTGCATATAAGTTAAATAAGCAGGGAGACAATATACAACCTTGTCGTACCAGCACCTATAAAACATAATAAAAATGCCAGATATTGAAAACAAAGGGTTCTGGGGCCCTTTGTTTTTGTTGTAATGTCTAGCTTATACCATGGTGATCACAAGCCATAGCCAGGGCAGTCCACATCCAGATCGTCGCCTTATGGATGCTGGTTTCATTAGGAATCCCAAACGTTATCAGTGAGAACTGAAGTCATTGTCTGCTATCAGCAGAACAGAGAATGAGTGAGTGAATATCCAGAGAAATGAGGAAATAGTACTGGTGAAAGGTCATGATCCGGTTAGAGAATGCAGGAGAGACTGAGCCAGAAGAGACAGCAAATCCCAGAGAAGCTGAGGAAGATGAAGATCTGAGAAAGAATACTGAATTCAGAGGAAATACAAAGGTCACATCATGTTCAGCATGGAGCTAAAAGATAAGCTATTTCAGCTGTAGAATAAGTACTGCTCTGAGTATTAGAATTAAGATGTGTGCAATAAATATTGCAACTTGTCTTATCATACCAGATTACTTGACTGCACTGTTTGCAGCCTGAACATGTATAATATTATTTTTCTCCTTTTATTACCCTACTCAATGACACAAATTAGGTTAAGTGGGACTAAATCAGCTCACACCTCAATACTTCAGTTTAAATTGTTTCTTTCATCATGGTCCCATCATGGCTGCTAAGAAGGTATCAAGAGCTGTGGAATTAAAATAAAATATTTAAGATCATTAGTCCCTCTGGGTAGCTTGCATTGCCCTCTCCTTTAATCTCCTTGGTGAGAGATGCCACACTTTCAAATTAAGCAATCTGGGCACAGGGGGGTATGGATAAATGGGTAACATTTGGACTATTCAGTTTCATCTCTGTCACATCTATTCACAATAGCAAGGAAACAAAAGTAGAAGTGATTTTAAGAGAATTAAATATTTATTATTTTCAAGAAGGGAAACAGCAGTCATTTAATAAGTGTCATAATCTGAACTACAAGAGGAAGGGGCCACTATTTTGGCTGATGTACTTCTAACTGAAGAGCTCAATGAGCTGAGTGGCATTCTATGATAAGTCAGGGCCAAGATAGGATAAAATAATCACAATCAAGACATGTGCACATTATTTGGATTTCAAAACTAAAAAGACATACTAACTAAAATTCCAAAATTGTGTTAACTTCATTTTGAAACTTTTATTTTTTTTAAGTGTATATTGCACAACTTATTCAAATATTACATTTCAAAATTTAATATTGACAAAATAAATTTCCTGCACTTGGAAAGGGAAAAAAAGATTAAAATTTCCACAAAGCAGAAATTCCATTTCTCACTGAAATGAATATTGAACGTAGCTGAAAGAAAGGGAGGATTGAGCTTACTTGTGTATATTAAAGCCGACAGCATTAATACTTGTGATTTTAGTGATGTGAGTATGGTTGGAAAAAAAATCAATTCATTATCAAGATTGCTCAGTGAAAACAAGAGTAGAAAGAGTAAAAAGATGAAGCTAGTGATAAAAACAAATGAAGCTAGGGCCCAACAATGTTGTCTATTTCAGGATCAACTTTGCAAACCAATCATTATTTGTCAATGTCCATTAAAATTTCACCAAGTTTGTAAAAGTGCTGGAATAAGTCTTCGCTGAATCAGTGTGAGCTCCTAATTCTAAACATGTAGCTACTGCAGAGCCACATTGATTAGAACCTGATTCTTTAGCCGCCTTCCCCAACCTGATGCCTTCTAGATTCAGATGTTATGGAGAAATACAGCTGAGCATTATCATCTTCCCTGACAGTGGGATTTGTATGAGGCACCCCCCTTCACCTCAGGATTCATCTGAATCCAATGCCCATCCCTAGTAGATAGTAAGTACTGTACAGTAAATATACCTGCATCTTAGAGTCAGGGAGTCTAAAATGAAGCGAAATGCCAAGACTTTGTTTTTTCAAGCTCTTAAAATTATTTTCACAACATTTCTGTTACAAATCCTTCAGGACTTTTTGTTTCCTGGAGCTGTGACTGTGACTTGTCTATATCACTATGTATTACATTAGCACTCCTATTTCCTGCATGCAGCATTGAACCAAGGCAAATAGTGATCCCAATCACAAATGTTACACTAGCGCTGCCCATTGCACACCACTTTCTTTCTTCTTCTGATCTTGTGTTGTACAATTCATTTCCCCCCATTTTCCCCAGCAGTGTAAATAAGCGTCAAACAGATACATGCGAGTTTATTCAATGCTAGCACAGCTGGAGGTTAATATTCTACACTAAACAGAGGATGCAGGAGGCAGAATCAAAGCCTTCTCCCGTCACCACTTATCTCATGGCCACAACCAGTCCACCCATAAGGCAAGGTGAGGCAGGATCCACAGAGGCAGCATATCTGGCCTCCAAGAAATCAATATCTTGCTGCTGCTGCCACTGCCTCCTCAGCAGCACTGCGCCTCATGCCGCCCCTACAGTGTCTTCTTGGCAAAAAGGAGGCACTACTGGTGTCCTCCCACCCTTGTTCCCAATGTAGATCTCTACCACCTCCCCCAGACCCCTTGTTCCTGATGTAGAACTTCACTCACTTCTTCTTCCATGGTCCATGCGCACTGCACTCCACTGCTGCAAGTGGAGCAAAGCCTGGATCAAATAGCTTAAAGCAGTGAAGAAGAGCAAAGTAAGGTGGAAGAGGGGGTGGTATCACTCTTTTTAGAATAACCCATATAAGAAAACTGCCTTTAATAAATATACAAACATTTGATTTGTCGTAAGTGGAACTGAAGAGTGGTGACTGGTGCCTGTTTCAGCTCTCAGGAAATATTGTCCAATCTGATTTCACTCACATGACCCTTTGAAGAGGAGGAGGAGGAGGAGGAGGAGTAGTAGTTTGGACTTGATATCCCACATTTCACTCCCCTTAAGGAGTCTCAAAGTGGCTAACAATCTCCTTTCCCTTCCTCGCCCACAACAAACACTCTGTGAGGTGAGTGAGGCTGAGAGACTTCAGAGAAGTGTGACTAGCCCAAGGACAGCCAGCAGCTGCATGTGGAGGAGTGGAGATGCAAACACAGTTCACCAGATTACGAGTCCACCACTTAACCACTACACCACGCTGGCTCTGCAGAGGATAGTGCTGTACTGTACAATGGAATACATTGGAATACATTTTCCAGGAACCTGTTTTGAAAGACACAATTATTTCAAACAAAAGAGATCTACAGTATGTTGTTACTGTTCTTCATCAAAGTTATGCATTTGAATCTGGACACCACTGACAGCACTGTAGGCTTGAGGTCAATTCACCCAAAGGTAATTGTGTTTGGGCTCTTTCCATTTCAGGGAATGCAAGGAAACCCAAAATGTCTCAACAACACTAAGCAGATTCATTCAGTTTGGATGGAATTAGCAGGGAATTGCTGTGAAGAAAATAGAGGATAAACTAAAGGTAAAGGATAAAGGTAAAGTCGCGGTTAGGTCCAGTCGCGGACGACTCTGGGGTTGCAGCGCTCTATAGGCCGAGGGAGCCAGTGTTTATGTGGCCAGCATGACTAAGCCGCTTCTGGTGACCCAGAACAGCACACGGAAATGCAGTATACCTTCCCACTGGAGCAGTACCTATTTATCTACTTGCATTTGATGTGATTTCGAACTGCTAGGTGGGCAGGAGCTGGGACTGAACAATGGGAGCTCACCCTGTCGCGGGGATTTGAACCACCAACCTTCCGATCGGCAAGCCCTAGAGTTGCCATAAACCTAAATCCTGACAACCCATACATCTTCAGGGGCAAAAATTAAGGGATCCACCCACGCTGGAGTTAAATGTGGATTTTAAGCTACTTGTGTCTCTATTTATCTTTTGCAGCATCCACATGACAACATACCACACTTTCTGTCCCGCTAAATTTGGATGTTCCTTATTTGCAGATAATTCAATAAGGAAAGAAAATCCTTGATAATATCATATGTTACCCAACTGTGGACATGCTGAAGCGCTTAGTGTAAATGTGGGGTTTTCTTCATGTGTTTGGGTAGGTGCCCTATATTTCCTCACCCCCTACATCCATTTTGTTTCCATTGGGTCAAAGTAAGGTATGTGGGCTGCCCTTTTTTTATTAGTCGTTGCAGAAGGCACATTTATTTATTTGATTTTTTATAGCTCTTTTGTATGGAACTATTCTGGCACAAAACATCTATATTAAATATAAAAAAAATGCCTTGAAGGTACAGGAGGTAGGAAAGGAAAAGGAAGAAGCAATCCAAATCATTGCCTGGCTTGGATTGTCACTTTATAACAGCTGTTTTGTGCAATATCAGAAATCTAGTATTTCTAAACCACCCTCTTTGTATTTCAAGCCATACAGTATAAAATTAAGACACCCCCTCCCCTTACACACAACAGTGATAAAGGTAGCAGATAAAATTCTTAAAAATAGACAGATTAAAATTCCCAAATAAATAAATAATGTGTACTCTCCAATATTATTAATAGTCAGAGTAAGTCCAGTGAAATAAATGGATTTCAGTAATTTTGGTCAATTGATTTTACTTGGTTTACTCTGAGTATTCCTAACATTGGATAGTGCCTCATTTGTTTTTGTTTGTCATTACTATTACGAATTGAATTAGTATTTTGACCTTCACCTAGAAGGCAAACAAAAATCTATACCAGTAATATCAAGAAAAAATAGGATGGTGATGAACAGCATGAAATCAACAATAAAATTTTTTCATAAAACAAGTACAAAATATATCACAAATCAGTAGATCAGCTTACTACATCAACATAGCTAGATCACCACTCTGGGAATGCCTAGGGTGTACATATCTTCCTAGACATAAAAATATAATGGTGTAATTGTGCAGCCCGTATTGGAGGATTTGTACTACCTCATCAGAATCCTGGATTAGTATGAAGTCAGGGCAGGGGAGTACATCCATTCATGTACAAGGCTACAACCCAAACATTCAGGATTAGCACCCACACTTAGGTTGGGGAGACATGAAGCCTGCTCTTTTGAATCTGTGGCAACAAGACGGTCATTTAATAATAATAATAATAATAATAATAATAATAATAATAATAATATTTATACCCCGCCCTTCCCAGTCAAGACCAGGCTCAGGGCAGCTAACAACAAAAATTTCAAAACAAGCATAAAAGAAACAATTCAATTAAAATACAGATTAAATACAATGTTAAAATGGGAATCTACAAGTGGAACCTCATTTAAATATCTGTAGGATAAAACCTTAGGGGAGGGTAACACTGAGTCAGTCCAAAAGCCAAGCGGAACAGCTCTGTCTTGCAGGCCCTACGAAAAGATGACAACTCCTGCTGGGCCCTAGTCTCCTGAGAGAGAGCATTCCACCAGGTCGGGGCTAGTACTGAGAAGGCTCTGGCCCTGGTCGAGGCCAGTCTAACCACCTTGTGACTCGGGATCTCCAGTATGTTATTATTTGTGGACCTTAATGTCCTCTGCGGGGCATACCGGGAGAGGCGGTCCTGCAGGTACGAGGGTCCTAAGCCGCATAAGGCTTTACAAAGGTCACAGAATAACCTAACACACACACATTAAATATAGATAGATATATAGGCAGGTATTGTTTATCAAATTTATATTAAGCTATATAAAATTTATATCAAGGGATATAGAATTCATATCAAAAGATGGAACATCAGATTAAATGGATGGGACCTGCTGTGAAAAGGGGATGGACACATAACACTTTTTTGTGTAATATAGGGTAGTAGTCCCTCTGTTCTTCACTCACTGTGCTCAGTGGGACTTGCCCCCAAGTGCAAAATGTATCAGTGTAATAAAGGAGACGGGAGCATTTCATGAAACTATTTATCAACAATTTCATGACATTTGGGCTGAATCACCATTTCTCTATGCTTTAGAGTCTACAGCCATAGGCATCATCCTCCCAAACATGTGATCAGTGAATCCTTCAGACCTGAGATTTTAAGAAATCGATGTTCTAAATAGATAATTGAACCCAGGTCTTCCCTAGTTCCAACACTTTGTGGATTGCATCACAGGAATTGCAGAGGTTACAGCCCTACATCCATCTCAACTGCTAGATGTATTTGCAAGCAGTAGGGGATGTGCTGAAAAAGAGCAGAGCTGAATAAATCTACCCTTCTTGCTAAGGGTATATTGACATAGCAACTGTGGGGGCTCAAGCAACCTCCAGCACCATGGCAACTAAACAGCTAAATTTCTGGTAGCATTGGCTTTTCCCACTACTTTTCTGGATGGGTCAATCAATCTTATTCTCTATTTAGAAATACTCACTAGAGAGCAGAGCTCTGAAACCCTTTCCTGGGAATAGTCAAGACATTTAAAGAACGATCAACAACTACGCTGAGCTAAAATCCATGCATTTAAACCAGTTTATGTTGGATTTAAACTTGTATGTGTGTTTCAGTGTTTGTATGTGTGCATATCAACCATACCACCTTTTGACACAAACTGTCTCAAGGTAGCTTACAAGTATCAATGAAGGAATAAACTCCAAACAAACAACAACGAAACCACTAGGATTACAAACAGAAGACAATGTATTGGTTTATATCCAAGTTGGATTGGTTGGGTTAACAAACAGTGCACTCCTGTCCTCGCCGGCACTCAAATATTTCACTTATTGGAGACAAAGTAGCTAATTCTATTAAATTAAATGCTTCAATTGAATTCAAAGTGCATCATTGTCATTCAAGTTCAGAATTCAGCTTAACGGGTTGTATGCACAATCAAGCTTTCCTTCACTGCCAACACAAAAAAAGCTGAAATCAATAAAGTACAATATAATTAAATGTTTTGACATGTAGTTAAGCTTTTTAAGTGTACAAGAAAACAATACCCTTGAAATCTTGAGATAAAGGTTATAGTCATTTTCTGCCATGCAACTGGCAGTTATAGAAAGACTTCTAGGCTCCATGAATTAATTGTGCAATAGCAAGGCTGTGGCTGCATAATTTCCAGAACTCAAGAGCCTTAACATTCATAGGCTTAGCAAATGGGCAGAAAACCGTATGAGGGAAAAGCCATTCAGACAGGCTGGTGCAAAAGTAGAACCATCTGTAATGTGAAAAAGCAAGGGGTCTGTGTAACCTTGTTTCAAAACAACACCAATCCTTCCAACCAGAGAAAAGATAAACATGTGGCAAACAATATCCAGCCCATGACTCCTTATCAGTAGGCGACGGTGGGATATGTACACAAGTAAACCAGCCATTCAAGACAGACATTATCAAATAGCAAGACATTGCATTCAATGCCTGATGATTAGGTAGTCAATAATGAGTCCTTACGGGATATTATTATATTGTGAATGAACTAATTAGAGTAAAATCTCTAATGACTGCTTGGCAACAAAAGCATTTCAGAGGCACAGCATTGTGTCCTAACATTACTGGTTAATCCTTTCATTGCAATTCCATGCACTGCAAGCCATTGTAACACATACCTCTGGAAACTTTTGAAAGATGGGGAAGCAGGGAAAATATACCCATAATGGACTTAACTGGGATCAGAATCTGAAGAAATGTGTTGATAAGGGCACAGAAATTAAGTCTGGCTTTATTGGTAGGAAACAGAGCCTGCTCAGACTTCTGGAACGACATAGAAGTCAAACTCTCATGCCACATAATGTCAAATTTAATGAGAATGATTTAGAAGTGGATTATGCTGCCCTGAAATGTGAAACTTATTTTGAAGAGCTTCTAAAGAACTTTGATCCAGAGAAACAATTCCCTATGCAACACTACTAGAAGATTGGAAATGTAACTAGAAGTTTAGTGATAGCAAGAAATGGAAGGAATTACCAAACACCTAAATTATGAATTATATATACACGTGTGTGGTGTGTGTGTGTGTGTTGTTTATGGGTAAATAGTATTTTATTTAGATCTGTTTTTAAATGTTGAAATCCAATAGAGCATTAACACAAACACTAAAGTTACAGGCAAATAATTCTTCCCATAAATATACCGTATCTATGCTCATCTGTTATTTGCTGGTTTTTACTCATCACATTATACTCATGTCAGTTATTTCTCATGGACATATTTTGCTATCAACTGTCTGTTTACAAATAAATGTGAGCTATTGTGAAACTTGATATTAAGCATAAAATCTTCACTCAGGTTGATAACTTTGAGTTAGTTAGTTAGTTAGTTAGTTAGTTAGTTAGTTTGTTTTTAAAGTTGCTGGGAGATGAGTCCTATAGACCAGTGCCCTGTTCCTACAATATATCTCTCAGTATTTGTCCACAAAGCTAGAAAGACCTATAAGTGCCATGCAGGCATCCCTGTGTGGCACAGACAGGGAATTATTGTTAGAGCCTGTAACCAAGAAAGCTCTACAGCACATTCTGAAGATTTCTTGGAAGGCTTACTGCTAATATCCCTGCCCTGGTTTTTCCTTTCTACTAACAGGCATTAATGGAATGATTCTGACTTCTATTCCAAGCATAGGATGTTGATTTGGCTGGCACAGCAAGTGCCATTGTAATTTCTGCATTAATCTGTTCAATATGTTTACAATTGAAGAACATTATTGCAGCTGCTGATTCAGTGTCACCAGTACTATATATAGCTAGACACAGATGTTTGGGGTCATCTGTGTGTGAGTAATGTGGAGTTATTAAATAATGTTACCTTGATTTAGTACAGCCATTGGTTTTCTATAAAAATGCTCCTTTTCAATCTCAACTTTCTCTCCAGTTGGCATAATGCCTGCTTTGTTGGAAATAATTTCATGACCATGTTCAGGTTGCCTTAAAATCTCTATCTTACTAATAGTTCTTACTTTTATTTAGACTTTTATAACATAGGCAAAAAAAAGAAACCATTAGAGTGTGTTATGAATTATCATACTGTTGGCGGGGTGTGGGAAGAGAATACACGAGGCTGTAATGCAGCTACAACTCCACATATTAGCTATTTAAATTCAGTGGAAACAGAACTGTGTATTTTTTTTAAAAAATGAATAGAACTAGGATTTTTGAAACAAAAAGGGTGTCTTATGATGTCAAATCAATATGTAAACTTAATCCACTCTTCCATCTACAACAGTAAGTCAGCCGGGCTGACGCAGGCTCCTTCCTCAAGGTCATGCCATTGGATACACCAGTGAGAGCAGACCCAGCCTACCTATAGGATTGCCTTGCTGCTTGGCCAGTCCCATTACTTGGGACGAGAGCCCAGGTGTGTGCAAGGTGTTGAAACAACATCTTTGCTTGAGCCTGGCCATGTACCTTAGAGTCCTGCTTCTGAATTGCTGAGCCATATAACTGTAACCTGATCTACGTATATTTAAACCGTGTAGTGAATTGGGAATAATTTAGTCATGAATCCGAGAACAGTGGGAGCCAGGACAGCTATGTGCATTACTGTTGCTGTTACTTGCTCTTTGTAAGCTGCTTCGGGATTCACTTGAATGGAAATAAAAGGCGATAAAATGCAAAAAATGCAATAAATCAAATTAAGCTGTAATACAAAAAAAATTGGAAAGCATCAGATTGGGGAAGACTACTACTGTTAATAATAATAATTGTATTATTCATACCCCACGCATCTGACTGGGTTGCCCAGCCACTCTGGGCAGCTCCCAACAGTCAACCTACCGTAATAGTCATCTTGATAGAACATCTCATAAACCTCTGTACTGACATACTTAGTCTGTGGCTAGATAGCTACTTTAAATCATCTTGGTTTTGTTGTTCCTTTTTAACTAAACAGTCACACCTGGATTTTGACTCCAGCTACTTTGAAGCTTGTTTGTTATTATCAGGGTAGCCCGCCCTTTACAAGAACTCCTTCCACATGCATGCCATGTCTTTAAGTAAGGATGACCACCATGTGGTAGCTCATAAACAATTGTAAGCCATAAATCATGGACTGCACTGTTCTCTGCATATCCTTTCTCTGACAGTTTGCTCCTGCATGCTAATTGGCAGTTTCCCATGGGCCATATTTTTTCCCTCTGAATACTGAAAAGGTTTAGAGCTACAAGGATAAAATGCAAATCATTAAATTACAGACAACATACAACACGATGTCACACATCATAGAATAATGATCACAATTGCTAAGGGGAATCTAACACAAAATAAAGAATTTAAAGAAAGTTATGCCAAATTGAAATTAAATTTCTCACTGCTTGAAACTTATTAAAAAGAGTTCATTAACATGCAAACTCCTCCATAGCAATTTCATTGTCAATGTTTTTTTTCCAGAAAAACTTTTGAAAAACTTCCTGGACCAACTATTCCACAGGGCTCTATCTTGTCCTCCCTCCTGTTCAATATGTATGTAAGGCTGCCAGGCACAATCATGAGAAGATTTAAAATAAGGCATCTCCATTTCTTGTTGTTCTCAGACCTATAGTCCTGTCATATAATATAAATCTGATTGGATTCTGCTTTGATAGCCTGGCTTGTTGACAAACTGTGGTTTGGGCAAACTACCATTTACTGACCATATCCTCCATTTGTGCATGAATGGGAGAGGGAACATGTGAGCCCCATGAATGTAACAACAAGCAATGGTTTGTTGTAACATCTGAACTAATTCTAAGTACTTGAACAGTTTTATGGCCTGGAATTAAACAAGATTCCCCCTTATATTTAAGCACCTACTGAAGAATGTAGGTATTTCAAGAATGTTGCATTGGACTGGGGGAAATTAGTCACATTGCAAGACACTATTTGTTTTCTTTTTCTTGTTCAAATATATTATTCTTACTAATCTTTGTAATTGTCTTTATTCTGAATACAACATATTTGTTATATTTGCAGCATGTTATCACATCACTGTGATCATTAATGTGCATATGGAATAAAGACCCCCAAGAAGTTAGCAGTGTCTAGTCCTGAACCAACAATGCTTAAAAAAAACAATCTGAGCTACTGTGAATCAGTTTCAGAATTAATTTTAAATCAACGTGTTCACTGTTAGATGTGTAAGAATTCCAAATCCCCTCAAACAATGTTATACTGGTCACATGATATGTAGTTACCTACATATATTAAACAGGACATAATGTATGAATGAACTCTAAGGCAACTATTTATTAGATATAAATGCAATCACGAGGAGCCTGGGATAGGAAGCAATGCATGGATGATAGACTGAATGATCTTTCTGCCAGCCCCATCTCTATTTAGCGTGAATCTGACACACCCTTTCTTTGTCTTGGTTTCAATTACCCATTTTCTACCCATTTTTGTATGTGCATAATGGCTTTATCTCTCACTGTTCTAATGCCTTCAGCTGTTGTGGTTGTTAAGTGAATACATTGGTTCCTGCTGTGCTGCCACAAGATCTTTCTTGTTCAACCAGTGGCACAGGATCACAAGAAATTGTGTTGTGCTGTGGAAGCAATTTTTGTACCAATATTTATAATAGCTCATATGATCATGAAACCACCTAATACTGACTTGGAATGAGCTAGCCATTTGGCAGCAGCTCTCTGTGGTCTCAGGCAAAAGGCTAACCCTGCTGAGATCCACAGAAATACCAAATAGCAAACCATGTGCTCTACCACTGGAAACCGAGACCCACTTCTGCAAGAGCGAAGTTTGGCTTGACTCTCAGCTTAATGGAAAAATGTGGAAACATCTTTATAAAGCAAATGAGCCAACTGACAGAATATTCCTTTTCTTCACTATCTCCCCAAAGTGATATAATGGAGAAAACTGACCTCATTTTCATTTCACTGAAGGAAATTAAACTAGCCATCAGTTGTTTTTCACATGGGGGGGGCAGCCCTGGGCTATATTGCTTCACTGAAACATTCCCCAATTTCTACAGAATCAAGAATTTAAAGTGCCTGCTCTAAACATTAAATATAGCTGAGGCATTAAATAGTCTGCATAATAGGCTAAGTATAACTGAGTAAGATGTTTGACCTAAAATGTGAGGTCCCCCAGTTTCCTTTCTGACCAATCTTATGGAGAGATTGTTGGTTCTTATTTGAGAATTTAATAACGAGTAGAACATATAAACAGACATTAACTAGTATTTTAACTACCCACCATGCGGAAATTTTATTTAAAAAGAAAGATGATTGTTTGGTTTGTTTGTTTATGATTTAAAATATACCAGGGAGGTACACAACGGACATGAACAAAAACCATACCAGAAAATCCACTACAATGTGATAGCCATGTTCAAATATATGAAAGGATGTCATATGGAGGAGGGAGAAAGATTGTTTTCTGCTGCTCCAGAGAAGTGGACACGGAGCAATGGATTCAAACTTCAAGAAATAAGATTCCACCTAAACATTAGGAAGAACTTCCTGACAGTAAGAGCTGTTCGGCAGTGGAATTTGCTACCAAGGAATGTGGTGGAGTCTCCTTCTTTGAAGGTCTTTAAGCAGAGGCTTGACAGGCATATGTCAAGAATGCTTTGATGGTGTTTCCTGCTCAGCAGGGGGTTGGACTGGATGGCCCTTGTGGTCTCTTCCAACTCTATGATTCTATAATTCTATGTGATAAAACATTTATAAAAACAATTAATGACAGCTAAAATAATCAGAAAAGCAGGGCCGACCCCCGGTGGCGCAGTGCACCATGGCGGGGGGCTGGTAAGCTGGGCGCTGGCCTGGCAAGGAGGGCGCCGCGCGGAAACCAATTGCGCCCTGCGAGGGCGGGGCGGGCGGCGGAGCGATCTCCGCCCCTCAGCACCAGGGCGCGCAATCTGCTCAAGACGGCCCTGCAGAAAAGATTGAGGCTTAAATCCTAAGCACGACTGCTGCTCAGTGTGGCTTAACAGATCAACACATGCTGGCTCAGGCAGAAGATGGGCAGGGACAATCTGATAGCTGTGCAAGTGTGGAGCTTTCATAGCTACTGGGCCCAAATTGGGCCAGGTGTGTCACATGATGCAAGTGGAGCTGGCTCAGGATCCAACAAATCCTCAACCATCTCAGCCCCTTCCCACCTCTAGAAGGCATGTTCAGAGGGCAGAAGAGAGCTGCACATCAGCAGAGTGACATTAACATTACTTCACAGGCAGAGGCCAGTGGAAGCCAGCAGGGATGCTTGGATGGGGTTTGTATTGCTCTGTCAAATACTACTGAATCATTTCATTCATTTGCTAATGCAAGTCTGATCATTCAAAGACTATTGAATATTTGTTACTCACAAGTTTGACAGTTTGTAAGTGGCACAGTTTGCTAATTGAAAAATAGTATCATCCTAATTGTTCTAAGTCTTTATTATTTTTTCGCCTGTAGTATCTGACAAGACATTAGTAGGATGTCCAAATAATTCCCACTGATTGACAGATTAGCGCCTCTCAGAAAGATCTATAATGCTTGAGTTAACTATTGATAACCCTCTAAGATCATTTTAATTTTCTTCTTCATAGCACTCTACGCTTTGTCAATGTACAGTTTTATGAAAACTGTAAAACTGTAAACTATTCCCCTCAACACCATTCTGTAGTAAAATAAGCAGAGTAAGATGTACAGGAACAGGATAGAATAGTAAGAAAGAGATCCCCAAATTAAAATAATTTCCTTGGAGAATGAAGAGAGGACCATAGCTGTGCTTTCTTGTTGTTGTGAGTGCAACTCCACATCAGGCCTGCTACCAGTCAGTGGGGGAGAAAGGTGGCAACAATGAGGTATAAGAAAGCAAGGCTGGCTGCTGATCCTGATATTTATTTATCTGTTGCAACCCCAGCTTCAACATAAGGAAGAAGAGCCTCAACAAAGTCGGGAACAACTTTTAAAAACTCAGAAAGTGACAGAAGACCATGCAAAAACGTAATAAAACATCACAGAATGTCATAGAAGGGTGATCCCCTTGTTGCTTCTTCCACCTTCTGGAAAATGAAATTATCAGTGAGGCAATGGAGGAATTTGTTGGACCTTACCTTCTTGGTGAGTTCCAACAGATATTGGGGTAGTTGAAGTCTTCCATGACTACTATATCTCTCCTTTCTGAATGTTTGATAATCAGTGGTAGGCAGGCGTTACCTCTCACTGCTGCTTCTGTCCCTCTCACTGGGAAGTTACCTATCACCACCACATGTCTCTTCCTCCTCTATTGGGTGGCAGGAATCATGATCACTGTACCTTCTACAGCCACCTCAGTGTGTTCTGAGGTCTGCAACTGCTGGCCTTCCTCTTCTCGCCCAGAATCATTATGTGAGGTGAGGGCATGGAATCAATTTTGCAGCTCCAGTGACACAACAGGATTCCTGAAAGTCCTGCTTCTTTGTATCACATTTCTCCAAGGGTTCATCTCCTGCACTGCGTGATCTTCCTCCTCCCTAGAGGCACCCCACCCCCTGATGTTGCTGTTCCAGAACAGCCCACTCTGCTCTACCCTAGTGATAAATTCTTCATCTTTCCTGATAGCTCAATGTGGTGCTATATTCATAGAATGCCCTCCCTAGGGAGACCTAACACTCTGGTCCTTTAAGAACTGTTAGAACCTTGCTCTTTTAGGGTCCTTTTGACATCTTCTGGTGGCCTATTATACTTTTCTCAGGTAGCTGTAGTTTTCTTTGTACTCTTGCTTGTGTAATGAATATTTCTAATGTTCATTTTGAGTGTTTTTATTGCCTTATATTTTTATTGTTTGATTTTTTTTTCCCTGTGAGATGCCTTGTACCATTTTTGAATAAAACATGATTTATCTTTCTGGAATAAGAATGAATGAGAGTATGCATTTTAACCCACTAAATATTGTTGCTTTTTAATGCAAGCATGTGATGGTTTCTCTTGTGTTTTTGATAATATTCTATCAAACTTTATTTTCATTTTAAAAATAATATTCCTCATAATGACTATTTCTCAGCTGATCTATTAAGGGAATACTCATAAGCAAATTCTGAAATAGCAAGGGTCAGTATACATTAATGGGGATCAATCCAGTGAAATTATTATTAGTTTTTACCCTGCCACCTAACAAGAAGTGCATTGAGCTTAGATGCTATTTTATAAGTTAATAACACAAGAAATAACAAGGTTGTGTTATTGCTTCTCTAAGGGAGCACATTAAATGTGACCAAACTACTAATTCTGCTATAACCTTCCAAAGTGCCTTAAGGGCCATTTATTAAAAATAAAAAGCTGCTTCTGCTGCTGCTGTATAAATCCCTAAATATCTGATGTCTTGAGGGCAGCAGTTTGAAGGGGAAATATTTAGAAGTGTGAGAAGCAAAATTTGCTTAGTCTGTAGCTTTGTGGGTTTCTGCTGGAACAATACTGCTGCATGTAGTCATAAAAAATGATTGCATTGGCTGCAATCCTGCACACAGTTAGTCTCCTTAAATCCTATTGACTTCAACGATGTTTAAACAGCCTTACCAGGTGCTGAACAGCAGGCATTGCCATTCAACTCAAATGGTTCATTCCATGGTTTGGAGATACAGAATGTGTTGTGGGTTCACCTCCTTCTTCCTCCTGCTCCCCGTTTCACACACATATTACCTCTCCCTCCCATTCTTCATGATAGCTATCACTTGCTTTTAAGTCCTTTTAATAACACAAATTATAGTTAGTATTAACCAGGAATTGCTTTGCGATCGTGAATTTAAGCTTTACAAACCATAGTTTTGAGACAAAACGGGTTAGTACTAATTTTTGTTCATCTGGTTCCAACATTCAAAACTATAGGATTATGTCAAAGGCTTGCTTCCATCACATGCTGAGAAAGGACAAGCTCAGGGGTCAGCAAACTTTTTCAGCAGGGGGGCGGTCCACTGTCCCTCAGACCTTGTGGGGGGCCGGACTATATTTTGGAAAAAAATATGAATGAATTCCTATGCCCCACAAATAACCCAGAGATGTATTTTAAATAAAAGGACACATTCTACTCAAGTAAAAACACCAGGCAGGCCCCACTAATAACCCAGAGATGTATTTTAAATAAAAGGACACATTCTACTCAAGTAAAAACACCAGGCAGGCCCCACTAATAACCCAGAGATGCATTTTAAATAAAAGGACACATTCTAACATGCTGATTCCTGGGCCATCCACGGGCCGGATTTAGAAGGTTATTGGGCCGCATCTGGTCCCCGGGCCTTAGTTTGGGGACCCCTGGCCTAGCTACTCAGCAACTCTCTCTTGCCTGAGGAGATTGTAGTGAGAGCCGTATACTGATCTGAAACCAAGGAAGGGCAGGGGCAGGAAATGCTGCCTATATAATTCTGCTTCCAGACAGAAACTTCTCACCCTATGCGCGAAGGCATCGTTTGCCATTATATGCTGTGCATATCACAAACAAAACACTGTTTCCATTCTGCTGCAGATTTGTGTTCAACCAAAAGCATGGTTATTTGTCCCACTGTCCGCTGTGCTGAAATTAAGTAGTATATGTTGCCATAACGTTATTTCACCTCATTCATTTAAATGCAAAGGAAATAGAATGTAAATAGGAGAAAACATAATCAATTATGTATCATTTCCATTTTGAAAGCAACAACAAAGAATACCAATAATATTCACTGGATTGATTTCTGTGTTGGGCAAGGGATGAGTAAATGAATCTCAGAAATTTCCTTTCCTGTTTCTGTTTTTGCCAGAATTCTCTTACATCCTTAATGATCACCATGCAATTTCGCTTCCTGTACTACATGTGCGTGTGGTTTTATTTGGGAATCTTTTATAAACTGTTTTGAGTGCCCTTATTGGTTATAAAGCAGGGTATATAGTCTAAATAAATAAATGGAAATCATTTTTGGCAAACAGTGCATGGCCCTAATGGCATGGCTCTAATCCAGATCAGAACTTCACATTCTTGCTTTTTGTAGACATAGAAATATATTCAAGCTCACCCAGAGATGATGTTCAGACTTGCTGAGAAGACTGAATGGCAATGTTGTCAACTGAAAAAAGATGAAAATGAGGTTTCGGAGAGAATTCAATAAATTCTGTCTTCTGCATATTAAGTTTGAGATGATCTGACATTCAGACATGAATAGCCATCAAAAAAGGCACTTGGAAATATTAATGAGAACAGAGGGAATAAAGGAGGGAATAGGAAAATGACATCCAGCTTTAGTTTTCCTAACAGGGATATTATAAGCCAAAGGAAGAAATCAGATTGCCAAGAAGGAGAATGAAGCAGAAGATTTGAATCTCAGTCCTGCAACATCAATGTGGTGGCACCTCAAGTTATTTTATAATTTAGTGTTTTGATCAGTGATATCATCATACTGCATCTAATGTGATGACATCATGGATATGCATAATCAATATCACCATGGCAAGCTGGATTAAACAAATGTAGTCAAATAAAGTTGAAGTCTGCAAGGAGAAAGGGCAGTGATCAGCACAGTAACAGAGTTTAGAACAGCATACAATCAATGCAAAAGTTCACTGGGATGAGTATTATATTTTTTATTACAGTATGTTTTTGATGGCATGAAGTACTTATTATTATTTATTTCAGCTATTTATAGTGGGCTCTCATGAATTTCATGGCTCTGTTTGCGGGTTCAGCAATGCAAAATATAGTCCAAAATTGCTGTGATAATCATTTCTGCAGTAACTCTGAACAAAATAAATTCTAAAATGTATTTTTTAAAATACATCTCATATAGTTAGGGAAAATATTTCAATTGAAGGGACTTTCAATTGTATATGATGAACATACAGGGTTAAAAGAATCCCTTTGTTCAATGTTTTCTGTGCTGCCAAAATGAAACAGGAATGCAAGTCATTGCAATTTGAAACAGAATATTATTTTTCTATTTCTTTCATATAACCTTATTTCCAGCAATATGGTCACAGGTTTGAAATGTTAAGTGAAGTTTATAGTTCTCACAAGGTAAGATAAGAGAAGAGAAGCATAGAGGTCTACTTTATATAGTAGCCAGATGGGATGAGTTGTGTGAAAAGGCAGCTGAGAAATACATTTCAATATTACCAGAAATAATATGATACAGATTATGATATAGGGCAATTGTACTTTGTGTTTCTTTATAGAGCAGATTGTTGTCCTACATTGAATCTTTGAGTGAACAAAAGTGAAGGATGCTGACACAATCAATAATCTTTTCCCTTAAAGGGAATAAAAAGTTTTTTAAAAAGCTGAGAAATGCTGTGAATAACATTGTCCTACTTTTTACCAATCCTCTCATCACATTGTAATGTGGCCATAGAAAGTGATTCCAGATAATTTGTAACAATGCAAAGAAAATGTTAAGGGTTCAGCTAACCAGCAGGAAGCTTGGAAATTATGCACTCTGAAATTAATTTGATTGAAGTCAATGATCTCTGATAAAATTAAGAAAACCAAATTCCCTGACTTTTTGGGTTGGTGGAAGAGGGGGAGACTGGCTTTTTCTCTTCTTGAATGAACTTTTTTAAAAAACAAAAAGATTGCTTTTTATTTCCATTTAATGAAAATAATTCTCTACTATTATCTAATAAAATCTAATAAATCATCCCTACATAGATGGTGTGTGTGTGTGTGTTCAACCAATAGTTTCCAAATGGACTTCCTTACTGAATAAAATGGGCTGTTATAACAAATGAGAGTTTAAAAGCATGCTACATTTGACAAATGCATATTGTATATTTTGTTTTTTAAGCTGCTTTGCAAATGAGATGGCGAAAAATAGGGTATAAATTTTTAAAAATAACAAATAAGATAAGGCTCAAGGGCAGGCTCCAGGTTTTTATACCTCTTTTTCCTCTTTCTTTCTCTCTTTTTTCATTTCTTCTATCCACCCTCTCTGGAATAGTGGGGTAGGAGATTTGAAGAAGAAAAAATTCACATATGACAAGCAATGTGCCCCTTTGGTTTCACATAGAACACAGATACTAGCCCGGGACACAAATTTTCACAGTCCTCTCTAGAGGCTATGGTGGCTCATTTTCCAATAAGTAATGTATTTAGTGTTAACTCTGGAAGTGTATATTGAATTCTGACCTGAAGTCTCTGCCACTCCACAACATTGGGGCAAGATGGTCTGAACATATAATACCAATTTGAGCTCAACTGCACTTGCTATCAATTAGTTTCTGGACTCAATTTAAAGTGCTGGGTTTGACCTACAAAGTCTTACGCAGCTCAAATCCCCAGTACCTCAAGGACCACCTCTCCCTACATGATCTTACTTGGACTCTGTGATCAGCATCTGAATCTCTTCTTTCTGTGCCCTCTGCACGAGAAGTTTGGAGGGTAGCAGCATGAAACAGGCCTTTTCAGTAGTGGTCCCCTGCCAGTGGGATGGTCTATCTAGAGGCACACATGGCACAATCTTTATGTTTTCAGGCACCAGGCAAATACTTTCCTCTTTATCTGGGCTTTCAGCCCTTAATTTGAAGAGTGGAATTTTGGCCTCTTTTTGTGGGACTGAAACTGCCTTTTATCTGTATAGCTGTGTTTTTAGGTTTGTGTTGGTGGTTCTTAACTGGAATTTAATTTTAAGTGGCTTTGGATTACTCTGTGAGAAAAGAAAAAGAAAAAGAAGAAATTGGAGCATTGCACTACATAAGCTTGTTATGACTACACAAAATACTACATTGTGTATTTTGCATGAATAGTCACTGCTATAACTGTTTAGAGGATTATTCTGAGATTATTTGTTAGGATATTGGAATCAAATGTTACACTTTTTTTTTACAAGAGCCAATAGAGAACAGTGCCCAATTAATGATAAAAACTAATCTTTAGTAATTGACAACCAGGCAGGTTTCACTTTTCTTTGTAATTCACATCATAATAACTGAAATGTTTTCTCAATGCTTTCCAAAACAGCATATGATACAATTTTTCAGTCAATTTCATTGACCGTATAATTGATTGTTCCTTCCCACCTTGTTCCAAAGAAATGTAATGATCTACAAGAAACGAAAAATCAAAGTTTCTTTGTCTTTAAACACTCTATATGCCAACATTACAAAGTGCAAGTCCAGAAGGAAATGGTGTGGTTTTGCATTTATTGACCAATATACCTTAGCATACCATAAAACAAGTGTCAGGATGGTTCTTAGAGTGATGTGATAAAGAAGAAACCTCTGATCTCTGATCTACATAATTCTTTGCTTAGATTTAAAAGCAGCATTTTTACACCTTCAAGAGCTGTAAGTATATAGACCACTGTTGAACAAAACAACACTCATCTGTTATTTATAAATAGGATTAGATTTGATGTGATTTTTAATTTTTTAAACTTATTTTTCTCCTTTTTTGATGTTTAGATGGTATTTTGCTTCACCATTAATATTGTTCCTTTAAATGTGCATATTTTTCCTGATTTTCAGCTGCAATGTTTTGCTCTGATATTTTGTAATGTTACATTTTATATTTTAAGGTACAGTATTCCATAAACTGCTTAGACATTTAACGTCCCTCCCTCATAATACAAAGTTGTATACAAATGAATGGGATATAACTAAATTAAAGTAAGCAAATAATCACACTAGTTATCATAGCAAGTCAAGAGAAATATGAATTTCTTGAAACCAGTCCAGATGGCAAAATTCACAATTGTTTTGAAAATGCCTTCTGTAGCATTGCTGAATGTCCTCTCCTTTTGATGGGTGGGTTAGTTGCTACTACCCACTCACATTTCCAGCTAGCACCAAACTGGCAGATTGGGAAGCTTCCATGTTTGGGAAAGCTTGGTTCAATCCAATACAGAAATAGCTCTTTTACAACTTCACACAGGTCTTCTGATCTGCTGGTCTTCTTACCTTATAAGAAATTTGTGATAGGCAAACTTCCTGCCACTTGATTTGGAACCAGCTTGGTGAATGTGAACTTTACCATCAAGCATTCGGGATGGAAAAACAACTCATTTGTTTTCTGAGAATCTTTGTGCAGAAGACTTTTTAGTCCCACCTGCTCACATGTGCTTGCAGGGAAGTGATGCGGGAAGCAAACTGCCACCTTTCTCCTTGTGCAGAGTTCTGCCACAGATCGGGGACGGAGGGAGGAATCTGTCCAATGCTATATGAAATGTTTTCCTCTCAGCCATCTTCCGACATGGGCCAGAAAGGAACTGGATTTCACATCTGTCTTGGCCATTTTTCAGAAGCAGTAGCTTTTTGGTTTGGTTGTGCAACATTGCCTTGATTTAAGGAGCAATATTCATGCTTGGGTATTCTCTCTCTCTTGGCACCAAAGTTTTGTTTTGTTTTATTTTGGTCTGCAGAAAATTAGCTGTGCTTGCTACGCAAACAACAATCTGATTGATATGCTTTGACTTCTTAATTGTGCAAAGGGACCAATTATAGAGTATTATTAGGATGTACCTTTGTCCCTGTAGAGGTTGAGGCTGGTATCACAGCGAGCCATATATTATGACAAGTAGTCTTCAGGGTTTGGATTAGGTGCTTGAAAATGGTTGAAATAATAAAATATAAATAGGGAGGCACTCATACCATGTAATTAATGTAATACACCTACGCAGAAATGCATTAGCTGTGCGCAAGCATCTGGGTGGCTATAAAAAAAGATATCTGATGCCAGTGTAAGTAGAGAATATCACAGGTCAAGCACAGCAGAAGCAGGTGCCTGAAAAATTAATAACATTAGCCCTCTTCACAAGTTATTCAAATCACGGTCTCAATGCACTGAAGAGTCTGGAGGGCCCCGCCCCCAAATGCTGGAAATAACACCTCTCGGATATTCGAAATGTGCTTTTTCCTATGTCTTGCCCATGCCCTGAGATATGGAGAGGAGGCCCTTCTGAAATCCCCACCAGTAAGTGTGCTACATTAAGCAATGAATCAATATAGAGGCTTTTCTTTGATAGCCCCTTCCAGCAATCAGAAATATGGATGGTGGATGGGTTAGGATGTCAGCTGAAAATGTGCCTTCTCACCAAGGCATCTGGTGGCAGTTGATGAGTGGGCTCCCATTTGCATTCGAGACTGTTTGTTGTTGTTGTTATTTTTCGTTTGTTATTAGGTTAGTATGAAGTTAAGTACTGTTCTAATTTTTTATATTGTGTTTTATAGTGTTTTACATTTTTATCATTTTAGTATGTGTAAACTGCCGTGATATTATTTCTAACTAAGGGCAGTATATAAATTTATGGAATAAAATAATTAGATAAGCAAATGTTCCCCAAACACCTTTAGAACATTCTCCTCGAAAACAAAGACAGGACTGAAACTTTATGGCCACTTGGAGAATTAAGGAAACAATACAATATTTTGTCTGTGCTTAATACACAAGGAATTGAAAAATCAGGGAATCGAAAAATCTTGTGTTTTGTATGTTATAGATGTTGATTTTAGTCTTCATGGGTGGGTATTCTAGTGTACACCAAGTAGGTCATCATCATTCCACAGAGGTCTGTGACCTTTGATATTGTGGTCATAGCCTTTTCTCTTACTCCCTGGCCAAAAAACTGATTTTGCAAAACCCAGAAGTAGAAAGAAAGAATGTAAAATTATATGAATAATATGGATCATTTGCCTGTGATTTCCCTAGCAAAATGTGTTTGGCAATTTTGGCTGTTGGCTATTACTATTTACAATCTTAAATCTAGTTATTCACATTTCTGGAGCAATTTGAGATTTTTTTTAAAAAAATCTTCATTTTAGTACAAATTTCTCCTACTAAAAACATTTTTGCATGCCATTTTGACTGATGTACGCAATAATGTAAGCAATTTCTCACAATATAATGCATTATGTATGATATTCCACAAATTTCACTTGTATGCACATTTCCGTGTGTGTGTGTGTGTGACGCACATTTGTTTCATATATATTTTCAGAAAATACAAATTTAATAAATCGGTTTTAATGTGAACTAAATCAAATTTGTCCTCTAGCACTAATAGGATTACAGTAACCTAATGTAGGGTTGCCATATTTTGAAGAGCAAACATGAGGACACATTTGCCAACTTCTACTTTTAACTATGGATCACTATGATGACTCTACCCATCAAAAAAAGGATGTATCTTGGAAAAAGAGGACATATGGCAACCCTACTGAGGTTCAAAATTCAGTTTGAATATGGGATCCAAGAATTTATATTTTTAGCTCTAAATTACAGAACACTTTGGTAGATTATATTAGCTGCTAGGTTACAGTCTGTAAG
Source organism: Zootoca vivipara (assembly GCF_963506605.1). Lineage (NCBI taxonomy): Eukaryota > Metazoa > Chordata > Lepidosauria > Squamata > Lacertidae > Zootoca > Zootoca vivipara. The sequence goes on from NC_083279.1 coordinate 60,748,023, forward strand.
AAAGTAGGATAATGGTTGGCCTAAGTTCTTAATGAACCTTTGAATTCATTCTTGGTACTGGTATGACCAAGAATCATCTGATCATCCAAATCAGTAAACTTCTTCAGTTGTCTGCAATTTCCTGGCAACCTCTAATGTACAGTGGTACCTCTGGTTACAAACACCTTGGGTTACAAACACTTCGGGTAACCCGGAAGTAGTACCTCGGGTTGAGAACTTTGCCCCAGGATGAGAACAGAAATCGTGGGGCGGCAGCAGGAGGCCCCATTAGCTAAAGTGGTACCTCAGGTTAAGAACAGTTTCAGGGTAAGAATGGACCTCTGGAACGAATTCAGTTTGTAACCAGAGGTACCACTGTAATTCTAGTTGATATATTCTTTGGGAAATTGGAAGCACAATGTACGTACAATTATTGCATTTGTCTTGACATTTCTCATAACTTCCATTATGCTTCTTTTTTTTTAGATGTTGTAGAAAATGATAAAAAGAGGTCAGTTTTGATGGTATATGCAGGAAACTGACTCAAGCTGTCTTGATCTCTTAAACAGAATATTTCTCCTCTATTATCCTTCCAAAGAATCCACAAGTAGCATATTGTTATCAGAATCAGCTGATAATATTACAGCACAACAAAAACATAGAGCACAAATGCTTTTTCTCTTGATTGGGGTTTCTTAAAAGCTTATGAATGTTCCTGAACAATAACAGCAAGAATTCTTTCTGGTTTTATTTTACAGTGAATATCTGTGTCTAGTAAGATGGGTATGTTTGTATACAGTATACAGCTGACATCGACTAAAGGGAGGTGGACATGTCATTTAAGAAAGGTCATTCTCCAGAGGAAATTATTTTTACTCTGTTATCTCGAATACTATTATTTAGTTTTGAAACTTTCTGAAGACATTCAGATTTCAGTTTAATCAAAACAGTGCATTCCATTAACTCTTTTTTTAAAGATAACAAATGACCTTTCATCTGGCAGAAATACTGAAGGGGCTGGAAGCTTTATGTACTTATTTTTAGTTATATCTAAACTATAGCTCTGCAATTTGCTTCTGTTCTCCCCCCCCCCCACACCTCCATGATGGCAAAAAGGAAGAAAGGCAGGTCATTTGAGAGTTTGTAGCTACTTGGAAAATTGAATCATTGAATGATAACCATTTAGAACAAAAACCATTAAAATGCCAACAGCTTGCTCTCAAATCAAGGTTCAAAGAGAATACAAGGAGAATTAGCATGCCTACTCCTGTAAGCCTGAATCATGATACATATCTGAAATGCTTGAGGTGGGTTCACACCTCCTGCCATACATGCAAAGATAAATGAGAAGCAGGTGTTCCATAAACTGGTTTATTATACGCACTTGACTAGTTTCTCTTGATCCACACCTTCTTTTGTTAGGTGGAAGAGTTGCAAAGGGATGTCTATATGAAAAGTATACATTTGCTCCACATTTCAGAGAAAACTCAACTGATCTAAAGCTCCTGAACATAGAACATAAATATATGTCTCCATCTGCACTTCTAATAATCTTTTCTGTCGCACACTTCCTAAAAGTTTTATGAGGTGGTCCAACGGCCACAGTTTGTCCCTGCCTAGGGAACAGCTGCTCCAAATGGCTATAAAGCCTGGGGGGCACCACTATTGACACAGAGACATTCAAAATGTGGCTGCAAATGCCCCCAAGACTGATGATGTGCTACCTTCTGCCTTTCCATAGTTAAAACCAGGCTCAATGCAGCTTACAACATGCAAAAAAATACCACACAATTACAAACATAATTTGTAGTCAAACAAATAAAGCATCAGAATGTACACAATCAAATAGAAAAGTTTTTCACATAAATAAGATCTTAAGCAAGGATGCCAAAAACTAATATCAATAACAGCAACAGCAACCACACCATCAATAGCCCAGGCAAATACTGTAGTCTTTTCAGCAGCCTCAGCTTCTGTAGAGCCCCATCCTCCCTGGTCAGGTGGAAAAGGCCTGCAAGGACTCACAACCAAGATGGTCTCTGCATCCCCCAATTGGCTTGGAGTGAAGATTGGGAGAACTCTCAGAACAGTGCCAGGAAGGGTCAGATTGTTCTATCATTGGGGTCAGCAAGGTTTATCTTGCCAGGGATGGATTGGTCCCGCGGAGATCCGTCCATGGGCCAGATTGCGCACACACACGGGATTTTCGGCACCACAGAAGTGAGTGCCCACGCCACACTGCGCCAGTTTAGCACAGCGCAAGAACAGGCAGCTCGGTTTGGGGGCAGCTCGTGGGCCAGTCCACTGACCTCCGCGGGCTGCTTCCGGCCCATGAGCTGTAGGTTGCTGACCCCTGTTCTATCAGGTCAATGAGAAATGCTTGCGCTGATAGGACGTTTGTAACAGCATGGCATAAAATTTCTCCATAGAAGATTTTGTAAACTGCAGTAAATCTTGAAGCTCCCTGGTGCCTGTTGTTACCAATTTCTGGTGTGTGGATATAGTGCCATTTTGGCAAAATAAGGACCAGCATTCAGAACTTAAATTGCTAGTAGATTATGATGATTGAAGTATGTTTCTGAATAAATGGGAACAATCCTATTGAGTTGTATGTGACTTAAGGTGCATTCAGATGTAGGGATGATTGTGTTCATTTTTCTGGCTATAATGCTAGGTAGGACTTCTGTCTCAGTTTTCAGTGTTTCTTTTACACTGCATTACCTGTTGCATATATGGAACGGTGGCTTTGCAGTCACTCCAGTGAATGTGGTGTGGGACAACTGCAGGCAGTACTAGACATGTCACTGATATGCTCAGGGCCAAACCACACATTACACTAGCTGGACAAGGCTAACTATGCCTACTTAGAGTTAAGTCCTATTGAATTCAATGGGGCTAACTCCCAAGAAAGTGAAGAAAGAAGCAGCCTAATTGTGTGGTCAAATCTTCAGTTTTTAGCCAGTGCATCCTGCATGGCTACGGGGCTTTAAAAAGTCCTGTTAGTGTCATTGAGGACTTCTTTTAAAAATCCAGATTGCAGCTAGGGAAGGAATTGGACAAACCTCCCTTCTACGCACAATGCAATCATGATTTAAAATAAAAATAGGGATCCTCTTCACTGAAGGTAGTTTTAAAAAATCTGAATACATAGCTTCACATTGCACATCTAACATTATGTGCAGCCTGGTCATCAGTGTGAGTCAATAGTTTGCTGTTTCTTAAAATGGAGTATAAATACATCACTAACATAAGTTCCTTGGCTTTACTGAAGAATGAAAATGTAAGCCACAGTCTATATGTCTCCAGCTTTACTACCAGATGCACAACCCAATTTAGCTGAAGTATTTGGGTTTTGAGCTGATTGACTCCCATTGAATTTAGGAGAAGGAAACCAGCTTAACTTCAAGTATTTGTCTTAATTTGGTTGTGGACAAGGCTGCTTCTGTGTATGGCCTTCAAAGGATTCCAGTCGTGTTATGGCTTGCAGATTATGATAAAATCAACAGGCTTTTCCAGATCAGAGTGGCATTTATTTATTTACTTATTTGTTGTTGTTGTTGTTGTTGTTGTTGTTGTTGTTGTTGTTGTTGTCCTTTGCTTTTTCATAGAGCCAATCTTTGTTATCCTCTCCAGGCTAGAAAAAAATATTCCTCTTGCCATACATTTTTCTTTTTCTTTCCCAAATGTCCTTTCTCCGTAGCAATTACAATGGAAAAATGGGCATATGGCGGCATCTTTTAACTGCTGCAACAAGCTGCCGTACCACCTGGCAAGAGAGTAATGTGGAGGTACAAGCCTTGCTCTTCACCCCTGGAGGCTCAGCAAGCTCTGTAACAAAGCACCTTCTCTGTGCCTAAATCTTTCAGAGCTGAGAAAAGCGGCTGATATTGGACTCTAAGCACTGCTGCTAAATACAGGCAGATAGAGTAGATTGCCACTGCAAAAGATCTATGGATCTGACATATTGCTGAATTACTTTTACCTGTTACTTTAACCTGCCATAGTTTGTAAGGGGGAGAAGCAATTGTACCCGATCTCCGCCATATAGAACATATATACTGCAACATCCAAAACATTTGGATAATTGATGTGGCACACACACAAGAAGGCTATATCTATAATGTTGCAAAAGCTAGTGTAAGTGAAAATGACTATGGCTTGGGTCCACTGTCTTCATTTTCCAAACGCAGGGACCTTTTTCATTTGCAGAAGGTCAGATGCTCCAGGAGAGGCTGCACCTTATGGAAGAGGAAGAGAATGATATTTTTGCCAATTCTCACCTCCCCATCGCAGCCTCCTGCACTAGTTCCCGCACTGTTCTTCAGGGCCAATTAACCTTCCAGACTAGGGGGCAGAAGGGGCTTGAAGGGGGGGGATCACTGAAATCCAATGGAACTCCACTTGTGGAATATTTTGATATGATTAGAGATGAGCAAAGAGGTTGATTTCAGTTTTTCAGTTCCTCATTTTTCCAGTTTTAAAATCAGATCTCCATATTTTTGCATCATGTTTCTGACTTTTTCTATAAAGTCCTCATTTTTTTAAAAAAAAAGGGTATCTCCTAATGAACACATTTTTATTTGTCATTTTGCCCAACATAAACAATTTTTCAAAGCAATTTCCTCCAATATAATGCATTTTTTTGTATGTTATTTTCACTAATGTAGCCACTTAAATGCACAATTTACCTCAGCATTTGCATTTTGCATACGGTATGTTACGTGGCTGGAGAATTGCACTGCAGAATTCCAAGAAATGCAAAGGATGGGTGTTTTGCAGCTTGCCTATTGCTTTGGAAAGTGCAAATTAGGTAGGTTTGTCTATAAATGTGAACTAATTAGCATTTCTCCTTCATCCCTAAATGCAACCACATTAGCTTTAAGTAACCATGCTTCTGGTAAAAAATCTAGAGATATGCATGAGTGCCTTTTTTAAAAAGAAGCTTTAAAAAATATGAAACAGTGAATTTATTATTGTTCATCACTAATATTGGCTACAGTTTTGAAAAGATGTACATCTTTTCTTGCAATAACACAAATTCCTGAACTCATCTGATATCCTGTCATAACGTTTTTGTGGCTTTTTTTAAAAAAATGAAGCAACCTTGATATATTTTTAAAAATACATTTGGTTCCCTTCTGCTTAATAATTAGCCACATTCAGCTACAATAAAGTGGCACATTTTGTCTGCTTTATGCCACAAATAGATTATAAAAGGTTTCTGCACTTCTGTTTCCATTATCATCTGGTTCACACATTTTAGAAGTGAGAAATTGTATTCTGAACTTTTTTTATTAGTATTCACACTGATTTTTACCATTGTTATCTAAAAGCTGCATTCAAGAAAATATGGAATGAGAAGGCATTAAAAGGAGTACAGTTAAAGTGTCTCTTCTTTTCAGAAATGGAAAGAGCTTTTGAGGGAGGAGAAATCACAATATTCATTGCCATTTGGGGGGTAGACGGAATGTGAAGATGGAATTGTGAAAAGTAGTGGGAAATTTCACTAAAAAAGGGAAATGTGCAAGAATCACCAGTATGTGTTCCACTCCCTCATCTTAATATACAGTACTTCACACTGCTTTGCAAGGTCTTTAAGTCAACCTACAGATACACTAATTCAGATGATACGTCATTCATGGACTTTACCAATTCAGTTGTAAAGCGGGAAACCACATTTATTAATGATTTTTTATGCCATCAGGGTGTTGAAACCTTTGCATAGGAAACTAGCACAGCATGGACTAAAGTTCTATACCAGTGTGCTGCTTACTACATAAGCAAGATTAAAGGTTGTTTATTTCTTTCATGTGAGGTGCCATTCAACAATTCAATACCCAGCTACAATCTGAAGTGTTTGAATATTTTCACTACTGAAGTTGTGATTACTCTATGCTTTTGTACTGTATGTACAGCTACCGTTATGGTCAAACAATTAAACAATATGCAGTAACCATGTAATGACCAAATATTTAACACAAATTCATAAAGGCAAACAGATACATGGAGGTTATGGAGAAAGCATTATTTCAGACATGCCAACTTCTCTATGCTAAATACAGTACCATGAAATATTCTAAGATGTGGATAAGAACATAACACCCTTCTGGAACAGACTGTAGCTATAATATGGATAGTTGTCCACTGTATATTTCTGAGGCCACAGTTCCATTAAAACCATGGATATTAAGGAGCTTTCACAGATGCTAGGAACACAGGAAGCTGCCTTAAACTGAATCAGACCAAAGACCCATCTATCTTAACATTGTCTACATCAGAGAACCTTTTTCAGCTCAAGGGCTACATTTTTGTTACAGTCAACCATCTACATGCCACTATCAGCATGGTCAGGATCAGGCTTGGATTGGCAGACTCAGAGGAAGGAAGAGGAAGAAACATAGGGAAAGCCATATGTAGGGTTGCCATACATCCAGATTTTTCCAGATATAGCAGAATACTGCAGTCGGCAGCAGTGTCTGGGCAGAAATTGGCAAAAATGTCTGGGAAAATCCAGACATATGGCAGCCCATGTGGCAGTGCCCTTTCTCCAGAAAAAAATAGTTCAGAAACAGCATTTTTTGCTCAACAACCTTTCTGTCTGGATTTTCACTGTTTAAAATATGGCAACACTAGGGGGCCTGGGTAGGAGCATGGGGGGGGGCGCCTCCAACCCCAACTTTGGAAGCTGCTTTGGAAGCGGTGACAAGCTTTGGGAGCTTTTGAAATCAAACCTAACCATGTTAGCTAGTATGTGAAGGTGTTAAGGACCACAGAGTCCTAAATTAATAGAGTAGAAACTCTGTAATGTCACATCCCCTCCTTTCCAAGGCAGGAGGAAGTAAGGCTTGCTTCCTGTTCCTTACCCCTTCTCTTTTCCCCATGTAACTGAGCAGACACATAGGGCTGGAGCTTCCAAGCCCAGACTCCATGTTTGAAGATACTTTTTTTGTATTTTGTAACCAAGAATTCCTTGCTTAAGTAATGCTCACTTAAGATTGTAGTCTATTTACTCAGGGAGGGATTGATACGGGGGAGCAAATTATAAGCACTTAATACTGGGCCATTTTAAAGGTCCAGCAGCCTATGCTTTGCAAATGCTGCATATATTTCTGTTTTAAACTCTGCTGGGGGAGGGTTTTTTTGCTAGTGAATCAAACCTCACAGGCTTTCTGAATTCAGGCAGTCAGCCATTTTGTCTTTTGTGGTTTCCCACAAACGTGGGACTTCAGGATTAACTGGTTATTTCCCAACACATGGACACTGGGTTTCCCAACACACGTGAGAAGTGGAGAACCTCACTGGGGATTGGAGATGGCTTAGACCAGGGGTGTCAAACTCAAATTCATCGGGGGCCGCATCAGCAGTTTGTCACCCTCAAAGGGCCGGTTCTATCTGTAGGACTATGTGTCCACTCTTTATTATCATAAATTATTGTCACTGCATTCAATGATTACTGTTTTTTGTAATAATGTAAGTAATAACTAGCTCTGAAAGCAGAAACATAGTCAGAATAATGCCAAGTAGATATTCAAATGTACAATTATTGTACAATTTATTGAAAAATGATTTTTGGTAACAGACAGTAATTATTTTTTTAAAAAAACATACAAATATTGCCAAACACTGTTTATTACACATATGGCAAACACAAGGCATTAACTTTTTAAAAAACTTTTCTGACTAGATGGCTGACATCGTTTTCCTGAGGTCAGTCCATCGATGTCTGGCGTTAGGTCTTGTGCTGTAGCAATCTGCAAAACAGCATCTGATGTCAAACAAATAAACAACTATCTGACTTTTAGAAGACACCTGAAGGCATCCCTGTATTGGGAAGTTTTTTAATGTTTGATGTTTTATTGTGCTTTTAATTCTGTTGGGAGCCGCCCAGAGTGGCTGGAGAAACCCAGCCAGATGGGGGGAGTATAAATAATAAATTGTTATTGTTGTTGTTGTTGTTGTCATATATACTCCAGTCTGGAACGAACAAATTCAAAGGTTGGATGTCCGTCTATCAGGGATGCTTTAGCTGAGACTCCTGCTGCCTTGAAGGGGTGGGTTCGACTGGATGGCCCCTGAGGGACCCCTTCCCACTTCAGAACGCTATGATTCTGTGACTCTCCTTCCTTGGGGTTTTAAAGCAGAGGATGTATGCCCGTCTATCAGGGATGCTTTAGCTGAGACTCCTGCCTGGTGGGGGGGGGTTTGACTGGATGACCTCTGGGGGTATCCCTCCCCACTCCACACAAAGCTGCGATATTTCCCCCTGCTGCCTGCCTCCCGAGTGGACGATGGGCCTTGTGGAGTGAGGGAAGCCCTCCTCTCCCCTGGCCCCTGAGGCCCTGCGCCCCTTCCTCCTCCTCTGCCCCGGGACCCACCTGGCACTGGCTCAGCTCCTCCGTCAGGCCCCGCACTTCTTCCTCCAGGGCCGAGACCTGCGATGCTGCTGACGCGACCGGAGCAGGACTCTTCCTCCCCCCTTTGGAAGCAGAAGCCATGCTGAGAGGAAACCCTTCCTTAGGGGGTGAGTGGCAGTTGGGGGGAGGTGGGCGGGCGGAGAAGCTATAACGCTGAACCTTCGCCTCGCGCGCCACTGAAAATCGAAAGCGCACCTGCGAACCAATGAGACGAAGGGCTCCGCCAAAGCCCCGTCTCCTCCTCCTCGTCGTCCCGCCTCCCTCTCACGTCCTTCTTCTGCCCGCTTTTGCTTGCTTTTGCGGCCGTGCGGGCGAGCGGCTGTGCGGGTGAGCGGCTGTGCCGCCAGGCCGCCAGGCGGGCCAGCGGCGGGCCGGCGGGCCGGCGGGCCAGCGGGCAGCGAGCGGCGAGCGGCGGGCCACATCGCGAGGGCGGGCGGGCCGGATTAGGCCTGGGGGCCTTGTCTCTGACACCCGTGGCTTAGACCAACTGAGTGGAGAGGCTGAACAGGAAGTGTCTGTGACTAAACAGAAGTCTAAATAGCCTTGTTGCTTTGAACTAGGCACTTCCTTCACATATGGGAACAGACCCATCTGTTCCAACAGAACTTGCAAACTCAACATTCCTGCTCTTTATGATGGTTAACTATCTGCCGTTTTGGAAAACATACAAGAACCTTTACAAAGGTGGAACGCCTTTGTGTAGTTTAGGAGTTTAGTTAAAAAAAATATCACTTCTGGCTACGAGCTGCATATTGCAGAGCAGAATTGTATCCACATGTTCAAAGTTTGCAAATCAGCCAGGAGAGACACACACAGAGAGGGCAGGCTAAGGCTCACTAAAGTGGGTAAGGCTTACTTATGAGTAAATTTGCATATTTGTATCATTATAGAAAACCTGTCAAGGGTGGAATATCCATCTAACATATTCCAAACAATAATTCTGATTGTTATGAACCTACTCATGATATCATTCTATCGGTGGCAAATATACAATAGTACCCATGTCTCCCTTGTGAATAAGAACCTGCCATTAAATTGCATTACTTGAAAATGTAGCATACAGGCTTCAGACTAGTATAATCACTGAGCAAGATGCTGTGAAGGCAACTGGAAGCAGGCCTCTCCCATTATTTGGGGGGGGGGGTGCCAGCTATTCCTGACCCCAGTTTATGGAACATCTAGGAGGTGACTTCTGAACCCTGTTACCATGTAGACGTAATGATACAATGTTTGTACAGTCCTCAGGAGAGTTCATGTGCAATGGCAGAAATAAAGAAAGAATGCATGTTTACAGTAAGTAGCATTAACATTTTGAGTCAACAGGGCAAAAGCCAGGCATTAAAAATTCAGACAGGTATCATGTCTTCATGCTGCAATCATAAGAAAGAATTGATGAAGTACAATAGCATTGGCTGGGGACGCGAGGTCAGCTTCTGCAGTCACAATAGAAAGGACACAGTGAGATTATTTATTTAAGGGCATTGGTGAATGTGCAGTCTTGTAGTGTTTTATATTTCAGGTGTGAAATCCTAATGAACTACCTGTTTCACATTTTTTGTGACATGGAATAAACAAAAGTTGATGTTCTGAAAGTTCCTACAAGAAAAATAACTTTTCTGGTCATGCTTATATTTCAGCATAAAAGTGCCTTTAATATAGTGACCTGCAATGACAAATTATAGGATTGGTTTGAGAATTCGTACCATCCTAAAAAGGGCACATTATTCTGATGAGTGAAATCAAAGGAACTATTTAAACTGTAGACTGTATTTCAAATGAGAAGTGGGTACGTGTACAGAACTCTAATTGTAAATAGAAACTGATAGAGTGGATCAAACTGCTTAAACAAACTTAGTTTGGTGAATTCCTTTTCGTTGGAAAGATTGGTCCTGTTGGGTCTCGGTTGCCAGAGATTCCTTTTGGAAGGAGCCTGTCTCTCTTCCTCTTGCTCCACCTCCCTATGGTGGATGAAGTCATCAAGCTGCTAATGAGGAAGCGTCAGTTTTTGGACTGAGTTCAGTCCTCTTTGAATATGGCTATCACATCTCCTCTCATGATCCTCTTTATCAGGCTAAACATACCAAATTCATTCAACCTTTCCTTATAAAGCTTAGTTTCCAGACCCTTTATCATCTTGGTTGACCTCCGTTGCACACGGTCAAGCTTGTAAATATCCTTCTTAAATTGTAGTGCCCAGAACTGAACACAGTGCTCTAGGTGTGTTCTGACCAAGGCAGAAGAGAGTGGTACTATTACTTCCCTTAATTGGAAATTCTGTTGATGCAGTCTAGAATAGCATTAGCTTTTTTGCTGCTGCTTCACAACGTTGACTCATGTTAAGCTTTTGGTCCACTAAGACCCTAGACATTTTTCACAGGTGTCCCCCATCTTATATTTGTGCAGCTGGTTCTTCCTGCCTATGTGTAGAACTTTCATTAGTCCCAATTCAAATACCGATTTTTTTAGTTGGGCCCAGTTCTCCAATCTGTTCAGGTCCTCTTGAATCCCGATTCCATCTTCAGTAGCATTGGTTTCCCCCTCTTAGTTTGATGTCATCTGCAAATTTTATGAGCACCCCCTGAATATCCATTTGATGAACTGGAGTGTGCTTAACAATAATATAGTTTTTTCCCAGCTCTCTGGGGTCCTTATGAACAGTAATTTTCTTATTATAGCACAGTATATCATCTGTGCTATTATTTACCTAGCTTGCCAGTGGTACCCCTGCAATTCTATGATTCTAGAATTTCATTTCTGTACACAAATACATTCCATGCATCACAGTAGTAATGAGAGTCTTCTGTTGCTGATGCTACTCATGGCTATGGTAATGCGTGGAATGTATTCTTATATCATTATTTGTGTTTGGTCACATATTCATCCAGAGCCTTTGTGATTTATGTCTACCATTTCCTACATGAAAGCTGTGCAAGTTATATAAAATTTATTATAAGTATAATATAGTTTAAGGGTCCTTGAACCCCAAAGCAATATGTGTCAAGGAATATTGGTTTCCAGTACAGTATCTGATTTTCCAATAGTTCTTTTGTGATAGACTTGCAAAATACTCATCATTTGCATCACATATTATTATACAATGATAATGCCTCTGCTGTCACCCTGTCAGATAAATTTACCCCACCCAGTAAAGGTGGGAGTCGTGAGAAACCTCTCCCCCAAAGGGAGAGATGAGAAGAAAAACTACAAGGCCCATTTGAGCCAATTGGCAAGGGGTGGTGGTGTGTACTTTTCAAAAATGTCGCAGCACTGCAGCACTTTCAACTGGTCTTTGGGCCATCCAAAAATAAAGACAACTGTTTCACAATCATGTTTTTCAGTGGGTTCGGTTCACACATTCATCTGCCGGTCTTCAAGTGTACAGTAGGAGTGGCAATTGGGTTTTTTGACATTGTATTGAGGTCAGTTGGTGGGACTCTGGTGCACCATCAAAGTAAAATGAGTTACTAACCTGGAGAATAGGAGAGATATTCCTTAAAAGGTATGATTATGCACATATTCTGCTATCCAGTCCTGCGTCACTTTAACAGCTAGATATAGTTGCACCTCGGGTTACAGATGCTTCATGTTACAGATTCTTCAGGTTACAGACTCTGCTAACCCAGAAATAGTACCTCGGGTTAAGAACTTTGCTTCGGGATGAGAACAGAAATCATGTGGCGGCTCGGCAGCAGTGGGAGGCCCCATTAGGTAAAGTGGTACCTCAGGTTAAGAACAGCTTCAGGTTAAGAACGGACCTCCAGAACTAATTAAGTTCTTAACCCAAGGTACCACTGTAAACTTACAGACAGCAGCATAAGGGAGCAACGAGGCACTTTTTAGTAGAGTGATGGTGGGGGGGGGAGGAAATAAATTCCATTCAAGAAGCAGATTAAATAATGAACAAACAGCTATGGTAACATATCTCCAAAATAATGTCAGTGCTATCAGTTTTCAGCTTGGGTAGGGGGTGCAGGGTGTTTCATTTTTATTTGCCTTGTTTTTGCTGTGTGCACATTCTGTGCTTTGTTGACATTTCCTCTCTCTCGGCCACAGCTGAAATGTTTTTAGCACAGATATATTTCAGCAAATAGAACACAAGCAATTTCTTGCCTGTGCAATAAAATAATAAGCTGAGACAAATGGAATGTCCGTTCTGGTACAGGTATACACAAATATAATTTGCAAACCAGGGCTAAATTATTCACCAACATGTCATCAATTAAACTGCAGAGATACATCTGAGGAAACTGATAGTATTGTTGCATACTATCAAGAGTCCTGCAGTTTTTCCTTTCCTTCTGATGAACAAACTGTGAAAAGACCAACAGCTGTTGAAGAAAGCCTTGCAGTAGGTGGTGCCACCTGTGCCTTTTCTTATTCCAGCCTTAACAATCTGCCATTTGAGCATAGAGAGGGATGGGAGATTCAACAATGACTCGGAGTCAGGAGATGTGAGAGTAAGTGCCATGGCTGAAACAAAAGCCCATCTTAAAGATGCCTAATTATCTTTAACCAGAGAGGGAATCCATTAGAAAAAGAAACACATAACAATACAAATCCTCTAGCAGAGGATGACAAAAATAGTATTTACAAATACCGCTTTTAACTTCACCCACACATATTTATTTCTTTTTAAAAAAACCACCTAATCTAATCAAAATCTCTAAGCACTTTGCATAAAAATGGAACAATGGACAATAAAATTTCTGAAAAGTGAGATGAACAAAATTGTAATTGGAAAAGTGAGCAGTGTGCAAAATCTAAGATTACAAAAGAGTCAGAGTCCAAGAAAGCTTAGCTATAAAACACGTGCCAAAAAACATGTTTGCATATCTACTTTGTACATTCACATCCTGCCTATCTCCCATAATGGAACTCCAGGCAATGATGTCATGGGATTTTTATGATGTATTAGAAAATTACCAAGGGGCTAGAAGCATTTGGTGAAATTCACATGCATTGGGTGCAGGGTTTATATTGCACTGATTTTCTAGGAGCATTTGTGTGTACCTGAAATATACTCGGAGTTGAGAGTGAATTTCATGCTCTTTATTCAGCTCATAGTCATCAAGGAGAAGAAGAGAAGAATGGCTCTTTTCCCAAAACCATCTGCTTATATACATTATTTACACAATGGGCCTTGCGTGATTGGCTACTTCAGGGATACAACTGTGGGCCAATCAGGTTGTGGATTGACTTCTGCCTGCAGCCTGATTGGCTGCTCCTACAGGCCAATCAGGTTGCAGATTCACTTCTACCAGCCGCATGATTGGCTACTCCTGCAGGCTAATCAGGTTGCGGATTCACTTCCACCTGGAGTTGGATTGGGTAGCTCCTGCTGACCAATCAGACTGCTGATTCTGAATCCTATTGTTCTAGGATTCAGCTCAGTACATAACACCCCTCCCCTCTAAGTTCCAGTCCTGCCCGGGAAGTTGCATTCGTAGTCCCCAAGGTCTGCTGGCCGCCTCCGTGTGTGTTGTGGCCTGGGGTGTTCCTTGGTCAGGGGTTCTGGTTCTGGCTCGTGTTCCGAGGCTGCTGGCTGTGCCGGGGCTGTCTGGTCTGGTGCCACTGACCCACTAGGTTGTGGCTCTGGTTCCGGTGTCCTTCCAGCCTCGGGGCGCCCCTCTGTGCCTACTGCTTCTGCTTCCCCTGCCCAGCCCTGTCGCTCTACAGGCCTCACTGCCCCGCTGTCCCCTTGGGACCCCTCTGTCCCGCTCTCCTCCCAGGTTCCTCCTGGGAATCATCGCCGTAGCTGGTCGCAGTGGCGGTGCCAACATTGCCCTCCTTCCGTTAGTACCTCGTACGACACGGGACCGGTCACCTTGGTGACTGTGGTGGGTACCCATGCTGGGCCTGCCCCAAAATTCTTCACATACACTGGGTCCTGGGCCACGAATGTCCGGGGGTTCCTGCCTTTCCCCACCACTACCTCATCCTGAGCTCTGTCGGGGTGAAGTCGGTCCAGTCTAGTTGCAAGGCGCCGGCCCATTAGTAGTTCAGCTGGGCTCCGGCCCGTCGTTGTGCTGGGGGTGCTGTGCTGTGCTAGAAGGTTGCCAGGGCTTCCTCCAGAGCAACCTGGAACGTGAGGTCCTTTTTGGTGTAGAGGCGTCGTTGCAACATCTCGTCCCTCAGGCCACTGACGAGGCGGTCACGAAGCATGTTTTCCAACTCTGAGAAGTTGCTTAACCGGGCGGCTTGGCGGAGTGAGGTCACAAACCCAGTTATGGTTTCCCCCGGGGCTTGCCGCTTTGCGTAGAAGGCATTTCGGCAAGCCACCACTGAGGGCTGTGGCAAGAAGTGCTCCTTCAGCCGATCCATTATTGTTTTGTAGGAGACGGTAGCGACATCTCTAGGTGCAAGGAGAGCCCGGGCGATTTCAAACATCTCCTCTCCACAGACGCTGAAGAATGTCGCCCTCTTCATGGCATCGTTGGTGACTTCTTTCACTTGCAGGAGGAAGTTGAAACGGGCGGCGTACCCTTCCCAGTCTCCCGATGCTGGGTTGAATGGCGAGAAGCTGCTGTTGGTTGCCATTCCGGGTTCCTTGGGTCCTGGAGCTGAAGCCTGGATGCACGGTGCGATGCAGCGGTGCGGCAGGTGGCGGTGCTGCGGTGCAGTGCGTGGTGGCAGTCAGCTCAGCAGGATCCCACCTTCGTTGCCAGTGAAATATACTCGGAGTCAAGAGTGAATTTCATGCTCTTTATTCAGCTCATAGTCATCAAGGAGAAGAAGAGAAGAATGGCTCTTTTCCCAAAACCATCTGCTTATATACATTATTTACACAATGGGCCTTGCGTGATTGGCTACTTCAGGGATACAACTGTGGGCCAATCAGGTTGTGGATTGACTTCTGCCTGCAGCCTGATTGGCTGCTCCTACAGGCCAATCAGGTTGCAGATTCACTTCTACCAGCCGCCTGATTGGCTACTCCTGCAGGCCAATCAGGTTGCGGATTCACTTCCACCTGGAGTTGGATTGGGTAGCTCCTGCTGACCAATCAGACTGCTGATTCTGAATCCTATTGTTCTAGGATTCAGCTCAGTACATAACAGTACCCTTTCTCCGGAGGCTTCTGAGTACAACCTCACTGCTGGGATGACTCCTCCCTCACATTGGTCAGACAGAGTGACGTGTTCAAAATCCTTGATTGGGAGAGGAGTCATCCCCCGCTCTCCAGTTTGGCCTTCCTTCTGACTGGAAAGGAGGGTCTCTGGTGCACTGCACCTTTTTCAGCGCATGAAAACATGTTTCTGTCCGAGTTCTTCTTTTTTCTTCTTTCTTTGTCTTTTTCTCTTGGAGATTGTCAGGGAGGCATTGCCTGTGGACAAGAGCAACAACGTATGCCTATGCCACCTATGCCTCCCTCAAGTCCTTTCCCCTTAGCCTCATTAGGGTCATCCCAGGGGCCACTGACCAGAGTTTTTTCTCCCATTTTCCTATAGCCAAGAAGAGGGGGAACTCTACAGTGAGGGGAGCAGGTTCATTTCACCTTTTTTCTTTCCCTCTCTTTACCGCCGATCCGATGTGCAGCTGGAAGGGTGCTTGCCACCTGACGCAAAATGCAGTAGTGGTGGGGAGCCTGCTCTGTTGTAGGCCCTGCAGGGCCCCTCTCATCCTAGATGGGGTTCTGAGGGGAGAGCTGCAGTGAAAAGCCACGTGCTGCTCCTTCTCCTTTTCCTTTTTTTCAGATTAGTGGCTTTTCCCTGACCACTCCCCAGCCCACAATGTCCAGTCCTTGCAGCTGGCCAGGATCTCTGAGGGTGGGGAAGCTGTGCCATCCAAGCTCACATGCTGCTTCATTTACCACAGGCTCAGTAGACCGGGCCTGGATGGAGGGCAGGCTGCATACCACCTGACTATAACTCACTTCTGGCCCAACTGCTGTGCATAGGTGGCAAGCCAGGACCCAGGTCAGCAAGAAAGCATGGTGGCTGGGCCATGTGCAAACTTTTTTTTCTTTTTCCCGCCATGAGGTATTTAGGCCTAACCACTCCTCACCACCCAGACGAGCGGATGCACAGAGCTACCACAGCACACCCATGTTCTTTACTTTTCTCCCCTAACCTTGATGAAACATGAGGTAGGCAGGAGGCAGTGCGAGCTATAGCACGTTATGTCACAGCCTGGTGGGAGCCAGATCACACTAATTCAGTGCCAGCTTGGCAGGCGTTATAGCACACTAAGTCAACGCGAACTTGCCACCTTGGAGGCAGGCTAGAATGAAGTTCCTTGTCTGGTCATGCCCATATCAAGAAGTCAGACCATTGGGCTTCTGGCGTTGAGGCACTAAGGTTCCCACATGTGGTTTTAACAGCAATTGGGAACTGTGCCGCACCGCAAACGCTACCACCATCTAAGTGGGACCAGGACCAACCAGCACCGCTCCCGCCCCATCCATAGGCTGAGGCTGAGGCTGCTCCTCCATGTTGCTCTCAGACCCAAGCGGCAGCAGGAGCAGTGGGCAGGAAGGTGAGGCAAATCACCCTGCTTGCCCCAGCAGTGTGCTCTACATCACTGGACAGGGTAAGTCCTTGGGGCCCTGAGGGGTTGGATTTCACCCACACCAGAGGGGAGGACATTCCCAGATTGATATTGTGGATTAGAGGGATAGTTACACATGAGAGGCATGTGGTGGCAGGGCAGCTAGTCAACCAGGCTCAGTCACAATTCATCCAGCAGCAGCTCCCGCCTCCCAAAGCAGTGCTTCCCCCACAAGGGTTCCTGAGAGGGGTAGAAAGTGTACCAGAGAACCACCCAGATCACGAAGACAACAAAGAGTGAAGCACTGCAGCTCATCCTCTTCATGGTCCTCGCCAAGATCCCTGACGTCTTCAGCATAGGAGACCCTCTCCTGGGCCGCAGAGACGGGATCACAGGCCCAACTGTTCCAAGTACGCCCGCCACAGTGGAAGCTGGGAAAGTAGCAGGGAGAAGAACAGACGTTGCAGGAAGTACACAAGGTCAGTTCTGGAGATGGAATCCTCAGATGAACCACAATCCTCAGCAAAGGAAAGAGAAGACAGGGAACTATCGGACAAGGTTGCAGCAGAACCTGTTCCCAAGGGCAGGCTGTTCTCTCCTGAATACTTCCCATCCATGGTAGCCAAAGCCAGAAGAGACCTGGGTATCCCAGAGGGTAAGCAGAGGAAACCAGATAGCCCTAGCACATCAAACACCCGTTCCAAAATAGTTTTTCCCAAGGAGCAACAATGGCCCACTACACCTGCAACTGAGTGTTGTGAGAGGAGGGGTTTTCTTTCCTGCTCGTCTATCCAAACTGGAGAGCGAGAGATGACTCCTCCCCCAAGCAAGGATCTCAAACATGTGACCTTGCCTGACCAATGTGAGGGAAGAGTCATCCTAGCAGTGAGGTTGTCCTCAAGGAGACTCTGGGAATAGAAATTCACAGAATTTTGTTTCATTCTTTCACTCTACAAATCATCTCCCAAGTGGCTGAATTTCAAGTGGCTGAACATCTTTTATTAGAGCAAAATGTGTTTTACAAGGGAAAGCTATGCATGAGTTCCTGAAGTTCACAATTTACCACTCCAGCACTGCTTTTGCTCATTCATCCGGGCCTCATAGCTGCCAAGTTATCCCTTTTTTTAAGGGATTTTCCTTTATGCTGAATAGGCTTCCTCACAAGAAAAGGGAAAACTTGGCAGCTATGCCGGGCCTTTGCTCTTGGACCTCCTCTATGCTTAGATCATTGGACCCTAAAGGATAAATCTGTGAATAATCCAGTCTTTACATTATCATTGGATTGCATGACTTCCATTACCTTCTGATACTATGCCTGCCCACTGGCAGAGCTTCATGCTCCGGCACTGGGGGTGGGGCTGACACATGTTCTGGGGGCGTGGTGTGCGTTCTGTGGGCGGGGCGCCCAATGCAGGCAGGGCAGCAGCTGCCATGGCGCCCTCAGGATAATGCTGCCCAGGGCGGAGTGCCCCTATCGCCCCCCCTCTTCCTACGCCCCTGTGCCTGCCTATTCCTAAAGCACCCAGGTGCGGAACTCTGAATAAGTATCAGGCTTCTTACTCTAGTCCAATGCAATTATTGTTGTTGTTTAGTCATTTAGTCATGTCCGACTCTTCGTGACCCCATGGACCAGAGCATGGCAGAGCACACCCATGGTCTATGCAATTATAGACCACCATATTAGTCTTCTGAAAACAGAGCAACACAGCCTCTTTTTTCCATTGCCGTACACTGACTAAAGAAATGTTATAAATAAAGTGAGCAGGGTTGGCCAAAGACATTTAGCTGCTTAGGGTAAAGGGCAAGATGGTACATCTCATTTCGCATATAGAAGCTAATCAGACTCACTGTTGAATCTTACTTGAACATCACCCACTAAACCAGAAGGCAAAAGACTAGAATAAGGAATGCAGAACAGGCTGCATCACATGACTGCACACCTCTGTCCATTCACTGCCTCTCACTAACTGCTGCCTGAGGCAGGTGCCCCACTGCCTCTTGGTAGAGCTGGTCCTCAAAGTATTTCCATGAGGAAAGTTGGTCAACTTTGGAGCCATGATTTACACGGCAAAAATCGCATGATAAATTACACTTACCATGCATCTTTGAGCAGCTCACTGTATTCACTAATCCATCTGTCAGGTCTACTTACATCATACCAAAATTGTGGGTAGCTTTGAAACAGCTGTCATTTTGTTAAAGTTAACCAGCCACAAATATTTTTCCCCCACTATCCCATAAATATAGCTCTGCTCCACATGATTTCATTAGTACAGTGTGAAGGATAAGAAATATTCTATTCTAGTTCAAGCATAGGGTTCAACATGGTTGAAATCGAACAATTTATTCTATTGCCAACACAGGTCTGCAGCAGATGAAAGAGGAAGATAATCTGGATGTCAAAATTTGCTTCTGAAGTGGTAAAGAACCTAATGGAAAGAGCTGATCATTAAAACAAACTAATTAGCAGCAATAACACTAATAGCACATTCTGTAAACTACTCAATCAGCTGTCTAGCTGAGCTAATCAATAACAGATAGAACAGTCTTCTTAAGAAGTCTGTGAAGGTAATACGATGTCCCAAACAAATTAAGAGAGGTCACAGATCTTACTGATGAGTAGAAATAAGGATTCTGTCCCATGTTGCCTCTAGAGATCACCCACGACAATAACAGGAGTGGTTTGTGAGCATACTTGTTTGTGATACTATGGTCAGATAGTGAGAAAGAGATTATATAATAGGGCTGTCCATTGGTTCTCTGTATGCCCAAAATAAAGAAATGAACTGCTGCGTTTAGGGCAGACTTACATTTTCCCAAATCAGGTTGTGCTGTTAACAAGGCATGCCAAGATGGATGAGGGAGACCCCAAACTTCCCAGCAACTCTGCTGTCTCAATTCCCTCTCCCAAAGCTAAATCTATGGCACACCCCCTTTTTTGAAGAAACATAGTAAGAGGACACCTAGAGCACAAGAGCAGACTAAGAGGTGAGGTTGTCATTAATTTTGATGGACAGGTCTTTTAATTATTTTACCAGTGTGATCCAATCACAGTGATTGCAGGTGTGGGGGTGGGGAAGTTGAAGTAAATAAATATATGGTAAGTTGTTATTCACATGGGACATTTGCCTATGAGTTTTGGCTGCGAGAGAATGGTATAAGCAGCAGAGTTAAGACTATATGGTGGTCTGGATATATCTGAATTATTCTTTCTCCAAACAAATAATTTAAAATCAGAGCTCTCATACTTTATCTTATTTTTACAGTGTGTACTCCCAGAAAAAAAGGGAGGGAGAAAATTTTGTCTACTTGTTAATAAGGGGGGGGGGACCTTGTACAATAGCCCCTGAACGTATTTATGAAGGTAAAACTTTTGCACCTGCCTTTGTGAAAGTTTGCAGGCAGGCCAATTTGCATCCAATTCTTGCAGAAAAAATCCCCACCTCTTACAAAAATTAAACTTGAAAGGTTCCCTGCACAAGATAAAAATTTGTCCGGCTTAATCCATTGTAGGTGCTCTCAGCCTCCAAATTTCATCCACTTGAGAAAAGAGTGATTCATTATTACTATTTTTAGATTCCCCATTAGAGTCAATGGAGTTGAAACAAAGGCTCTGGATTTAATAGATCAGATTTGGATCCAAATAATGAATCCATCAGAGTGGATCTGAAGCAGTTCAAGCAGCTTCCAAACACTACAGATACAGATACAAATCTTGTGGTTTGTGCACACCCTAATTATATAATCATAGCATAGTCACATTGTGCAAGGAAATCTGGAAAAAATATACATCTTTTTTAAAGCTAGGGAAAGCGAATAAAGGCTTTGTCTACACTACACTTGAAGCAGTTTGCCAATTAATGCTTGGAGATAATAGCCAACTGGAAAATTCTAGAGTTATTTGATAAAGCCTGAGGATTTGTCTATTATTTATTTATTGCATTTATTAATTCTTTGTTAACCTAGTGTGCTAAGATATCCCAAAGCACCATGATAGAAAAGGAGCTCTCCCAACTAACAGCTCTTGAAGAAATGAGGGAGCTCAATTGGTAGAGCATGGGACTCTTAATCTCAGAGTTGTGGATTCGAAACTCACATTGAGCCAAAGGTTCCTGCATTTCAAGGGGCTGGACTAGATGACACTTGTGGTCCCATACAATTCTATGATCCTGTGCAAAGCTTCATTCGAAGATCTTATAGGACAAACAGATTGGCATGGTCAGAACTGCTCCTTGTGGCATAGGCATCCAAAAAAACCATTTAGAGATTTAAAAATAAGCATCAAGACTTTTAATTAGTCTCATGCATGAATTTGAAGCCAATGTTATACTTACAGAATTGCTATAATATGACCTCACATACTTAAACCAGGCATAATTCCAGCAGATGAATTCTGAACTCCAGTCACTTGAGTCACCACCAAAGGCAGCCCCACATACAACACATTGCAGAAAGCCAATTGGGAGGCTAGCAGAGCATGGGTCACTGTAGCTCAATTGCTGCTTGTTGGAATAAAAACATAGAGGCAGAGGCAGAGAGCTATGTGTGATTCAAAAGCCAGCCATTATCACGAGGCTGAAGGAGTTAAAGGTCAAGTGAGTATATAATAATTCCAGTACCTCCAACCAAGTGTCCAATGTTTTAGGAGGCATTTCCTAAATAATCTTCCTGCTCTGCCATGGCAGTATAACATGGTGTCACATTATATAATTGTATAATGCTAGCTTAGGTATGCTACGTGTCTAATTAAGCAACTAAAGTTTTGGGGCTCAATGGCAGATAATGTTTAAAGCTATAATTTTTGCTTGAATCCTACCGTTTCTTCACTAAGGAGAATATAAAATGACAAAGGGGAAACTTGGGGTCTCAGAACATGCCAGAATTTGTCACAGTGCATTTTTCAAGAAGTAGACTAAATATCTGCTCTGGAGAGACTGGCTGTCATTGAGAATGCGTAAAACTGAAGATTTATGAACCTCAAATCCCAATGTCAACATTTTGTAGCTATGCGTTTGAAATATGGATCAGCCAACCAATTTTAAGTTGCTATTTTTCAAATATTAAAGTAAGTGATTATGCTTTTCAAAACGCTTTAGGCAGTAAACACTTGGAAGAAAAATTAACTGTAATAAATAGGAAGGAATGCTATCTTATATTCTATATCATTATAAACTGTATAATGAGAATCCGGTACTGCCTATTCTGAAGCTCTTCCCCAACTGATATGTAACCAAGTCTCCATCTGCACTGTACATGTAAATCAATATCATACCACTGTAATTTTTTATTATTATTATTATTTATTTATTTATATCGCCCATCTGGCTGGGTTTCCCCAGCCACTCTGGGCGGCTTCCAACAGAAAAATAAAATAATTGATTAAAGATTAAAAGCCTCCTTAAACAGGGCTGCCTTCAGATGTCTTCTAAAAATCTGGTAGCTGTTTTCCTCTTTGACATCTGATGGGAGGGCGTTCCACAGGGCGGGCGCCACTACCGAGAAGGCCCTCTGCCTGGTTCCCTGCAACTTGGCTTCTCGCAACAATGGAACTGCCAGAAGGCCCTCAGCACTGGACCTCGGTGTCCAGGCAGAACGATGGGGGTGGAGACGCTCCTTTAGGTATACTGGACCGAAGCCATTTAGGGCTTTGAAGGTCAGCACTTTGAATTGTGTTATTGTATTGCTGATTTTTTTTCCCTCCCTTATTATTCTCCCCCACCTTATTATTCCTTTTTATACGTAAGTGTGTATTTGTTGCTTTGCTGATTTTAAACAATAAAAACTATTTTTTTAAAAAAAATGAATTGTGCTCGGAAACGTACTGGGAGCGTACTGTAAACAGTCATAGATTCTCCCCCCCCCCCCAAAAAAAATACTGGGGACTGTAGTTTGTTAAATGTGCTGAGAGGTGTTAGGAGACCCCTCTTCCCCTAAGAGAGCTAAAATTATCAGAGTGGTTTAATCACCAATCTGTCTTTCCAGGGAACTATAGCATTTGTAGCTTAGTGTTGGTAGGGAATAGGGTTTTTCTAACAATTTACAGTGCTTTTGCAAGTTAAATAAAATTGTAACCTTTTGACCCCAGTTATTGTCTCATGTCTTCATTCTAGGAATGTGAGCTGGGTGGCTGGGGGCAAAGAAATAGCCCATACAAGATGGAGTGATATGCAATGGGTCCCCTCTGCAATCTGAACTTCTATGGAGATTTTCTGTGAAATAAAAAACAAAGTTCTTTAACTAGGTTTGCAAATGTCTAGTCTTAGATAGTAAGGTGAAGGTCAACATTTAAAATTTAAATAACAATGTTTTCTTTGCTCTTGATTATATTTGTGCTCCAGAAGGGTACCTATGCTCTTCAGGTTACCATTTCCATCATGTATCTACAAGATGCCATATTTATCATGGCACCTTTGATAATGTAATTGCATTTTACAAAGTAAAATAATACTGCTGGATATGTTAACAATGCCTTCTTAAAATGAATGATTAATAATTGAAATAGTGTTTTTCCAATTATATCTCACACCTACTTGAATGTTTGCATGTGGTTTTATCGGCATGAAAGGAACCCATAAACCTAGCTAGAAATCTCAACGCATTTGCAAAATATATTAAGTTTCTAGAAGTAAAGTTGAAGGACAGTGGTTGCGTGGCAAGACCCCCAAACCAGCCCCTCGTTAGAATAAAATTCACACTGACACAGATTTTTGGTTTAAGGTTACTGGACAAAAATTTTAGGCGACAACTTTCTTGATTACAGAAATGTGAACGGTATTGGCTTAGGCATTGGCAAAGGACTATACTGGACCCCGTTGCAGGAAGTCAGTAAGGGTAAACCACCCAAAGAGGGAGCCACATCGGGGGACCCCACCTGCATCTCCTCGGTGTCCCCAGAGGCCTGGCATGGCCCTAGCCCCTCAAGTGGACTTCGGACAGGATCCAGGCCCTGGTTTCTTTTAAAGGAATACCCTTGGTCAATGGAGGGGCAGGCGATGGCTGACCTCCTGTCCCTCACAAATCAATGAGCCAATGCCTAATCGCCAAACCTTACAAAGTTGTGACGATTGCTAAGAGGTAGGCAAAAACAAAGTGGCCAGTGCCATTCTGCCATATGGAAAAATTCCTATCCATCCCCCATCCCAAGACAGGTGACCAACCAAAGTCCAAAGCAAGGCCAGAGGACAACTAAAATAAAGGGCAGGTGAGCGGGTGTTCAGCAGTGCAAAGCAGGTGCCTGACACGCGTCACGCTGCTGCTTTTATATCCCCCCACAATCACCCCACCCAAAAGTGATTGACCAAGAAGCCGGGGTGATCATGGTGCCACCTTGGCATGACGGCATTACTCCATCCATGCCGGGGGGGGGGGAGGAACCAGGTTGATCATTTGAAAATGATCCCATTTCCCAGACTTCCCCCACCCGACCACTTGACAATTGCTGATGGTCTCGCCTTGGTGGGTGGGACACTTAATGTTTTTTTCTGCCAGTTGCAGCAATTATAATGTGCTGTGCCAGGTGTTGTATGATGTTTAGTTGCCAGGTGTTGTGTGGGGTTGATTTAGAAACATGGCGTGGCATACCCGCCAATCCTCTAGGATTAGGAAGAGTAATACTGGCAAGCCAGTACAGTGACAGGTCAGGAGGTTAAGGTATGGGTCAACTGTACTAGGAGTGGCTTGATGAATCTGGAGAGATGGAGATTGAACTGGTTAGAACAGGCTGACAGGGGAAGACCAGGATGGGTCACACTAGGGTTAAGGAGAAACAATGGAAACAGGCAGAGTGCTTGGAAAAATACTCAATCACAAGATTGAGAGGAGGGGGATATTTGATGAGTGAGACATGTGACAGGTAGTTGATGTGTGGGATGTGCAGTCCACCACTTCCTCTATGGTGGAAAGTTTGGGGTGTTGGCAGGAAGTGACCTGTACCTGTACATGTTTATGCATGAGGTTTGCTCTGTGGTTGGCTGGAAGTTACATCGTGAGTTAATGTTTACCTGTCAAAGCTGCTGCTAATAAATACAGACCCCCGAGCTCTGCCTGGGGTTGGTCTTTGTGGAACTCAGCCTTGTCTCATGTCTCGTTGTTGGATCTAACCATTTACCACAGTGTTGTATGTTGTTGTTGTTGTTGTTGTTGTTTGTTGTTGTTGTTTTGCTTTCTTTATAGCTTATATTGTATTTGTTTGCATTACAGTTTAAATTCTGTAGAATTCAAATTGTAATGCAATCAAATACAATATAAATATAGTAGAAGTAATGAACATACAATTAAATATCAATATGAATGTTTAAAATAGGTGTTCCACCTGAATGAAGCTCGCAAACCACTGGTGGTCCACAGACCACAGTTTGGGAACTCCAGTTGTAGAATACATTATTAATTTTCATTATAAAGGCTTTTTCTTTGCTTGGTGTGTGTGTGTGTGTGTGTGTGTGAATGTTTGTAGAAATGTCATATAGCATATTCTTTCAAACCTTCTAAATTTTGAACAAGAGGTTCCCATCTGTCCCTGCTTATTAAAATATGCATATATAGTAGGGATGGAGATAAATTTATTTGGTTTATATTTTAGTTCAAACCAATATGTGCACTGAAACCTAAGCATCCCTCACAATTTACACTTTGGAGCTTTGCAATTAATTCTACAGCCAAAGAAATATATAGAAATGTGTATCTTAGAGAAAAGTGCACACAAAAACACATGCATTTGTAAAAAATTGTATAGAAAAATGCATTGTATCAGAAAAAACCTGCATGCAAAAAATGTGTACATTTGGAAAATTGTGACACAAACCTGTATATTACAGGAAGTGTGTGGACATGAAAAGAAAAATTGTGTGGACATAGGGAAAAAATCAAAGTGGGGCAGAAGTGAGGGAATTTGAATTTAAGACTTGAGAAATTACCAGCTTGTAGAAAATGAAACTAACAGATTTGCCCACCCCTAATACAGTGAGAGAGAGAGAGGGAGTGTGTGTGTGTGTGTGTGTGTGTGTGTGTACATTTCTATATATGTTCTTCTATTGTAATATTCCTTTTAGTCTATTGTCATCTGAAAAAAGAGAGAAAACTATTATGTTTATCTTGTTTTCTTCCAAGAAAGGAAATATTCTGGGAAACACATCTGCATCATTTCTTCCTGGAAAGCCTACTGAATCCCTTTCAATAATCTTGATTCAGAAATTGTAGTGATTGAAACCTAATCTCAATTATAGGCCTACTGTATATGGTTGCTGGGTATAATTATGGCATTTTTGCCTTAAGTGGACTCTGATCCAGAGAGCTAGCTTGAATAAGGCGGAGAGAAAAGAACCAACCATTTGTAGTATGTTCCCTGTCAGTCTCGCAGTCTAATGCACAGCTTGCCACACAGAGAGCAGGAAGTATTTATCCTGTCTAAGGAGCTATACATCTTTTCTCAGCTGTAATTACAAATGTCTTCAAAACAGCAGAGAAAGAACAGGGCCAAGAGAAAGACGAGTTAGTGGAGTCTGATAGACTTCATGGAGCACAATGGTCTTGCTGTGCTGATGTGGCTCCCTTTCAAAGCAGCACACAAGTTATAGCTGAATCGCATTATCTCTGGAAGTGCTTCAGTGCCATCATTTGAATGCATACCAAGAAAAGTCTGCTTGGGGTGGGCTCATTGTTCTAACCACTACCTACAGGGCCAAAATAAGCCTGTTTCTTCCATGTCTTTTTTGCATTAAGCATCTTACGATATTCTGATTCACATCAGATCTTTAAGCAGATGCTTTAAACAACCCCTTGCCACAATGAATGGCATGAAAGAAAGCTGCTGGCTGATATTCAAAACATTAAACTCTACCAGAAAATAAATGAACATGCACTGTTACAATGAGCCTTATTTCCTTCTACAAGGAAGTAGCTCTTCCACTCATAAAACCTGCTAAGATCTGAAGAGGGCTGCAGACATCCTGATAGCTCAGTCAGTACAGCATGAGACTTAATCTCAGGGTTGCGGGTTCAAGCCCCATGCTCGGCAAAATATTCCTGCATTACAGGGCTTTGGACTAGATGACCCCAATGGTCCTTTCCAACTCTACAGTTCTATGATCCATACTGAACCTAGACGTACGGAATGTGGATAAAATGGAAACAGCAGAATGATGGGCATCACAGGCCCAAGTACTGCTCCACTGGTCAGGCAAGGCCAGTGCCATGTGTCAAGTTTTTATGCCAGGCCTCACCCACCCAAAAGCTGCTTTTACAAATACCAGTTTGCATCCCATAGCCTTTTGGTTCCTGAAGATGGTTCAGAACAAGGGTTTTCAGTTGACTAACCCTAGCGCAAACACTAACTCAAAGGCTGCTCTGGGCTCCTTCAGAAGGAAGGGTAGGACTTAAACAAAACTGAGAGCACAATTGCCAAGCTAACTGCCAGGAATCCCCAGCAGCACTCTGTAACTCCTTGCCATAGAGGCTAAAATGCAGCACTTCTAAAAATGGATCAGATCAATAAATAGCAGATAAGCATGAAAGCAGACTTCTAATCACAGGTGCTGAGAATTAAAACTAGGAGGTGGCTACCACCACCATTTCCTGCTCATGAACCTTCATGATACAGTTGTCTGCATACTCTTTGTAGACAGGATGTTAAGCTAGATGGATCACTGGGTCCACCCAGCACAGCAAATCTTACATATTTGCAGTTCAGAATGCTGCTGTTAAGAGAGACCATTGCCAATCTGTCAAGAACAGTTTGGACTGCCCCTACACTGGGGATAATAATCCCTTTGCAGATTCCTACCCCCTAACTTTCAAAGATGCCTAGTTATCAACATTCCCTCCTGGTGCAGGTCTTTTCCTTTCTTCATTCAAAGCAAAGCACTGCTTTTGAAATGGCTATTCCAGTCATTTACAAAAGGAGCACTCACTTCCTCCAAGAAAAAAATTATTTCCCATCTCCATCATTTTAAATGCAGAACAGTGGAGAGCGGTGTGTGAATTATCTTTCTCCCTAGCAGCTACAGGAACCATACACATTTTTAAAAGAGGGAGAAAGGCCCTACTTTTGTGATTGCAACACACATGAAATACTTCCCTGCCCCAAAATGAAATTTCATCTAACCTGGAATTTCTCACTGGGAAATGCTATCGTTTTATTTAGACAGATATGATTTACTGACAGCGTGCCTGCAGGAAAGTAGAAAACTGTGAACAAATATTTTGAGACTAGATTATGGAACACTCGGAGAAACTGTAATGAAATATAGAGTTTCCCATGTCAGTGTTTTCATGATGACGGCACAGTAGAAGCTAAATGAGATTGGAAGAGTGTTAGTATGAGGAAAATATGGGAGATCCTAGGGTCATGTCTGCATAAACCCTTTGCTAAGGTGCAAACAGACATGTAACTGTGGAAGGTGGCTCCATGAAGAGGGGACAGATCCTTATATGAAAGGTTCCCCACTCCTGGTCTAAGCAGAGGGTGTGGCAAGTTTGACAAGGTATAAGGGGAAGAGAGGAGGGTTTGTGAGCTATGGAGGAAGATGAGGGTGGCTTGGCAGGCTTTAAGGGGCAGGGGTGTCTTGGGCAGGGGGTGAGGGCAGACAGGAGGTACATTTGGGGAAGAGGGAAGGAGGCATGGCTTTGGCAAGAAGTAAGATGAGGTGGTGGCTTTGGGAGGAGGTAGACAGGGTTGGCAAGCAACCTGGAGTGAGCAGGCGCAATAGCCCCAAGTAAAATAATAATAACAGCTATAAAGGTCTGCTATAATTTTATTTTTATTTTTTTAAAAAAAAGTCTTCAGGAGATGTCTGAAAGTCAAAAGTAATGACGCCTGCTAAATCTTTGCTGGAAGACTGGTCCATAGGGACCGGCGACACTAAATTCCTGATTTCTACTAGAGGCCAATCAGACAAGTGATTCTTTGAACTTTTAAATGAAGTGTATATATAAGCATAGCAACAACGATGGCAAGGATTATATAATGCATTGTTGTGTCCCCCTTCTCCCCCACCTCCTCTCCAAAGGATAGGGAGGTTCAATTCAGCAAGCTGCTCTTTCACAAGTGGCTTGTCTGCAGGGAACGTTTCCATAACTGAGCAGAGGCAGCAATTCTGTGTCTGGAAGGAAGGTGTAGCAGGTGGTGTCCAACTCCTCCCTTCTGGGAAGAGGCAACTGGCAGTCAAGTAGGTCTTGGACTTTCCAATGGTTTTCCAGAGTGATGTCTGCCTCTCCTTCTGCCTGAATCATTGCCCAGTGGTTCCCAGTTAGCTAAGTATTGCGGACCCCCAGTTTTCCAAAAGCCAAGCAATTGAGTGTCCTACTTTTGAAAATTTTGGCATCTTTATTGTAGTTTTTGTTATGTGAATGGTGCCACGGGCCCCCTGGGTGGGTTATGTGGACCCCCTGGGGTCCGTGGGCCACCACTGCTCTGACTGCCCAACTTGACCTGTAATGATGTTTGACTGCCTCAACCCACCTTGACCAACACCCAGATCTTTCTGAATAGGCCAATTTTGGCTTGCCCAAATCTGGTGCACAGCCCTACTAATTATTGTTTGACACTGTTGTTGCTTTTACTCTGGAAAGGGAATAGAGCAAGAAACTCCACAACATTCAGTGATATAATTTTCCATGGCTAATCAGTTAGATATGGAAGACACCGAGATAATACAATGATAAGCTGCAATCTAAGACAAAAGGATGGGGCTTTGCTGGTTTGTGCAAAATATTTTTCTTGCATCTTTCAGCCAAATCTACCCAACTCAGATAAGTGTTCACATTTAAGCTGATTCAGTTCCATTGAAGTTGCAGTACATGAATCGGCTAAATGCCAAGTACTTTGACTTAAATGGGATGTGGATCAGCTATTAGATATTTAGCTCCTTGTATAAATGTACTGTCTAAATGTACATGCTGATGTGAGTGAATAGTAAAGTTGGCACTTACATGGATAAAATTCCACTGGGGGGGGGGAATTGATTTGGGAGGTTGTAAGCATGTTTTATAAATTGCAGTTTCATACCCATCTAAAATACCAGTTTCCCCAGTTTGTAGCACCATTTATTTGAAATTGTTGGTTCTTTTAAATTTTTTTAATATATGAAGCTCTGCTGCACCTGAAATATTAAATTTTAGCTATTTTGTAACAAAACCCTCAAACATTTACACTACATTCCTATACATATAGAAGTAAGAGTTCAATGGACTCATTCCCATGTCTGTGTGTACAGAATTGCAGAGTTAAAAGTCAAGAGAAAGCCAAGAAATTTGCACTTTACATCAAGGCCATTTAGAGGCAGGATCCAAACAATATATTAGGAGTTTATCATCCTGCTCTGTCAATAACAGACATTGTGTTAAATTTACCAGTTTCTGCAGCATCAAATGAAAGATCCTTCTTTGTGGTGAAGTGAGTTAGGGATTATATACTGTAAGAATCACTGTGTGTGATGGACGCTTAAGTGATCACCTGCTGTTGGCCTTGGACCATGAAGCTGCCAGGAATACTGATATCAACAAAGCTATTGCAGTTTTTGCTAGTTTAAGATCACACCATTCTCTGCTGATGTAGGCTGCTATTTGATGGATACTATAATCTCTAGCTACCTTCAGCAAGCAGCACACAAAATTTACTTTAAATTGTTTATCCTTTTAAAATTCTGTCTCTGGTGGATGATGGACAGTGATTGGCCCATAAAAAAATACCGGAAAGGGGGGCTTAACAGGTGCTCAGTTAAAATGGAATAGAACTTCCATTCTAATTGTGGCTCTTTGTTTACTGTCTATTACAATCACTTCCAATTTACTATGACTGAAAGGGATTTGAAAGTAAACAGAAGTTATAGCCGACCTGCTCCAACAATTTGGAATTAAGGAAGAACATAAGTATAGATTCACATTCAGAAACTGACAAGCGCTGTTCCATTTTGCAATGAGTATATACATGCAAGAAGTAAACAGTGTCCATGAAAAGTGCAACTCACTGAAAGTGTCAAACTTTCAGCATTGTGTCTTATTTCATCATTTTAACATCTGCAACTGTTTTAGTATTTATTTCTTTACACTTTGCCCACACCACTGGTAATTATAGTGTAATCTTCCAACTGGGGTCTCAAAACTGCTTTGTGCTTTGAAAGATTGCATGCTCCCACACCAGCAATGAAACATCCTATATATTTGGCATTTAGCATGAGAAACAAATAAATACAAATGCTATTTTACTGGTATATCAATTTCCTTCGTTTTAAGATGTTCTCAAAAGTTATAAAACACCAATTCTTCACATTTTTTGATCGAATAATTTTTCATAGGTTCATAGTTTAAAGCAAAATGAAGTTTGATTAGGATTTTGCCCTGAAATGGCCACCTAAACTGTTTTATAAGCAATACAGCAGATAGGATTCTCATCCTCAGAACAAAACTTTGTCTTCCAATTTTCAGTCTATAGAAGACAAAGCTCAGGCCATCAAGCCTCATACTTTCAAAGTTCATCCTCTAATTGAAATTAACCCCTCTCAAAGCTCCTGCATTTTTTAAAAAATAATCCAGTACATCTGCAGATACACACTTATATCAAGCTCCACCTTCCACATTGCTGGAACCTCCTGAATTATATGAATCAGATTGGATTCTTAATTAATCCATTACTGCCATCTTTATTTTATTGGTTTGGTTGTGTATGTTCGAATGGACTCATATCTATACAGGACATTTGCACTTCCTGTAACATACATTGGGCTTTCCTTTCTCTTTAAGACATGGTAGGACAGGCTTAGTACTCTTTTACAAAAGCACCATAGTTAACAGATCTTTCCTAACAACATGCTCATTTTCCAAATGAACTAAATAAGCCAAAGCAGAAAGCAGGTAGAAAAAAGCACTCAAATGATGCCTAGCAAAAGACTGCTATTTTCAGAGGAAAGATTCAAAACCAGCAGGGGGAAAAAGAGGAAGAGCTCAGTTGGTAGAATATGAGACTTAATCTTAAGAGTCACGGTTTGTTCCCCATACTGGGCAAAAGTTTCCTGCATTGCAGGGATTTGGACTAGATGGCCCTCATGGTCTCTTCCCTGAATTGGTTTTTTGATTCAGGGAATCAAATTCATCTTTTACTGAAGATGACTAAAAGTGCACATATGTAAACCATTAGCTATTTAAAGAATAACTTCTAATAACAAAGGGTGACAAGTGGCAGTAACAGGAGATAAATGCCATATGCAAGCCAAAAGCAGCATATAGTGAAGAAATGTCTAACGCTGGCTGATGAAGACATGTAAACAGAGTTAAGAATTGTGTGAAAAAGAATAGGTGCAGGCAGCAATCCATGGAGGCAGGAATTTATTGCCTTTCTTGCTTTTTTTTTTTACACCTCTGCTTGCTTTATGCTCTATTCAGAATAAAGAGAGTTTCATGACAATCATATGGTGCTGCTCAGAATTTCCATGAGCCCAATCTGATTTGCTTCCTGTAGGATGCTGAATAACCGTAAAATAACAACAGCTCTCATTCAGATTTGTGATAAATTTATAATAGAAAGGCTGGCATTAAAAGCTTCAGACCAAATTAACTAGTGCTTCTCAGCAAATAACTTTGCCTGGAGCGTGAGCAAGCCTCTCTGAGGGCTGATCAAACTTTCTGAAAGCAGCAAGCTCAAAGTGAGTTAAGAGCAGTGCTAGCTAATTCATATTGTTCCAACTTTCTCACTGAATACTGTTTTAAAGCTCAGAGTGCCCTGGGGAGTTCACCCTGGGGAGTTATTGTGTGACCAAATGCAAGAGAGGAAAGAGATCCTGTTCCTCTATTAGTTGTATAGAAGAGGAAATGTCAACAGATAGAGCTTTTCATCCCTTTAACATCTTAACATTACCAGCTGCAGAATTGTCATTTGGACACTACCATTAAATGTACTAGCTCCCTATACATTTTGCTCACTACCTTAGTGTTTTACAAATGATACATATTGTCACTGGACTCTGAGGATTCCTAACAATTAGGACTGTGCATCAGCTTCAAATGGATCCTGAGCCTCGGAATGCCTCAGGCAGATTTGAGGCTTGTCAGAGGTCAAGTGGGATTTGTACAAAGTGGAACAATTTGAAGAGGGACATCCTGGAGTGCTTTGTGGTGCTTCAGCAATCCAGGTATCAAAAAACGCTGGAGATGCAAGGGTCTTCTTCTAAAGGCAAAATAAATGTCGCTAAGCAAAACATATACATAAAAAAGCCAGATGGAAATGATGGAGGAAGGGGAAACAACCACCTGAGTGGGGAGATGAGAAGAATAGGACCTCGCCTGTATTTTGAAAGTTAATCCCTGTTCAGTCTCACCCCACCCCACCCTGCCATCAACTTTAGAGGCAAAAAAGCCTCTGAACCTATTTCTTACTCAGATAAATCACATCACACCTGCAAGTTTTTTTTAACAAATTGTCCATAAAATACTAGGGAAATTTAAGTGATTTCTTTTCTTTTCTTTTCACCCACCCCCAAACTGTCCTTGTGG
Source organism: Zootoca vivipara (assembly GCF_963506605.1). NCBI lineage: Eukaryota > Metazoa > Chordata > Lepidosauria > Squamata > Lacertidae > Zootoca > Zootoca vivipara. The sequence continues at coordinate 60,781,379 of NC_083279.1, forward strand.
GGAAACCACTGCAGCTACCTTTCAGAAAGTTAACAGAATTCATGCCTCAGAAGAGGTGGCCATGCCTACACATTTCATACACTTTTGCGCCAAAATATAAAGGTTTGTTTTAGTTTTAGTTTTTTGAAAGAAAGAAAAACCTTTAGAAGTGCTTAACACTAAAGTTCCTGAAACTATTTGCTTTGAAATTTGGCATGCTTTTATCCACTCTTGAGGAGCTAGTCTTCCTGTAAAGGTTCATCTAGTTCTGTGAAAGAGAGAAGGATGCATGCCATCACAAGGGGTGATTTCTAAATTTCAACCAATTCTATATATATTTTTAAAATGCTATTTAACATCTCAATTATAAACAAAGAAATAAACATTAAAGGTAGCTAGCCGGAAAGCTATTGGATGGATTTTCTTGCAAACTGGCAGGCTTTATTCACTCTAGAGCAGGCATGTCAAACATGTGGCCCTCCAGATGTTTTGGCCTACAACTCCCATGATCCCTAGCTAGCAGGACCAGTGGTTGGGGAAGATGGGAATTGTAGTCCAAAACATCTGGAGGGCCGCAAGTTTGACATGCCTGCTCTAGAGAGTCTAGTGGGCCTTAAAATTTCATGTGTCTGACAAAATGGGGGCAGGGGGACAAAATGTTTAAATTCTCAATAGTGAAGGGGAAATGAATTGGACTCAGATGGAACCCAAGCAGAATTCTCATGTATATTACATCTATTTGAAAAAACATTGGGTATGTAACCTTTTTATGTTATAGTTTATAATTTCCACGCTATTTGGAGTTGTTGCTACGTATGTGCAGGTCATCGTTTGAACATTTTATTTTCAGTTGATGAATAAATTACATATCTTTCTACTTACGAGTGTTTGTTGAACTAGTTGGCCGATGAAGAATTCAATGAAACAGTAGTTGCTATCTGGAAACACTGTTCCAGCAGAGTTCAGAGTTGGACATCAGAATTGGACATTGCCGATTACAAAGCTTCACAGCAGATGAGCGGGAGAAACCGGAGGACACCCACACTGCGCCAGAGAACAGGTAAGTGGGACCCTCACTCGAGTATAAGCCGAGGGGGGGGGCTTTTTCAGCATAAAAATGTGCTGAAAAACTCAGCTTATACACCAGTATATACGGTATATCTCCATATTCTGGAAATTAAAAATTATATATGTTACTATGCTACACTATACTATACTACACTACACTGAAATGTTTAAATGTTTGATTGCCCTTGAATCTTCCTGCCACACTTGCCACACATGGCACACCACAACCTTTGAGAACCACTGGTTTAAGGAATGGCATTTAATTCCTCCGTTATTTAATTCATACTGGAAGGATGGCAAACTTTAGGAGAACTACCTGGATGAGGTAGAGCAAGGTAAAGGGGGAAACGAAGCAAGAATGGAAGAGTACATTCTGCAGATTTTGTGTATATTTTTGTTCTTACACTTGTTCAGTCTATATTATTTCAGCATTTGATCTGTCCTAAGCTATAGGCAGATTCAGACAACTATCTCATTTGCAAGCTGGCTGCACCTACCATTTTACAGGCTAGTAATTTTCAGCTTCTATCACATGGTGATCATCTCCCATCTTTTTGAAACAGTATTCTTTGTGGTGAGTCCTGCACAATAAGATCATCATCAGGTGGGTAAAATGACTGGTGTCCACCGATAACATTGCCACCACATAAAATCAGCCATGCAGCTGTATCTTTGAGGCAGCATGGAATAGCATAGTAAATTTTAATAGGTGCACAGACAGAGAAGCGGCTTAAACATCTTCACTTTCACATTAGCTGTGCAGTTTCTTTTCAGCAGGTTTGAAATGAGCACTGAATATCTCAGTTTCTGCCATTTGTGGCCACTCACTGACTGCATTTAACCACAACTCAGGAATAACATACAAATCAATCTCATTTGTGCTAGTTTTTGATTCATTCCCACTGTAATTTCTCCTTCTCAGTGCTCTCAAGTGTATTCCAGGAGAGGGATATGCAATGTATGGGTGCATCAAGACACAGGAGTAGAAAGTGATCCACGTGGCTGGGAGTGAAGTCTTAATGAATCCCATATTTATTATGGACTTCCATTGCTGTTTAACGACAGGCTGTTGTGCAAGCCTGAGTTTGGCTTTCTTCTGACCGTGTTTAACACTTGGACTTCCATCACGTAAAACATGTTGAGTTCTACTGTTTCTTTTCTATTTTAATTCTTTGAGGAGAGGGAGAAGGCAGAAAAAGAGCTCTGTGTACAAATATAAATCTAGTAGGAATGCCTCAGTCTACATTTATGTATAGGAAGGTTCATCTTTGGCCATATGTACCATAGATATATGCATTTCCATGTGTGTTTCAACCTCTATTTGTATGTCTGCACACATGTGCACCAGAGAAATAGCAAAAGGGCAACCTAAACACGAATTTGTTTTGGTTCTTCACACCATTTAATCATGCCCTAGTGAAGGAATTATTAGCATAAAGCAACTGATTGAAGTGAAGAGGCCCATCATAAAAAGCATTTAACCCTGTGAAGAGGAGCTAATGTGCTTGACAACTCAAGGGTTTAAAGTTTAAGAGAAACAAGCAAAGCAACAACAACATCTGCTCAAGCCTTGTTTGTGTGTTATAATTTGCTGTGACATTGAGTTCCGCAGCAATCTTGCCATCTTGGCAATAAAAGTGTGAAAGGATTCTTTGACTGAACACACAGCCATGTTGTTCTGATGGAGTCACATGAAAGACTAACAGATGTTTCCAACTTGTTTTCCCATGCTTCCTCAAAAAATATTCTGCTTCCTCCAAAAATATTGGCCTTGCTGAGCGATCCTAATGGAAAATGGCATGGACAACAATAATAAAATACTAAGTATTCTCCTAATGAGAAATGTCGGATTTTCTCTGCTGTGTTGCTTCATTGCAATCATAAGCATCCCTCCATTTTTCTACAGAACATAATATATTCTTAATTCTAAATAACACCATATTAACCTGCACATTAACTTTATTATGTGTTAAAATATGTAACAGTTCTAAAATATTTTAAATAAATTGATGATGATGATGATGATTACACTTCATCATAAATCAAGATAGCTGGTATTGGAGGAGGCAATCCAGAAGATCACTGCAAGCCTTCTCCCACATGCCACAGCCTTCCAAACAATGCTCACCCATCCAAGTATTTCAAGCATTAAACACCAGATCAGCTTCATCATCCTCAATCAAGGTGAAAGCTGTTTTATTATGCACTGACCTGTCATTTACCAACAGCACCATCAAGTGGGAAGGCAAGTTGGCATAACAGCACAAGACCTGTTCACTAAATGTAAACATCTGTCACTCCTCCTCCTATGAATGTGAGCATACCTTTCACAGCATACCTCCCCCTGACAATCCTACCATTGGAACACCCTGCCCACATTAATCCTCTGCCAACCAGACACATTTCCCTTCAACAGCTGTGACTGATATACAAACATGTCAGATAATAAGATTCATAAAAGGGGAAAAATCACCCACAAACAAGGATCTATATAAAAAAGAAAGCTCACTGATAAATATGTACCAAAGTAAGCATTCCATGAAATGTGTCTCTTAAAATCAAACATATATCAACATATTTGCACTTAGAATTATTAGTATTTCCGATAATGCCAACAACTCTAGAATAATTGCTGGAAGGATTATAGACTTAAAACATTCTGTTGATAAAATTTCTTGAGAAAGAACTTGGAGTTGATGATGTCAACAAGAGCTGGGAAATTACCAACATGTATTAAACCCATGGGTGCTGTTTAATTGTACATAATTTATGCTATATTGCTATGAAACATCATAATAACCCCATAAGAGAAGAAAGATCAGATAAAATTTAATAAACTCGTTAAAGAGGATGTGGGATGCATGAAATAAAACTGAAAGGGGCCATGTTTGATTGGCTTAAACACTGAAAATAATTAAATGTCTGCTCACTCACATTTTTCTTTTTAAAGAGCTAATATTTTTGAAATAGAAGTGTCAGCTTGGTGTTTGTTTGCCTCTTGGTTGTTGTTGTTGTTTTTACATAAGGAGAGTGTTTAGAGAGGATTTAGACAAATCACACAAATACATTTCAAATTCACTTTCTGCTGCTATTCACAAATGAGACTGTGTGGCTGCAGAGAAGTAAGGAGGATTAGAATTTCTGTGCACTAAGTGATTTGTGGATTACAGCCTCCATTCTTGATTGATAAGAAACTGTAATACCTATTAGGCTGGTTTACAATTATCAGCAATACTGTATTGGCACAAGTAGGCATAATGCAACAGTTAACGTATTTCCAGGGCTGTTTGTAGCACTGCTATCAAAACTCCAGGACACCAGGAGATGAGAAGAAGCAGGCCACACCTTCAACAAACAATCCACAGGCTTGTTCATTATATATAGAAAGAGCCAAAAGTGGTCAGATCAAAGCAATCACATTGTTTTGTTAAGAATGTGGGTTCAACATGTGGTGCAGTTCAACATTTGGTTCCACGGTTGTTTCTCCTGCAGCAGTGTGCACTGCTCAACTCACTTCTGGCAGATTTATGTTATGGTTTAGTACTAAGACCTGTGCAACTTGGGATCGGAATACCTTCTCAACCCTGACACTGTATATACCTAGCCAATCACTGTGGATTGCAGGGGAGGGAATCTCATCAGGTGGTCCATCCTGTAGGATGAAGGAATCGAGCCATGGCACTTACCTTTTGGAACTACTTCCCATCACATATTAGAGAGGCACCATATCTATTGCCTTTTTTGCCCCTGTTGGAAAAAAAAATCCATTTTCAAGACTGTAAGCCTTTTGAGTGAAGATTTTCACCCTGTATCTCTACTAAACTTGAAATTGTCTTTATATGTAGTTTTATGGTTGAAGTGCTTCAGTGTTAAATTCACTTAGGATATTTTATGGGAAGCAATTCATAAACAGGAATTAAAAATAATTAAATAATAGGGATGACAGAAATTGCAGTCCGACAGCATTTGGTGAGCACCCCATTTGAAAAGAACTGCTGCCCAACTAGAAAAAGGTGGTGACCCTAGATTGGAAGTCTACTTTCCATTTAACAAAGCAACAAGAGTATGTAAATAGTAACAGTGACAATTAAGCAGCAATAGATGACAGCAGGAAAAGAAGGTCTCGTTAACTTCATTATTATTTCATATTCATAGTTCATATTCAGGGCCAGTATGATTCAATTCACTTGTCTTTTGAGTTAGGACAATGAAACAAGCAGGCTAGGATTTTATTGTTTAAAATTAAAAGGGCAAAATTGAGGCCCACCTCTTGCAATGAAAATCATCACCCTACTCCACAATGCCATACTTTTTGATCAACCATCCAAGTTGTGGCACCCTACAATGGCCATAAGTAACAATAACCAGCAGCACATGCCTGAGGAAACAGTAGAATATTCTTATGCAATATATACCATTAGCCACACCCTCTATATCTTGAGAAGGGGCAATAAATTGAATAATCAGAGCTATTTGATCTTACATAAATGAATAAGAATGATGCATTATCTCCTTTTTCTCCCCTGTAAATGCATTTGAGCTTGGCCAAGCATGCTAAATAATTTGTCTCTCCCCTCTTCCTCACTAACGTATTTGTCTTCTTTCTGCTTAATCAAATGAATGATCGATATGATGTAGCTAGGGGAATATTGACATTTCTTTTTTTTTCTTTTTTTTGGGCAAATGCTTCACTGATATTAAACCTGCATATAATATTTGGTTAAGGCAACATCATTACAGATGATGTCTACCATCTCACTCTAAATATAATGTGATGGTATTAATAACTGATTTTTAAATGAAGACTGTTATCCCTCTGAGGTGTTTTTATTCTTCCTGTAAGTTAAGCTTTTGTGACTTAGGCAGAGGAAATGCTTTAATAGAAATCCTATCATTCCACATTGCAGTGGAAAGCAAAAGGAAGTAAAGACACCACTTTTTCTCAGAAGCAGCAGGAAATCTCCTTTCCTAATCACTATGCACTTTTTCTTGCAATCACTTTCCCCAGGAATCAAGGGTGCTCTGTGACCAGTGAGGATGACAGGCAGAAACAATATAATAAGCATAACAACGACAATCATGACAATACGATAACAATTTTAGCATTTATTTAGATCTATAAACTATTCAAAGGATCTCACATTGGCTTATCTAGATGAATTTTGAAGTTGGGACAGTATTATTCAACTATTGCTACTGTAGTGCTTTTCAGAGATGCCCATACTGAGCCACATGTCTCCATCAGTGGATTAGGGACTGCAATAGACTGTGTGTCTCCTAATCCTCTGCCTGCAGGGCCACCCATAGTAACTGGCTGGCTGACAGGCCACCCATTGCCTCTACCACTGGTTCCTCCCACACCCACTTGCTTGCTGCTGCCAAAACAACAGAGGTGTGGGCACTCTATGCCTTGCTCCGAGGTTGAGTTCGTTGCTCCTGTTGTTGCAAACTGGCCATGTCACAGGCACCCTCAGGCTCTCTTGCCTACACAATGCCTTGTTCGGAGGAAAGACCCATTCCTCGGAGTGAGGCATGGAGGACCACCATCACTGTTTCATCAGTAGGAAACAAGCAGGTGGGGAAGAGTCCTGGACTGGTGGTGCTGGTGTAATTTATGTCACTGGCCCTGCACCCATGACCATTTATTATTTAATTAACTAAGTTGTGAATCACTTCCTATGACACATCTCTAAGTGATTTCACAATTTAAAAATAAGGACAACAATAATATTCACAGCAAAGCATCTACAAAACAATTGTGTGTGTGTGTGGCAAGAGAGAGTTTCAGAGGATAGGCGCCACCATATTAAAGGCCTCATTCCTCCATCATGAGGAACATACCTCTTGATGTAATGATATCTAGTTTATAAGGGTGAGACCATCTTTTAAGTATCCTGTTCGCAAACTGCATAGACTTTTGTACACGATTACCAGTGCCTGGAACCTAGGCCCGTATCCTCCAGATATTACAGGGTGGCATGGGATTAGCCATGCCATAGCAGCTCCCATGAAACCTTGGGCAACATAAAAATCAAGCATAATTCCATGACTCTGTGAACTGCTGAGTGCCTGAAAGCTGAACAGCATCAGTTTAAAGTCTTTACTAGGACAAGAGGAACAGCTGTTTGGAGCATGACAACTCAGCATGACTTACCAAGGAAGGCATGCAGCATCTGCATAGGTCACACTGGGACAAAGATAGTGCTTGTCGTTAGGCACTTAGGCCCAAATATATTTTTTTGCCATCTGTCTCTGCCCACCAGTAGCCTCCCCCAGTATTTCATATCATCTATTGTTCATTGAATGTGTGTCTAGCACATCTTTTGCTATTATATGGCTGCTACCCCACTAACAACAATGCTATGGTCTAGGAGAAATCCAAATGGGGTGCAGAGCCTCTTCTCTATCACCAGTGAGCTTGATCACTAATAATGCAGTATAGCTATCACTACTGTAGTACATAATTACTGTAGTGCATAACTGCATTTTCAGAAAACAGATGTCTTCAGGAGCACTGGCTATTTATTTCAAAGGAATGCTAATGTTGTTTATGTTGGGGGTTTGCTTCATTTTGATTCCTTTTGTTGAAAACCTATTCATTTCCATAAATTATTACTTAATCAGGGACGTACAGGGACCCATTTTTGTTATCATTAATGTAGCATTTAGCTACTATTTTATCAACTTAGATCTGCCTTCCCCCAACCTAGTGTTCCCTAGACTTTATTGGGCTAAAACTCCCATCAGCCGCAGCCAAACATCAGGGATAATGAGAGTTGTGGTCCAAAACATCTGCAGGACAGCAGCTTGAGAAAGACTGTTATAGAGTGATAGATACCATAGGTCCAGTGGAATGCATCTATAGAAGAAACAGGGGAGTGTCATTATCCTCCACCAGATATTACTCACAGAATGTGGAAAGATTATACTTCTGTATTTATTTAAATCACACTATCTGAAGAAGTGTGCATGCACACAAAAGCTCATATCAAAATAAAAAACTTAGTTGGTCTTTAAGGTGCTGCTGGAAGGAAATTTATAATTTTGTTTCGACTACGTCAGACCAACACAGCTACCTACCTGTATTTAAATCATATTTACAATAGTGGTATCCAAAGATAACTGATGCTTAGTCCCTGAAATAATGTCTGCAGCAAAGCACTGATGTTGCCTTCACAAATATTCACAACTAAGGCTCAGAAGACATTGTGGGCATATTAATAATCCAATTTATTAAAAAGTGTTGTGAGTTCACGAATCATAGTAGATAGCAACATTTGAGATTTCCAGGATTAACTATGAGTTAAGTCTTCTGCTGCATTGTAAACACAAGTAACACTGACATCAAGGAGTGGTGAAGAATTCAGAATTTGGCTAGCATGGTGAATCCCAGATTCCATATTTTCAGGAAAGGTAGTATGTGATATTAATGTCACACTGAAATTTGCAAATAACTTCCAATGCAATTGCATTCAAAGCATGCATATAGTAATATACGTGATTCTTGGCTAGTTTTTTGTATTTATGTAGTTGAATGAGTTCTTGTTGTTGTTAAATTCTACTTCAGCCCTACTGAGTAGTGAGCTCAATCACTTCCAAATCACTACCTATATGTGCATTATAGTATGCTGAATGAAATGAAAACTGGCTCAGCTTAAACATAATTCTGGGATCAAGTGGGATGGTTTATGGGGTCTCACTATTGTTTAACTCATAAAATGTTATAGTGTGACCATCAAATGTGAGAAGCCAGAAATCTCAGATTGCTCAGCAATATTCTGCCATGTTATAAGCTTCTACATTGGAAGGAACCTCAATGACTACTTAGATCAACGGTTGCCAGCCTTTGGGGGCCAGTGGACTTATTTGGATTGTGAGAATTTTGAGTTAGCATTTTTTTAAGTCATCACAAAAATCTTAAGTATTTTAGTGTGAATTTCTTCCAAACTTCACATTTGTATGAAATTTCCCATAATATACACATTTTAGCAAAGCATTTCCCCTACAATGAATTTCTGTCTGTTATTTTCATTAATATGTGAATTTATACACACCTTACTCAGGTATATGCATTTTGGTACGCATGATGTGGCTGGAGAACTGCATTGTAAGATTCAGAGAAGTGCAACTTTTGAAGGATGGCTGTGTTTCGGTTCAGATATTCTTTTGGAATTCAAGTTTCTGCCCCGTACCTCCCACCAGCAAAATGAAGTCAGGGTCTCATTGGGAAGTGGTTCTTCAGTAATAACATCTGAGATAATAATAATAATAATAATAATAATAATAATAATAATAATAATAATAATAATAATTTCATTATTTATATGCCACCCATCTCACGGGGTGCCGCAGCCACCCTACACAGATTCCAGCAAAATATAAAAACACACTAAAACCTCAAACATTAAAAACTTTGCTATACAGGGCTGCCTTCAGAAGTTTTATAAAAGTCGTATAGTTGTTTATCTGTTTGATAGCTGATAGGAGGGCATTCCACATTTCAGGTGCCATTACCAAGAAGGTACTCTGCTTGGTTCCCTGTATCTTCACTTATCGCAGTGAGGGAACTCCTGTAAGGCCCTCGGAGCTGGACCTCAGTGTCCAAGCATAACAATGAGAGTGAAGATGCTCCTTCAGGTACACAGGGCCAATGCCATTTAGGGCTTTAAAGTTCAGCACCAACACTTTGAATTGAGCAAAACATATTGTGCGAGTTAAATTCACCTAATCACATGTATTCCAGACTGTCTTATTCCATGCATAAGTGTTAAAGATATGTTTCCTGAGGAAGAGTAGCAATACCTGAATACAGAGAGAAAAATTCAAGCCCATTTTCTCAGTATTGTTGAAGGTGTGGCCAGAAATGTTCACAAATTAATGACAAAGATGGTTGATAATGGTCTTGACAGAGCTTATTGCTAGCCATTTCCTTGCTCAACAATTGCTATCTCCATCACTTTGCCTAGGTGTACTTCTTTGCGGCATAATTTCCTGCAGATTGTGCAGTGCATTACTAATTCACAAGAAGACGAACACACATGGGAGGGGATTATGGAACACACATATACAGAGACAAATCCAATAAATACCCCTTTCTCCTCTTGTCTCCCACACACATGCAGAATTCTCCCCTTGCATGCATGGGATATTTCTCTCACAGCCCAGATCGGAAAGCTCCTGTGTTTTCAGGTCTCCAGATCATGCCAAGTGGCCACTTTGAACTTGATTTATCAAACTAAGCGCGAATATCTACATAAAGGAACAATGCTAGTTTATGCACATTTGCCAATTCAAATGAGTGGCTGGGCACTGGTTTTACAGCTGCTTGGATCTGTATATCTGAGGCCACTTCACCGCTTCTGGGAGACTGCAAACTAGTGCCTCAGGTGGACATGGGGCCACCACCAGGGCAGAGGAGCATTTTAATTAAACATGTATAGTGCCAGAGGAGAGTTAAAGTATTTCAACACGCTAAGGGGGGGGGACCTATTTAAATAGAACCCTAGCTTACGCATTTTTTTTATTATCCGCTGAAAGAGAATGCTGCACAAGACAGATGCAAACAGTGACACAATATTTTCCTCTGTCTTTGTGATTATCCAGGTTGCTGGTCCTTTTTTTTCTCTGTGTGTGGGCTTGTTTTCTCTGTTCCTGGAATAGTTTTAATTCCATACATTTTTAGACATGCAACAATGACTAAAAATCAGCATATCCTCCTGACATATATTATTTGACTGCTTTTTAAGTATGAATTTAAAAATAGTGACTGTAGGATCCCTCCACACGGGGACAAAAGTGTGCTGTTGTGATTTAAGATGCAGACAAGTGATATCTCCTGCGACTTGAATAGTTGTGTCAAAAAGAATTTTGATGGGCAAATCAGGTCATTTTCCTTTTGATTATCTCTGTTAGATGTACCATGGGCAACCTATATCTACTTGCACTTTGATGTGCTTTCAAACTGCTAGGTTGGCAGGAGCAGGGACCGAGCAATGGGAGCTCACCCCATCAAGGGGATTAGTCATTAGGAAGAGAATAAACACTGGCAATTGAGGGGGACTGTTGAAAACAGTTTAGGAATTGTCCTGGCCAACAAGTTGTTTAAAAAAAAATCATTTACACTCTAATGTTAAAGTCTTAACTTTAGAAGAGAGTTAGAAGTCAGACTGCAACTTCCCTACCCCCCCTTCCACACCCAGAACAGCTGGAGAGGATTTGATTTCTCTAGTTATAAAGTATGGGATTACTACTTCGGGTGGGACTGTGCCACCACAGAGAAAGAGATTCATCCCTTGAAAGCTCTGATCTGAAAGACAAATTGATCCCTGAAACTTGGAATTATTTTTCTTGTCCCTTTAATGTAAACATCTGCTGGGGAAATGGGTAAAACAACCGCTAGTAATTTTCATAACACACAGCTATCTCTCTCCCACCACCACGATGTAAAAGGTCAGGCTGCTTTCTGTTGCAAACAGACTCCTGTCCAATCCTTTGTACAAACAATAAGCCAATAGAAGGCAATGATTTTTTAAAAAAACAAACCACACAAGTCTCATTGGGGAAACTGAGCCAAATCCACACCACTGTCCCAGCATTTTACAGAACATCAGTGAAAAATGAATTTGAAACCATAGCTTCCACAGCTGTCACAAGGGAAGGAAAATCAGGAACAAAATAATTAGGAAAGTGGAAACCTTAAGCTATGGTTGCAAGCCAGAGACCTACATCACAGGACAAAATCGCCTCTAAAAAGCTAATAAACTGCTGCCTGGTGGCAGATCATCAAACTGAGTATCCAGAAAATAGCGAAGTGACAAAAATAGCAGAGCCCTGGGCATTCCAGTAGATATTCTGAGTTACTAGCCAATACAAAAAACAGTATTCCTGTGGATCTTAAACTAGGTATAAAATAACACTGCTTGTGGGAAATTGCACTTTGAGAATTCAAGGTGAAGAAATCACAGATGGAAAGATGATCTTGGATAATAGCTGTGATAGCATCATTGATTCCAAATACAGAAACAGTAGCCTGAAGGCAGACGTTACAAGTAGAGAACTTCCTGAAACTGTAACAAACTATTGTGGGTTTGTTTTGTAGGTTGTGTGTGTGTGTTCTTTTATCCCACATCTCAGTCAATCCATTCATGCCTAGCACAAGCAATTGTCACTGCTTAGCAAATGCTTGGCAGAATAGAAACAGATGCAGTCTGAAAATGTGTTATTGTGGAAAGCAAGGCCACACTGGGATTTCTGAGACTGCATAGCTTCAGGTAAATGTCTGGAAAAGATTAGAGAAATTCTCAGTAGATGCTTCTGGGAGTGAGCAACAACTGGACAGTTAATAGCGAGAATAATGAAAGTCCCTTCCCATATAAATGGTTATTACTATTGTTAAATGCTATCAGAGTTATATACTCAGAACAGAGAACATTTATTAGGCTGAGCCTTGCTACACTAAACTCAAGTTTGGCACATAAATCAATAACACTACTGTCTGTGTAGTGACACTGCTTACAAAACCTGTCTCACCTTTCTTTCCAGCAGAAGTGTATCCTGTGAAGTGCAGTAGAAGTGCATGTTGCTTTATTATAGATTACATTATCTATCCAAAGTTATTTCGAAGGCTTTTCCATAGGAAGGCATTTTGCTGAGAAGCTATAAGTTTTGAATAGGAATCTGGTTGGTCACTATGAAAACAGGATGTTGGGCTAGATTGACCTTTGGCCTCATCTCGCATGGCTCTGTCTATGTTATTGCATTTTTATTGCTGTTGCCAAAGAACTTCTAAGTATATATTCAAAGTTTGCTTTGTGGAATCATAGAATTGTGGAGTTGGAAGGCATTCCAAGGGTCATATAGTCCAACCCCCTGCAATGCAGGAATCTGAACTAAAGCATCCATGACAGATGACCATTCAACCTCTGCTTAAAAACGTCCAGTGAAGGAGAGTCAACCACTTCTTGTAGATGTCTGTTCCACACTCAAACAGCTGTTACTGTCAAAAAGTTTTTTCCTGATTTCAGACTCTCCTTTCTTGTAACTTGAAGCCATTGGTTTGAGTCCTACCCTCCAGAGTAGGAGAAAACAAGCTTTCTTCATCCTCCTTATGACAGCCCTTTAGATATTTAAAGATGGCTAGCATATCTCCTCTCAGTCTCCTCTTTTCCAAGCTAAACATACCCAATTCCCTCAAGTGTTCCCCATAAGGCTTGGTTTACAGACTCTTTATCATCTTGGTGGTCCTCCTCTGCATACATTGCAGCTTGTCAATATCCTTCTTAAATTGTGGTGCCTAGAACAGGAACAACTGTTTAATTATCTGTTCTAGGACCTTTCCTAGTATCATTGTCAAGCTCATCGGTCAGTAGTTAATTATTAACCTGGCAGGTTTGGGCCCAGGCACGTCATCTGACCAGCCTCCCCAAACTTGATGACCTCAAGATGTTTAGGACTATAGCTCCCAATTAAGCTCCTGTCAGTGCAGTCAGTTTGAATGCTGGAGGAATTATACTTCCTTCATCTTCTTCGGTTTATCATGTCATGAATATCAACACCAACAATTAACACCAACACTGAAATTTAGTTTCAGCCTGGCATGTGATTAAGCATTCAAGCCAAACATTCATTGCATTAATTTTGCCAAGGTAAATCCCTTCGTGGTGGTTTTGCTGTGTAAAAAATACTATGGAAACATGTCCCTGCACTGTGAGCCCTTTGATAATTAATGCTATAAGCTTCTTTATATGTATTTTGTGGCTGTCAATAAACTTCTTAGAGCTGTTTTCCAAAATATTATGCAAGCATTAATTTGGGGGAAAGTGTGCCATGGCTTTTTCTGCTGAACATTATAGTCAGCCTTTATCTCCAGGTCCTGTTACATTTCCTTCTTTGCTACATTATGTGTTTTTCCTGAATTATGTCTCCCTCTTTTCCAGATAATCTCACTGTACAGCATAGGTGTTAATGAAACAAAAAGTGGATGGAACATTGCTGTGGAAAGTACCACTTCTAATTCATGAAATTGTATTACAGTAATACCTCTGGTTTCGTACCGTCCTCCTTGCGAACGCTTCGGGTTATGAGCTCTGCTAACCCAGAAGTAGCTGTTCACAGTAGCGAACTTTGTCCCAGGATGTGAGTGGAAGTCGTGCACAGAGGCGCACACACAGCAAGAGGCCCCATTAACAAAAGTGTGTCTCAGAATAAGACCAGTTTCCGGAATGAATTAAGTTCGTAACTGGGGGTACCACTGTAATCTAAATTACTAGTACTTATCTAGAGACCCAGCATGGTGTACTAGTTAGAGCAGAGGCACTCGTAACCCTCCAGATTATGTTAGACTACAACTCCCATCATCCCTGGCCATTGGCCATGCTGGTTGGAGGTGACAGGTTAGTCCCTTCTGCACTATGTGTCAGTTTGCTGCCAAAACATCTAGTCAGGAATTCTATACATTGCTTTTATATTCCACAGCATAGGAGGAAAAAGTGAAAGAATAATATTCGAAACTAAAGAGCTATAAAGCAAGTTCTCCCCTTAAGGAGAGCATGGGTTGCAGAAGGATTAACAAGACATTCCCAGGTTTGTTGGGCGGGTCAGTTTGGATGGCCACTGGGTGTATTGTTGCTGGGGTAAATGTTATGTTGCAAGTTATTTGATTGACAGCCACAGCCTATATATACTGAGCAAGCAGCTTGCGGTTTCACTTTTGGTGCTTACAACGGATCTCCTGCCCTCCCTCCCTATATTTAGGGGTTGTTTGTGCATGACGTTGCTGTGCCTGTCATGGGGTCGTCCATTTTGAAGCAGGGGCCTAGTAGGAATTTTGCCACTTGGCTGATTGGCTGGTGGTTTTTGCCTACTACATAGCAAACTGTCACAACTTGTAAGGTTGCAGTTAGGCATTGGTTCAAATTGGATGGTGGAGGGGTACGATTTTGGCTGGGCCTGCCCATCAAAATTGCTGCTGCCTTTAGGGGTATTCTGTTAAAGGAATCCTGAGGCTCCACATGTTTGTCCGTACCCTTGGTAGGGGCTAGGACCGCGCATGAGCCTCGGGGAGCATCTGGGGGAGAGGTCAAGGGCTTGGTGGCCCTGCCCCGGCCTCTCTCAGAGGGTGCTTACCTATCCTGGCTTCCCCAGTATGCATGGGGAGTCAGATCTGTCCCAGGCGGAGGACAGATGTCTGGGGAACCAATGCCTAAGCAACCACTCACATTAGTTGTATTTAAATAAAGTTGTGGCCAAAATTAATGTCAAAAAAACCTTAAACTTAATTCTGTGTGAAGTGTGAGTTATTGGTGGGAAGTCTTGGTACCTCGGCACATAAAACTCCCCCCCCCTTTCCCCCATAGGACTATCTGGAGGATCTCTCTTAGAATAAGTGGTGGTGGCCCTGTCAAACAAACTGGGATATTTTACAAGAAGCATGAGTATAGAGATGACAGCATTTGCCTTTCATGGACAGCATGTGATTTTACCTGAAGTATACATGGCACAAGGCATTAAGAAGCACACTGATGGAAAAAGGGGGGTGGAAGGAATCTAAAGCTGTAGGAGGTCTCGCCTTACATGTCACATATGTGGGAACCTGTTGCTTAGAGACCAACTATCTACATACATTCCAAGGCACTTTAATTTATTGTTGCTATATATGATATGATAGTCAATGGCTGTCCTTAGGTACTAATAAAAAAATTCTGGGGCTTAGCTGGGGTTAAATTTGTTGAAATAAAATTACTACTTACACTTCCGTGCATGAAAGGTTAACCTGAGCTCAGGTTGTGGAGTGAGTGGGGCTTAGAAGGCTCTCAGCAGCATCTTCTCCCCCTGCCCTTCTCAGTCTTTTCTCTTCATACTTGCTGGAACAAGCAAAGAAGGAGCCATGTGGCTTTGGCTCCTAACTCAGCAGATGCAGCAAGCGAATGGAATCTCTCCAAAAGGATATTTTAAAGCCTGCAAAGATTGCATGATCCTTCTTGTAAGAAAACCAAGGTAAGTCATTTGGAACCCTTTTTTTCATCTTAATTTTACTGCCCAAAGATGGAAACTTGTTTGCTGTTATGTCTGGAAACTCTGAGTTAAAAAAAAACACTTCACTTATTTGGAAAGCTAAGTGTCTGTGATTTATTCTAGCAGTGTTTTCATTGAGAACACTTGTTTAAAGGTGGATGAGGGCAGATCCAAATCTAACCAATTTTGAATGTGCTTGGGGAAATAATCATTGTGCTATGAGAGAGTAAAAAGGGACCCAGGTGGCGCTGTGGTTAAACCACTGAGCCTAGGGCTTGCTGATCAGAAGGTCGGCGGTTCGAATCCCTGTGACGGGGTGAGCTCCCGTTGCTTGGTCCCAGCTCCTGCCAACCTAGCAGTTCGAAAGCACGTCAAAGTGCAAGTAGATAAATAGGAACCGCTACAGTGGGAGGGTAAACGGCGTTTCCATGTGCTGCTCTGGTTTGCCAAAAGCGGCTTTGTCATGCTGGCCACATGACCTGGAAGCTATACGCTGGCTCCCTCGGCCAATAATGCGAGATGAGCGCGCAACCCCAGAGTCGGTCACGACTGGACCTAATGGTCAGGGGTCCCTTTACCTTTACCTTTATGAGAGAGTAAGAGATTTCCCTTCCAAACCTCTCTCTCCAACATTATCCTCTGGTCAGATGCCCAGAAACCCAGTAACTAAGGCTGCAATCCTAATCCCTGACCTGTGCACCTGGGGGGAGGGGTTGCTAGACATCCCCATTTGCCTCTGCTGTGGGACCACTGGGGGGGGATCACGGCGGGGGGAAACCTGTCCCCCATCTTCTGCCCTGCCTTTCTGCTTTGCTCCACTGCTTCATGGTGAGACTCTGGATTGCTGTGTAGGGCTGACATCCTAAACACACACACTTGAGAATTCATTGATTCTCAATTCATATGATTTCTTTGTAACCTGCTTTTGTTGTTGTTGTTGTTCACCTTGATAACTAACTGCCTGTTGCGAACAGTATGATAACTGAGAGTATGGCCAACAGAAATTAACTCTGAAGAAACAGACCTAGTTGCTGCTGTTTTATTTATACTTGCCTTAACCATTGTCTAAAGAAACTAGACCACATGCTTAACATTTTTCAGTTTAGCAAATACATATAATACTCAGGCAGTGCAGCATAAAGTAGGTGATTACTGCCTGGCAGGCTGAAAATGCCTAGTGCTGCATTCAGCTAGAATAGTAAACTGAAGAACAATCCAAGGCTCTATCAACAAATAAGCAGCAGGAGCTATGGATAAAATTAAGTTTGGTTCTGTAGAAAAAAGGAAAGTAAAGATCAGGAAGCAATTAAGACAGACCGTTTCCAAAGCGGGGTAAGACAGCAAGTATGGATAACAGCCTCTACAAGGGAAAGAATCAGATAATTAGAGCAGTTTCTAAGTTTATCTTCTACAGTGGCTGAGAAATGTTGCTCAGGAACAGGTACCGGTAGTGTGAAAGAAATACGCAAAATGTTCATCCATACAACAGATGAGTAGATGAATTAGATAAACACAACAAAAGGAAAGCTAAAATAGGGGTTTTAATGACAAAAGATCTTGGGGCATCTGAGGACCCCAACAGACTGAATTTTGTTGTTTTTTCAAAGTATACATGTTATGGACACAATAATTGTGCATTAGTGGTGCATGCACACATCATCTCACTGTACTAATTGTTCTATGGTGCTATTATGCTTCTCCAGTGTTACTACATTCCAGCTGTCTGGAAGGACACACTTGTGCTGTAGTGAAAAGCACGGCAAAAATAAAAAATCCTGAATATTATTGATAGGGAAAGTTGCAGGATGTTAGTGGTAGACTGCAGGGCAGGTGCATACGACTGCCTCCCAAAATCTTTCCTGGTGCAAATGGCATTGCATATAACCTTCCCAATAAAATAATGAGCACTAATTGTGATGAATGCACAGTAAAAAGGGATATATGAAAGGGCATATGTTGCATATGTGCATGCAACAGTACAAAAACCCAACGCTGAGTTTTAGATAGCTGCCAGAGGTGAGGAGTAAGAAACTAGGAATGAACCCAGACATCGGGGCCAAAGAATACACAACAGTCATGAAGTCTTTGTTTCTCCAGCAAGGAACAGAAGAAGCTGAAACTAAATTGTAGTATACAATAAATGAAGGGACAATAAACTAAATTTGAATACTGAGACATTCATCAGCGGTGAAGAGGTGGGACTCACCTGACCACAATGCTACTGCTTACTGAAAGGTAGAGGGAGGAGGTAGTAGGAAGCTAGCTCAAATGTACTGGCAGAAGCAATTCAGTGCTCCCATCAATGCATTTGCAGTGCACCAACCTCACTGTCCCCTCCCCCCACCTCACAGGAAGCAACAGCAGTGTTATGTACTGGAAGTCAGGTGAGCACCGCTCATGACTGTGCCATCTGCTACTGATGAATGCCTCAGGATTCAAACTCATGAATCCTTTGCCCAGTCCACCACGGCACTCAGGCAACAGTCCAAATCATGAACAACCATTCTCGGACCAGATGTTAGAGAAATACAGCTGCTGCATGTCATCAGCATAATAACAACACGTTGCCCCAAAGTTCTCAGTGATCACTGCCAGTGACCGTATAGATCAAGCATGGCCCTCCAGCTGTTTTGGGACTACAACTCCCATCATCCCTAGCTAACAGGACCAGTGGTCAGGGATGATGGGAACTGTAGTCCCAAAACAGCTGGAAGGCCAAGTTTGGGCATGCCTGATATAGATGTTAAGCAGCACGGGGGGCAAGATTGTGGCCTACGGCACCCCAAAACATCCCTTAATCTTGATTGAAATAGATCCAGCAACTGTTGTGCCACCACTCTCTCCACCATCTCATCCAGAAAATGGCAGGCAGGCAGTAGTTTTTATAAACCCTAGGGTCCAGGGTGGGCTTCTTCAGATGTAGATGCACTACAGGCACAACTCCATCATGTAGGGATGTATTCATCATATCCTGGACTCACTTACCCCACCCCCGGCTGGCTATCAACAACTCAAGGATGGACAAAGATATAGAAAGCAAGAAGCTGGTTGCATCATCCGGTTGCATGCACTTAAACTAAATGCATAGAGTATGGGAAGATGCAGCACACCTTGGGTGCCAGCAACCACAGCACTATGGCACAGCGCCCCTTTATCCTCAAAGTGCTGCAAACTGCTCACAATATCCCACTGAATGCTCCAGAGGCCCAGTCACCATTTCTGGTATGACAACCCTCCAGGCTAGTGTAAAAGCTACATACACAGGAAGTTGGAGGGGGCAGACAATGCTTCTGAGCTAGAACAATGGTGGAGCATTCACAGCAGCAAACTTAAATATTCATATTCATCAGTGTTACTAAGTAGCCTGTTCCAAAGAAATCATGTAATGAGCTTTTAAGATCCCAGGTTGTTCAGTACTTCTGAATGGACTGGAACTGTGAAAGATGACAAACAAATGAAAAGCCATCCGTGGGTGGTTGATTTCTTGCTGAGGCAGGTGGCTGGGTGATGAGCCACTTAGTATAGCTTCCACAAGCAGAAACTCTAACGTATTTATTGTTCAAGAGATTCATTAAACATTTAGCAACAAGGAGAGAGAATATGATGAGTATCATAACAATATTAAAGATTATAAGAATGGAAGGATCAAACTGGAGCTGAAGGATAGAGAAAGTAAAAGGACAAAAGACATCAAGCACCAGTCAAATGAATGCCTATAATAGGCATTTCTTTGATTTAATGTTTTATTTATAGCAAAGATTTGAACACCTAATAATAAGGTAAATGTCATCATCGCTACAGGGCTTCGGTTTTTCCTAGTCGGGTCTTTTTTTTGGTCAGTTGCACTGCATTGTCTATTCCTCTCAGACAATATCTGCTTTTGGTCATAGTATTGCTGAACTCATGCTCCTCCTTTTAGCTTGTTCTTTTAGGTCAAAGACCCTTTGAGGTCTCACTCCTACTGTTCATGAAATTGTAATGTTTCATTCTTCTGAAGTCCAAAAGAATGGCCATAGGACATTCTACAGCACAATGGGCTGCGTATCCACCACTCAGTCCAATGATGAGCATACCTATCATTCTATGATCATCATGAAGCTTGCAGGGATGGAACTGAACACGAGAAGGGACTGGTACCTCTGGAAATGCATATCCCTTCCATGCATAGCTGCCAAGTTTTCCCTTTTCTCGCGAGGAAGCCTATTCAGCATAAGGGAAAATCCCTTAAAAAAGGGGATAACTTGGCAGCTATGCTTCCATGCCCAACACTTTTATGCCCCAGAACACCATCCCAGCCAATCTACTCAGACACAGAAACAAATGCCACATTATTAATCTCAGGTCCCATCTCAACAGCAGAGATCATTTAATGAGGAAAATAAATATAAATATTTGCAAGGATAGAAAACTTGGAGGGGCATTTTGAAACAGAAAAAAAATGGTTCGCTCAACATACTGTATAGTGCTTGTCTGCAATAGGGCATTATTACAAATGTGGCTTGCTGTTTCTGTATATGAGTTTGCATTCCATGGTGTACACATCAGCATTTCTATTGACAATGCCTCCCAAAGCTATAGATGTGTTCCTGTCCACAGCAGGAGGTGGTGCCTGTTGGGACTCTGTTGCTCATCTGACCTGCTCAACCTCTCCTGTTGAAATCAGTCTCATCTGTTCCCAACCATGAAAGAACAAGGCACAGGTGAGGATTGAAATACCAGCTGCAAAAGTAGGAGACTCCTTTCTGTGTTCTTCCTCCCCACTGCCACAAAATAAATGGAATATAGATGGGGAGAGGCAGCAAAATTAGGAAGAGGAGGGAAAAGAATCAGCAAGCAAGGGGTAGAAGGGAGCAGGATCTGCTTGCCTGGAAGAGGTAGAAGAGTTGGATGGAGGGGTATGGTAGGGTTGGCATATTTCAAACAATGAAAATACAGACAGAAAGTTGGGCAAAGTTGTTGAGTGTTTTTTTTAGTTTTGCCCAAAGTTGTTTAGCTTTCTTTTTTTTTTGTCCAATTCGGGGGGGGGTGTAACTATTTGTAAGGAAATTCACCAAAATCAACACTGCTGACATGGGTTGCCATACATCTGGATGTTTCCAGACATTTTAGTGATTTCTGCCCGGACACTGCTTCCAGCTGCAGTATTCCACATATGTCTGGGAAAATCCAGACGGAGAGCAACTCTATCAGCACTCAGTCACTGACCTTACCTCTCACTCCTTCTCCTTGTGGTGTGGGCTGACTTAAAAGTTGCAGTCTGTGTAAAGGTTAAGTTAATAAAAAATATAGTACGAACACTAGGAATTAAATGACATAAAAATGTCAAAGAAAAAAAGATAATTTTAAGGATGCAGTGAACAAGGGTTGCAGTAATCTAATGTTCTTTTTTGTGCCATATAAACACTGCTGAAATATGGACCATAGATGTAACATGTTTTTGAAACCCTCCTGACTTTTCAAGTGCTTTATTCCAGTCCTTGAAATCTGCTATATTTAGCTGGAGAATTTGGCAAGCATAGGAGAAGGCTTTATCAGCTGATGGACAATAATCCAATCATTCATATTTCAGGAAGTATTCTTATTTCCAGTTATGAATCTGTATCTGTTGAATTATCTCACCCTTCCGTGGGAGATCTCCAGGAATACCAGACTCCAAAGCTTGCCTTTCCCTATAGCTACAGCCCTCTTTCACCTGTGGTCTGTCCCTGTAAATTTGATTCTTCCTGAATGGAACCACTTTGATAATGACAATGAGCTCCTGAGCATGGTTTTGATGCTGGATTAGATATCTCAGTTTTAGATTCTACCCAAGAAACCAAACTTGTCTGTACTACATGCCCAGGGAAGGGCAGAGAGAAAATAAATACTTTAGGTTTGTTTGTTAACCTCTCCTTCCTTCTAGTATTGTTCCTAACCTTTAGATTTTCTTTCCTATTGAACAATCAAGGGGAAACTTTTAAACTGGTTGATATATAAAGGGCTTGTGATTGGAAACTAATTGTGGAAAGCAATTGGATTATTATTTTCCTTTTTCACCGGTTTCTGAGTTGAGGTTTTTGCCCAGAAACTCTTAAAAGGCCTCATGCTGAGCTTCACACATTGGGAAAATGAGTTACAGCCTAGATGGCTAGCCCGCCAAATAAAAGTAGTGTGTACTGCAGTGTTTCTATTTTTCTTGGGCTGTTTTCATCCTTTGTCATTGAATACTCAAGATAGAGAAGAAAAGCCACTCTGATTTTGAGTTATAGCATGTGCTTTAAAAGAGTGAAGGGTAATATAGGTTAGATTCCCCCCCCCCAAGATCACTTTAAGTTATCTCTCTGCTTGACTCTTTTGCAATAAGCACCCAATCCTTCTCTACTCATCATAATAACTGCAAAATAAACAAACTCTTACTTCAGACAAACAAACATGTTTCTTTACTTCTGGCTAGGTAGAGAAGAAGCTTGAAAATGAAGCTGAAAAGCAGAGCAAGCAATAATCGAAGAAGTGGAGTCAAACTTCAGCCCATAATTCAAAAGTTCTAATATATAACTTTTCAAGGGCCATGTTACCATGGAGGCTGTTCTTTACTTAAAGGATTATAGGGCGATTGTGACAATGAAAAATCCACCCTTGGTCTGGAGAGTCTTGAGTGGTCAGACTTTTGGAGTCTCTTCCAGATGAAGCTTTTGTTGTGAATTCGCCTTGTTATTTTCAGTGAATTTTTCAGAGGGTCCGATTCTTAACTTTGCTCCTGTTCTCAAAACAAGTGGTCATTTTAAAAAATGGATACTGTCACTGTCTGCAAGGTCACAAATTAAAAAGACAATTTCCCTCAATAAATTGGCA
Source organism: Zootoca vivipara (assembly GCF_963506605.1). Classification (NCBI taxonomy): domain Eukaryota; kingdom Metazoa; phylum Chordata; class Lepidosauria; order Squamata; family Lacertidae; genus Zootoca; species Zootoca vivipara. The sequence goes on from NC_083279.1 coordinate 60,804,269, forward strand.
TGGGGGGGGGAGGGAGTGAAGAGCATATTGGGTGAGAGGGCAATCAAACTGTTCGCACCAACCTGGCTACAGTACTGTCCTCTACCTCATTGCTTGGGCGGGCTCACTCTCAGATGACAATCACCAGATTTGGGGAGATGGGTAAAGGTGATCCCTCAGATATCAAGGTCTGAAGCCATGAAAATTGATTGGGAGTCATCCCTCAACATTGCCTTAATCCAGACCTAAATGTACGTCCCAAGCAACCCCCTCCCCCCTGAAACCAATCAAGCATCGGAGGTTTAACTTCGCTGGGCATCTTCAGGCTCCTCTGCCTGGTTGAAATTTCAGTTTCATTTATTTTGGCTAAGTAATATTTAGCTTCTTTTTGTAAAGTTTGCTCTTTGATGACCTTTTTCACTCTTCCCTCGGGAACCGGCACAACCTCACTTGAGGTTTTATTATTTTTATTTTTATTAAATAAAAATTTGACAAAAAGGGTATGTGAATACATTTGGAATCTTCATTCATTAAGATTGATGATTGCTCTTTCTCTTATTATAATAAAAGCCTCCTTTTGTCTCCAGTGTCAGATAATAAAGTGACTCTTGAACAGTTGATATCAGAAAAGTAAGCCCACAGGGAAGCACTGGGGCATGTTTTGACTGAGTGTCAAGCTCTTTCTTTCTACACAGAATCATTTTAAACTAACTCTTTTGCTACACTTTTGGGGCTAAATGCTGGAACCTCATATTATAATCCTTGCAAGGATTATTATTATTATTATTTTTAAAAGCTGATTATTCTAGTAGAATTCTGGGTACCGGGGAAAACTGGGTGATTGGTCATGGAAGATAAAAATGCTGATATTTCAAACACTAATGCTTGCTTCAGCCAGGGCTAAACTACTTTATAACCTTGGGGAAAAAATACTTTAGTCTGATGAGTTGAGACTAAGGCAGCAATTGCTGCTACAGGCATAAAATTGGATCAAGTACTTTCAAGGATAAACAATTTAAAAAGCAGACGACAGGTTTAGAGAAGCATTTAACATGCTAGCAAAAGACTTTCAATGGCACATAACAGCAAGCATGACCATTGGTTTCTCCAAAGCTTACTGAAAAGTAAACAAAGTTTTGTTTAAGGCAGAGATGCCAAAAAACGGATCCCAGAGTAATCAAGAAGAAGAAAACAAGCAATTTTGATCATGGATCAAATCCTGTTCTCATTTACCTAGGGATACCACTATGCCATCCATAGCAAACAATTTTTTCCATCCGTAGATAACTGAATCAAGGTACATTTATCTTGCACTTTGTAGCCAGGCAGCATCTTGCAACAGTTTGAAGAGAAGAAAGGGATAAGTAATAAAGAACATGAATGCTGCAACATAGCCTGGAGACAAGGGGAGCATATGAGGATTACTGTATCTGAAGAAGTGTGCATGCACACGAAAGCTCATACCTATGACAAACTTAGCTGGTCTCTAAGGTGCTACTGGAAGGAATTTTTTTTATTATATTTTTTGTTTCGACTACGTCAGACCAACACGGCTACCTACCTGTAACTGTATCTCACCATAAACAGTCTTAGATCTTAATGATTAAGTGATATACAACTTTCCTAAATAAATAAGTAAAATCATTGCCACAAAGTCTTCAGATCTTTCGAACAATGAAAGCTCTTTTGTTGCTTTGCTACATGAGGGCAAGGAAGGGGGAGGGAGGGGAGAGGGAACAGACATCCTTCATCACTTGCAAAGAAATAAAAGTGGATTTTGTGGGGCTGACAGGGAATGTAGCTTGGGGTTGTGAGGGCTGGCAATGATGAGGGAGGTTCATTTGCCGGCTCTCAGAATCATTTGGGAAATTATTGGAGGGGTGGTGGTGTTTTTTGTTATTGAAAATATCTAATTTCTGCAGTGATCCAAGCTGAATGGAAAAGCGTTCTAGTGGTGGCACATGTTAGCATGAAAATGGTGAGGGACATTCACCATGTTTGCTCTGCATAGAACCCTCTGGGCATGGTGATTACCCCCACTTGTGTGGGGAAGAAGCATGCCCCAAATACACGTTTTTAAAAACCTGCTGTGAGTGATAAAGCTTGCCAGTGATTTTTACTTGAGCACACTAAGAAACTAAAGTCTGCATCTTTTAAGTATTATCAAAGTTGTCACAACCACCACCAATATAATGCCATCATTTGGGGGGGGGGGATAGGACTTAAACAAACACAGATCTGAATAATAGTACCACATAACACGCACACACACACACCCATCAAAATGTTAAGAATCCTTTAACTTGAAAATGTTACTTTAAAAACTCAAGGTCTAAAAGTGTCAGGCATGAAAAATGGCACGAAGTTACAAAATAAAAAAGAAAGAAAGGTTTATATACATAAGAGCTGCAGGCCAACTTGTTCCTAAAAAACAAATAATACATGTACATATGGGTGATTTGATATGCAAATACCAGATTTGTATGCACAGATGCAAGTGTGTGTGTGTGTGTGTGTGTGTGTGCATTGTGTACAATCTCAATTCAGCCTTCTGTTTCTGAAAACTTGGCACTCCAAATGGAGAGCTTCACTGAGCCATACTTTACTGCTACTGAGTTATAGCTTTTAACCCAAAGCAATTTTTGCAGAGCAGGATGTTGGGTCTGCTTGATCCATTTCTTTAATAAGAAACTAAATCTTTTGCACTAATTTCTGCTCTCATTGCACATGAGTTTGTCAGAACTAGATTTACCCTTTATTCGTTGTTCTACAATGAATGCTGGAAGCAATTCCAGTCACTTTTCGAAAAAGCTTGGGTAGCCAGCACTGTGGGTGGCTGTGAATCTTTGTTCAAACTGCATCATGGTGCACCTGATCTAACACTGGAACTTTGGCTTGTTATGAGCATGCAGAGAGGGGCAATTGCTAAAGGCAAGCACAGCAAAGTCCTACTCTAAGCTCAATCACAAAAGGTGCTGCCACCTGCTGCTTTACCTATTTTGTGACCCAAAATTAGGAGGCAGTGCTCAGGCCATTTTTTTCTCTCTCACTTTTGGAGAGACTGATTCTGGATCTCAGGGTCCTTGGTGAAACATTGATACATACAATGCATGTATTTTCCCAGAGTGATCTGGGCAACACGCTCTGCCATTGCCTTTTCCTTGCCTGTGCTCCCACTTCCTAAGGCTGCTCCCACTTCCCTACTGCACGTTAGCAGTAGAGGACAAATGCTTGGTGGGCTCTTCATACACATCACCAGAAAACAAATACACCAGCAGAAAAGGCAACAAAGGTGACACAAATTGGCATAAAGTCTACTTATACTCTTTTATATGCATAGATTTTTTTAAAAATAAAATCTTACTATGATTTAAATAGACTCACAGCTGGACTTCACTTGCCAACTGTGTCTACCCACCAATCCCTTGCCAACTCCTTTCCCTTTAAACCTGGCCAAACCCTCATCTCCACACAGCCTGCCTTACAGCTCACCCAAACTGCCCTCTCCAAACACAGAGCATTCAAACCTAGTTTCTTTCCATCTTGCTGTCATCCCTGACACCACTGAATGCCACTTGGATCACCTGAAAGGCTCATATCAGAAATTATTTCTGGTATAGGGCCTCAGTCCAGCTTGGCATTGCCCCTGTAAGTAGAAGGGGTGTTTCTCTTAACCAGGCCCGTCCTAGCCATAGAGGCTAGTGGCACGGAGAACCACGGCGCCAGGCGCTGGAGGGCGCTGGAAGGGCGCCAAGTGAGTGCAGGGTTCCGGCGATCTGGCCAGGACTGCGCTCCTTCTCCGAGGACTCCGTGCTGCGCCTCCTTCTTGTTTCCCCAGTGCTGGGTTCCACTCAGTCGAGCTTCGCCACCAGCGCGCGCACAGCACCCAAGCAGCTCTTGCTGGTACCACGGTGCGCGCGCTGGTGGCGAAGTTTGACTGAGCAGAACCCAGCACTGGGGAAACGAGAAGGAGGCGCAGTGTGGAGTCCTCGGAGGTGGCCTCCCGCTGCTGCTGAGGTCCGCTTGGCACTCCCGGGCCCTTGGAGAGGCTCTGGAGGGGGGCGCTGGAGGGACCTAGCGCCAGGGTGCTGGATGGGCTTAAGACGGCCCTGCTCTTAGCTCTCCTCAAATTACAAATGCTCACAAATGTTTTTCTACTATAATTGCATTTGGTGCAAATGTAATTAATTTGTTGACTACAAGTTGTGGCTGTTTTTACCATGTTTCCTATCTGGCATCTTCATTCATTGCATTGGGGGGGGGGGCAAGAACAAGATGGTCCTTAAGTGAATATGATAGACAAGGATTTAGTCCTTCAAACTGAATGAGAAGAATAACTAATAACAGATTTTAATGATAGTAAAAGACTAAACAGTAGGCTTCATGGGGGCAGTGGCCTCCGAACACTATATGTCAGCAGCAAGACATAAAGCCAGAAAACAGATTTAACCAGGAATATAACAAAGATTGAATTAGCATTAGCCTCTCCAGAGCTCAAAAACAACATAATAAAACAACAGACAAGGTATTTCAGTTTGCATATAAACCAACAGAATTAAACCACCCCTTTCTTAATTTGGAAGAAAATATTTATTTATAAAAACTGCATGGATTAAATACAAATAGAATCCATTTCCATGGAAATGCAAAGTGTTTGATGCATATTGTGTGTTGAAAATTAGAAAGAAATTGGTTAGCAATACAGTAAGAATAAAAGTTACCTTTGAAAAGGCAGAATCAATAGCCTTTAATGATAAAGCTTTGCTTTCCCTTTATATCTTCTCTTCAGTGAGATTGTCATAAGCCCGTTAAGTTGTGTTTTTTTAGCCATGCAATAGGTGCTACTGATGTGAGCCATGCTAATCATATATTTGTGAATGAAAACTTAATGAATTCCTATAGGATGTAGATGATCTGGCGTACTTTCAAGGTGTTTGTTCAACAGCTAGGTTAAAGCAAACTACACCAAAAATGTGTGGTAAAACTGGTCTCAATGTAATGTAGCAGAAGTGGTCAGCTCCTGCCATTATGAGTGTGCATTGGAAGATCTGTTTGATGGGCTGATATGAGACTTCCATTCACTGGTGTGAATATATGGTACACATGAAGGAGCGTAAGGCCATGAGACATACAAGGTAAAGCACCTCTCTTAGGAGTGAACTAGTGCAGGCTTTTGGTGTAGCATGAGCCTTTGCCTTTTGGTTATGAGATCTGACTTCTATTTCAGCAAGCTGGTAATGTGCCCAAAATTTTTGCCTGGTCCTTAAGTTACATTGTTGACTTGCTCATGTTACAATCCTGAGGGATACCACCAAAATAGGGTCAATTTGGAGAACTGGATACATCTGATCAATGTGTTCAAAAAATACTGTATTATACTGAGTACACTGGCAATAAAGTGTTCAGAAGACAATGGGAGTGGGAAGGGAAACACTTTGGCAATGCAGTTCAGCTTCCTTCCACAAAATTCTGGATATTTCCTCTAAACAGTGTCTATGGAAAAAGTGCTTCATTACCTTTTCCTTTGGGGGAGGGGCAGTGTCTCGGAAATCACATACCCCAGGACAGAAATAACCATATACTGCAAAGCTGGCAATTTGATCACAAACAAAACCAGCACTTCACCATATTCACTTGTTGCCATATTCATGTCCGATGGAGAGTAAAAACTTGGGGTATTCCCATTCAATGGGCCAGATTCAACTACCGTGTTTCCCCCTTTTTAAGGCGTAGTCATAAAATAAGCCATAGCAGCATTTCTAAGCATTTGAGAAATATAAACCGTACCCCGAAAATAAGCCATAGTGATAGGCGCTGTGCGGAAGAGAGCACTGAGCTCCGCGAGTCAGCAGCAGCAACGCCGGCCGCAGCAGTGTTTGCTGAGTCCTTTCTTGCTTTTGGGACTTGGTTACTGTGCTGGCTTGGGATGGTGTGTGTGCAATTGCTGTTGCTGCTTCGTGTTTTTCAGCTGGATTCTCTGGGTTCTAAGCACTTTCCCCCGTTTGTTTGCGAAGCAGCACTCGGCTGCAGCCCCTGCCTCTCCCGGCGGCTGCAGGAGGCTGCAGTTGATCGCTATCTCCTTTTCCATTTCTTTTGTCTTTGAGCACCCGGCCCCGCCCCCTCTCCCCTTCGTGGAATGAAGAACGGAGTTTTAGCAGCATTTCCTCATTATAAAAAAAAGGTCAGGAACTTTTACTTTAACCTCAAAAATGGGATATTTCCTCTCTCTAAAAACAACTCTGACCTGAACACCAATAAAACGGGGGTAGATCACCTCCAGTTTATAAATCCGCAAGTAGATCGCAGTCTCCTGGAAGTTGGGCTCTATACTTTGGCTGATTGCAAGCCTTTGCATCTTTAAAAAACAAAAACCATGCGCCTCTCAGTCTTAATTTTCCTTTAATTCATCCCCCTATACCCTCCTCCAACCATTGCCTCCTTCCATTCCTTACCCCCCTCCCTCTCTCCCCACTTCCCTCACTCCTGTGCGATCTCATTTAGTCATATACTTGCTTTTTCTGTTGTGTTGTCTATTTTATATTTAATATTATTACCCTTTATGATGTTATTTTTTCCCTTGCGATAATTATTTATTTTTTATCTTTAACTAACTTTCCTTTCCATATTTTTCCATATATAACTCAACACTTTCCCATTCCTTCTTAACTCTTTGGATAGAGTGCCCCCCCATTATTGTTGTTAATTTTACAATTCCTGGATTTTTTATGGAACCGAACAGCTCGGGTGCTTCAGAATGTGCCTTCTGTTGCTACAGGGCTATGGGGCTTCACTATTTGACCCCCCCCCCCAGGTTGGGATTTTTAAAGTAGTTCTGTGGGTCCCAGGGCGCAGAATCACCCCCGATCCTTTCCTTTGTCTAAACAGACCTCTTCCCCCCTGACTTTGGAAGGCTGTGCTTCAAGGGTGATACCAGGGGTTTTTTAAGACCTGCGCCTCTTAAGGATTGTTATGGTCCATAACTTCCATTGCTTTCTAAAGGGTTGGGGGTTTAAAGCACTGCCACCCCCACCCCACCCTGCAGGCGCTCGGAACTGGCAGCGCCAACAACGCGCCCAGCAGTGCGCAGAAGAGAGCACTGAGCATCCTGAGCCAGTGGGTCCCAGTTGTACCAGCACTTTTTTTAAAAAAGACACCCCCTGAAAATAAGCCACTGTATGTTTTTTTGAGGGAAAAAAGTTATAAGACGGTGTCTTAAAAAAGGGGAAAGGCAGTCTAAAAAGTTCCCCAAACCCAATGGAGCTTTCCCCTGTCCTCCTCTGTGTGCTCCCGTTACCCTCCTCAAATCTTTTCAGAAGGGTTGGGCGAATTTCCAAAACAGTGCTCAGAGGAGAAGGGAGATCATTCCAGTTGGCAAGCAGGAATGCTTGTATGGAACTCTCTCCTTACTGCAACAATGCATTCCACCCAATGTGATTTTTTTAATATAAAAAGAGATTAGAGGCTCTTGGTTTCTCCTATTATAAAATGGCAAACAAGATACCACAGGTTTTGTTTCCAGCTATATTACTTAATTACACTGTGGAAGCAGGCAAGCCAACTTCTGTCCATGCACAGGCAAACACATCATCTTAACAATCATGGAAGTTAAGACTGGGGTTCTGTCAGAGACAGGGAAAGAGGGAAGAAATGTCACGAAGGAAATGGCAATGCAAAGAAAGATGTATCAAGAGCTGCTGGAAATTATTTCCATGAGACCTCCCTGCTCTTAAGGGCCCATCCATTCCTTTAAAGACATACACTCAGCAACGACAGACTAATTTCACAAGAACCCGCAGTTTGGAAATCATTTTTTCTGCAAAGCAATTCTTCTTCTATTTTAATGAGATCCTTTTTCTAATTGTTTGGTTTCTAATTGCCATTACTCCAAAAGCTTCTCTCTCTTTTTAGAGCTAAAGAGCAGGATGCAAATGTTTGTGAATAAATATTATTTTCATAGGAAGTGCTCCCAGGTCACCTTGCCACAGGATCCTTTCGAACATCAGCCAGGGCTAAAATTAGCCCCCTAGAAGATGAGTCAGTAGTCCAAAGGCTGATTATATCCTTTTCTAGGATCTGTTTGAAAAAGAAGAGCTTCATGCCTATGGAGAATCAAATTCCTACCCAGTCTTGGAGATCACCTTTACATCTGAATATGAGAAAGTGATCTTGTAACTAGCTAAAACTTGCTGATATTTGTGCTCTCTCCAAGTGTGTTATCAATAAAATTGCTCCCCTATACCAACTAATGCTGACAGATGTAAACCTGAAGGTAATAAAAGCCATCTGTGCACCTAACTACCTGATAATCTTACTAAATTTGACAATAGTGGAACAAGGAATAGCTGGAAAGCCTCATTTAGCTGGAATGATCCAGGGCTCAGAGAAACTGGAGATCCTAAGTAACCACTGGGAATCAACCCTTTTCAAACACCCTAGCAACAGCACCTTTTCCTCTGGAAGTAAAAGGCAGGTTAGTGGCAACTTTTGGGTACATTTTATGGGGAAAGGCAGACTAGCTTGGGGAAAGGGGAAAGTTTCAAATCCCTCAGCGGAGCTGATTTCTGTGACCCATACATCTCTGAGGAAACATAATATTAAAAAAGAAAAGATTACTTTAAAAAAGAAAAAAAGAAAAATCACAGATAACAATAATGAAGACTAAGTAAAAAGAAACACACACATTAGCAACAGTGTCAATAGTAAACTACCATGCAAAAAACCCAGTTCCAACACTAATCCTATTTCTGGTACACAGTAGCCAAACTCTCCAACTCTCATTCTCTTCTAAGGAAAATAATGTTGGTTTTAGATTTACTAAAAAAAACAGCCATTCCCCCCAAAGACAAGGACTTCTTTGTTGTAAGTGATGCAACCATGTGAAGTAAAAACTATTTTATGTGCTGGGTAATTTCCAATATAGATAAAAAGAGAAAAGGAAGAGGAAAGCCCTGGCAAATATTATTCTTGTATGGATGGTGATGTCTCATGTCAGTGATTATTCTAGGCTAGTCCATTGTAATATGATTATAATGTTGCATTGCGTTGTCATGCTCCCCTTCTTTTTTTAATTTATTTAATGCAGTCCATTTCTATATTGCTTATTATCTATAAATTCTGAAGTATTTATGAGGGCAATTCAGTTGCATAATTCAGTTGCATAACTATCCCTACTTGCAAGGGATTGCTGAGAAGCAAACATCACTACAACACTAATGGCCTCATACCCCACATCCACTGAACTGTGAAATAGTTTACCTCTCACCTGGGATGGCCCAAACGAGTGTAGGTTCTCACCCTGAGGGATATAAATCTACTTCACTCTAACAATTCCAAACAACAGAATCATACCACACATACCACACATTGTGGCCACATACGGAGTATTCCCACTGCATTTACTTCCTCCTAAGGTATTTCCTATTCCTTTCAGTAAAAGCACCAGAACTACCCAGAAGACTTCAAGTTCAGATGGGGCAGTGGTGTAGTAATAGGGGGCGGGGGCGCCGCCCCAGGCAGGCTGGGCGGGGGGCAGCAGGCTGGGCGGGGCTGACCACCTCCAACGGCTGCCACCACCGCACGACGCGGCCGCCACCATGGAAGAGAAGCCCCCACGCAAGCGGGACTGCCTCACTCCGCGGCTTGCTCATGGGGTTTGCCGCATAGCCACATCACATGCCTCCTGTGCGCACATGTGCCACGCGGTGTGATGAGTGCATCATGCATCGTGCGTCATGACACATGCACCGTGATGCGTGACGCATGTGTGCAACGGAAACCCCACCCCCACCCCCGGCGGGGTGCCTTCGCGTTTGCCGCCCCGGGCAGCTAGGCTATGCCGCTGAGATGGGGTACTTCCACTGGGAGTAACTGAGTGTATGGAGCAGCCCAACAAGCCATCCTTGTATGCAAGTGTGTGTCCAGTAGCTCAGGTCATAAGCCACCCTATGGTGTGAACTTTTAAGGATGTGTGTCATGGTAGTTAGAAAACTACCATGGTCAACAAGCAACATCTAAGACCACATAAGGTTCTGCTTTAAAGGCAGAACCTCTTTGGTAGGATAAGAAACAAGTAACAAGAAATAAGTAACAAAATATACCGAAGAGGTCAAGTGAAGCAATGACTGTTTACCCTAGGCTTTTGTATGTAGAAACTGTGGCAGATTGTTCTCTAAAAGGGAAATCAGCTTGTCTCTCGAGAACAGCTGAGAATTCAGTAGTGGGCTCCAAAAGATTTTGGCCATGCAAGATGGAAAATTTAGCATGGTCCAGAGATGAAGTTGTTGCTATGAGTAATTCCTTTCATTTTCAATGGGCTGTCCCTGTGCAAAATGTTTTTTTCTGCTCAGCTGGAATCCTGGGTCAAGTGCAAAAAAATAATAATCTTTCCATTTGACGCACCCACTCAACCCTGAACTCTTGGTGGGCATCTGACAAATGCTTACAGCACAGGTGTCTTTGGAACATTTTGTGCCTATTAAAAATCAGCAAATCATCTACCATACTTATTTCATAAATGCATGTTCATACCGTACTTAGTTCGTAAATGCATGTTCACATAGACATCTACTTTCATTCGCAAGAGCAAACTCCAGTTTTTCCTCCTGGAGGCAGACAGGACTGTAATTTAAGAAGATGGAGAAAAATAACGTTTTCAGCTACGATATTACACTGCAGCACAATTATAATATTACGGGACTACTGAGAATAATGGAAGTTGTTTTCCATGTCAGTTGTTACACAAATGACATAGTTAGTAAAGCCCATTTTAAATAATAAAGCCAAATTTGCACCATGTCCAATCTTGTTTGCTTTTATACAAATATATAAAATGCATAACACCTTGTAAAAAGGAAAAAGAAGAAAGGGATGTGGACATAGCTGCCAAGTTATCCATTTTTTAAGGGAAATTCCCTTATGCTGAATAGGCTTCCTCGAAAGAAAAGGGAAAACTTGGCAGCTATGGATGTGGAGGAGACAGGAGGGGGGAATGGTGAGAGGGAAAAGGAAACACTAATTGGTTTAAGACCAAAGGGGTTTCCAGACCACCTGTTTTTTGAACATTCATCCCGATTTGTTTGAAGGGAGATTAGACAATGTTGGCTGTTCAATGAACATTTATTCTGATTAGTTTGTGACAAAGTTAGATGATGTTGCATCAAAGCAAGTGTTATTCCACACTTCCCAGTACATTTTCCCTTCACTTGCTTTACCTTAAAGAAATCTGATTTTTTAAGGGTGGGAAGCAAGTTTATTGCTCATGAACCTCCCAATCATATCTAATTTCTCAAACTGATTTTGCAAGTATATGATTGGATCCCACCCGAAAATAGCAACAGTCTGAAACCACTTTAAACAATACATTTTTTTCGTCAGTAGAGTGTAATGGGTGCAACTTGCAGAACTTCTTGCAGCTGGAATGCCCAAAAATGTATTGTTTTGAAATGATGCAGAATACAGCAATATAGATTGACACCTCCACAGCACCAATGACAGTGCTACCAACACACTCCAGTGATGGTGAAGCATGCCGGTTATGCCCTCAGGTATGGAAGAAACCAGTCTGTGCCAAGCAACAATGAAATGCCTTAGCAATGTCCCCCTACCCAACTATACTTACAAAATCTTCCAAAGGCTCCAGGGCATGAACCAATGCAAGGCAGACAGCAGAGGCCCAGCTACTGCAGATAAGGACTCAAATACTCTTAAAGGACAAACATACACAACTGAAAATCCTTTAAACACAGACAGTTATGCAAATCACTACCAAGCTAGCTCCACAACTCATATGGGACGAAATGTGCATGGAGACACTGAGCTGTCACCTGTGAGTTGTGACCTACGGTAGAGAACTGGTAATGAGACAATAGCCCATGGAACACTTAAAACCACAACTGCACATTCACAGGAAGAACCAAGCCCATGAGCTAACTAGAAACAGTGACAAGATGGGAAATCATGGCAACAAGACATTGAATTAAGGCAAACCTTTATTTTGGAGGCCTGGCTAGCAATACTCTATCAGGGAGGAAATAAAGCAAAGCATAGAGAATCCCCATCTTCATCAGAGCAATATGCATTGCTTGCCCATTTTGCACTGCTTGCCCTCCTGCTACCAGACCAAATTCAAGGTTTTGGTACTAACATATAAGGCACTATACAGCTCAGGACCAGGTTAGAGAGACCACCTTATCCCTTATATACCAGTAAACTGCTGTGACATGAGTTTCTCCTTAAAGTCCCCCCAAATATCAGAAACCTGCTCCACAGTATCTCAGATCAGGGCTTTCAGTGTGGCTGCCCCTGTTTTATGGAGCTGTATCCTTGCTGAGATAAAACCCATTATCTGCAAATGAATACACTTAATTCACAAGCTTTTCCAGCTGGGTGAAAATGTCTCTGCCTTCTTCATGTTCTATTGTTTTTGAACATATTTTCAGTTGGCTTCTGTAGTTTTAAAAACCAATGTTAACTGTTCATAAGTTTCTAAATCTCTTTGAGGCACATGTAAAAGGGGAATCATAAAATGTCACTACTAAATCACAATAAAATCACATTACAGAGCTTTTGGTATTTCCAAACTGCACAGCCCACGAGGTGGGCCCCAAGAGCCATATCCTATGGATAAACACAGATTTAGCACACATCAGAAGAGCCCTCTTGGATCAACCCAAAGTCCTATCCAGTCTGTATCCCATTTTCCAGGGTGGCTAACCAGGTGCTATAGAAACCCCACACATAAGACAAAAATTCTCTCCCACTGTAGTTTCCCAACAACAAACGTGACCAGGAGGTCTGCTCAGCCTCCTATCCAGCTGCTAACTGTTGATGGGAAAACTTCAAGGCCTCATGTTCAACTTTCAAATCGTTCTTAGTTTTCAAAGCAGCCTGGAATGAGACAGCCCTTCAAATAGAGGACAGTTGACTGTAAAGCAGAGCACATAGCTAGCCTACTAAGGAACAAAAAGGGTGAAAAAGGGAGGGGGAAAGGCCCTCTTGGCTTACCTTTATCCTCCCATACCTTATTTCTCTTTGGTGAATACATGTTTGTTACCCCGTTCATGAAATCCCTTTTTTGTATAGTAGAGTGCTATTTTGTATAGTAGAGTGCTATTTGCACACAGAATCATGTTGAGTGTTGTCATGTAGCATCTCCCTCTGTCAGGCCATAAAACCCACACTTTGAAAGACAAAAGGCAAGAGTAAGCAATACTGAGGTGTAAAAACAAGGGGGGGGGTAGCTGCTGCAAAAGAATGAAACAAGGGGAGAAATAAATTGAACTAAAAACAAGAGAAATTTATACTGGAAATGCTGATAACTGGAGATATTTTTTGCCATTCGCTGTGCAGCTTTGAGTTTCACCGAAGGGATGCAGCAATGTGAGTTCCTGAGTCAAGGGACAGTTCTTGAAGAGGAACCTTCCTTCAGAGGTGGGTGGGAGGAGGAAGGCAGAATAGGCCTGAAAGTAAACAGGGTTCCCTAAACCTGTTCATGTCTGACTTTACCTGAAGTGCCTGGAGTCTAAGAAAGTAAGTTTGAGTTAACAAACTTGGACAGGGTCCTTGTTGAACAGTGATACCAGCCAAAAAGGGCACACGTTTATTAATTAATTGAGAGTGAGGGAAAGGAATTTCTGCTAATTTGGAATCTTTTGGTGGTGAGTTAAAATAAAAACAATTCCTTGTAATATAGAATTCAAGCAGCCACTTTGCATCACAGTATTCAATAGGGAAGGCAGGCGGAATAGAGCTTTTATTAGGAAGAATTTAAGGTGAATATTATTATTTTTTTAAAAAAACACAGCTTAAAACAAAGGGTAAAAATTAAAAACAGAAACAGAAAAGAAATTTAGAAGTTCGTGACTCATAAGCTTCTTCCTCTAAAAAAAACCCCCATTATAATTGAACCATTCGGCTCCCTTTCTTCCACTGAGATTATAATGGCTCCCTGCTATCTAAGCATGTGAGACTAATAATAACATCCATCCTCATAACCATACTATTAAGGGAGAAGATGACAGCAGGAGCATGAGAAGAAGAAACAACAATATACGTAAATCACCCAGCCCTGGCAGAATGAGGGAAATCTAGAGATCTGGATGAACATCCACTATTCCAAAAGCCACAGGAGAAGGCATCATTCTTTTCAGCCTCTGAAAAAAAAAACAACCATCAATGAAATTGAAAAGGGGGTGGGCTGTTTGGGCTGCAATCCTATGTACATTTATCTGAGAAAGTAAACTATAGAACACAGATTTGCATATGAATAAAATGTGTTGGACAGCACTGTTAATGAGATTACTGTAATACCCAGCATTATTCCCAATGGAAATTTGAAGAAAGCATAGACTGAATCAGGTTTATGCTAGTTTTTGGTTTTTTTTAAGTATTGGAAGATGACTTGGATATAAGTAGTATTTGAGTACAAAATAGGTGGTGTGTGGGTCTAGGGGTGTGTGGGTGTGTGATGATAAGTAGCTACACACACAAAGAGGGAGATCTGGGCTAAGTATGCACATTTGATTCTGGAATCAATGGAGAATAACCCCCCCCCCCCGCCGCCGCATTGTCCACACACAATCTAGATCTATTTGCATATGTTTTTTGCCCTTGAAAGGTGCTTCTTGAGAAACAGGTTTCATTCCAAAAATAAAAGCTCATTGCAGATTGATTCTGTGTTACCCCACAGTGTGTCCATTTGAAATGGTAGTCCCAGATCATGGAGGGAATAGCCACACCTGCCCAATGACTTTGTGGGTGGGCATATACCAAGATAGCCATCATTACTTCTTCATTCCCCTGGGGCATGTGCAGAGAGGAAAATGTATGGGTAACCTAATCAAGGGGAAGATTTTCAAACGTGCATCAACTACCTACACCCACTCTTGTGGACAGCAGGATCCAGGATCAAATCGAGATTGAAAGCAGCATGTTGAGGCTGAGCGCAAGTGATTCTGGACTGAGAAAACACTACACTGCTGTGGTACAAATGGCTTAGTGTGTATGAAACCGTAGATATATCTGTTGCACTTTAAAATATGTAACTGAGGATGAATGTGGTTACTGTATGTTAAAGTGGAACAGGGCTATGCATACATATTATATACTCCATACAATTCACCCAGTCTTGTAGGAAGCAGCCCTTAGCTTCTAAAAATGCTTAAAGGTATTAGAAAATAAAATATACAAGGACAAGAAGAAGAGGGTGGAAAGGAAAAGACTATAGGTGGCAGAAACGTTATCTGATGGACGGGAGCCTTGACCCTGGTGCTATCCATGTGCTTCTCTGCAGCCTTTCCCCTGGGTCCGAATATGCAGCAAGGATGTCTGTAGGAAATGGACCCTTGCATGTATCGTTGTAAAGGTAAAAGCTTCAGAATTTGAAATCCTGCTGATTCAGGTTTTGAGATTTAATGGAAGCTTTCTCCAACTATATGTGTGAAGGCCGCCTCCTTACAGCATAGCTGCCAAGTTTTCCCCTTTCTCGCGAGGAAGCCTATTCAGCATAAGGGAATTTCCCTTTAAAAAAAAGGGATAACTTGGCAGCTATGCCTTACAGACGTCCACACTGTGCAGTGGGAAATCACGATTCCAGGCTGGGGCTACTCATCACTTTCCTGTGCTCTTTGCTTCCATGCAAAGCTATATGGGAGAGAATAATGCCTGAAGGGGGCTTTAATTTATCTCATTATTATGCTGGGTTTTTTAAATAGTTTTCCGTCTGGGTGTTCAGTTGCACCACGATTTTTCATGTGTTGTGAAGTGCTATGAGCTGCCCCTACTTAGCTGATCCCTTCTCAACTGTCAGTCAAATTTGATTGACTTACACCCACTTTATAACCTTGTGGAAAGTGCCAATGAATGTATGCGAAATAAGATCATTGCCAGCATTGGATAACACAGAAACTGAGGGAAATAAGAGCATCCTGTCAATCAGTGCCAGATTTACATTTAAGCTGACCAAGCTATAGCTTAGGGCCCTACTTTCTTGGGCCCCCCCCAAAAAAAATTAAAGGGAAAAAAAATGTACATTTCCAAAATATAAGATAAAAAAACCAAATGAAATAAAACCTACATACAGCAACAGTATTTTGTGTTGTGTAGGCTTCTGTGATGCAAGTAATGGGTCCCGCCTGCTAGCCTGCTCCCTAAAATATCACATATAAAGGGCCCCATTATCTTCAGTAGCTTAGGGCCTCATCAAACCTAAATCCGGCCCTGCTGTCAATATTTCCACAGAGGTATGGCCCACTGAGTTCAGTGGGGTGTACAGATAAATAGGTATAGGGTTGCTTTGCGTTTAAACACCCTAAACTAAATGGGGCACGTTTTGAAAACAGGTAGCGCTGTGGGTTAAACCACAGAGCCTAGGGCTTGCTAATCAGAAGGTTGGCAGTTCGAATCCCTGTGACGGGATGAGCTCCTAGTAGTTCGAAAGCACGTCGAAGTGCATGTAGATAAATAGGTACCGCTCCAAGCAGGAAGGTAAACGGCGTTTCCATGTGCTGCTCTCGTTCGCCAGAAGCGGCTTTGTCATGCTGGCCACATGACCTGGAAGCTGTACGCCGGCTCCCTCGGCCAATAATGCGAGATGAGCGCTGCAACCCCAGAGTCGGTCATGACCGAACCTAATGGTCAGGGGTCCCTTTACCCTTTACACTGTAGAGCAGTTGGGTTTAGGAGGTACTCAGGGGTACCCAATACCAGCACCTCTTTTCTTTTGTTGTTAAAAAGTGTGACACTTATTGTGACACTTAAAAAAAAAATCCTTCCAGTAGCACCTTAGAGACCAACTAAGTTTGTAATTGGTATGAGCTTTCGTGTGCATGCACACTTCTTCAGATACACTGAAACAGAAGTCACCAGACTTCTAGTGAGAGAAGTCTTATATAGTGAGAGGGTGGGGAGGGGTATTACTCAGAAGGGTGGTGGGAATGGATGATTGACTTATTGTAACAACTTCATGATGCATACCGGCACCCAGTGTGGTGTAGTGGTTAAGAGTGGTAGACTCGTAATCTGGGGGACCGGGTTCGAATCTCCGCTCCTCCACATGCAGCTGCTGGGTGACCTTGGGCTAGTCACACTTCTTTGAAGTCTCTCAGACCCACCTACCTCACAGAGTGTCTGTTATGGGGGAGGAAGGGAAAGGAGATTGTTAGCCGCTTTGAGACTCCTTTGGGTAGTGATAAAGCAGGATATCAGATCCAAACTCTTCTTCTTCTTCTTCACCCATTTTTCTAGGGAAAAAGCACTGCTGTAGAAACTGATACCTTTCTATTAGTGCTGAGCTGAGAAAGAACTTTCGACTCAAATCTAGGAGAGGAAAGCAATACTGGAGTCTGAAACACAGAGCATTATTTTTGGAGGGGGGTTTATTAAAGTGTTTATTTTTCTTTTAAGAATGTTGATGAGGACTTCTTTCTGGATTCTCTGTCATTCCGGGCAATTCTGGGAGAAATAAGTAATGCCAGAAAAATGGTGCTCTACACACACACACAGAGAGAGACCACCTTTGCCTCTGGGGCATTTATGGGGGAGGGATGGCAGCTTCAAGGAAAAGCACTTTGCATGTGTTCTTAAACTTTAAAAAAGAAAGGATTTTAAGAAAACGAACTGCTGCCCTGCAGCTAGTGGTAAGCCCACCTCCATCACAAACACTTTCATAGAGTTGTTGTTCCCTCTTTCAGAATGATTGAAAATGGCTGATGGCTCAGCATTGACTTAAACTGCATGCTTCCTTTCAACAAAGCTGATGGCTCAGCATTGACTTAAACTGCATGCTTCCTTTCAACAAAGGGGTGAAAAAGGGATGTGAGGGACCCTTCTCCCTTAAAAAAACCACCCACCCACCACCCTACATCTCACTCATTCTTCGTATGATTTTTTCTAATATATGGACAGCTTGTACACATTCCCTAATGAGATCTACCCTACAACATTTTATAGTGAAGGGACTCATCTTAACTTTATTTCCCATAAAGGGTAGAATTGCCATGGTTTTATAACAGAGAATGTTTCATGCCTTAATGGGAAAGCCACTCCCACGACTCTATAATTATAGACACCAGGACACTGCAGAATTCATTAGACAGTTAACTTCAGAAAGTGCCAGAAAAGCTCATATTTTTAACACAAAACAATTTACGCAGACAAAATGTTCAAGAAACAAAACAGAATACTTGGCAGCAGCTGGCAACACACTCAGTTCAGCCCCAGTTCAGCCAAAGAGAAAATGGGGCCAGGATGAAAGGAAAAGAAGGATTAAGGCAAAGCACTGCCGAGAGGGGGACATGTTTTGGGAGGGAGTGCAACTGTGCACCAAAGGAAAACAACAATATTCCAAATAGTAGTTCTAGAAGTAAATCCCCAATATGGACACATTAAACTGTATCTGCCTAAATAAAAAAAAATTCCTTCAGTAGCACCTTAAAGACCAACTAAGTTTTTATTTTGGTATGAGCTTTCGTGTGCATGCACACTTCGTCAGATACACCTTGTATCTGCCTATTCTGCCTAGTTTCTTTTGTAAGAGTCCCCACCTCTGCTTACCAAGATGGAGGAGGTGACGTTGGTGCAATGCAGGCAGAGCCAATCTGCTGCTTCTGTTGTCTTGACCTTCCCTCTCCATCCCAGTATGCAGTGGTGACTTGGCAGGAAGAAGCTCAAATGAGTGGTGTCCCACCATGACATCCACTACTGCTGCATTCACAATAGCTGTTATCCTATATAACATTAACTGGTGGGGGTGGGTAGAGACCTTCTACAGCTCAAAAGATGCCTTCCATCCAGGGGCATATCCCAGTGATGGACCATGGGGGGGGGGGAGGAGGACAGAGGCAAAAATGGTCTAAGTAATGAATGTCAATTTTGCCTTTGTCCTGTAGGATCTCATACACTTCTCTGTCTGTCATCCAGGCAAGCAAGAATCATGATCAGACCTCAAAGACACAGCTGCCAGGCAGAAACAGTAAAAGACAGTGTGAAACAAGGAAGGTCAGCGAGAGTGTGTGGTTGAGGAAGGAGTGTAGCCTGGACTATTCAGAAATTTACAGGTAAACACATGCACACAAACACAGCCACAAAGAAGGAATTTCTGGCCCTTTCTTTGAGTTTTGTCAAGAGGAGTAAAGTTTGGGCTTAACAACATCCAAAGTGCACTATTAAAGCATTGGGCCATTTGCAGATTCAAAATGGCAAGTTCTTCATATTTATTGTGCTACCAATATCATCCATTGTTTCATTTCCAGGGGGGAAACAATACAATCTCCAACAAAAAAGGTATTAGATTTTTATTGCTTGTAGCCGATTACCATTACAATATAAGTAGAAACGCACACACCACAGTTAGGATAATCCATAAGTTAGTCAAGCACACATTTTTTTAAAGAAATGCACATTGTCAAAACTTGAAATTGCAAGTTCACCAAATAATTTAAAAATTAAAAATCCAATTGAGAGTCGGCATGTATGGGATCCACAAAAGTAGCCTATACTTTATTGCTAGCATATATAGGTGTCCTAAATCCCTGGCCTAGCTGGCAGCAAGTCAAGTCCCCAGCCTAGGGCCATTCCACATGTCCAAAGTCCAAACTGAAGGACAGTCCCATAGAGATCCTGGAGCATCCAAGCTGAATTCTATCAACATGGGCAGTTGAGCAAATACAACATCTTAGCTCTGCTGCCCTTTTATACTTTGCACGCTGTTTGCAGCATCTGGGCTTGATGGGGCATGTGACCCTTACTTTTTCCTAGCCTACTGCAGCTGAGGAATCACACACTTTCTCCCAGAACTAGCGAGCCCCATCTGGCCAGCTAGTGGGCTGGGTTGTCAGCCCTTGCCTGCCTCAGCCTCCTGGAGCACCCCACTAGCTGCTCCCTCTGCCTCAGAGCCTGCCATGTTCGTGAGACAGGGTCCCTCTGGCTCTGGCAATGGGAACTGCTGCTCTGGTTCCTGTGCACCCAGTGAGTATTTCCTCTCCTTCCCCATCCCCAACCTGTCCCAGTGTATCCCAGTCCCAGATAGACTGCTCACTGGGATCCAATTCCTCCTCCCCATTGTCCTGCCACTTCATGACAATAAAGCTACTCTTAGGTTAGATAATCAACTCACTTACATCAGCCAGCATCTATCTAATTTTGAAACAACCTGATTGATCCTTTAGAAAATCTGAAAGATCAGCATATGCAAAGATGGCCTGCTAAAGAATTTTCCAGTAAAATATTCACTGGACATACTTTGAAATTTTAGTTATGTAAATTCATGTTAACAGGGATGGGTGGAAGTAATTCTCCTATCCAAAATTGAAGACTAAGAATTTTTCATATATTTAGAGCTTATATTTAAAATCACATCATGGATCTTACAATATGAAATGTCTTGAGATGACACTACAAGGGAAACTGAAAACTGGACATCAAGTAGTTACAAAACTGCACACAGCTTTCACTATTCTGCAGGTCTTAAAACACAGTGCTTTTAAAGAAGGAAGACCTTCTTTAATTACACCAGATTTAATAGGTAGGACTCCAAGTAGTGCAAATCAAAACTTATTTTATTTAATATCCTGTTCATCTCTGCTAGAGCTACCCCCAGATTGTTGCACAGTATAACAAGCAAAATAGGGTTATAACAACAAAAACTTATATTGTGATGACCATTTTATTGATTATTATATTGACTGCCTTTAGCCCACAAAGAATGGGTTTTAATTAAGTCAAAATGGGTGTGCCATAGAGCATTTCTTAAGAATGATCATTGAATCATATTACCATCTAGGATCTATTTACAAAGTTTAAGCATCAGTGAGTAGCATGAGCTGAGCTGCGAGCAATAAAACTGTTGTTGTTGTTTTTTAAAAAAGAGACATGATCCAGTCAAAATTGATTTTTAAAAAATTGTGTTCTGTTGATTTAAGCATTGTTATTACTGCCATTATTACTATTATTATCAGTATTTATTAGCTGCTTTCCTAAGAACTGACTCAAAGTGACTTACAATCAGATTTTTCTTTTTCTTTTTTCTTTTTAAAAAAGATTGTATCCTTAATTTGTATAGCTCTAAGGTGGCAAGGAGAAAATAACACAGTCAGCACAGTGGATTATATACTGTACATAGGAGTATCTACTTCTGTATTCATGCGTGTTATGTGGATGCCCAGTTGAGGCACTGGCAAATGAAACTGGATGTGGAAGGGAACAACTTACCAGCTTTCAGCATGTCATTTGGCAGATGGTGGTTCTTGCAAATGCCTTTTGGGATCTCATTTGCACAAGAGTTTTTTTCCCCCAAAGAAAGCACATGAGGAGCTAGAAGGCTTGCACAGAGTGGGTGTCATAACTGAAGATATTCCAATTTATAGTGCTATAAAAAACAGCATGACAAAAATATGATTAGGAAAGATGCTGTAAGTACCATGCGAAGATTAATTCAGATGAGGGGGAAGGGAATCAATTAGGGGCAGATCAAATTAGATATTTTGAAATAAAGTAATTTGTATCAAGATAGAACAAAAGAAAACAAAGAAAATGGCTCAACAATTCAGCATTCTTTGCCTCAGAAAAGATCCAAAGATTATTGGAAGAAAAAACACAGCCAAGTAGTTCCCAGGCATGGCACATGCCCATTGCATCATTATCATCTTAATAAAAATACTTTGGATGCAGTCTTGGCTCTAGGGAAGTAAATGACCAGCTTTCATTGATTTTAATGGGAATGGGATTTCACCCTTAGAATGCAACTAATGAGTCATGTGTTCATAATGCTGCACAAACACTAACTATTAATTACTTTGCTTTCTTTTTTAAAAAAGCCACAAACAGAAACAGGCTTCTTGGAACTGTGCCATCAGTAGCACATATAAGCAATGTAAGACCCTTCAGTAAAGAGGGCCTAAATGATTTAGGAACACAAGTATCACTCAATATGCAGCGAAGCTATTTATTAGTTTATTATGGGATTTTTATTTGTTTTTTGAAAATAACAAGCCACCTTTCAGGGCAATTGCCCTCTCAAGTGGATATACAAAATGGGTCTGCAGTGGACATAAAAAACCCCATACAAAATAAAATCAAATTTCACATTGCAGGTCTTAAGAAGACACATTAATTAATAAAAAGTTATTTGAAATATTTAAGGGCTTTTTGAACTTCTGCCTTTCCACTAATGTATGGAAATGTATACACATATTTCACAGTTGTGTCTCACAAATATCCACTCATACTTCCTATCACACACCCATTAACACAAGCACATATAGATACAATACAATATTTATCTTACACACACAAACTTATGCTGGGAAACCTATCCTCCCTCTCAAGAATATGTGGATGTTTCTCTTCAACAACCATTTCTTTCTCTTTGTACATGTGTGAGACTGCAGTTACTTTCTTGTAGGGATGTGGTGGCACTGTCTAAACCACTGAGCCTCGTCTTCGGCTTGCTGATTGGAAGGTTGGTGGTTTGAATCCCCACGATGGGATGAGCTTCCATTGCTCTGTCCCAGCGCCAACCTATCATTTCGAAGGCACACCAGTAGATAAATAGGGACCGCTGCAGTGGCAATGTAAACGACGTTTCGGTGCGCTCTGGTTTCTGTAATGGTGTTCTATTGTGCCAGAAGCTGTTTAGTCATGCTGGCCACATGGCCATGCTCTTGAACCTCAGGAACACCATTTCTTGGTCATTTGCTTGACACTTGGAAAATTATTGACACACAACCCATTAGGTTAAGATATGTAGATTTTTGTCTTCATTTTTGTCCTACACAAGATGCAGGAAGACTATTAGCCCTACTGGCGTTTGGTTGACCATTTTTCCATTGCCATAGAGGAACCTTATGCGCATACATTCAAAGTTGTGTGAGTCATACTGACAACAACTAGCCATTGGCTGGGACTAAGATGGTATTATTGTTGATATCTAAAGGGTGGTGATATCTAAAGGGAGAGCCAGTGTGGTGTAGTGGTTAAGAGCAGTAGACTTGTAATCTGGGGAACCGGGTTCGCGTCTCCGCTCCTCCATATGCAGCTGCTGGGTGACCTTGGGCTAGTCACACTTCTCTGAAGTCTCTCAGCCCCACCCGCCTCACAGGGTGTCTGTTGTGGGGGAGGAGGGGAAAGGAGATTGTTAGCCGCTTTGAGACTCCTTCGGGTATTGATAAAGCGGGATATCAAATCCAAACTACTCTTCTTCTTCTTCTTCTTCTTCTTCTTCTTCTTCTTCTTCTTCTTCTTCTTCTTCTTCGTCTTCTTCGTCTTCTTCTTCGTCTTCTTCTTCTTCTTCTTCTTCTTCTTCTTCTTCTTCTTCTTCTTCTTCTTCTTCTTCTTCATCTGTACATTTTATATGGCCCCTATACTAGTTTGTTAGCCATTGAATGTTGCTCTTAAATTAGATGATACTGTACACAATTAAAGAGATATAAATTATTGTATTGTCCCTCATTGTGACATAAATCTTAGTTATTCAATGTAATGGATGAGAAAATAAATGATCTGTTGTTGAATGTTAGTACTGGGCTTTTATTATCTAGTAACAAATATGCTGTGGTGACATATACACAGCAAAAAAGGAAACCATTTGTGTGTAACAGTAAATACAGTATTTCTAATAATAGGCTACAGGATGAGAAGAAGAAGAAGAAAACCCTGAATGACTTAGGTCTTATGAAATTAATGCATATAATATTTATATGTATGCTTTAAACTTTTAAAAAAGTTTTGCTAGCCCTATTATTAACTTAGTTGGAAGTTGTTCACATTGAATGTACCGTAGTCTACTTATAAATGTCACCACAGGTATATTTATTCACCAGAATATGTGTTAGCTATTTAGAACCTTTATTGCTCTCTGCTCTGGTTCATGTTGTGACACTGCTGTATGGGTCAGCCTGTCAAGCAGCATGACTCTTTATTTCAGCTACACTAGCAGTGAAAATCTCAGGTGGAAGCTAAAATCTACTTACTAAATTTTAATGAAGGAAAAAATTGGAAGAGAAAAATCTCCCAGAAAAAGAAAGAAAGCCAACTTACCTTTCTCCCCTTACATCTGCAGGTTATGCTTGAAAACATCAGCTATTTTGGAGCAGAATGTCCTGACTTTTCAATATTTTATAAAACTGCCATTGTTACTATTAGCATTTCCTAAAATTCCCATTGTATACAGGAGTGGCCTTTCAATTAACAGCTGTGAGGAAATCTACAGTTGTAAAATGGTGAGCATGTGATGCTTATCATTGTTCTTTTCTAAGATTTTAGCCTGATAAGTGATTCCTCTTCATTTGTATCTTTTCCCTGTAATTTGTTGGGTTTTTTGTTTGAATAATTCTTAATTGGCAAGAAGTTAACACTAGTCATTCAGAACAACTGAATTGCTACAATATGAGAGAGAGAGAGAGAGAGAGAGAGAGAGAGAGAGAGAGAGAGAGAGAAGAGAGTGTATATTGGCGCATTATGGGATTATAGACGTTTATGCAAACTTTTAAATTTCAGAGAACCTTTCATTCGGCAGAATGGATAGGAAATTATTAGCCAATACTAACCACCTGATCGATGCTTCTGCAGAGTGTTAGTATTCTGCATTAGTTGTTGTTGTTTAGTCGTTTAGTCGTGTCCGACTCTTCGTGACCCCATGGACCAGAGCACGCCAGGCACTCCTGTCTTGCACTGCCTCCCGCAGTTTGGTCAAACTCATGTTCGTAGCTTCGAGAACACTGTCCAACCATCTCGTCCTCTGTCGTCCCCTTCTCCTAGTGCCCTCAATCTTTCCCAACATCAGGATCTTTTCCAAGGATTCTTCTCTTCTCATGAGGTGGCCAAAGTATTGGAGCCTCAGCTTCTGGATCTGTCCTTCCAGTGAGCACTCGGGGCTGATATCCTTCAGAATGGATAGGTTTGATCTTCTTGCAGTCCATATGACTCTCAAGAGTCTCCTCCAGCACCATAATTCAAAAGCATCAATTCTTCGGCGATCAGCCTTCTTTATGGTCCAGCTCTCACTTCCATACATCACTACTGGGAAAACCATAGCTTTAACTATACGGACCTTTGTCGGCAAGGTGATGTCTCTGCTTTTTAAGATGCTGTCTAGGTTTGTCATTGCTTTTCTCCCAAGAAGCAGGCGTCTTTTAATTTCGTGACTGCTGTCACCATCTGCAGTGATCAAGGAGCCCAAGAAGGTAAAATCTCTCACTGCCTCCATTTCTTCCCCTTCTATTTGCCAGGAGGTGATGGGACCAGTGGCCATGATCTTGGTTTTTTGCATTAGTAGCCCTACATAAGACTACACTCACTGGGAATAGTTGTAAGGCTGGCAAAGCAGCACCAGCAATGGATGCCCTGGATCTAAATTCAGCCCATTTCTATTGGATCATTCCATTGGACATTGTCTAAAATGTTCAGCAGGGCTGCTGCTTCAAGTATAAACTTCAGTAGAGGTACAATATGTTTCTAGTAAGGTGGTGGTCTTTTCTGCAGTGAGACCCCAATTTTGGAATGTCCTTCCGACAGAGACGCACTTGGTGCCAGCATGTGATTTTCAGTGCCAGGTGAAGACTATGCTCTTTAGCTTGTAGAAGGGTCTTTCCACAAGACTTTTAGGTTGTAAAAAAAATGTTTGCTCTATTCTGCTTTTTAAGTTTTTGTTTTTGTTTTTTGTTTTTTGAAAGGGGTGTATTTTCTTTCATCCGTTTGTCTTTTGTTATATTGTTGGTTTCTAAATTGAATTTATAATTTCTATGCTTTGTGTGAATTAGTTTTTATTCACACTTTGGTCCACCACTCTAAAATCTTTTGATGAAGGGCAATTAAGCGGCCACACCGGTTTCTTTTGTTTTCTTAATAAGTTGGCAACTCTGAAAGGAGCTGGTTGCCATCAAGCCCCCTGAGGAGGGTCTGTTTTGTTTTGTTCTTTTGCTCATAAGCAATTATACACTTGTTGCACCGTTGTGTTTAGTAGGAGATTCTTTAAATCCTTGAAAAAAAATTAAAATAAAAAAACCACTAGAGTGTTAAGCAGTATTCAAGTTGCTGAAATAAAGAAAATTAATTTCTTAAATCTTAATTTTAAATTAGCATTTTGATGCTGGAGTTGTCCACACATAATTTCAGAACTGCTTAAAAGGTAGCGTTCTTTGCATCTTAAATTATTACCCTACAGTTGCAAGCATCTGTTAGTCAATCTTCTTAATTAATAAGTGTTAGGATTTAGATAATATTTGGGATTTTGAAAAGAATATCCCTTCTCCTGAGCTGTGCCAAACAGGGAAATTCCTGCGTTTCTCTGAGCTGTGCCAAACACAGAAATCCCTGGGTTTCTGGAACTGAACTGCAAAACTCCTGCCCTATGCAAACAAGCCTGGCTGGGCTGGTTGAATGCAAGCCATCATGAAACATTGGCCAGGTATCTATCTGCACATCAAAGAAGGTGTTTGGGTCTGTGAGAAACAGGGGTTGCCAAGGTGACCGGGAGGGACAGGAAAATTTGCCCTTTTTACTCAAGGCTTAGAAGGGGGGGTGAGCAGACTGAAGGAGAGGTGTTGTGTTTGACTATGTGTTCTGGGAAAGGGAAGGAGAAGAAAGAGGGAGAGCAGCCATTAGAGCTTGCTGGGAAGCAGGAACAAATGGATGGTGTTTAGGGTCACTCTGCAATTCTGGGCTGCCATGAAGAACAAGCTGCTGCTCTTGAGATGACAGTGGTATAAGATCTGCACCTGCTTCATCTAAACTCAGATGTAAATATGTGTAATTAAACCAGATTCCTTAAAGACACTACAGCCTTTGCCATGTCTTGATTCTCAATGGAAACACAACCCTGGGTGAGTGCCTGGAACCACTGGGGCTCTCATGCACAGCTTAGCAGAGGTTGGAGTGAGGGGTCGCAACTTCATAACAATATAATAAAGTAAGAAAAATGATATCTGGAGTTGAGTAATAGCACAGAGCTCCCATTTTACATTGAGGGCTGCTCGAGAATTTTGTTCAGTCCACATCTGTAAGCAATTTGCAATTCAAGATTTGAAAACAGTTTCTCTTCAGATTGCACAGTTTTGTTTTGTTTTTATTTCACAATGCAATTCTCAGTTCAAAAATCCATATTTTAGGGGGCAATGTGTACAAAAAGTGCATTTTAGAGGGAACTGCATACAAAAACGCATATTTTGGAGGAAATCTATATAATTGCAAACCTTTGTGCAGCTTTTGAAAAAATCAGAAAATAGGATGGAAGTAATTTATGGCTAACTTGTCTTGAATCTAAAATTAACTGATCCATCCTTCGTAGTTTGAACTCCAGGAAGTTGATAATGCAGTGGCTTCCCATATCAGTTTGTCTGGTTCATTCTAGATAACACATGCCCAAGGCAGGTCTTGCAAACTGATTATTCAAAGAGATGGAAACTGATTTCCCTCACTTGCTCACATTTCTATCAAGAAGCTGATCAAAATTCAGAAAGTCCTGTTGCATTGAAATTCTTATTCTTTTGCAGGATGAATGAACAGCACTGAGATAGCTAGCTCTGTTTCTAAAGTCTTGAGTTTTTAAATCTCATTGCTACTGTTTTCATCTCAGTCCCCTCTCAAAGATACTTCTTTCTAAAGAATCAGGCATCTTCCCAATCTGTGTGAGATATCAGCAATGTCTTCCTAGAATGGTGGGAAACTTGTTGCCTTGGAGGACCATAGATCCCCCATCCTTGTCTGAAGTCTAACAGAAACTGTGACAGGGCTGGGGGAAGGGATACACAGGGATCTGTATATCAGATCCATACATCTCCCACCACTAGTATGACACTTCGACAAGTGGATCTTCCCTCACTCAGTTTTAATGCATTGGTCTTCCCAAACACAATTGTGAATCAATCTGTTTTGCTTTCCATTTTGTTCATTATATATTTTCTTCACCTACCGCTATCCAGTAACTTTCAGGAAAAGTTAAAGTCCTCACCTCCAGCACCTTTTTTCTTTTACCATTGATGCAGCTTGTTCCCTAAATGCTAGGTGTTTGCTGAGTGATGAGCAAGTAAAATATTTATGCGGGATTCTATGTACAAGCATCCTGTACATTGGCAGCAAATACTGTATAGGCTAGCTGGAGCCTCCATTGAAACTAAAATGGGTCTGTGATATGTTCCCATTAATGCTGGAATATTTGCTGTAAAGAGCCTAACACATTAATATTTAAAGTACTCACCACTCAGCACATACCTGTAGTACTGCCATACTTCCTGAGACTTCAAGAAGACCGCTGTTAATGGCGGAAAGGATCAATCTAATGTGGATGTACACTAAATGCTACCACAGCAAATGCTGCTTAATATTCTTATGGCATTTGTCTAGACGCTTCTTTCCACAAGAGACTGTTTCCCTATATATTTATTTCATTAACAGTACACCATCAATAAAGTAATATCTTGAACCTAAAGGCAAATCATCCTGGGGAACATGTGGAAAAGAACTGCATGTGCACTCAAGGTTTTCTGCAGCCAATGGCAGAGCTTCATGCTCTGGCACCGGGGGGGGGGGCAGAGAGCAGGTGGGGCGAGGCTGGTGCGCCGGAGGCGTGGGGCGTGTCTTGGGGGCGTGGCACGCCGCCTGCAGGGGTGTAGCACCCAGCGTGGGCGGGGAGGTAGCCACGATGGCACCCCACCGGGATTGCGCTGCCGGGGGCAGTGCGCTTCCCCCTGCACCCCTCTTCCTCCGCCAGTGTCTGCAGCACTTTCATGCAACACACACACACACACACACACACACACACACACACACACACACGTGTCCTGGTAGCAGCTCTCAGCTGTCTCATATTCACAGGATGAGAAGCAGACAAAATATAAGTAAGGCAGCTGGGAGCTGCCGGTGAAGAAAACTACAAGAAGCCCCAGGTGTAATCAGAGATCACTTCAGTGTGTGTTTGTGGCATCATAATCGTTCATGCTAAACAGAGAAACCACACTGGGGGTGGGTAGGTTGTGGTTTTTTAACAGATGTACGCATATCCATGCAGTAGCCTGTCTCTGCCTCTCCAGAATGTTAGATCTTTCAATTTCCCTTCCGTCACTCCACAACATTTCACATTGCATATTTCTAAACTTAAAATTAGCTGGCAACTTGGATACAGCAGAGGGAAAGAGAAGACAGCATAGACCACTCAGTCAACTCAGCTGGGACCTACTGCCATTTGCCTCTTCGTCTCCCAGAACTTTCTCCCTCAGTGGCCATTCCATCTGATCACTAAATATTCATGTAACCATGAAGAACAGGTGCTTGGGTGTGCTTCTTTTACAGTTCTGTCCTCCAGTACTTTTGCTATTAGACCGTAAGCCTAGCAAATTGTGTTTATTTTTAACCTCTGTATAGTGCCTAGAAAACTTTAGGTTCTCTACAAATGATGAATATGATGTTATAATTACGCAATTGACCTAATTTGCTTAATGGTGGTATCATATTGTGCCCACTGATTTTCTGCCCATTTGTTCCACAGAGAGAATGGAATTAAGCAGATCATTTCTTTTTAAAAAGAAAAAACCTTTACCTAATGCCAAATTATCTGTTAAAAGGGAAATTGTACATAGTTATTAGGACAGCTTGCTGTTTCCTGGCAGTATTTTTGTTTTTATTTTGAAAATGAGAGATGAAAAAGTTATTGCAGAAAAAAAAGTAATAGCCGTGTGCCACATTTGTGATCATACAGTACTTAATAATCTGTTTTGTTACTTTGACTACTATCATGGTTACTACCTTACCTAGAGGAGATTTTGCAAGTGTGCATGTTTTTTTTTTAAGGGAACTCGGATCTAGTCCTGTTTCATGTTGGCTATGAAATTCATGAGCAAGGCATTGCAGGCCTTGCCACTAGCCCCACTCCTGACACCTCACACCTGCCTTGCTCTTTCCCCTTGAGTTTCATGCAGTCTACAATGGGCCGGAGAAGGAACCAGTTGTATCTATGCTAGGGTTTCCATATTTCAAAAATTGAAATTTGGACATTTCAGCTGATTTCCGAAAATTCTGCCTGGATACCATTTTTGACAGATGAATCCCGGCTATGTCTGGAAAATTCCAGACATATGGCAGCCCTAATTCATGAAGACTTACTTCTTCATGTAGTTGGCAGGGGAAAACGAAGGCTAACCAACATCCGGGGCAGGGCAAACCGCCGGCTGCAAACGCATTGCGCTATGTACGACGCATGCATGGTGTCACTACATACAACACATGTGCGGCTTTGCTACAAGGTCACATGTGCAGTGTCACCACACACAGCACATTGCGTGTGACACCGCACATGCATTGTACGTAGTGGTTTGCCGCCGCACGAGTGCCGTACAGACAGTGGTGGGATCTTCTGCTTGTGGCTGCAGTGGCAGCGGAGGGATCCTCCGCTTACAGCTGTAATGGTGACGGAGGGATCCCATTGCCGTCTGTACGGCGCTCGGGTGGCGCCAGCAGCAAACCACTATGTACAGCGCATGTGCGGCATCACTACGTACAGCGCATGCCGCCAACGCCCGAGTGCCGTACGGATGGTGGCGGGATCCTCTGCTCACGGCTGCAGTGGTGGCAGAGGGATCATCCACTTGTGGCTGTAGTGGTGATGGAGGGATCTCATCGCTGTCCATACAGTGCTCGGATCCTCCACATATGGCTGCGGTGCTGCGAAGGCTGCTCGTGCTGCCGTGCCCGGGGGCAGCGGGGCGAGCACCCATGGGGGGCCTTCTTGTCACCCTCCCGAGACATGGCACCTGGGTCACACCGCCCCTCCCTGCAAAGCCACTGGTAGTTGGTAGCCTAATCTCATAGGGATGTCAATCACGTGGAAGATCCTGCATGAGTACAGCTGGCTTCCTTTTCATATCCTTGCCCAATCTTTATAAAATTCCTTTCCATTTCTACAATATCTCCTTAAGTATTTTATGCCCTCAGTGTAAAATGAATAATTTGTGAATGGTATGAGTGAGGAGTAAATGTTTAGCTTAGAAAAGAACATTTCTCCTACAAGGAAAGAAGCAACAGGCAGCATTAGAGCCATCAAAATTTTGGAATTCCATAATGGCAAAACAAAACTGGCTGAAAATACATGCCCAAGCTTGAGATGCCTAAACTCTCTGAAACTGCACTTAATCTGGCCTCTATCAGTATCAGAATCCATTGGCACCAGCCAGCATGGCTTATCTTCAGGGATGATGATGATGATGATGATAATAATAATAATAATAATAATAATAATAATAATAATAATTTATTTATATCCCACCCATCTTGGCTGGGTTTCCCCAGCCACTCTGCAAGGTTATAACATCTGGAGGGTACAAATTCTCCAAGTATCTCTTAGGAGAATTTCCCAAAGCAACAATAGTAACTGCCAGTGCTATTAGAACAACAGGGCCTGAGCGACTTTGCAAAACAATTGCAAAACAATTCAGTTCATTACATATGAACTGAAAATTAAAATTTAACTCAATGGAGGACTGTGCTAGGTTAAATACAAACATGCCAGCTTAAGTGATCTGTGGATCACAACTTCAGCCTACACTGCTTACTAGTAGAAGCAATTTGGAAGGAAATGACAGAGTGCTTTTTTCTGATACAGTTGAAGCAATTCCTCTGCCACCCCTACCCCCACTCTTGAATGCAGAATATATCTCAGACTTTGTTTTGCTTCAGGAGATTGTATTGTTGGAGGTGTGCAGAATTTGAATGAATATATATTGAGGGAGCTGTTTGGATTGAAGAGAGGTGACTACAGGCATGCCACGAGGGTACTACAGCCAATTTTGTCCAATTGATATAGTATCGAGAGGGACGCTGATGAAATTTGCTGATGGCACAATATACAAAATGGGGTATGGGAAGGGTCAGTCAACATAAAAAGAGGATACAATACAATTTAGAAAGCCTTGGAAAGTGTATGAGCAAGGGCAGGTAACCAGTTTATGCAATTTGGTGCTGAGAATGTCAGGTAATAAGCTCAGTGACAATAACTAAATAAATAATGGAAATATGAAAGGGGAATATATTGTACCCTCAACAGTAATGTGTTCCAAAGCACTAATCAAAAGAAGGTTCCCGGGCAACAGTGTATACATTTTTAAAACCTTTCAAAATACAAGTCTTGAGAAATGGGAATTTACACCAAGTTCTGGAGAGCATCAACGAATGTATCACATATAAAGCAGTAGAAAACTCCACTGCAGTTCTGAACGGAAATGGAGAGGGTATGTTTGTAACATTGTGTGGAGGTTTAGTAAACTATACTGAGCAGCTTATTACACTGAGAAAAATGTGAATTGGAATTCAAGAATTAATCACCATAATAGGGAGAGTCAATGATTTTCCACATATGAAAGGAATGGAACCTGGATGAAAATACCAGTTTTAATGCATTCATTTCCTTCAGGAACTGCATGGTTGAAGGGTAATAGATTGTGGTGAATAATTCTGGAGTTCTGGTAATCTATGAACTCTCCACATAGCTATTGGTCAATTTATATAGCAGACACTGTTTCAGCATATTCTTGTGATGTATGCACATGTCCTGTAAGTTGCCTCAGGAACTCTGTGAACTGATTGAAACAGTCAGTCATTTTGCTGATATGATTATCACTCACACAGCTATAGCATCTCAATTTCCATGTGTGTTTGGGGGGGGGGTCTTCTTGTTCAAAAGCCACTCCGTGTGAAAATTACATCCCATACCAAAATTTACTAGGACTTTTACGTGAGGCATAACTTTAATGTGGAAGGGGATACATTCAACTACTTAAGCCCATATAACACTCAGTAAAAGACAAAATGGCACAATTTCTGTTTAGAATCTGATTTGGTGCCACGTATTACCTAATCGAAAGCGAGTAATGTGCAACAATGTCCAGCCACTTGTGCTGTGGGGATCTACTTGCACAATGAGATTTCCAGTTTATCTTCATTCACTTCAGTCTCCCAATCCTATTTTGGGCCTTACTAAGAATAGTCCATTCCTCACAGAAATGTTATATAACATGGGATTTCTGACATTATGAAATTCCCATCATTGCAGTTCTCATAGTTCTTTCCCACACCACTCTTACCAGAGTTGCCGCATGTACTTCGGAACTTGCCTTCCAGAATACCTCTCTTCCTTTATCAGTTCCCTCTTCAAAACCTACCTCATCCAGGAAGCCTTTGGCTCAACTCCTTGGTTCCTATGCCCTATTGCACGGGTGTCAAACACAAGGCCCGGGGGCCTAATCCGGCCCGCCAGACCTCGTCATGTGGCCCGCGTAGCCGCCGTCGCCAATAGCCGCTGACAGTAGTTTTGGAGCCTGCGATTGGCCGAGGGTCAAAACCGGGGGTGGGGCTGCAGGTGGAGGCTGGGGCGCTGGAGCCGCGCTGATGGCCTTGGCCAGGGAATTTCAATTTCGAATGAGGCTGAGGCGGCCAGACGGGGAAGTGAGATGCAGGAAGAGGAGGAGGAAGCCCGCCGAGGAGGTAGGAAAGCCCTACAGGCGCCGCCGGCAAAGTTGGTGCCGGGACGGAGCAGTGCTGGATTTTTTTTTGGCGGGCTTTGCTGTTGTCTCCGAGAGCGAGTGAGGCGGCACTGGGGAGCCGCCGCCCGCCGCTTCCCTTCCTCTCGGCTGCATCCGGGAGGTGGGCGAGCGAGCGGGCGAAAGGGACGCGGAGTGAGCCTGAGGGGGAAGTGGGCGAAGCGCAACAGTCGCTCTCTTGATTCCCTCTTCCCCCATTTTCTCCTCATAGACACTCGGGAGGGTGCCTGGCTTTTGCTCTGCCCCCCACCCCCGAGCCGCCCTTTGGCTTCTCAGTTCCGGCGGAGCTGCTCCCCGGGGGGCGGCCGGGAGGGAGGCGGCGGCGGCACGGGTTCCTGCTCTTTCTGCTCTGCCGCCTCCTCCTCTCAGCCCCTCGTGATGTAGGGCTCCAGATGGAGTCGCCTCACGGTTTGAGTAGGTGGGAGGGTTTTTTTTGGGGGGGGAGGTTTTCAAGCCTCCTCTGCCTGCAGTCCCGGTAGGGAGAGGCGGCTGCGAAGACGACAACAGCGCGGGTGGGGGGAAGAGCAGCTCTGAGGCGAAGATGCACGTCCGCTGGGGCTGCCGCCGCCTTCCTCCTCGGGAAATCCGCTGCCCTCCCTCAGCACGAGGGGAAGGGACTCTGGCGCTGAGGAGGGAGGATGCAAAAGCAAAGCAGGGACTTGGCGCTGCACCACATGTTCCTGCCCCTCTCCAAAGCATGGGGTGGGTTGCAGCATGTGGAATCCTGCCTAGCGGGGTTTGGGTGTGCGCAGGGCGGGAGAGGGAAGCCCTCTTTCCATCTGCAGGTTTTTAATCCCAGCAGTGGCTTTCTCCTTCCTGCCGAAGGTTTAGTTGAGCCCCCCCCCCGAAAGCCGTCGATCCCCACCTTTTGTTCAAATTTCCCTCGTTTACATCCCCTCCCACACACGCGCCACGACGCAGGAATGTGATCCGCGTGGGGGCGGGAATGAGCTTACATTATTACAAAAACAGTAATAATTGAATGCAGTGACAATAATTTATGATAATAAAGAGTGGACACATAGTCCTACAGACACAACCGGCCCTTTGAGGGTGACCAAACTGCTGATGCGGCCCCCGATGAATTTGAGTTTGACACCCCTGCCCTATTGTAAGCATGACTGTAACCAATAGCTCAGTTGGTAGAGCCTAAGACTCTTAATCTCAAGGTCATGAGTTTGAGTCCCATGTTGGGCAAAAGATTCCTGTGTTGTAGGGTGTTGGACTACATGACCCTCATGGTTCCTTCCAACTCAGTGATTCTATTAATCAAACAAAATATTATTTATTCAATTTATATCTCACCCTTTCTCCTAAAGGAGGCCTAAGGCCTATTCTCTTGTATATTGTAAAGCACAATGCATACCAATGGCATAATAATAATAATAATAATAATAATAATAATAATAATAATAATAACAATTTAGTATCCAATGGTCAATGGTGACTAGGGGAAAGGCAGGGCGCCCCAATTTTTGGTGATAACCTTCCCCAGTGTGCCCCCCCCGTGCCTCCCAAAAGCTGTTCTGAGGACTGGGAGACAATATTGAACAGCATGGGATGTGATATCAAGTATCAAAGGTGTAGATTAGTGTAAAGTGAATGACATGCTTTGTGTGAACAGAAGGACTCCCTGCTAGCACAAAACCACAATTGGAAACACCATTGTTATCATGTGAGGGAGTAACAGCATGACACTTGTTAGCCAAGAGGCAGTAAAACAGGATTAACATTTTTCCCATAACATAATTGCATTTTTTAATGGTTTCTAGAATTAGGTGGAAGAGATGGATTGTGATTCAGATTCAGGAGGTGGGGGGTGGGTTCCTGAATGATTTGGTGTGTATTTCATACACAAAACATTTTCTGAGACACTCACTGCAATCATCACTCTACATCTGATACATTTATACAGTTCCAAAACTTACTTGGATCATCAGGCAGTGTGGGATATCATAATTAGCTTTATCAAATAGTTAATTTATTCATACAAAGCTCCTTGATGCTCTGAAGCACTATTTCTCCTCTATAGGGCTGATCTGTCAAATTTGATTCGTACTTCATTCATATGTTAATTAGGCTATTTCTGGGTGTTTGTGTCTATCCATACCAATGTAAAAAGCATAGAGAAGACTTACAGGTACGAAATAAACATATCCACTTTAAAGAAATCAATTCACTAATCCTAAAATGCTTTGGACTCAGCTCACCAGTGCCTTGCCCCTATTTTCCTCAATTACTCCATCGCTAAGTGTGTGCAAACTGGATGAAAAGTGTTATCTAATCAGAACAGTAAGATTTTGCAACCACATTAGAGAAGTACAATGGATCTTAGTAGGAGTGAGGCAGTGAACAATCAACCTTCCTACTTGTAAAATCAACTCTAGATGATTTACACAGCATATAAACTCCCACCAAATATCTAAAAATTGCAACTCATTAAAACAAACTTTCTTTAATCTTTTCTGTTTCTCCAGAGAGCTTCATTTATATTGGAAATGTGGATTTTATCACACAATGTCTTTCCCCACACAGAACACAGGTTACTAGTGCCTGTATCCCAGTGAAACAACACTAATGCAATATTGTCAATATTGTACAGTTACTTTTCTATTGTGGAAATCCAGATTTAGTAAGTTGGGGCCTATAGAAGAGGACAGTAGCACTAACTGGGGCCTAGGATAAGAAAGAAATATTACTTTAAAAATAACATGTGCAGTTATTTTCACAGATATTCCTATATGAACTGGGATTTTTTTTCCATATTCAGGGGAGGGATATCAGCTTTGTTCATCTTTGGATCTCTTCTAATCTTAAAATTCCTTATTATCAAAGAAAAGGCATAGGAAACATAAATTTCATTCATTATTCCTGTTTATGTGTGTCTAGTATCCTGGCATCTTTTGAAAACATTGATGCTGAGTTCTAGTTTCTAACAATTCAACCATAATTGTGAATCGGAAGCCTCTGAAATTAACGTGAATGAGCCTTCTTAGGAATATCAATAATTAGTTTGCAATAAGCAATTATTTTATGCAGTAAGACTGCATTTGGTTTATATTGTGGACAGTGTTAGAAACTGAGATATGAAAGCTAGGATCTAAATGGCACCGTAAAAATAGGTTATGGGCACAACAACGGAATATCTAGGCGTGTTTTTTTATAACAAAAATACAAAGGTGAAAATGAATCAACTGTGGCTAAAACATATTCATTTTTCACATGGTCTAATCTTTCCTCTGCCTACCCATCTAATATTCCTAAGATGGTCTCTTCTCCAGGGAGTAGGTAGAAGTGGGCAGGCAGAAAAAGGTCTTCCTTTCCTTCCACTCTGCAGTTTTAATCTGAAATCTTAGGCGCAGTACTGTGCCAGAGCTCAGAAACTGCTCGTGGTAGTGAAATTCCCTGTCACAAAATGTGCCTAGAACAATTAGGAGTTTCAAACACTGATTATGGACATCACATTGTCCTCAAGCCCAGTTTACATTAATAGGTGGATATTTTAATGATAAAAACTTCAGCCTGACAAAGACCTAGCTAAGGCAGTAGACAATTCAACTTTTGTGGCTAATGAAGTCAGCATTACAATCAGCAGGCTGTGAATAGGAAGCATTGGTAAGCAACATTAACTATCATCAGAGTTAATGTTGAGTTGTAGTTGACTTTGTATGCTAAGCATATCACCACATTCCTAACCACATGAAGATGCAATAGATGCAACAAATACAACAAGACCATGGTCTTTACAGAGAACTCTCACTCCCAACATTGCTGATTCCATTGACAATTTTGAGTTAAGTACACCATGTAAAAGCATGTGTTTTTGTTTCCTTATTAGCATTCAGCAGAGTAGGGTGCCAGGAGTTTAAAAACAAGGCATTTTTTGCACTCAAAATAGCTAACAGCAGTGGAGGGAAGCTGGGCTCATTGACAAAGTTGCGTACTGAATGCAGATGCTTTTGTTCTTAAAAAGTTTTTCATTAGAGTGAAAGTAATCCTTTGAAGCAAGAAGTCCAGCTTGCCCTGAAGAAACAACATTGCTGTGGTTCCACTCAAATTGCCATTAATACAGTATTTTGCTTGTTTCCTTTCCACCAAGTAGTAAACTACACTTTTATCCTTTCCATCATATTGGAATCTTATTTAATTGTTACATTCTCTCCTTGAATTAGTGGGAAACTGTTCGCTCATAGCAAAAATGATTTTTTTAAAAAATTCATCAGACCTTTGACTATTACCAGAACCACATTAATGTGGTGCAACGATGGGGGATCTGTTTCCTTAGATGTTGCTGAATGCAAACTCCCATCAGTCCCAGTCAGCATGGCAAACTATCAAGAATTATGGGAATTGGAGTCCAACAACATATAGAGGGTCACATGTTTCCCATCCTTGGCCAACAGCGTTGAACTTGACTTTGGAATCCCCAGGACAAATTGTTGCTGGCTATAATGCAAGTCACTATCTTAGCATAACATACCTTACTGGGTTTTTAGGACACTAAAATGTATGCCTCTTCAAGTTGCTTGGTGGAAAGGTGGAATATAAATGAGCAGTATCCCAGGCTACTGAGTCATATACCTGACTTTCAAGTATGCTACTATGTCTTCTTCTTCTTCTTGGGTGATTATATTGTTTCATTGGGTATTGTAGGCTTTTAATTTAATTTATAACTGTCTATCTAGCTATCTATCTACATCTAAATACTGTTACACATTTGGGGTAACGGGGATTGGAGGTATAAGGGCACCCATAACTGCTAGTGAAGTATAAAAATCAATAAAGGGGTAGAATTTAGCTGATTTGGGGAGTATGACGGGAAGATGCAAGGCCAGTGAAAGTATAATGAAACTACTAAATTTGAGATTTGAAACTATAGCCTTGTGATCTGTCATGGTACCAAAAATATCATAAACTTTCATCAAAGTTATACAGAACTGTAACTTCAATCTTTGTTTTAAATACTTTTATAAAAGAATGAAGTGATACTTGCAGAAGAATATTGATTTCAAAGAATGCCATCTAATTTATTCATCTAAGCATTTTACATCTAATTTACACTTTCTGCATTCTTACATCCCACTCTTCGAAATTATTTGACATTAGCTCTCACTGTGTTAGTTTCCAAGTAATTGCTATAAAGATATATTATCAGTGAGATCATATATTGGGCCAACGCATAGTTTTAAGATGTGCAAAACTTTTTAAACTACTCTTAAACTACTTTAATTATCTAATTATGTATTACTGTTGATCCAATAAAATATTTCAGCAGTTCCATTGTCCCTTTTTTCAAGGCTAACCAAGGCACTGACACTTGGAAATACTTGCAAGTAACTGATCTATTTATTAATAGCATATTGACTACTAGATTCCTAGGGTCTAACCCAACCTCCCACCAGAAGTAATCTAATGACAATTATAAGCAGTTCACTTTCCAGCAAAGTTATCAACATAGACTAAAATGGAAATATCCAACAACAGGTGTGGGGAACATTTGGTCCTTCAAATGATGATGAACTACAGTATCCATCATCCCTGGCTATTGGCAATGCTTCCTGCAGGTAACCTGAAGGGCCAAAGGTTTCCCACACCTACCCTACAGCAAGAGGCCAGAGGGCCTCATTACTTTGTACACAACCCATCTAGGGGCTGCATTCCAGTGTTGGCTATGGTCAGAGGGAAACATGGGTAGAGCAACTGGTGTAACTCAGCTTTGCGCAGGTTACATTCAGCCAAACAAAAGCCAGAGGGCTCTGTAGACACATATATAGGTGTCCTTCCCCCCCCCTTATGCGCAATTGACTCACATGTGGTCACATTTATGCACGCCACCAGGAAATAAATAAATAAACTGATTCAAACCAGGAAATGGTGGGAGAGAACTGGAGAGTCCTTGTGGCTTGCAAGGACACCCTCCCTGGAGC
Source organism: Zootoca vivipara (assembly GCF_963506605.1). Lineage (NCBI taxonomy): Eukaryota > Metazoa > Chordata > Lepidosauria > Squamata > Lacertidae > Zootoca > Zootoca vivipara. The sequence continues at coordinate 60,843,690 of NC_083279.1, forward strand.
CCAAAGAGGACATCAGTGAGGGTGGAGGAAGCCCCGGAGGCACAGCAGACTTTGTTTAGGCTGCTTAGCCTCCCTGTCTAACAGCTGATGAACACAATAGCACAGTAGTAGCAGTGCTTTCTTAATTGGATCACAGTTTCTGCCCAAACTGGGAGACTCTATCCCTGGAGAAGTTATTTCTACACCCTCTCTGTTGATGCTTGGGTGGTATACAGAGGTTCTGCTATTTCAAAGGATCTTTGAAGGGATGCTCCACTTTTATTGATTTATGTTACCTAATAATGAGCTCTTGCTCTCTTTTTTTGCTTTTATTTTGGTGTGGTGCTTTCTCCTTCTTCTTTTACTATGAGCTGGGATTGTTAATTTATGAGAGTCCTTTTCTTGTTCAAATGGCACAACTAAAAATAATAAAAAATACAAGTGATGATAGAATAGCATGGCTGATTACAATGTAGAAATCTTAAAGGAAAACAGGTCTGGCATTCTTTAGCATCACAATGCTACTGGACACCGTTTTGTGTATTTCAATGCCGTCTGAGACACATAGAAGTACAGAGGTCAGAATTCCATTGCAAAGCATGTATTATTGACAAGTTATCCACGTTACGTACCAGCTGAACTTGTGTGAGGCTGAGTAAAAGAAGATATTCCAATGTCTTTGTTCTACTCAAATTACCTTTCTCCTAATAAACAGCTATTGTGAAGATTTATAATTATTTAATTAACCTACTTCACTCTCTTTGAAATGTGATAACTATTACTTCATGAGGCAGATCAGACTTGGCCAGGACAGGGAACAAGATTGAGAAAGCACTACTTATGTTGACGAGCAGCTATGTATACGATACACTGACTTATGTTTCTTACATATAACTACAAAAGGGCATGTAGACTTGCTATCATTGGTTGTTGGTTTGTTTTTTGTCCTTATCACAATGGGGGAGGGGGCAGGCCAGAAACATAGTCTCTGAACACAATCTGAATTGTACCATAAATAAAAGGATTTCAGAAAGAAAAGGCTGGCTAATGATCAAAAGAGTCCCTGTCAGCTTTCTCATGGCTGGCTGGCTGCCTTCTGCATTAAAGCTTTGTGAGATCCGAATGCAAACCCTAACACTTGCTTTTCAAGATTAGAGGTTATGCATTACAAACCAGCAAGCACTGAACAAAATTACTGTAGATTAAGATTCCATACATTCTTGCATTTCACCTTGCAAATAAGTATTTTATTATTAGGATTGTTCCTTGTAACTAGTGTTTGGGAAAGGGAGGAGAACACCATCTAGGCTGACCTATGCTGTTCTCCAGATTACTTAATTTACAGTTCATCCAAAATAGCACTATTAATCGGTGAAATGAATTTAATGAGAATTTAGTGTGTTTGCTTCCATCCGCATCTTAGGCATAGGATAAGCACAAACCTGTTGCTTGTTTATTTCACAAGGATGGCAGTTGTTATTTTAATGCTGCTGCTTAAAAGCAGCTTTCTTTGTTACAGATGTAGCAGGAAGGATTTCTGTCACCTTCTAAATAAATATAAACTATGGTTTTATTAAAAGCAAGAGAAAGTGTTTCTTCCGCTTCTTGGCACAGGAGGAAGAAGAGAAATTAGACCCACAGAAAATATTGCCAGGGTAATTAATAATATGCTAATGTAATAAGCAATATACATATGACAAATAAATGTGAAAAAGATATAAACCACCACTGTGGGAGAATGAATGTGCAGAAGGTTCAGGCCAGGATCATGCCCAAGGCCCTGCTCCTATTTATTATTTAAAGCTTTTCTATCCTGAGGCAATTGTGCAGCCACTTTATGGGGGGGAGCATTAGACATGATGGTTGGAAACATCCCCTTTTGGCAGGGGTGTAGGAAGGGGGTGGTCCACCTCACGTGTCATCCATGAGGGGGGGGGGTGACAAAAAGGCACACCACGGGGGGACTCGCTTCACCGACCCCGTGTGCGGCAGATTGCCCCCCCCTCTGCGCAGCTCGTCCCGCTCCAGGCGTCCATGCAACTAACTCCACCACTGCCTTGGGAGAGTTGTGGAGATACAGCTGCAGGATTTGTGGATGAAACTGAGTATCTAGACCCATTTCAATCTGATTTTGGACCCAGGTTTGGAACTGAAGCTGTCTCGGTCACCCCGATGGATAACCTCAATTGACCCATCACTGGAAAGATAGCTTCCATGAGTTGTGATTCTCTCCACACAAACAGGTCATTAGCTGGTCCTGTACACTGATCGTCAGAGAACCTTTCTTTAAACACTACACACACCAAAATAAGAGCCGAAACTGTCATAGCTGGCAACCAACCTTGTGAGAACACTGCTGGGTTGATGTAGACTGGTTGGCATCCTACTGCTAGTCAGCATGTCACAGGGGGTTTATTTGTGTTTGTTTGTATGTATACCCATATTAATGGTCTGTGTTTGCATGTAGCCTATTTATGTTCACATTTTGCAGGTACAAAGCTGTGCCAATGGAAGGGGTCACAATCCTATTATTAATATGAGGAGGACTGCTCTACTCCTACAGACATTCAGTAGGTATAAACTGTGTGATCTGCACTGCCCTGACTGTGAAACACATGCAAATTTATATTTGAATCATAGAATTGTAGAATTGGAAGAGACCCTGAGGTTATATCTAGTCCAACCCCCTGAAATGCAGGAATGTCCTGAAAGAAAATATTATGAAAATGATGTATAGATGGTACTTAACTCCAGTTAAACTAGCCAAGATGTATCATACATATGATAATAAGTGTTGGAAATGCAAAGCAGTGGAAGGAACATTTTACCACATGTGGTGGACTTGTCCCAAAATAAAAGACTTCTGGGGAAAGATTTATAATGAATTGAAGAAAGTGTTTAAAAACACTTTTATTAAAAACCAGAGGCCTTTTTATTGGGAATAGTCGGGGAAGAATTACCAAAAAAAGATGTTACGTTCTTTTTATATGCCACAACAGCAGCGAGAATCTTGATAGCAAAGAAATGGAAGAGGCAAGACATACCAACGGTGGAAGAGTGGCAGATGAAAATGTTGGAATACATGGAACTAGCTGATCTGACCAGGAGGCTTCACGACGAGGGAGAAAAGTAGGTGGAAGATTGGAAGAGTTTTAAAGTTTATTTGAAGAAATATAGTATTGTAATTAATTAGTAAGATATGGATTTTGAAATATAGTAAATGCTGTAGCTTAGGAAAGGGATTTGAGATAAAGGAAAATATGAAAATATGATAAATAATGGTTAGTTTATGTCACAGTGGCCGGAGTGGACTACTTCAGAGTAACGACGCTACGCAGCTCTGCATTTTATTCTTTTATTGGTGCTGCGTATTTACAGTGCTCAAGTCATTGCTATTTACACGGAGTGATGTTGTCAGTCGGTTTCAGAACCTCCTAATGGCTTTTGGCGCGTCTTTCTCCAACACAAAAGCTTTGGCAGACCCATCCTCTTTCCCCTCCTCTTTCTGCGTAATTCCGGAGTTGGGGGGATGGGTCTCCCGCCCTTATTCGCCCCTTCCTGTCCCACCTGGGACCCTGGCTCCTCTACCTTGCCTGAGCCTCGGACACGACTTCCTGCTTCCCCACTGGAATCGGAACTCTCTCTGCTTCCCCCTGTGCTCGGGGATTGGCTTGAACTTAGGAGGGGAGGGACTTCGCGATATCCCCTGTCCCTCACATCCACCCCCCTCCCAAGCTCTCCTTCACCCCTCCCCAGGTCCCCCCCAGGTGTCGGTGACGACTGGAAGCCTAAGAACTCAGTGCTTTCCGAGCCCGTTGGCGTGAACACCTCCCCCCAGTCCTGCAAGCCCCCCCCTTCCGCCTGGGAGGACGGGAATCCCAAAAAGTCTGTGGCGTCAGAGCTGGTGGGGGTAAAAATGTTCTGCCAATCTGCTCCTTCCTCTGACTGGGTGGATCTCGGTGACACCCATACCTCATCCTCTGGTTCCTCAAACTCCGCTTCCCAGCGCCATGGTGAACTGCTCTCCCGTGCTTCCTCCCCCTCCCCCTCCCTTTCCATGTGCCAGGGCTTGGGTCTATGGGGAAAAAGGGCGTGAAATTCTTCTACCAGGAATTCCTCCTGTATCTGAGTGGCTGGGACCCATTCATTCTGGGACGGTGGAGCATCCTCCCATGCCATGAGGTACTCCAGGCCCCCCACCCCCCACCTTGAATCCAGGATGGCTGTGGCCTCATTGAGTTGCTCCCTGCCTTCCCTCTCCCCCCCTCCCTCAGGGGTTTGTTCGCTGTCTCGGAGCCTGCTGCTTTCCCTGTACGGTGACAGCAGCGATCTATGAAACACTGGGTGCACCCTCATGTCCTCTGGCAGTGCCAGCCTGTATGCCACCGGGTTGACCTGTTGCGTGACCGTGAAGGGGCCCAACCTTCTGGGCGCCAGCTTTTTGCATCGCCCTCTGATGGGAAGGCCCTCCGAGGACAACCAAACTTTGTCCCCCACCCTAATGACCTCCCCCGGTCGCCTGTGGCGATCTGCCCCCCTCTTGTACGCTTCCTTGGCTCTCTCCAAGTGTTCTCTGAGCTGCTGGTGCACCGTCTCCAGTTCCTCTGCCCAATCCTCAGCCTGTGGGCCCTCCTCCTCCTCCTCCCCCTCCCTCTCAGGGAAAGATCTGAGGTCACGCCCGTAATTGGCCTTAAAGGGCGATACCCCTGTGGAGACGTGCACCGCATTGTTGTAGGCAAATTCTGCCAGTGGCAGGCGATCCACCCAGTCCGTTTGCCTCTGGCTGACGTAGCATCTCAGGTACTGCTGCAGAATGGCGTTGACCCTCTCCGCCTGTCCATTGGTCTGCGGGTGTCTAGCCGTCGACAAGCTGACCTCCACCTGCAGGAGGTTCATGAGCCGCCGCCAGAACCTGGAAACAAATTGGCGGCCACGATCCGAAATAACCCTTAAGGGTAATCCATGCAGTCTGAATACGTGATCCACAAACAGTTTGGCTGTCTCTTCTGCCGAGACCGCCCTGGCACACGGTATAAAGTGGCACATTTTGGACATGAGGTCCACCACCACCAACACTGCGGTCTTGCCCCTGGAAGAAGGCAGATCTGTGATGAAGTCCATGGACACCACTTCCCACGGCCTGTGTGGCGTGGCTAAGGGCTCCAGCAATCCCGGTGGCGCTGCTCTGACCACCTTTGCCCGCTGGCAGGTGTCACAGCCCCGTACATAGTCTCGAACATCTTCCCGCACCCCTGGCCACCAGAAGTGTCTCATGACTAGGTGAGTGGTTTTGTCCCTCCCAAAATGACCCGCCGTTGGGTTGTCGTGCATCTGCTTGAGGACCGTACGTCTAAGCTGGGTGGTGGGCAGGTACAGTGCACCCTTGTAGAAAAGCAGCCCCCTGCGTTCTGCAAAGTCTTTTGCCTGCTCCCCCCCCCCTTCTCAGTTCTCTGCAGATGCGGTTGGCAAATTCATCCGCTGCCGTCAGTGCTGTGAGTTCTGCCTCGCTCACCACTGCTGCTCCACAGGACCATGCTGACGGGGGGAAAATGTGCCTGGGTGCCGGTGGCGCCTCCTCCTCCATGTATTCTGGCTTGCGGGAGAGGGCATCCGCCCTGACATTCTGCTCTCCCGGGATGTAGTGTATGGAGAAGTTGAAGTTCGAGAAGAACTCTGCCCACCGTATCTGCCGCTGGTTGAGCACCCTGGCAGTTCTCCAGAACTCCAGGTTCTTGTGGTCTGTGCACACCTGGATGGGGTGCTTGGCGCCCACCAGGAAGTGTCTCCAGTGCTGGAACGCAGCGTGGATCGCCAGAAGTTCCCGATCAAACACTGTGTAGTTTCGCTCTGGCTGAGTCAATTTCCTGGAGAAGAAGGCACAGGGTCTCCACTCTCGGTTGGCGTCCAGTTGCAACAAAATGGCGCCCACAGCTTTATCAGAAGCATCTGTCTCCACGCGTAGGGGCGCGTCCTGAACCACGTGGAACAGGTTCTGGTCTGAGGCGAACACCCTCTTGAGGCTTTCGAACGCTGCTTGCGCCTCTGGTGTCCACCTGAACTTCTGCTTGCCTCTCAGGCAGTCAGTGATGGGAGCCGTAACGCGAGAGAAGTTCTTGATGAACTTCCTGTAGAAGTTGGCGAAGCCTAGTAGGCGTTGGGCATCTTTGCGAGTCCTGGGGCTGTGCCAGTCCAGGATGGCCTGCACCTTGTCCTTGTCCATCGCCAGCCCCTTGTCTGACAGCTTGTAGCCCAGGAAGTCCACCTCCTTGGTGTGAAACTTGCACTTCTCCAGCTTCACATACAGGTGGTTCTCCTTCAGGCGCTGCAACACCTCCCTGACATCTTTCACGTGCTGCACTGGGTCGTTGGAGTAAATAAGGATGTCATCCAGGAAGACCAAGCATTTCCTGAAGAGGAGGGACCCCAGGACGTGGTGCATGAAGGCCTGGAAGCATGCTGAGCCCCCTTGCAACCCGAAGGGCATCACCAGATATTCAAAAGAGCCCAGAGGCGTGAACATCGTGGTTTTCCATTCATCGCCTTCCCGGATCCTGATCAAGTTGTACGCCCCCCTCAGGTCTAGCTTGGTGAAAATCTTGCCCCTGCGTGCCGCTGTCAGGAGATCATCCACTCTGGGCATGGGGAAAGCCACTGGCTCTGTCACTGAATTCAGCCGTCTAAAATCCACCACAAGACGGCGCTGTTGCGTGTCTTTCTTGTCCACCCAGAAGACCGGGCTGCCCCCTGCTGCCTTGCTTTCTCTGATGAACCCCCGCTTGAGGTTCTTGTCGATGAAAGCGCGCAGATCCTCCAGTTCCTGGTCTGACATGGCGTACAGCTTGGCTGGGGGTATAGTTGCCCCTGGCACCAGGTTGATCTGGCAGTCAAAAGGCCTGTGTGGGGGTAGGTGGTCGGACTCCGCTTCGCTGAAGACCTCCTGCAGGTCCCAGTACGGCTTGGGTATCGCCTCACCCCCTTTGACGTGCATGGTGGCCACCGTGGCTATCGGAGGCCCCTCCCCTGGTTGGTGCTGCATGCAATGTTCCAGGCAAAAGTCCGATCCAAAAGTGATGCATCTCTGGTGCCAACTTATGGAGGGGTCATGGCGCGCCAGCCAGCTCATGCCCAAAACGATGGGGGGGTCTGAGATGGTGGTGACGTTGAATGCCAGTGTCTCTGCGTGCCTTCCAACCGTCATTCTCATGGGGGGGGTTTGATGCGTGATGGCCCCTCCCAGCAGCTCTCTGCCGTCAATGGTTGCCACGTGCAGAGGAAAATCCAGCTGCAGAAGCTGGATCTGGTGCTCTTCTGCAAAGTTTCTCGAGAAGAAGTTCGCTGACGCCCCACTGTCAATTAGGGCGAGGACTGTCAGGGGATAGCCATTTGGAAGCGTGAGCGTCACTTCTAGAACCACTCCTTCTCTGGGAGGGGTGGGCTGGCTCTGCTCCTCTCTGTGCGGGTGGGTGGGCTGGGGCTGTTGTCTGCTGACTGTGCCTGGCTGCCGCCCCTTGTCTCCTGCAGCCAGGCTTTCCCGTTTCCCTGCTGTGGTGCTGCGTCAGTGGGGGAGGGCACAACCGTTCCCGCCTTTCCTTGCCACTCCCTGCGATGTGGGCAGTCTCTGACGAGATGCTGGGGGGAGTTGCAGAGAAAGCAATTCCCACCCCTTCCCTCCTTGCGTCTTGGCGCCGCTGGGGTTTGAAAAGCCCGCGCGCGCGCGCTATCAATCTGCATGGGTTCCTGGTCCTGACTGGCCCCAGGCGTGGCTTGAAAGGGTTGTTGGGGGAGTGGCTTCTCCTGCGACCGTGGGAACCAAGCCCGCTTTGCGCGCGTTGCTTGCTTGTCGCTCCACCGGGATTCCTGTCTCACCCCCACCGCCAGAGCCGCTTTGCTCAGCTGATCCATATTACTGGGCTTTGGACCTCTCGAGAGCTCATCCTTCACCTCCTCATGCAACCCCAAGTAGAACGCCGCTTGCATTGGGGGGGACTCAAGTTCCCACCCCAATCTGTGCACCAGCATGGTGAATTTCGCCCAATACGCGCGAACTGTCATATTTCCTTGGCGTAAATTATGAAGTTCCTCCTTAGTCTGATCCATATGACTATCGGACGAATACATCGTTTTCAAACCTTCTAGAAATAGTTTGACATTCTTCATGCAAGGATTCCTTGTTGCAATTAACGGTCTTAGCCACTCCCTGGCTGCCCCGGTAAGGTGCTCCACAATAAACGCTACCCTGTGCTCATCATCAGGGAACTCATCGTGGTGCAGCTCAAGAGCATACACAATCTCAGTCTCAAAGCCCTGAAATTCCCTCGGGTCTCCATTGAACTTGCTTACTAGGGTCCCGGCTCTCCTTCCTGGCAGCACTTGGACTTGGGGTGCCCCTCCCGCCTTGTTTTTCTCTGCATCCAGCTTGTTTTGGAGGTCTACCGCCACCGCCCTTAATTGCTGCTCTTTTTCCTGAAGCGCTCTCACCTGTTCCGCAAGTTGTAGCCGGTCGTCCTGGACCTTCTTAGTCTCCTCTTTAGCTGCCTTCAATTCCCCCTGCGCCTGCAGCGACAGCTGCTGCAGTTCTTGCTGGGCTTGCTCCGCGATCTGCCGCCATTTCTCCGCCTCTGACACGCTCATCCCGGCAACTCCAAAGTAGCCCAAAAAGGATTAGGAGGTTGCTGTCACAGTGGCCGGAGTGGACTACTTCAGAGTAACGACGCTACGCAGCTCTGCATTTTATTCTTTTATTGGTGCTGCGTATTTACAGTGCTCAAGTCATTGCTATTTACACGGAGTGATGTTGTCAGTCGGTTTCAGAACCTCCTAATGGCTTTTGGCGCGTCTTTCTCCAACACAAAAGCTTTGGCAGACCCATCCTCTTTCCCCTCCTCTTTCTGCGTAATTCCGGAGTTGGGGGGATGGGTCTCCCGCCCTTATTCGCCCCTTCCTGTCCCACCTGGGACCCTGGCTCCTCTACCTTGCCTGAGCCTCGGACACGACTTCCTGCTTCCCCACTGGAATCGGAACTCTCTCTGCTTCCCCCTGTGCTCGGGGATTGGCTTGAACTTAGGAGGGGAGGGACTTCGCGATATCCCCTGTCCCTCACAGTTTAGAATTAAGAATATGTAGAAGTATGAAATAAGATAAAAGGATCATGAATTAGAAATTGTTAAAGAGGATTAGCAGTGAATCACAGGAAGGAGGATTCGATGAAGTCCCATCACAATGATTAGATTAGATGTTAAGTTAATGAAATTTTGTTTTGTTTTTTTCTGTTGTTATTGTTTATTGGTTGTTGTTATTTGTTGTGTTTTGTTTTATTACATGTTGTTTAGAAAATAATTTTAAAAATTGGAAAAAAATGCAGGAATCTCAACTAAAGCACCCATGACAGATAGCCATTTGACCTCTGCATAAAAACCTCCAAGGAAGGAAAGTCCACCACCTTCTGAGGGAGTCTGTTCCACTTTTGAACAGCTCTTACCATTAGAAAGTTATTCCTGATGTTTAGTCAGAATCTCCTTTCTTGAAACTTGAAGCCATTGGTTTTAGTCCTAGCCTCTGGAGCAGGAAAAAACAAGTTGTGTCATCTTCCATGTGACTTTTCTTTAGATATTTGAAGATAGCTATCAAACCTCCTTTCAGTTTCCTCTTTTCCTTTTTTTTTTTTTTGAATGATATTTATTCATTTTTTCCCATCACCAAACCTGAACATTGTTCTTCATGCTTGTATACATATACATAGTTTCCTCTTTTCCAGCCAACACATACCCAACTCCCTCAACCGTTCCTCATGCGGTTTGGTTTCCAGACCCTTGATCATCTTAGTCACCCTCCTCTGCACATGTTTCAGTGTGTCAATCAATCAATATACTTTATTCGACTGATAGTCAGAAACAAACAAAAAAACATTTCTCAATACAAGGATAAACATATAAAACTGAAGGCATCAGAGGGATACATAAAAATATAAAAAATATAAAACTGAAGGCATCAGAGGGATACATAAATGGGGTATGACCGCGCTACTAAACCTCCTACAGATAACCCACATCAAGACATTCAATTATACGTTTCCGACACTTGAGCGCCAGGAAGTGGAATTTAGCCACTGAGAAGGTTATTTTCCCAGTGGGCTTGTTTAGCAAATATGCTGCCTGCCGTTCTCTTGGTCGGGAACTAAACTGAGATAAATACAGGTCTATAAGATATTGCCTTAAAACATTATAAAAGGGACAACTCAGTAGAATGTGTTCTGTGGATTCTACCTCACCCAAGGCACAATGGCACATTCTCTGACCGTATGGGACTCCTCCAAATCTTCCCCTCAAAACCGCCGAATCAAGGACATTCAGTCTAGCCGCCGTAATTAGTCTGCGGTATTCCACGTAGTGGATATCCACCAGGTAACGGGCTGGTGCAGACCGATACACCTGCTCCCCTAAAAACATCCCAGATTTCACGCAGGCTATGTCCTCCTGTCTGGCGATATCCCCCAATCTCTGAGCGATCATCGCTTTAGCGCGGCTGTATGTCATGGACTCAATATAAAGGGACAGACCGCACTTTTGCACTTCCTCTACCACTTCCCTTTCCCATGGAGATTTAAAATTATCCCTCAGAATCAGGGGGGGGGGCAAACCCATCGGTCTGAAACATAGTTTGAGCCATAGCCATAATTTCGCTTTCAGGGCCACATACGTAAAGGCTTGGCAACTGGTCTCCAATCTCATGATCGCACCCGCAACAGAAGGGGGGATCCTGAGAATGGCCCTGAGGAATTGTGATTGGATAGATTCCAATCTTACAAAGTCCCTACGCGAACCCAAGGCAATGCCCACCAGCAGTAGTGGGAGAACTTTCATTTTAAAGAGTTGCAGGGCAACATCTACTGTTTGTGCCTGTTTCTTGGAATACAGGGATCTAATCAACAGAGCTGCTTTAGAAGCATTTGTGGCTATATATTCTCTGTGTGCCAAGAAGGACCCGTTTGATCGAACTATCTGACCCAGGTATTTGAAGCAACTAACCTGCTCTATGGGAATACCATTAATTGACCACAAACTAGGTTTTGGTTGGAGTGTGTCAATGTCTTGTCTTTCTTAAATTGTGGTGCCCAGAACTGGACAAAGTATTCCCAGTGTGATCTGACCAAGGCAGAATAGAATCGAATTAGCTTTTCTTTTGCTGCAGCATCACACCATTGACTCATGTTAATTGTCTGGTCTATTAAGACTGCTAGATATTTTTCACATGTACTACTGGCAAGCCATGTGCCTCTTGTCTTATATTTGTGCAAGCGGTTATTCCTGTCTAAGTGTAGAATATTACATTTACTGCTATTGAAACATATTAGCTATGTTCAGTGAGGCTAAACCAGTGCAGTTGCACTGATGCATTTGTGGTGCCCTGAGTTTTTTTCTCAACACTATAACCTGTGTGCTTTGCTGCATGTGTGAAATACTACGGCTATTTACACCATTTTATCATGCAACAGCATGTTTACCTACAGAGGTCCCACTGATTTTACTCAGGGCTCACTTATAGGTAAGGATGCCTAGGATTGCTGCCATAATAACTGATTCTGTCTACCTACCAGAGAGTTTTTGGTCTCCATTAACCTTGAACTTGAGGAAGTGCACCTTACTCCTTCTCAGCTCTTATGCCAAACTTTTCATACAAAGCTACTTTTCCTGATTCTATTTACATTCCAGAGCTGTGGCAGGTGAAGACATTGGTCACTGGGCCAAGGATAAATGACAGTTTTCTTCCTGTAGTCAAGTTAAAATTTATTTTTAATGGATCACTGGGATGAGTGCATGTTTACCAAGCAGCAAAAGAAAAGTCAAGGAGACATGATATGGATGTCACTCACATGGGAAGCAAGGAATGACTAGAGAGAGAGAGAGAGAGAGAGAGAGAGAGAGAGAGAGAGAGAGAAACTTACTGTGTTCTTGGTCCCAGATACATAAAAGAAATAAATAGATCCTCCTATTCTCAATATTATGATGCCAAATGCATCTTGCCAAATGATGTGCACCTTCTACAACAATAAATAGCCATGGCACCCTGCTCCATTTCCCTTGGACCATGGACCATGTGGCTAACACTTTTCTCACCTACCATGGCTCTGACACATAAATGCTTCTGAGGCTGCTATTCTTATTCAGGGTGAATCTTCCATTGTTCCCAATAGATGCTTCATTTCCAGGATGAACAGCAAGCTTGAGGAGGCAACGTTTATCAGACACATAAGGGTTCAAGTGGGAGGAAATTGCTTGTTTCTCTTCCCCACATGCTGTGGTTTTGGAGAACCGCCACCTTGGCACATACACAGTGACTATTACTAGTTAGAAAACTAGTTAGAAAAATATTCACTTAGTATCAAGCATTAATGGTCAAAGGCCTGGAAACGATGCCTTATGAGGAACGGCTTAGGGAGCTGGGTATGTTTAGCCTGGAAAGAGAGGGGGTGATATGATAGCCATGTTCAAATATATAAAAGGATGTCATATAGGGGAAGGAGAAAGGTTGTTTTCTGCTGCTCCAGAGAAGCGGTCACGGAGCAATGGATTCAAACTTCAAGAAAAAAGATTCCACCTAAACATTAGGAAGAACTTCCTGACAGTAAGAGCTGTTCGGCAGTGGAATTTGCTACCAAGGAGTGTGGTGGGGTCTCCTTCTTTGGAGGTCTTTAAGCAGAGGCTTGACAGGCATATGTCAAGAATGCTTTGATTGTGTTTCCTGATTGGCAGGGGGTTGGACTGGATGGCCCTTGTGGTCTCTTCCAACTCTGTGATTCTATGATTCTAAGTGTAGTTTGACCCTTAGCCCAAGAGGGCAAAGATTAGGAAGATCCTGATAAGGTTTGGGAGACTGAAGTAAAAATGAAGTTAATAATACATACATACATACATACATACATACATACATACATACATACATACCTGTTTAGGGAGGCTTTTAATGTTTAATAGATTACTGTGTTTTATTTTTCTGTTGGAAGCCACCCAGAGTGGCTGGGGAAACCCAGCCAGATGGGTGGGGTATAAATAAATAAATAAATAAATAAATAAATAAATAAATAAATAAATAAATACATTCATCCCCTCCTTCCTATTTCTTGTTCTTATTCCCTATCCTTATCTATTTCTGATCTTTTATCCCATTCCTTATCTTCCTATTTATCTGTTTTTAAAAGAAATCTAGATTTTTTGGGGGGAGGCAGATTCTGCGGAAGCCAAATAGTAACACAGTTTAATAATTAGACATCTCTTTTTATTCTTATAGTATTGGATTACCCAGTTTTTCAGCTCAATATTTTGTTCTAGTTATAGCTTCCTCATTTTTTGGTATAGATCACATGAAGAGGAACTTGCAAAACAACTGTGTTCAACATATACTTGTTTAAAAAGAAAACGTCATCACACCTGGGCAAACCTAAAAGCATCCCACTCTACATAAAAGTATTCCCTACATGTGTGTAATGCATGTATAGAGCTAAAATCACACTCAAATCTGGCACGTAATATTTCATGTGTATTAATTGTTATCTGATAATCTATGTCAGATGGTGTTAAAGGTAAAAGGCCCCCTGACCATTAGGTACAGTCGTGACCGACTCTGGGGTTGCGCGCTCATCTCGCATTATTGGCCGAGGGAGCCGACGTATAGCTTCCAGGTCATGTGGCCAGCATGACAAAGCTGCTTCTGGCGAACCAGAGCAGCACTCGGCAATGCCATTTACCTTCCCGCCAGACGTGCTTTCGAACTGCTAGGTTGGCAGAAGCAGGGACCGAGCAACAGGAGCTCACCCTATCGTGGGGATTCGAACCGCCAACCTTCTGATCGACAAGTCCTAGGCTCAGTGGTTTAACCCACAGCACCACCCGCACTGGTGTTAGAGAGTCTCTAATTCATAATACTGTATATTCATATTTGGGAGCATGTGATGTGCTCATTACTTTTGGTTCCTTTACTGAGAATGTGTGTGCAGTAAAGAAAAAGCTTCAATACAAGGATGAAAAACTTAAATAAATGGGTGTATATTCCTGAAGAAAGTAGATGAATAGTGGAGTGTCACAGATGGAAGATACAGGTAAACAGATGTTTAGGAGCCCTATATTAGATGTCAGATACCTCACATTTTCTGCCTATTCGCCACTGAACCCAATTCAAGATTTTGGTTTTGACTTAGAAAGCACTAAACAGTTTGGGATTCAGCTACCTGAGGAAACAACCCTCTCCATACTATCCAGCCCATCATTTGAGCTCTGCTCCAGGGACCTGATGGTCATCCCAGCATTAAATGACATCTTAGGGATCAGCCATATAGCTTTTTCATCAGTAGCATCCATGATGTGGAACACACTGTCTCTGGAGGTTAGGTTTTTCCAATCACATGTAGCCACTATGTGCAAGGAGGCACTCCTGTGTTCTTCTTCTGATACAGACCAACATTAGAGCCAAAATTAGCTAAAAATGTGGCCCCATTCTAGTTGTACTCAATGATACACATATATGGAGCTTTTATTCTGAGACTCTTTTGTAAGCTGCTTTAAGAGCCTCTCAGGGATATACAGTGGGATATGAGTATTCTAAATGAATGAATATATGGCTGTAATTCACCATTTCCAAAATAAGAAAATATTCCTAATTATCGGCTCTACCTTTCTTCAGTTGAAAGTGGCTATTAGTGAACTAGTCATTTAGTCTAGAGCTGGGAATCTATATTACAAAGCATAAAATGCCTTCTTAAATACTGCCTATGGAAATTAGGGACATCTGGCTGATAGTGGTGTTGCTTTATTGTGTGAAGGCCATGGATTTTATACATGGATTTTACTGTATGACAGATTCACAGCCTATTGATTAAGCACTTTATAAGATGCACTTAATGCATGACTTTAATTGTTTGTGTGCATGCATGTGAGAAAGCAGGGGGAGAGTAATGTTTCATCAAAACAAAAGTCTTTGGGGCCCTTAATGCATGAACTAAATAAAATCAAAAGTCATGGCCAATGTGGAATGGTTTAGGCAAGGCCAAGGCCAATAACAATGGTTTACCTTTATTGTACACACTGGAGGAGTTTTGTATTATCAGGTGATTATTTGAAGGCAAACACTTGTCAATGCCCAATATACATACACAGACATCAATAATTAACAGAAGATATGACCTGTCCAATGTACTTCACACCTACTACTTAGTGCTGATTGCTACACTATTTCAGTAAGGTAGAAAAGAAGTCTGCCACATATCAGGACTTAGACCATGAAAAATCAAGCTACAATATAGCTACAATATGCTGAGATTATTGAGCAGAGAATATTAAAAATAAGCATGCCAGGGAATGTATGGGCATTTTGAAAAGAATCATCTGTGAGGATCCACAACTACCTTTAGCAAGAAAATGACTTTCAAGAATTACTGGCCTGAGGCTTACTGAAATGAAATTATGCTAGTGAGACAAAGAATGAAGTCTATTTAAAAAGCTACATTAATCCAACTCCAGAAGTGGTTGTAGAACTTAAATCAACAAAGCATGCCATTCAGAAGGCAACTAGATAATGAGCAAGCCAAACTGCATCTTACACAGAGAATCCAATTGGATAAAACAAAAAGTAAAGTGGTTCATGTTGTGAGCAGAATGATACAGTGAGTTGTATATTTTTGAGACTCTCAGAAAGCAGTCAACGAACTGCTAGATTTGCATGCAATAAATGTGTTCGGTATGGAGCAACCTGAACAGTGATGCACCAAAGACTGGAAAGGATGCTATTCAAGCTGAACAGTAGGTGTGGAAAAGTCACCATGTTATTAAACATCTTTGACCTCTGTCCATATAGCTGCATAGAAAAAGTAGAACAGGATATACTAGGTGCCATTACTAAAATAAGAACAAATAAATATATGGAGGATTCTAATGTTATAGAATGGAATTCTCTTGTCAGCAGCATAGGCAGAGTATTATTTACAGAGAGATCCCCCTTGCATTGGGTTTGCGGGGAGAGCATTGGAATGAGAAGTGTTAAGGGTGGACTCAAAAGCTTGAAAACCCCTGCTATAATTTATTGTGTTCATATGTCTTGAGATATGTTACAACTTTGTGCTGATTCTCATGTTAGTTTTTACTCAAATATTGTTGGCATCCATTTATCTCAAGACAATGGAGGAGTGCACCTTTGGGTGAGGTCAAGCTGTTGGAGGTTACAGTGCCTGCTGGGTCTGTAGAAACCGATTCAGGAGAGACATGTTTTGTTGCAGCTGGGACAGACGAAGGCATCCAGTTGTGCTGCTGATGCACTACAGCATTCCTTCACTCTGTGCTCCTCCCAGTGGTCATTGCTACTCTTGTCACAGCTATGGATGCACTTGGCTGCCACCAGGCACTGTTTCTGGCAGAGCATGTCCTTGGGGATTTTGCCATCTTCCATTCTGTGGGCATGACCAAGCCAGCATAGACATCACTGAGAAAGGAGAGTGAACATGCTGTGGATGTTGGCTTGGGTGAGAGCATCTTTGTTTGAGACTCTGTTCTGCCATGTGGTGCTCAAAATCTTCCTGAAACTGTGCATGTGGAAGGTGCATCCAGACATGCACCCACAGTGACAATGAAAATGTGCTTATAGGTGCAGATCTCTTGTGCAGATTGTGTTGCTTGTGTTTCTACTGTCAAACTATTATACATCCACTTCAGATACATCATGTTAATTTGCACTCTGCCATTCCATTATGGACAGCCATTCCTATCTGATATACTGGGATTCCAATATCATTGATGTTCATCTCTGAGCATTAAAATGGCAGGAAAGTGCAGTAGCAGACAATAGGATCCTCACACTACTGTATCAATACTGTTTTCAGTGTCCCAAGAAATCTCACAACAACAATCATGAGAAAGAATAATATTGAGAAGAAGGTTTAAGCTCCAAAACAATTCTTTTATGACATTCCCTAAATGTCAGTATAATATGTGCAATTGGCTTCATATATCCACTTGAGGGACGAACAACACATTCCATGGTTGTTGCTTTTTTGTGTTTGTTGGTGAATGTTTATTTTATTGGTGAATTAGGCACCTATTTTTACATTTGAGGTTGCTATTTTTAGTTTACTGCCAGTTGTCTTGAACACCAAGATACAAATTTAACAAATTTATGCAGTGTTTAGAGATTCTTCTGATTAAGCAGAATGAAGAAAGAAAGAAAATGGATACAGAAAGGATTTCTATTAAATCAACGGTGCCTGGTGTGGTGCCCAGTGATACTGGTAGAAGATAGTGAAGCCAACTGTAGCTGGAGCCAGATTCAATAATAGGCAACAACAAAGCATGACACGTGGGGCCTACTTTTGTCCCTGGCCTGCTGAGTTATACAAGAGCAAACGTGAGACGGAGGAGGAGCTGAAATCCAGGGCCCCCTCCTGAACTGCGTGTAAATCAGAAGGGAGGCAGGTGGGAGCAGACAGAGGCCAACCTGAAGTTGGTGGGGGCGTCCTCCATTTTTCCCAGTGAAGCAAACTCCACATCTTTAAATCCTTTACGCCTGTGTAAATCCAAATTATGACGCCACAGTGAAGTTCCGGAGGAGTAGCAAGAGCATCACAGAAATGTAACTTTAAATTGGCAGCAAGTCCACGCCTTCATACCTACATGGGCGTGAGAAGCGAGATGAAAGGATCAGCAGCGCGGCAGAGGATCGGCGTAGTGCAGGTACTGTGCTTTCTTCCGGGGTCCGTTCCTGCGCAGTTCATGTCCGCTTCTGGCATTTCTGCTCTCCCTGGTTCTTCCACACGTGCCTCGTACTTGTTTGGCAATCTGTCATCCACTGCCCCGCCCCGCACCTCCCCAGAGCTGATTGGATCACGTCTGCCGATCAGCAGTGCCTGTAGTCTTCTGGCCGTCCCTCTCTTTAGCTACGCACATAGCGAATTATCCTTGTAAGAATCGGCGGCTGCTGCCGCTTCTGGCTGCCTGAGTTGTGACCCATTTTCCCAAGCGCTCTCTCGCACACACGCTCTCGCCGCCGCCGCCGCCGCCGCCGCCGCCGCCGCTTTCAAGCGGGCGCCGTCTTCAGCCCGCCGGGTGCTCGCAAGTCGAGAGAAGCAGCCACTTTCAGAACTACCTTTGGACAGCGACTTCCCTCTTTCCACCTCCCCACACCTTTTTATTCTTTTCCCCAAACCGCTCATTGGCTGGCAAGGAAACACCCCGCTTGCATTCCTCATAGGCTAAGGCAAATGTCAGTCCAAAGTTGAGACAAAGAGGGCGGGCACTGCAAAGCAATAAGTCCCCTTCACACGCGGACATCCCCCTCCCCCCCGCCGTCCCCAGAACTCACTCATCAGCTTTCCTCTTGCATCGGTGCTGCCCGCTGACAGGTTGGCAGCGCAGGATAGACCCTCTCCTATTGGAGAGCCGCGACTGCCTGTCAGGCCCTGGCTGTGAAAGGGGAAGGACGCTACAGAGAGCGTGGCTGTGCAAAAAAATAAAAAATGTGCCGGGGGGTAGGTCCAAAGCCCAGCGAGGGGGCGTGGCTATTCAGAGAGAGGGAAACGTGCCTGGGAAGGGGGCGGAGTCCTGTAGGAGAAAGGAGGGGTCATTGTGGCGGGGGGAGGGAGGAGGTGCGCGCGCTGAGATTGCCCTTGTGTCTAGAGCTGGGAAAGCGGCTGGTGTAGCGGAGCAGTCTCCCTGCGAGCTGAGGTGAGTGGCAGCGTGCGAAGCAGCAGGAAGGCGAGCGCCGCAGCTGCCCGCCCGTCTCTCCTCAGCACCCGGACCGGCCGGAGAAGGGGCGGCCGAAGAAGGGAGCTTTCGCTGGTGTTTCCAGAAAGGAGCAGCCGACTCCTGGCGAGGAAGGAGCGAGGGAGGAAGTGTGCAGCCGCGTGCCCCCCACCGAGGGAAGGACGGGCTTGGGGGGCGAACTGAAGAGGGCGAAGCCAGCCGCCGCCGCTCGCCCCCATTGCACCCCCGCGCGACCCTGGTCCTCCTCTTCACCCCGCTGGAAAGGCTGAGGGAGACACTGCGGAGGCGGAGGCGGCGGCGGAGGCGGCTCCTGCTGGGGGGAGGACGAGCCCGGCGAGAGGAGGAGGAGGAAGAGGAGAAGAAGAAGAAGAGGAAGAAGAAAGAGGGAACAGCGGTCGCAGCAGCAGCAGCAGCTGCTGCGGGATTCTCTGCCTCGCGCCCAACCAGCCCGAGGGAAACCCCCAGGATGCGGCTGAAACCGAGCGTCGTCTTGCGCTTATACAGCCTCTGCGGGATCCTCATACAAGGTACCACCCCCGCCCGTGCCCACTTTGCCGCCGCCGCCTCTCGGCCCCCCGCTCGCGCCCAACTTCTGGCTGCGACGTGCGTGCCAAGGCTGAGGTGGGATCGTCGTGGGGCCGGAGGGGCACCCTGTGCTCTTTCCTCGCCAGCTTGGAAAGACTCCTCGCTCGACCTCATTCCCTCCTCCTGTCGCCCCCCCCCCCCCACTCCCTGAAGACTTGCCCCCAGCCTGCCCCTCATTTGTCTTCGCATCTCTCGGCTCCCCCTTCCCCCCTTCCCAATCCACTGCCCGCCCGCAAGCTCCTTTCCCTGCCGTCTGGGTTCTCTAATCCTGGGCTTCCTTCCCCCTTTATCTCTTCCCTTCGCTTCCTCCTGGCTTCCCATCCCTCCTCTCCCGTGCGCCCCCCTCCCCCGCCGTCTTTCGTCTATCCATCACCCTTCGGCGCTCTCTCTCCTCCTCCTCCTCCTCTTCTACCAGCACCTCCTAGCCTCCAGCACCGCCACTTGTACAGAGCCTGCCATCCTTAAAGTGCTGCACAAACATTAATCCTCCCCTGCCCGCCCCTGAAAGTCCTTCCCTCCCGTCCCCTGAGAGTCTTGCAGCACCCTCTTCCACCTCGGTTTTTACTCCTCGTACCCTTTCTCTCCAGCCACTTTTTTTCACCCCATCGCCTATGTCTATAAAAGTGAGAGGGGCGATGCAGCGAGAGGAACAACGTGGGCACTGCAACACCATCCCGTGATGGGGGGGGGGGAGTAAAAGGCTTGAAAGCTGAGCGCTGGTTAAGAGGAGGCTCGAAGAAGGCTGTGCATGCGTGGCTTACTGGAGACTTAAAGATGTGCAGAGCTAGGTCTCCTAAACCTTTATTCTCTCGGCCCCCTCCCAGCACCCCACCTCGGCATAACCTCCAATATGGAATGCATCCTCACAGTCCCCTTTGAGGCTGGATTTTATTTGTCCCCTTGTTCCTTATGTCTGCACCAATGGCTCTAATCCTATGCCTCACAAGTGAAATGTAACAATTGTAGTGGCGCGCGGAGAGGGGGGGGGGGGATGTACAAGCGACTGTCGTTATGCAAATGGATGGTTGTGGAAATATGTGGATGTAAAGTAGGTGGTGGTTTATTTCCAGCTCCCATCACCATCTCGCTCACCACCCACCACCTTGAAAATCAAATTAAATCGGCAATGTGTGTTAGGGAGCCAGCCTAGAGATTCCGTTGTTCCTGATGCTGTTAAGAGAATGTGGTCATGGTGCTGGAATGTGCAATGAGGGTAATGGATGTGCGTGCCTGTGTGAGAGAGAGTGAGTGAGTGTGTATGTGTGCCTTTATGGCTGCAGTGTTTGAGTATTGGAGGGGGGGAGAGATGCTATTGCTACCCCCTTTCTCCTTCCCTTTCCCACGGGCAGGGGAGGATGGGGTCGCTAGATACCCAAATGTGTCAGGATGAAGGACTCCCGAGTCTTAAGAATCATCTAGACAGCTTTTGGAGGCTGTAAATGAGGTCAGCAAGCACCAGCAACTTCCCCATGTTTTTCTCAGGATGGTTGGCTTCCCCACCCCATCAGGATGGCCGGGGGCAAAGAATTGTCTCAATCGTTCTGTGTATAGGGAATTCAGAAAGAGCCAAGTATGACCTTGTGGCATTCCCCCCACCGTCTTCTTCAGTAGCAGTGTTATAAAGTTTATTGTATTTCATGCCTCCGTGCACTTGCAGTAGCATGAGATGAGGTCTCAGAACAGGCGGGGGAAGCTTTTTCTTCCTACCCACCCCACCTCTGAAAGGAGAGGTAACCTTTTAAGTGAGTCTGTGACTGTTGTATTTTGAAACCTGCAACCCCTGCTTCATCTTCTGAGCAAGCAGGATTTTTTAAAAAGCAGTGCTGAAAGGAGGTGGAATGATTTCATTTGGTGGCTGCAATGATTTTGTACGGTTGGCTATTTGCTTTCCTTACTGATCTGTGTGAGCTGCTGGGACTGGCATAGTACAAGGAGCTGCTGTGGTGCTACTGTATGGGATTATTTATTGGGAAATCTGGCAGGTGGCACATGTAGAGGGTTGCCTCTTACTGTTAAATTTCCATGTGAATTGTTGATTCTCTTTGCTGCAAAACGGGGGAAGCTCCCTTTATTGATTTTTCTTATCAGTATGATTATGGTTGCTACTGTTGAAGGAAAACTTGATATTTTTAGGATGCTGTCCACTGCATTCAGTGCATCATGTGTTTAATAATAAACAGTCAGTGTAAAATCTTATTTTTCTGCCTAGATTTGTCCTTTTTTTAAAAAAATAACAGAGCAGTTCAGTGGTTGTGCCAGGAAAAAGATTGCACCACTGCAGGCAGCGTCAGGTAACAGAAAAATGCCATACAGTTTTGGTTGTGTGCATGAAGGTAACCAAGCTGGGCCTTTTCATATAGGATAGAGAATGTCATTTTTCTTGTTACATCACCTACATGGTACTTTCCCTATATTTAAAAAAATGTGGGGTGTTCTCATTTTGGGGTAAACCTTCCCTTTTTTATTTTCAGCAACAGCTGGCAAGAAGAACAGCAGCTCAAACATTCAGTCTTACAAAAGGTAGCTGAGAAGGCTACTTTTAAAAACCCTTTGCCTGGCCTTCCTCTTTATGCTACTGAATATTTCTGCATATGTAAGGGACTAAGTAGTGTGCCCTGTTTTGAGCCCTCCTTTGTAGGATTGGAATCAAACAATGATGGCACAGGAAATAAATGCACGTTGATAAGGACAGTATAGTACATCCAGTAGGTACATTTTTAGACACTTCCTATTATGCTGATAACCCCATAGTCTCTCTCCCCCACAACTAGTTTGGCATTAACATCAGGTTTGGCAAATGTACTGTGGACACTATTACTCTTGTATAGAAAATATAGCTAATTCTGCCAGATTAATTTGCTTTCTAAACTTTCCATTTTATCAGTTGAAAGTTCCATTGGCCTTTCCTTCATGCGTTTTCCCACCCCACTGTAGTAGCTGTTCTGGAGGATGTGTTTTCTACATAAAGAGTGAAACAACTCAAATCCCCCCAAAATCTAATTTTGCTAGTAGATGCCTACTAAAACAGTTCACCCCCCCTCCGAAATCCAAATCTTTTGAAATGTAAATCTGTATTATTATTATTATTATTATTATTATTATTATTATTATTATTATTCTACTTTTAGAAATGTGTAGTGTACTGGTGTAATCTTGATTTTGATTTGGAGCTGCATAATCAAGGTGGTTAATGTGGAAATCTGGCTTTATTAGAACCACCTGTCTTAACCATGAGGTTATGACAGTCAACACTACGAGGAGATAATGGATGCTCAGCTTCTGGAAAGTCTTCTGGAAAGCCTTTTAAGTGACAGATAGCAGTTGTAGAAAGTATAAAATAGGTATTTAAATAACTTCATCACATCAGTTAATGATATTGGTGTGGACAAAAATATATATGACAGTATGGTTTTTGTTAGTGAAGCTGGAGGAAGCTTTCTTTCCTAGATTTTAATATGAATGTGTAGATAGTTTCTTCCCCCATAATTTCAGTGAATATTCATGATTATGTGAGTGTAGCCCCACCCACATATCTCAACCTAACCATTCTACAGTTTTATTTCCCCCATGATGACACTTAAGCTTAGCATATACTATTTTGGTTTTATAAATTTGCAAAGCAAAATCTTTGGAATTGCTAGATATTTTACCAACTCTATAAAATCAACCATAAGCTCACTTGCATAAACTAAAACCAGTCATTAGGTAAGTACTGGTAGCATACTTCCATAAGCTGTGTATTGCATAATATATACTATGAAATTGCAGCAGTAAATATATTTTACTGTACTTTGTGTGTATAGAAGTGCTAGAATTGTAGCTGCTGTAGCCCCCTGCTGTGTGATAATGCAAATGGCATCTAATGCTTTAATGTGCTGTGCTTTTGTGAGAACTGGATAGCACTGTATTAGATGCAGAAGCTGCTACACTCAATACTTCACTGGCACTGAGTAAATATTTCAGAGCAATTCCTACAGTTCCTTGAGAAAATGTGTGATTGAAGTAAAATTTTCACTGAATGATTGTCAGTAGATGACTAGCTAATAATTGTGTTTGAGGTTGATTGTGATATGTCTTTTCAAAACATCTTGCTGATGAGTCTGTAAAATCAGAAACATATTTTTTTCTTCTGCTTAAAAATAAGCAGGAACAATGAGTTGGCGTTAATGTACTCTATACATAATATTGTTCCTTAAAATAACTGTGTTGTGGTCTTCACAATATCTTGAAGTAGGCAACATTTAAACTTATTTGATCTGTTTCTAGTTTGTATGAAGTGCATCATGTAAAGCAAAATTTGCCAAATATATGGCAGCATATTTTAATGTGATGTTAGAGCTAAAGATCCCCCTCTCTGCATGAATTCCATTTTGTTCCTTTCTAAATAGAAGGTATAAAATAACATCAATTGTCCTTTAGCATTAATTGTATATGTTACATTTGTTGGTTGGTTGTTTATAGAATATAAAAAACAAAATCATTTTTTGTATTCTATATATGGAGAATGTACAGGTTTTCCTGTTAACCAATGCATGCATTTAATATAAATGAAAAATTAAAGTATTTGAAAATTTAAAGCAGCAACTCTGGATTTGTAAAAAAAAATTGAAAAAAAATGGAAGGAACATCTTATACAGTATTGCATGTTTACTTGAAAGTTAGCTCAGATTTCAAGGGGTACTTCCAAGTAAAAGGATATATTTGAGGCAGTGTGCAAACATACAAGAGAACAATTATTAACTTGAAGAATATTTATTAGAATAAAATATATGTACAGAGAACAATCATTACAGCAGTACCAGTGATGTAAATTAGCAAGAGTACACTCTCATGTCATAAATGAAAACACTGAAGAAGTGTGCATGCACACAAAAGCTCATACCAATGACAAACATGGCTACCTACTTGCAATTTAGTTTCTATTACAGATTTGTAGAACTAATATAACTAGCCATTAAATATGTCTCTTTTTGGTATTTTTCTTCAGTTGTTGTTGTTGTTGTTGTTTGTTTCTTTTCATAGTGTTTGCAGTTTATATTTTTGAACTTCTGCTTTGCCTACCCTTTTTTTCAACCCTGACCTTTCCTGAGCTCAGGTGAAATTTTATTGGCCAAAGTAAGTTCCATTCAGTTCACTAAAGTGGCATCTCCTTGTTGAAATGTGACTCTTTGTTGCATCTACAGCTCTGGGTTTGGGGTTACTTTTCATCTCTCAAATACAATAATCTCACTCCTTTTGAAAATTTTAACAAGTAATTTAGAAAAAAGAAAAAGCGTTTATTATCACATTGATTTGAATAGTATAATGATGACTTGGAATTCTGCAGCACAACTTATGTTGTTGAAGTTTTTGCAGAATAAAAAGTTCCTAAATATGTTGTCCTTTTGATGGAAAATGCAACAGAGTAAGTTCTGAATCACTACTGCTGAACACTGTGAAAATTATACTCTAAATACATTTGTGGTATTATTAAATCCAGAAGTTGTTTATCAGAAAAATGTGAGAAATGTGTCTTGCTTGTATGTTAACTTTTGTTCTTATGACCACCTCCTTTTTATATTCCACTGCTATAATGTGATGGATAGATTCTTAGGATTAGTTGGCATGCTGGAAGAGATTGTTTATCCTGATGATAAACCTAGAGTTTTCCTCATTTACAATGATAACATCTTTTTGAAAAGGGAACATTAAGAACAACATACGGTAGTTCCTGGCTTTGCAAATGTATCCCCAAAGGACTTCTGGGCTACTGGTTACAATGTTGACTTCTAAAGGTAATGCTGCACTATGGTCATACCTTTGGCACTATGCTTATTCTATATTTTTATTTGCAAGTTGAAAATTTGGTCTCAGCTAATGTCAGAATCTAGGCTAGCTGTTACTTTCCTCCCTGAAGCAAGTAAAGTGTGAAATGAAGTTGATTCTACTGCTGCCTCTTTGACTATTAACTCTCTGAAATATCCACAAAGACTTTTAGTAAATGAGATTGTAGCCAGTGAAGGCAACAATTGTAGGTTTATTGTAAGGTTTTTATAATGTTGCATCCCTTTAAGGACATGCAGATGCTGCCTTGGCCGTGATAAGAGCGGACTTGCTGGTTATCATTTTGGCTGGGGCAGAAGTGTCAATTTTTGGTTGGGTTTCATGGGATGAGCTGAAGGAGAAGACAATATCTCTATTATAAAGAGCACTGAGGTATTCCTATACATTATTAAACTATCAAGTGCATTAACCCCAAAATAAACTCCTTCTTGTACATACAGTATACCGATATATTCTTTGTACTGTATTATTCTTGTTCATGAATGACACACACTGAGTTCTGCTTATTCGTCTGCATTCTAAGGGTCACCTCTTTCTCTCTGAGCAGCACTTGAACTCGAGACAGAGCAGAGTGCATTTAGATAGGTTAAAATGAAGGTACTATTTGTGTTTGGTGCCTTCATCTTCCTTGGAAAACATTGTTGAGCCAAATGATATTTCAGGGATTCTCTGGTCACTACAGAATGGAGATATTGGACAAAAGCATTGTTGGCCTTAATCAGGGATCAGGAAATTTTGGCCCTCCAGATGTTGTGGAACTACAGCTCCCATCATCCTAGTTATGTTTGCTGGGGCTGATCAGAGTTGTAGTTCAGCAGCATCCAGAGACCAAAGATTCTCCACCCCTGGCCTAAATTAATAGGAGCTGTGAATCAACTGTAAGGGGACAAGTATATTTTACAGTACATGCTACTTTCTTTTTATATGTATGCATCTGAATGGAAAAGGTTTATGCCGATATATACAAAAAGCTTCCTCAACTGATTTCTTTATCCGACTTTAGAAAACCTAGCCAACGTTCAGAGGCACTTTTGAGCTGTAAGACCAAGGTTGCTAGACAACCCCTTAGATTATCTGACAACTTCAGGGAAGTTTCACAGGACAGCACTGGAAACACACCCTATGGTAGTCCTGCCCTCAGCCATCTCTGTAGTCATACAGAAAGTATATCAAACCACCTACATGTTTTAGTTAGCAGAAACTGCTGAGTACACCTCTTATCATATCGGCCAGAAAATTCCTAGGAGACATTGGGAAGCCATCTGTGTATATGCCATTGGATTTTAAGCCACTCTGAGGGTGAGGAAGGGGCTTTGGGCAGAAAAAAATACCCTATAAATCAAAATATCAAATAAATGAGTCTCCTTAAATTCAGTTTAGCCTGATTTAATGCATTAAACTGTCCACATGTTGCTTAAAAACGAATATTCAGTGGTCTTCTGTAGACTTCTATTTTTAGGACATAGGTGAGAAATAGATTTGTGTGTGTGTGTGCACAGATGAAAGAAAACCAAATAAGTTTATTGAGAATTTTTTTTTTGTTAAAAAATCCTGACCTTAAACTAAGAAGATTGTTTTGACTTGCTTCTGAAATAATAGCTGTGAATATTATAAGAATCTAAAAGAGTAATATTAGTTATGATAGCATTGCTACTGTTTTTGGATTACTAATAAATGTTAGGATTTAATATTGAAATAAAAGTATTTTAAAATATTACATACGACAGAAAATCTTGAGGTATTTGATCAAAAGTCGGAATCTGCTAAGTGTGTTCCATATCATGGTAGGGAGACCTTTTTGCAACATAACATCTAAATCCCTTTGCTGCTTACTTGCCTCATATTTCTGTGTCTTCTGCATCAAGGGAAAGGAACTGACTTTGAAAATACATGCAGAGGAAATCAAGAAACAGGGAAGTAAAAGGGGTTGAAACTTCTTTCAATTCATGTAAACCTTCAGTTTTTTGAAGTACATGAAACCCAAAGTGAAAGTTCAAGAGTATAAAGCTAGAGTTCTTGCCAACATGGATTTAGAAAATTACCCTGAATTATGGTATTATTTTCAATGATATATTTACTGGAATAGAGCAAGGATATAAATTAAATTGAGACAGATGGTAAAGGTAAAGGGACCCCTGACCGTTAGGTCCAGTCACGGATGACTCTGGGGTTGCGGTGCTCATCTAGCTTTACTGGCCGAGGGAGCCGATGTACAGCTTCCGGGTCATGTGACCAGCATGACTAAACCGCTTCTGGAGAACCAGAGCAGTGCACAGAAATGCCGTCTACCAGCTACTTGCACTTTGATGTGCTTTCGAACTGCTAGGTTGGCAGGAGCAGGGACCGAGCAACGGGAGCTCACCCCGTCGTGGGGATTCGAACCACTGACCTTCCTATCGGCAAGCCCCAGGCTCTGTGGTTTAACCCACGGTGCCACCCAGGTCCCAACTGAGACAGAAGAAGAAGAAGAGTTTGGATTTGATATCCCG
Organism: Zootoca vivipara; assembly: GCF_963506605.1. Lineage (NCBI taxonomy): Eukaryota > Metazoa > Chordata > Lepidosauria > Squamata > Lacertidae > Zootoca > Zootoca vivipara. Next base: position 60,871,303 of record NC_083279.1, read on the forward strand.
CTTTATCACTACCTGAAGGAGTCTCAAAGCGGCTAACAATCTCCTTTCCCCTCCTCCCCCACAACAGACACCCTGTGAGGTGGGTGGGGCTGAGAGACTTCAAAGAAGTGTGACTAGCCCAAGGTCACCCAGCAGCTGCATGTGGAGGAGCGGAGACACGAACCCGGTTCCCCAGATTACGAGTCTACCGCTCTTAACCACTACACACTGGACAGATGATACATTTGTCTATAGTTACTACGGTTGTTATCTTATACATATTTATCTAGTAAATTGTATTGAATTCAATGGGAATTATTTTTAGTAGACATGTATAGCATTGCACTGTAAGATATTTGTTGGGTACAATGAATGAATGACATTGAATAATTTTATATATATATATATATATATATATATATATATATATATATATATATATATATATATATATGAATGATTATCTGAACTATTACCATAATTTAATTACATTATAGGAATGAATATTTCTAAGTTATTATGCCAAAAATAGTATATTCTGTTACTATATGACAGCACCAAGATCTACAAAAAATTTCTAGGAGCAGATAATAAGTATTTCCTTAATGTGGCTAGTTTGTATTTTAAACCTTTATATTTTAAACCTTTATATTTTCCCCTATTTTCCAAAATGGAAAACCAAAATATCCAATATCCTTGAGTACATTAGAGTGCAATAGTTTATATACTGTGCATATTGGGCAATGGAAAAGTTTCTATAACTTCTAATTCAAACAAAAAGGTGGTATATCTGATGTCCCCACTCATTAATAGTTTTAATGTTTTTTTAATTACCCCATCCTATTTTAATATAGTTCTTTCTATCGACAAAGTGCTTTCATGCCATGATTTATCCCAAGAATATATTGTTTTATAAAACAACATTTTGTGAGCCTGAAGTCTACTTCTACTTAGCAAAGCTCTGTGTCCCAGAGCTTAAAAATGTCTGACAGCTCTGAGAATTTTTAAGGACAAATTACCTTGCAGTGTCAGTTGCAGTAGATGCTTAGGGATAAATATCTGAACAAATGGAAAATACCAAACTGACCTACATCTGCTGGATTATCAGTGTGTTAGTGGACCTGTTTCTATTCCTGCCACACAATATGGCAAGAGACTGCTGTGATTATTTCCTAACTAGGAAAAGACCAGACTAATTAGTTGGGAACATAAGAAATGAGTTTCTGAATTAGATGTAATTCATCTGAATATTCATCTGCTGCACCAAAAACCTTTTTGTTCATGGTATTAAGCTTTTTGTTATTTTATGACAGTTAAGTCTAACCAATAAGTTTTCTTCTATTGTAATATCCATTGTGATCCAGTTATTACAAGCTATGGGAGTAAAGTCAGTCTAACCGGGGGGCGGGGCGACTTTACAAATGGTAATCATTCCCTCTAATAACAAATTGAGGTGGTGACTGCTCATGGCATTGTAACCAAAACAAGACTACTGAAACACAATAGGAAGGTATCAGCATGCTCAAGGGAATCCTACAGTTTACAGAAATAATAATAATAATAATAATAATAAATAGTAATAATAAAAATTATCCACCCCACCACCAACAAAGAAAGAACCCAGACAAATAAGAACTGGAACTGTTCACTAGCCAGGGAATGTTGTGTCGGTTGAAAAAGAAAAATGGAAAATAAAGCAGGGACAAGAGGGAATGTCTGGCTAGAACCCTGAACATGAGCTTGGATGCTAGGACAGAAGTATACACAGCAAAATTTTATTGCAGATCCCACTTATACTAAATGGAAGCATTAGTATCATCCAGAATGTAGAGGATTGCCAGGGAGTCTTGATTGGTTGCAGCTGGGCATCCTACATTCCGGGACTCTCTGTGGCAACAACAGCGAAGAGCAGAAGAGATTAAAGCCTGTCAGCCTGGCCTTAATCCCTGTAAGTTTCAGTGAATCATCACCACTCTCTTTTCCCTCAGTGCAGCTGGCCCTTTTATGGGGAAGTTGGGCAGTTGCTCTTCCCCACATTGGAGCACCCCAAGCCTCACTCATTTAATGTTAGCCTGGTCTTGCTTTGCTCGAAATAGCATGGTCCATGAGTGATTCATACCTGGGATTCTCTGATGGCCTTGGGGAGTGGTGAAATGGTCCTTGTGCTTTCAGTCTACTTCATTATATGTGAGCTTGAAAAGGGAGGCTGTGAGTGGGACTAAAGGCAGCAGTGTCCACAGTAAGAAGTAGGCGGGAGTGCTACTTTTCTCTCTTTCCCCCATTGAGAGTGGGACAGCTCAGCTGCCTCTTATCAGAGGTCTAAACTGATCACAGGCAGAGAGCTTTTGAAATTTTTCAAAGGGTCACATGCAATTAGGACTAGACGGAGCTCTTGGAACACAAGTTGTCTGCACCTGCTCACTGTAAAGCTTAATAGAAACACCTGAGAGCTTTTTGCGGTTGTTGTTTTTAATGTACTACTTAAGTGAAATCCTATTGAACTTTGTGGTTTCAGGTGAAAATGACCATATCATGCATTTATGTTTGTGGTGTGTTGTATTGCTAGTTATTGTACTACTGTAGCGTAATAATAGTTCAAATTTGTTTTCCTCTTTACGATGAAACAAATCTCAAAGCCGTCATAAAAGCCATGTTGATCTTGCCATTTTTAATACCACATACTTTGGTTATATTTACTAGACTCAAGAAAAATGTATACCTACTAGTAACAACATAAATGTGAGATTACTTTTAATGGTACTACAGCTGGGTTTCACTCTCTCTCTCTCTCTCTCTATATATATAAGGCTAAAGGCCTTCCATGGCATTCTGTATTTGCTGCTTAAGGAACAACAGTTTATATTCTTATGTTCAAAGTTAGCAGCAGTATGTAATGGCACTAATGGGTATAAAAACAACTATATATTGGTAGTATAACTGAGAAATTATCAAACTAATACAAAAAAATAAAACTGTGACCAAAATATTGCTGGAAAATGGAACAGCTTCTGTGAATTATGAAGTTGTTAAGGCAACATTGAAGGGGAAATAAACTTTAGCCTTGTGAGTGAGAAGAATGTTGTGTGTTCTAAGCAATTATTGTGAAATAAAAGCAGTAGTGGAATTAATAGGACAGTTGCTCAATTTAATGGAAACTATACTTTTCTAGGGGGAATATGAGAAAGTGCTGTAAATGGCTGCCTAAGATATAGTCTGTTATGCTGCCTCCATTATTCCCTCCACCCCCGGGAGGGGGATTCTTGAATCTGCTGAGGGACAAACATACACATGGACCATCAATTTGGATTGTCCAGACAATGGCAGTAAGATGTAGTTTTGCTTTAGTTGTGGAACACCATGTCATTGATATGCTCTGTGAAAACTAAAATGGTTTTTTTTTCCCTGACCTATATTTAAGTTAAAAATCCTGCTGTTTTAAAATGGCTTTCAGTGATCAGCGGGAGAGAGAGAGCTAATTATTCTGTTGTGGTGGTATTATTGCTGTTTGAATGATTTTGAGTCTACTGTTTTGGATTCTAATGATTTATATTTGATGGGGAATCTTATTGTGTGCTCTATTGAGAGTTCAATGGAGGGTGAAAACTGAATTATTCATTTTTGAATGAATGAACAGACTGCAGGGTTTGCCAGTACAGTAGTTCCAGACACCATTTTGTCCATTACTACTCCTATTGCACATGAAACAGGTCTCAGTAATGTAAGGAAAACACTGGGGCCTAATTTGAATAGTGGAGTGTTTGGTATCTGGTGTGTGCGTTTTGCTCCAGAATCTGCCTCTCCCTTCAGTGTGTGTGTTCAGTTAAGAATGTCAGTTAAGAGGGACCAACTGCCTCTTATTGCCTCAGACTTACCTAATGTACATTTAGTTTCTCTCATTAAGTCATTTTGTTACAGTTTTCTTTAAAGCTTAGTTACATTCTAAACTTGGGTGCGTGAGGATATATTCCCAGTCTGCCAGGATCATTTTTTATTTTTATTTTTAAATCCACAACAATAAATATCCCCTCAAATATCCACAATCCACGAGAGCTGCTTGCACTGGCGAGGCCTTTCATACACTGCCCCCCAGAATGTCACATCCCTGTGACAGATATTTTGCTACTGTTAGTAGATGTTCCCATTTGCCTAAAAAGTTTGTCAACTTCAGTACTAGATCCTCTGTATGAGTACAAAATACTACAGGGTTCAGGAATCCATATGTCTTTGCCACAGTCCACCTCTCACAAGAAAATATATAGGTGCACACACATTGTTTTATTTGGGACCTATATGAGCATAAGGGGACGACTCCACAAAAATTTGTACAAGCTGAATACTTTCACTCTGGAATAAGTTTTAATTATAAGGGCACAACATTATGATAGTGCAAATGTGTGCTCTAAGTCAAAAGGCATACCTAAGTACATTTCAAAAATGCATTGCCTATAAACAATCATGTTCTTCTTTATATACTTTGGATATTTTCAATATTCTTAGAAGATATGTGAGGCTCTGAAGAGCTATTTTGCCTCTGCTTGTTTTCAAAATGTCTGCATTGGAGAAAGTATTGGTTTTATAACATACAGTACTGTATAGTTTTTTTTAAGAAGCATCCCCCCTTTTAAACATGCATATTGAAAGCTGAATTTACAGAAAAGGAAATATAGTAACCCTGCCTTATGTGCACACAAAGATGAATTTGTAGCTAAATGTTGTGCCTCATTTCATTTTAACAGTATTTTCTGGATCTATTTAATATACACTATTTGCTAAAGAGTGGCAAACTTGCTATTGGATGTTACAGTATATTGTTTAGACATAAAACAAGCAATAATATCTAGGCTCTTGAAACCAGCTTGCAGAAGTAAAAGCCTGTCACTGTAATATATTTGGAAACTTTTAGGTAGGGAACTAGGTGGTGCTGTTCTTTCATCTTTGTATCTTAGCTGAATTCTTCAGGCTTATTTCTGAACATCACTTCCAACAAAGTATTTTGGCTACACTGTCTTTGTTGTTGTTTGGCATAAGTAATTGCTATCTTTTAACAATAGTTTTCTTTCAGCTTTCTGCCTTTTACATGCACTACATGTAAATAACAGCTGGCATAGTGAGGTGGAATGCAGCTGAAGTTGGAAAGAAGGCTGTGTATTATACACCTTGAAATTAGGTATGTTTAGTTGTATAATTACTAGGGATGTCACTTCACTGAAATGTTCTATGATGCTGTACATATTTACCTGGGAGTCAGCCACATTAAACTCAACAGGGCTTCTGAGTAGACATGTATGAGATTGCACTGTTAATCAATTAAATTTCCATATTCATTAATCCAAGATTGATTAACATTAAAAATAAAATAAACATAGTCTATTAACAACAAGACTGGGATCAACTGGGATCATGGAAAATAGCAGAGACAAGGATTTGCAGGTGTAAATTGGTTCTTTCTGTTCATGTTCTGTGGCACCATCTTGATCTGCTAAGGATCAATAGTTTACAGTCTACTTTCCTCATGTAGGAATGTGGCAAGAGACATAGATTTCTTTGATTGAAGCCCCTTCTCATTGGCATAACTCCTGTCAAAGCTCCTTTCCATGCATTTGTCCCTATTGCTGTTGGAAAAAAGTGAAACATGATTCATTTTTAGTCCAACCGGTGCTTGTTTTACACCTTGCAGGTGGTGCCAAACCCCATAAATTGCTGGCCTGCTCTCCTGGGCCATATTCCTGGCCCCTGGCCCCACCACACATTGTTCAGAGCCCTGCCAGTCCTTGACTTTGAGAAATGATTGATGTTTAGTCTGGAAAAGAGGACTAAGAGGAGCTATGTTAACAATCTTCAAATATGTAAAAGGCTGTCACACAGAAGATGTAGCAAGCTTGTTTTTCCTGTTCCAGAGGATCAGACCTGAACCAATTGCTTTAGGTTAGAATAAAGGGGGTTCTGACTAAATATCCCCTTTCTTATGGTAAGAGCTGTTTGACAGTGGAATGGACTAGTGCTATTTTTCTAGAAAATGAGGTGCTGGAACTCACCATGAACACCTCCCACTTTCTCTTAAAATGGCAATGGGGAGGTGCTGGAACTGAGTTCTGGTGAGTTCTGGCTGAAAAAAAAGCCCTGGAATGGACTCTCTTAGAAGGTGGTGGACTCACCTTCACTGTGCGTTTTTTCAGTAGAGTTGGATGGCCATCTTTCATGGATGGTTTTATTGAGATTCTTGCACTGCAGGGCATTGGATGAGATGAGCGATGGGGTCTCTTCCAATTCTACAATTCAATAAGTTTATGATTCTAAACTAGTGGTGGCAACAAGCAGTATTTCTTACTTTAAAAGTGAGTTTCACGTTCATGGATTGTGCTCTAGAAATATCTGTGTGACACTTCTGACTGTTGATTTCCTTTAAAAGTTTCTGGTCCCAAAGAGATGTATGATACCTATTTGGCACTTGTAACTGAAGATGTTCTCACCACCCACTACCCCTGAAAAGGCCAATAGATCTACTTGCTCATTATGCTTGCAAACTCTTTAGTTTTCTATTTCCAAGTGAGAAAGATAAAATTAAAGGCTGAAGAAACTCACTCATTCTCTGCTCTGGGAGTACAGTGGAATAATGACAGAAGCTGTCCAGATGGTCATTTTTCTATATGTGCTTAGAGTAATCTTCACAACAAATACACATGCTATCAAAGGTTAGAAGCAAGGATTTCGTAGTTTGAAAATATAACCACTATATTATCTAATTCATAGAATTATTTAGGGTCAGTGCATGAATAACTGTGCTTAGAAAATCAAAGCTTTGTAATTTGAGATTTTTATAAGTGTCCTAACTAATAAAAGATATTAAGGAGGAAAGTGACGCAACCATGATATCTGCTGGTTATGTAGAAGCCCAGGCAATGCAGATGTACAGTCCTGTCTATTTGTTATTGCTTTTTAAAAGTAGTACTCAAGTTGTGCTGTCACATACCCAAAATTGCAATTTTTACTCATATTTTAAAATACTTGCAGTTCAGTCTATGGATTTCATTCAGCTGCCTACTTTAAAACTGTGGTATCATTTTGGTAATAGTCCAAGGGTGCATGCTAGGATCTTTACTTCATAAGAAACAGAAGATTTGACTGTTTGAATGTAGTGCAAAAGATGTGGAATTTCCAAACCTGCAAATGTTACAAGTGGCTGCAGGGGTTAGTTAGGGTGATGGCTGTCTCTATACTCCCCTCTGATATTTATTTATTGAGAAAAGGTGATGAAACAAGTGCCAGGTTGTAAAAACAATCTTCCAGTGTCATGAAATGTGAACTACATTACAGAATATGGTTAGACTCATAGCAGTTTGCTATGGTCATTTATAAATTTGTTCATTTGTACCAAACTTGAGTATTTCACACTGACACATTTTGTTGCAGCTCCCACTTATACGATCCTTCCTAACTTCCATTGAAGTTTTCCTTTGCATTATTTGGGGAAAAGCAATAAGTTTAAGATTTTAAATCTGGTTTTAAATTAGGAATATCTAAAATTGTTCAGAACCAATGCCTCTAAAAACAGAATATTTTCCCCCATTAAGATGATGCATTCATGAAAAACATTAGAATACAACCTGCAGTATACTGGTACTTCATCTAACACTTGAAACATTATACATTAAGGATGTATAAAGCAATTAATTATTAAAACATCATAAAATGGTTGTTTAATCCTCCTCACTATAGTCTCTTTCATTTTTTATCCATAAGATGCTTTTCTGCATTATCATTCTCATGGCATTAAATTGAAATATATTAATCTGCATGCATTATGCCTAAACTGCGCATCAACTTGTTTTCCTAGAGAAATTATGAACATGGTATAGGTGGCTGCATATCAAAGACTACTGGGTTTTTTCACACAATGTGTATGCTGTATGCTCATAGAGGAGCAGCATCAGTAAGTAGAGACTTTTCTCTACTTTCCACTAGACCTGAAATAAATTACTCCTTTTATTCACTGACAACCATTCAAAAGTTTGTAGTTGAGGTTTTGAAATTAGGTAAGACCCTGAATGTCTAGAGAAAAGGTCCAAGAAAAAAACTGTGCTGCTGTATGATAAGCACTAGAAAACTAGAGCTGAAGTACTAGTCTGCTATTGTGAAATTTAGTTTTTCTCAAACCTCTCCATTACTAACATTTTACACAGACCAGACAACTTCGTTCTCAATAATTCACCTTGTCTGCTTCCTAGGCCCCACTCATTTCCTGCCTACACACAAATGTTACTGGGTAGTATGGATGAACAGTATCGCATACCTTCCAACATTCCTCAGATGGAAATAGGGAATTACTGCCCCACTGACTCACCCTCCTCAACCCTTCATTTTTTGTCTCTTAACCACCACCACCACCCCGGAGCATTTCCTATCAGAAGAAGGGTGACTGCCATCACCAGTGGGACAGAGTAACAGAGTACACATGCCCTTCACTATCCTGATAAAATCCCACTTTTATTTAATTTTATTCTGTAGTAGATTTACAAAAAGAAAAAAACACACCAATAAAAAATTCTTAGAAAGGGGCAGGATTAGACATGGATGCACAAAGCATTTTTTAAAAAAAGAATCAAGACTCCTTGCACTCCGCTACGCTTCCCCTTTCTTTCCATCCAGGAGAGCCAGTACGTCATGCAGGGCTGGGCCTTGGCAGTGGCAGCCTCTTCTCATAGAATCATAGAGTTGTAGAGTTGGATGGGACCCCAAGGGTCATCTAATCCGACCCCCTGCAATGCAGGAATCACAGCTAAAGCGTCTTTGACAGATGGCCATCCAACCTTTGCTTACAAACCTCCAAGAAAAGAGAGTCCACCACCTCCTGAGGAAGACCATTTCACTGTTGAACAGTTGTTACTGTCAGAAAGTTCTTCCTGATATTTAGTTGGAATCTCCTTTCTTGTAACATGAAGTCATTGGTTCAAGTCCTGTCCTCCAGAGCAGGAGGAAACTTTGTTCCCTATTCTGGGTGACAGCCCTTGAGATATTTGAAGATGACCTTCATATCTCCTTTCAGTCTCTCCTTTTCCAGGCTAAACATACCCAGCTTCTTTAACCACTCTTTTAACAGACATTCTCCAGTTTACAGACATTGCCCACGTTCTAGCAGCTGCTATGAGCTGCCCAAGGGAGAAGGCCAGCAGTAGCCATGGAGAGGCAATGGGGTGTCTCGCAGCTGCCACCACTGTCATTGTCATCGCTCGGGAAAAGTGCTGGCTCATTCTGCTCCCCAGGCTTGGTGTTGGCACTGGCAGGGGACATAGAAGCCAGGATGGCTTTCATAATTCTGGGCCTGTCCCTGGAAAATAGGGACACATGGAGGGTTTGGCATTGCATATTCCCAACAAGTGGTTATGATTTATACCATAATGGTTGGATCTGACTACTGAATAAGTAAATCACATATTCACTTGGACTTATAAGAGCCATAGCTCAGTGGCAGAGCACATCCTTTGCAAAGAAGAAGTTGCTATTTCAATCCCTCCAGCTAGAGCTGTGAAGGAATCCTGTCTGAAACTGGAAAAGTTAGATTATTGTTGCTTACTTCTTCTCTTTAAATGAGCTTCATTGTTGGTTTTTCAGGTTTAATGCAATGCCTTATTTCAGCACTTCTTTCGGTTGTATTGATTTCTGTGTGTCTCTGGGTATTTCTCCCATCAATATATTTTCAGTAATTCAATAGATAAAACACTAAACAATGTTTTATTTTCCAGCAGCCTTTGATGTTCTGTATATAAATCAGTTCCTTTCATCTTTTCTTTTTTTAAATTTCCCATTCATAGGGATATTTTTTCAAAAAAAAATTTTTTTGCAAAATCATTTGCTTCTATGACCATAATGACTTTATGGTAGTATTTGCAAAAATAGACTAAGGCAAGTGGAAGATTAAGCTAAATACTACCGGTAGTAGAATTGATAAGTGAGCTAAGTGGGCTACGTAGACCCCACTTAGCTGCTCCAGAACATAAGTAGAGCCCTGCTGGATCAGGTGAAGGGCAGTACAGTAGCTCCATGGTATAGCATCCACTTTGCATGTCAAAGGTCCCAGCTTCACCCCCTGGCACTAGGTAGAGCAGGCCCCGGAGTGCTGCCTGAAGCCTCAGAGAACTGCTGCCAGTGCAATGGTCAGCCTTGGTGTGGGGCAGCTTCTTTTGACCAAATGCTCATGTTGTCCAGGATTCTGATCTTACAGTAGTCAAACAAATGCCTGTGGGAAAGCCACAACCAGGACATGAGTGCAATAGCACTCTTTTCTTTGTGATGCCCCAGCAACTTGCATTTAGTGATGTTGCCTCTGATGCTGAAGGGTGTAAACACAACATTCTGCAGTACATACGGTAGAATCATAGAATAAAAGAGTTGGAAGATACCACAAGGGCCATCCAGTCCAACCCCCTGCCAAGCAGGAAACACCATAAAGGAAATATACAGCACGGTGCTACCTATGTTTATTAGGAAGTCACATTTATGTCAGTGTGGCAACAAACCCCTTTCTTCAACCCTCAATCATAATGTAGGAATCATGCTGGCCTGCCTTATAGGATTGTTATTGGAAATATGTGTGCAATGCTTTAAAAAGATGTCTGTTACAGTGGCAGGAAGAATAATGGTTTAAAACCTAAACTACTGTGATGGGGGAAAGTATGTGAGTAGCTTATATGAGATCAGTAATGAATGTATGAATGTTTTGTTTTTATAAACTTTAAAAAAATCATCCTGGAATTTTCTTAATCATAAATGTCTGTATTTTGGAATTGTATTACTGATTTCAGAAACTGTTTATAAAAGTTGTAATTTTTCTGCTGTGTGTGTGTGTGTGTGTGTGTGTGTGTGTGTGTATATAATCATTTTTGAATTTCTACCTCTCCCCCAACAGTCCTTCATGATGCTTTCTAGTGCACAGAATCATATTTTTATTACAAGAACAACAACAACACCACAAAATGTGTAGCTAAATAATTTGTTGAGATTTTGCTCTTTCTCCAGATAATCTGATGGGGAAGTTGAGGTAAAGACCAGCTTTCTGCCGTGTAGATTAAGATTTTGCATGGATTTGTACACAGTACATAGTTTTGTACTTAAATGGCAAAAGTAATACAAGAACTGTCACCTGTAGAATGTAAAATATACAGCTGTGTTCAGTAGTGTACATTAGTGCCAAAGAGCACAGGAATCATTTTTTTTAATAGCAGTCATCAGAATTGAATAGTAAATATTTTTCTTGAACTCTGACTTCAGGCCGCCATGTGAGGGTAGGCTTATGATAGTGGTGGTGGTAGATGCTGCTACTGCTTGTAAGTGCAGTAGGACTTTTTGTCCTGGACACCTATTTTCAATTTCACATTACCTTTTTTTTGTACAATACAGCTCTTCTTCTCCATCTTGAAATGGTACTGACCAGTATAGGGTTTACTTCTTGATTTTCCTGATTTGTATAAATTTCTCCATATAGGACATACCTACATCAAGATTACAACAGGCCCTTACAATGATTTACTATGCCCATTTGAGTAGCTTGAATTCCTGATACAACTGAAAAGTCCATTGGTCATGGTGGTTTCTGTACTTAAACCTAGCTGTAGAATTTGGTGAAAGTTGTTCTTTTTTTCTCTGTAGGGATATTATTTTGTCCTGTGTTGTTGAGATGTGATTCCTTTAGATTCTGTGTGCCAACGTTTGTTTTCCTTCACAAGGAAATATATTCAGTCCTTACTGAAGAAGTACAGTAGCATTTCATGCATAATTGGCATTCAGTCTCTGAGGAGTTTTAAGGGGAAAAATTGATAGCACTATAGCTTTTATCCCTAGAGTGGGTTTTATTCTCTTGAGAGCAGTTGCCATCTTCTGACAAATGACAGAAATAGGCATCAGTATTGCATATTTTACACAATAGCAGAATGTCTGTATTCAGGTTTATATGGTTATTATTAGGACAATGATTTATTCTAACAAAAGATAAAAAATACAAAAATTATACCATGGAGTAAGGCTGCTACAATTAATTATAGTAGCAGCTGCTGATATGGCCAATCGTGGTCCTCCTTTGACTCTGAAAGAGAACATGAAATAATATTTCATAACATTTCTATCTTTATTGATGAGTTGGCGATCACCCTTTCCTTGAGTTAATTAGTGGTGCTTTCTGAGCAACAGATGATCCAAGTGTTTAAATTATAAAACGTTACTGCAATGAGTGGTATGGCAAGTCATCCACAGTACCTTGGCAACAGATACTGCTACATTCAGTTATAACCAGCTTTGTCTATTAAATCTAATTATCGCTTTATATCCTGGATAGTCCCCACCACAGTTTCACAGCTTGGAAGTAATGGGGAGACTGTGGTTTAACAAACACCAAAATGTTTAGCAATGCAGTGTGTAAGGGAAGAGAAGCGGAAGAGGACGTGTTTGGACACAAAGCTCAATCTCAGTCTAATAAACCATAATGTCCTAAACTGTTATGTCTGACCTGGAACATAAGAGGAAATACATTTTTTCTTTAAACTGTCCAGTAACTGTCACGTTTATTTGTAAATTTTAACCATATAATTCAGGTGGCCTCAATAACGTGGAGTCCCTTCCATCAGCTTTGGCTGGTGTCTCAGCTGCACCCTTTTCTAGACAGGGATAGCCTAACTACTGCTATGCTCTGGTAAGTTCTCGGCTAAACATGTTATACATAAGTCTGCCTTTGAAGACAGTTTGGAAACTTCAGATGGTGCAGAATTTGGTGACTAGATTGCTCACTGTGGCAAGATGATTTGAGCATATTACACCAATCCTGGCCCAACTGCACTGACTGCTTATTAGTTTTCAGAAGCATTTCAAAGTGCTGGGTTTCACCTATAAAGCCTTAAACAGCTCAGGATTGCAATACCTCAAAGACTCAAGGCCAGCTCTAAGGGAAGACTGGGTGGCCCAGGGCGCCAGGCCACCAGGGGTGCCATGTGGCGCACAGCGCCCGCCAACCAGCTGTGTCGAGAAACAGGGCGGGGGGGCCATCGGAGCGATCTCCGCACCACGACGCCCGGGCGCCCGACATGCTTAAGACAGCCCTGCAAAGACTGACTGACTGTGTCCATATGAACCAACCCAGACTTTGCAATCACAATCTGAGAACCTTCTTCTTGTGCCTTCTCCACAAGGAATCTGAAGTGTGACAACACAAGAACGGTTCTTTTTGTAGTGGCTCCCCATTTGTGGAATACCCCAAGAGTATTAGGCTGGTTCCTTCATTAGGTACCTTTAGACACCAGACAGAAATGTTCCTCTTCAACCAGGCCCTTGGCTGATTAACATCCTATACCATTGTCAATGTTTTGTAGGAGGGGGTGGCAAGAGAAAGGTATTGGTTTGTGCTTTGTTCTTCTTCTTCTTCTTGTTGTTGTTGTTGTTCTTGTTTTTATTTATGGGGCTACATATGGACTTGCTTCTCTCATTTTTCTTCTCCCTTCTCACTCAGCTGACTTCTGGGAGGGGGACAGATTGTCAGCGATCTGAGCTGAACACTTGCAGGACTTTGGAAATTAGACAGAGCCAACATAGAATTAGGCTGGGAGCTGCCACTTCCACTCCTGTGCAGTAATGCAATTAACCCTTTTTAAAGTTATGATAATAGGAACACTATCAACTGTTTCATCCCCACAAATGCAGTGTTTGGCCTTAGTAATTGTATAATGATCATCTGAAGCTTTTGAAAGCAATGTATGCAAATGCAGCAGATAAATAAGTCAGATAAATAACCTTCAGGCTTCGGCACGCATTTATCACACAGAAGCATGGAAAGAAGTTTGAAGCAACTGCTGCTGTAAAATTGCTTTGAGTAACAGATTTTGAAACCTTAGTTTCTGTGCAGCATTCCCTACACAGGCATGAAGGTGGGAGAGGGTTGTACTGCACCTGCCCCTATCATCCACACAGTGTGTCTGCGAGTGATTTGTAAAGGAGAGCTTGCTGTATAATTGGGAGCGATGCATGATTAGTGTTCCCAGTCTCAGGGGGCGCCCAAACTCATGCAGCATACACTAACCTTTAGAGATGCAAAGTTTGGACAGAGGAGTAACAGCTATGCAATTGTGCAAACAGGAATTTTAGCCCTGTTCTCTCTCCCTGACAGTCCAATGGATACAACTTGCAAATACAGTAATGCTTGAGTATTTGCTTAATCGCATGCTGTGTGCTTAATTGTATTGGGAGAATTCATTGTAACACATTATTTCATAGTGCATTCTTTTGAGTCCATTACGTTTTGTTCTGATAATCTGAAGAGTGTCTGACAGAGTAGAAACTGTTTACAAACAAAAGTGATAAAATAAGTAAAGATAAAAATTGTCTTGTTCTTGAACATTTAATTTATGTAATGTCACTATTTCACTACTTAACACATGTTTTAATTAGGTTGAACTTGCAAAATGTATGTTAAGTGTATTCAGTAATGTCTTTTATATTACAAAACCATATAATTACATTTTTCCAGACATGAAAAATGAATTTGTGCTGCATTATAAATGGTGAAAAATTTTCCTGCTTGTTTTCAGATGTACTGAATAGCATAAGCAGTTTTTCTCAACTCTGCCTGAAAAAGAAAGAAAAGGACCTACAAATTTAGCAGTGAACCTAGACTACTTAATATCAAGAAACAAAAAATGCTGAATATTAAATTGAATGCTTTATTTATTGACAGCAAACCCATAATTAATCATGGGTTTGCTGAAGTGGTAAATTTTGAGAGGAGCCTTATACTGAAGCTTTATTTATTAATACAGTAAATGAGATTGAGGTTTGTGATAGTGCCAACCTATTGTGAAGGTCTGTTTTCATACTGAAGGAAAAAAGCATGTAAGTGGAAAATATGAACTTGAGCATATATTCAATTATTTGTTGAGCACATTTATTTTCTTTTTAACTGAAAGGAAAGTCAAATGTATTTTGTTAAAAATAAATGAAAATACAAGACTGGTGAAGCAAAAGTAGGTCCAATAGTAACCAAAATAACATATTGCTGACCATGCAGTTGTTGAATGGGAATATTTTATTTTTTATTTAATCCCCAGACAGGTTTCAACATAAAAATACTATTTAATTAAAATAATCAAATAATTGCCTTAATATTAGAAGAAAGATTCTTGCATAAGTATTGGGCATTTCTCAATTTCATCTCAAACTCTTTCTTAGTCCAGCTAAATTTCAGCCCAGATATTTATGCCTCCTGTGGTGCAGTGGGTCAGTGCACCTGGCAGCTAACCAGAAGGTTTGTGGTTCGATCCTACCCAAGGACAGCTGTGGGCAGGATTCCTGCACTGCAGGTGGTTGGTTTAGATAGCCCTTGGGTCCCTTCCAACTTTACAGTTCTATGATTCCCAATGCTGACAACCAGCCTTGTCAAGATTTGGTTAGACTAAGAACTGGGAAACCATGGTTCAAATCCCCCATTCATCCAGTGATGAAGGGCCAGTCACTGCCTCTCAGTCTAACCTACCTCACATAATTGTTGTGGGGGTTAAATGTGGAAGGAGAGACCCATGAACACCACCCTGCGCTCCTTGGAGAATAAGGTGGGATATAAATACAATCAATCAAAGAAAATAATAAATACTTGCTTTTCCTGTAATCAGAGTTTTGTTTATGAAGAGTGCAAGACAATCCTAATGCCAGCAAAACAGCAACACCTGGACCACTTCATTAGTTAAAACATGGTGTCGATAATGCCAAGTTTGCAGGTTTGATCCCTGTATGGGACATCTGCATTTTCCTGCATTGCAGGCTGTGGACTAGATCAGTGATGGCCAAACTTGGCCCTCCAGCTGTTTTGGGACTACAACTCCTATCATCCCTAGCTAACAGGACCAGTGGTCAGGGATGGTGGGAATTGTAGTCCCAAAACAGCTGGAGGGCCAAGTTTGGCCATCACTGGACTAGGTGATCCCCAGGGTCCTTTCCAACTCTTAAAATTATATGGTTCTAAGAAGATGGAGAAATGAGGGCATAACCCAACAACCTAGGTATTCAAAGAATACCAATGAACAGGATTCTGCTAAACTGTGTGTGTGGCATGAGCTCTGCTCATTCAATGCAGCCTTTTATGGAAATTTAGTATACAGTTTGGAGAGAATATCTCCAGAGAGTGATCTCTTTGTAGATTGTATGTTTTACCAGCTGTGACTTGACATGCAACCAGATTTCCTGAGAAGATGTATGCTGCTTCACTGCCTATGTCATAGCTTATAATTTCAAGCATTATGTAATAAAAAGATGAATCTGCAGTAAGTAATATTTGAAAACCTATTATTTTCTACCCTCCGTTATCTTGAAAAGAATGGCAAATTGGATGTCCAGGGGAAGAAAACTTCCTACCCACTAGCAAATGACAAAATGAATCATTTCGTTTCGTCCCTTCATTGAAGTTTTTATTGTTCCATTTATAGGGTTAAAAAGAAATGTTAAATTTGTACTGTAAAATGAAAACACATACTCTTGCTCCAATAGTGGAATACCATACAACCTTACAGCTTCAAATGTCTACACAAACACACATGTCCTTATGAAATTGTGTGAGATCTTGTGAATGTGCAATATCTTGTGTATTTTTTGTGTGATGTAGCCCAAATTGGGTGAGATCTCTTCCAAAATTGGCACTGGTGCCTGTGCCACTTCTCTGCATGGTGGTAGGGCCCTGGTGGCAACAGATAGGTTAGGCTCCTGGTGGCAGGAGCAGCAGGGTAGGGAAGGGAAAGGTGGCACTTCCCATTTTGCCTCAAGCAGCAAAATGGGTTGCACCACACATCCATTATTATGACTGAGCTGTAGGCAACATATTTTATGGGGAACATGGGTAAGAGCAGTGGAAAAGGGATTCTTCTTCTTCTTCTTCTTCTTCTTCAAGTCCAAGATGGGATTTAATTATTATTAAATCAATTCACTACATATTTTGGATGTCAATAAAATTCTGCCATAGAGGTTATTTCATATGTTTGCTTCAATAAAATTCAAAAAGGCATTTGTGTTACTGTTGAGATTCTGAAAGCTAAAGTTACTATTTTTCAGAACTGGGTAGGCTATTAAACCAACTTCAAACAATGGTTTAATATCCAGGCCTTTTTTGGGGGGGGGGATTTGCTAAACATAGTTTCTGGGTTCTGATGAAATGGGAAACCATGATTAGTGAGAAACTGCCTAGTTCAATGGCTTGAACCAGAGATATTGCGTGCATGCTCAAAAGGTTTTCCATATATTGGCTTATTAATATGTATTATAAAGATAAAAAAATTGTCCAGTAGCACCGTAGAAACCAACATATATATATATATATATATATATATATATATATATATATATATATACATACATACACACTGTGTCAGACCAACACAGCTACCAACTGAATCTTGGCTTATTAAGTCAATATGTGATCACTTGAACGCTCACTGATAAGGTTAGCAAAATTTAATGTATCTCTGCTGACATTTGGTCCACATGTAGTGCAAGATATTCCAGTTACCAGAGAAATTTAGAAATTGGAAACTTCTGAATTGGGATACTTTTAAATTGAATCATTGAAACATATGCTGCAAATCTGCTAAATAAATAAATGTAATTAAAAATGTATGCATGTGGAACTGAAAGAAATTTGAATTGCCATTCCTGCAGCCTGTATTTGGCCTGGCCTGGCCTCAAACGCTAAGGAGGAGGAGTCTGTTTTGGATTGTCATGGCAGTGGCAAAAGGGGATAGGCAGTGAGGATGGTGAAAAGTTGCAATGACAGGATGGTTTTCTCAAATCAGTGACAACACTAATTGGTCTCCTCTCTCTTTACCTGAGCCCTCTGACGACCAGTGCAGGAACCTCAGATTGCCCACCTGCCTGCTCTTATTTCAGAACAAGAAATAAGAGCAGCAATATAATTGCATCCCACAAAACATATAGAATACATCACAGATCAGAAATATCTGTACTCCTATATGTGGGCTTTGAACTCGTACCATACCCAGGCACCAAAATTTTATCTTCCAGATTTGATAGCCAGAATTGATGGTTTGGTCAGGTATGCTGTTGTGGTCGGACGACATGAGCAGGGTGTTTGGAGGAGTGCAGCCTACCACTTACTTGCTTCAGCCTTGCTTTTTCTTCCTCATAACATTAAGCATGAATTGGCTGATGGATGAGTCCAGGAAGTCATAAATGCTTCTGTGGAAAATTACAGTCCGAGGTAAAATGTGGTTAAAATATATTGCTAATATAAAAGTAACTGTGTTTTGAAAGAGAATTCAACGCTAACAGTTACAGGTGAAAAGTTCAGCTTTACCTGAAGCCTAACTGATACTCTGTATACTAAATTTGCTGCAGGTGGGCTACAGCTGCTATTTGCTGTAAGAGAGCTGTTATAAACTGTTATAAGTTTACAGTCTAGCCAGCCAGTTTATTTATTGGACAGGAGGATTCAAAAGGCTAGGTTTTTGATAGGCCATTTATGAACATTCTGTTGGGTGTCATTGATCCATAGCTGCCAAGTTATCCCCTTTTTAAAGGGATTTCCCCTTATGCTGAATAGGCTTCCTCGCGAGAAAAGGGAAAACTTGGCAGCTATGCATTGATCCAATTGTCTGATAGGAAGACAGAGAAGGAACTGTTTCTTATGGAATTTGCTCCCACAGTATGTGTTCTGAATACCAGTTGCCGAAAACCACAGGAGGAGAGAATGGTGTTGCACTCAGGTCTTGCTTGTGTGCTTCCCACAGGCGTATTGAGAACAAGATGCAGGGCTAGATACCCTTTCGCCTGATCCAGTGAATTCTTTATATGTTCTTATATGTTGGTTCTCCTGAGGGAAACAAGGAGAAACCTCCCAAGTTCTGAGGGATGTGGGACCTGAAAATCACCACATGGTATTAATAGAAGTTGGTGTGACTGTAGGTCATTAATCAGAGGGTACTGACTGAAACTGTATGATAGCATTGTTTAAGGGGAGAGTGAAGCATGGTTTGGTGGTTCAAATCAGCAAAAGAAGATACTAAGATTGAGAAGCCAAACTGAGATTGCAGAAGCTGTGAGAGCCAGCAAGGAAAGAGACTTTGGAGACAGTTTCTCAGTATACCTTTTGGCCACAGTCACATAACTAGGCAGTTAGCACCAGGAAACAAGAAGGTTTCAGAGGAGGCCACTGTGGCATTTTATTGGCTGCCTTCTGGTACTCAAATTCCTGACTAGAAGCAAGTCTATCAGAAAAAGAGTATCAGTCTCTAAACTATCTCCAGCTATATGTTCTTGATCGACTTCTCTACCCTGAGTCATTCTAATAAGTTCCTGATCTGAGGGAGAAGTCCATCTTTTCCTTTGTGTCATTATAGGAGAGTTAGCTGGGATGAAGTTTAGGGTTAGGCAGCACCCAGGCATAATTATTGAATTGCTGCACTGCATTGTGTGTATGCTGGGCTGTTTTGGGAAACTGCAGTACTGTTGAGAAATCCACTGTACTATAAGGAATAGGATGCAGTGGAGGTTTCTATCCAGTTGGCTCCATTTAGTTCTCCTGGGCTCTGCCACTATGGAGCTTTCCACTGGGTGTACCACAAGCATAATTGGTGGAAGTTAGAACTGGTGGTGGCTAGAACTTTGAAGGGTGTTTCGGAGACAGGAACAGAGATTGACTAGCCAAGGATTCACTGTGTCCTAAGTTGGGCCAGCTACTGATAATGGAGCTGATCTGGGCCTCTTTGCAACACTAGCCTGAACCTAGGGCTGGTGCAGGAACTTTCACTGACCACCATCTGTCCTGGCCAGGATGAGTTGAAAGGCTTTAGATGTGTCAGTGTTTCCAAACCTCTTTCTGCTCCCAACCAGAAGTTAGGATTGCAGCCTAAACTGCCAAGGAGAAATAGATCAAAATTGTCATAAAAATAATTGGTATGTTAATTTAGCAGAGAATCATATAGAATCATAGCTGGCAATCAGATACATTGTTGTTGCTGCTGCTGCTGTTGGATAAATGAACAGGAAGAAGTAAATATAAAAGGTGAGTTTTCAATGGATGCAAATCTACCAGCTATTTACTTTCATTCCAGAGCACAGTGGAAGATGCAGGAGGGCTAATAAACTAGTAAGCAGGGGCAAAGAAAAAGGAAGGTGTTGTAAAATATGAAAGTGAGCTTGATCTGATTCTTCGCTGCCCACTCAGTTGTATCCATAAACAAGCCTGGAATTGGGTGGACTTCTTGCTACTTAATTACATAATGATCACACTAGAACTCTGGTATATTTGCAGTGAATAAGATTATGATAATGGCAGTGACCAGTGAATCTCTCCTTGAGGTCCGTTTGGTTCTAAATAGCTCTTGTTAGTTAAAATTACACCTTTTTCTAAACCTCTTGCTGTTCAAAGAAATAAGATTCTGGAGCAAGATATATATTTCTGCTCATTTGTTTTTCTTCCACATGCATTCAACCTTTTTGCCTGGGTGTGTGCTGCCTCAATATAATTTATAGCAATTGTTAGCATTCGCTGACTAGCATTCAGTTACCAGCATGAAGCAGAATTCAAATAACACCTTTGTGGTTACTATTTTCTAAACCAAACATTTTTACTTTTTTCATCTTACAAATTTAAACATTGAAACTTTTGAAAGAAAAAACACTTTTTTGTCCCCAGTCACTGTCATCTCACATTTTATTCATCAGTTGTAGGAATGCCACTGTATGGCAATTCCTCTATTGTTGATCAAAATTAATGATGAAAGAGATAAAAGATGGAACATATAATCTCTTGAAATGTTATATTTTAAATAACAGTCTTGTTTCAACACAAGCACTAGTAATAGGTTTCTTCCTACTCACTTATATATATTTTTAATAAGTCTGGTTCAAAGAATAAATCAAACCCCAAATAGTGAATGTTTGAGAACATGAAAGCGCTTATTTAAGACATAATCCAGCAGGTACTTAAGCAATAATTTTATAACCGTCTGTATATTGACTGTTCTTTAAAAAACACTTTAATTTTTTTAAAAAATTGGAATCATATCATACCATTCAAAAGATTCCCAGGATTGGTTATCAAAAGTTTAAATTACAGTAAAACTGGTACCTGCACCTTTTAGTGGTTAGGTAGAGAAGGTACAGTTCTTAGGTAGAGAAGGGGAAAGAAAGGTGTTCATGATTGAATTTCCTCTTTAAATTGTCTATTAAATGAGCAGTAGCTGTTTCATTTTTTATATCCAGTTATGCTTGTCATTGAAATCAGTCAGCATCATTAGAACTTTAATATCAGTTTGGAGGAACCTATTATTTTTAATTGTGATTTTTAAGTGGATTGTGTAATTTGTGAGTTTAAGGACTATGGACATACACAAACCAACTGATTTTCTAGATCCATTTCAATCAGGGTTTAGACCCTTATGATGACCCCTGTTGGGAACGAGACATGAGAAACACATCCCTATTACTTCTCCTTGATCTCTCAGTGGGTTTTTAGTATACCATTGACCATGGTATCCTTCTGGAGTGACTATCCGAGTTAGGGGTGGGTGGCACTGCTTTGAGTTGGTTCCTGTTCTACTTGGATGGATGTTTCCAGAGGGTGATCCTTAGGGAGAGCTCTCCGGCCCTGTGGAGCCTTAATGTGGGGTTCCTCAGGGTTTGATTCTATCCCCTATGCTGTTTAACATCTACATGAAACTGCTGAGTGAGGTCATCTGGAGTTTTAGAGTAAGTTGCAAGCACTATGCTGATGACACACAGCTCTGCTTAGGCTGTACATCTTACAGGTGTGGCAGTGAATAGTTTGGACTGTTTATTGGATGAGATCCAAGAAACTGAAGCTCAGTCCAGTTAATTGATTTGAATACTAGCCTATCCTTAGGCATATGGATACTTCAGAGGCTTCCTCCCCCCCCCCCCCCAATATATTATCCCCATGTTACTACCTGGTTCATTTACAGAACAATTTCATAGATTTCTCTCAGAATAGACCCTATTAAATTCAGGGGGATTTGACTTCTGAGTAGACATTCACAGGATTGATCTGCAAGGCTGAATTTTTACGGATGCTTTCCTGAGAGTAAGCCACATTGACATGGTGATACCTGTAAGTAAATATGCCTCAGATTACAGTGCAATTCTGACCATTTGAAATTGACTATCAGAAGTACTACTTGGGACATTGTATCTCCAAACTGTACATTTATGTAGTGTATGAAAGCTTCATCAACATTTAATCAGAATTTTTCTGTAAATGAATCATTGCTTTGTCATTAGGATTTTATAATGTTCACTGTTTGTTGCAGCAACAAATGCCAACTGAGTGTGTAAAGTACAGAAAGGTCATTGGACAAATAGATTAGTAAGCCATTAGTCAATTCTGGTTTTTCCCAGTTTTAAGAAAATATTAAAGTGCTTAGAGTTGTCCTTGCAGCACATGAATTTAGGAATGCCAGATGGCTCAAGGGATTGCTAATGAGATACAAGGCTTTTTACCTCTTGATCACAAGTCTGAGTCTGCAGGAGACTGGTAATGATTGAAGGTTGTGACCATCTGTTCCATTGCCTACATGAAATAAGCCAGTAGTCTCAGGCCACTTCCTAACTCATCATTCAAGCTCTTTAACAATTATCCTTCACTAACAGTGCCCGCAAAGATAGCAGTGAAGATTAAATCCAGGTAGCAAGTGTGTTGGTTTATTACAAAAAATTTCTAAAAGGACAATGAAATAATACCTTAACTGAGATACATTATTCACAAGTGGGACCTGCAGCAAAGCATTGTTTTGTGCAGTTACTCAGTAATGCTCAGTGTGCCAGCCAGCAGCGGCAGCTGGTGGTCAGTGGACCTGGCAGGGTTGATAGAAGGTCATAGAGGCATGGCCTCGTTGTTCTGGCTTTCTCCCCATCTTCTTTGCAAAGCTACACTGGAGACTTTAGCATTGCACTTGTACAAACACTTAGCACCTAACTAAACAGAAAAGTGTTTCTGGTTCAGAAGTGGTCACTGCTGTTACACTTGCTTCTCTGCTGTGAGAAAGGTTGTGGGGGCATCCCGTATTCTAGTTTTTGCAAAGAAACAGTGGACACTTAAATGTTGCTGTTGTATAAATACTTAGCGCCTAAGTGTTTTACCTTGGTTCAGAATTGCTGTCTCAAATTCTAGTGTGAATTAATTATACAGAAGTAAGCCCTAATTCCATGGTGACTGCTCACTTATAAGTATGTACAGGATTTTGGCGTGAATTCATTAGTCTTAAAGGAGCCTGCAGACAGTGGCGGAGCTTCATGTTCCGGCACTGGGGGTGGACAGCAGATGGGGGTGTGGCTGGAGTGCGTCCCGGGGCATGGCGCGCCACCCGCAGAGGTTTGGTGCACTTCCTGGGGGGGTGGCGCGCTGCCCAGAGGGGGCATAGCGCCCAGCATGGGGGGCAGTCGCAATGACACCCCACTAGGTTTGTTGTGCCAGGGGCGGTGCGCTCCCCCCTCTTCCTCCACCAATGCCCGCAGAACTCCTAGTTAAATGCTATTTCTTACATTGTTTTTAAAAACACCTGCAGAGAGATGGCAGGGACCACCTGACCATTATAGTTCTTTAAGATTGGGGATGGCTGTGTGAGGCAGACAGCATATTGATGGAGAATGGGAGATGGACAGAAATATCTCCAGGAATATTTTAAGTTCAAATAGCAGGATATGAGTGTGGGGATGGGGGCGTAAAAGTGTATGGATTTTGTGGAAAGCTTTTTTAAAAAAAATGCTTGAAATTTCATTTGTCAAGTAGACATAATGGACCAGCCTCTACTGCCAGCCAGCCAGCCATGCCCTTCTCCATGATACTCCATTCCATTCTCCATACCACTGTCTAATTTTCTAACAATCACTCAGCATCCCATGGCCGCTGAACATTCTCAGTCCTCATTCAACTGTTTGGGGGTTCCTCTTAAGCTTTTTACATGATTTCTCTTGACACTTCTGTAAAACGTGGGTTTTAACCAAACCACCTGATACCTTTCTCTTTGGCTACATAATACATGATACCTTTTCTTTGGCTACATAAGCAAACACACTCACCCCTGAACAACAGAAATAGAGAGAATATTGCAGTATATAGGACAATAAAATGCACAGCTTTCTTCTTTCAGATAGATGTCCCAGAAAAAAATTAAAAGAGGAAAATAAGTCCAAGTGAAGGCATAATACTACGCAATCCAGATAGAATTAGATGCACTCAAATCCACTTACTTAAATCAGCTTAAGCACACTTAACTGTGTTGGATATAACCCTTCAATACAGGTTGTTTCTTCCTTAAGATAACAGTGAGGTAGAATCTTATGCATGTATATGAGAAGTAAATCTTAATGGGGCTTAATGGGACCCCAAGGGTCATCTAGTCCAATTCCCAGCAATGCATCCATGACAGAGGGCCACCCAACTTCTTCTTCAAAACTTCCAAAGAAGGAGAACTCACCACCTCCCTTGGGAATCTGTTTCACTGTCAAACAGCTTTTACTGTCAGAGTTCTCCCCCCCCCCCCGTGTTTAGTTGGAATCTCCTTTCTTGTAATTTGAATCCATTGATATGGGTCCTACCCTCCAGATCAGGAGAAAACAAGCTTGCTCCATCTTCCATGTGACAGCCCTTTAGATGTCTTTCTCTTCTCTCTTGGCGATCACGCGTAACCGAGTTAGATTGTCTTCCATGAATATGGTCTTAACGGTGTGTCCATAGATGGGAAACTATTTAGCCCTTTAGATCAGTGTTTCCCAACCTTGTGCCTCCAGCTGTTTTCGGACTACAATTTCCATCATTCCTGACCACTGGTCTTGCTAGCTAGGGATGATGGGAGTTGTAGTCCCAAAACATCTGGAGGCACAAGGTTGGGAAACACTGCTTTAGATATTTGAAGATGACTATCATATCACCTCTCAATCCCTTCAATTCCTTCATCTGAGTCATTTATAAAGACGTTGAACAACAATGGGACCCCACTTGCCACTTTCCCCCAGGAACCATTAGTGAGCAGTCTGTGGGTTCAGTCATTCAATCAGCTACTTTTCCACCTAACAGTAACCTCATCCACCCCACATTTTACCAGCTGTTCCACAGGAATATCATGGGTGACTTTGTCAAAGGCCTTACTAAAATCCAGATACACTATGCCTACTGCATTCTTCTGATCCACCAAGCCTATAAATCTATCAGAAAGGGAAATGAGATTCGTCTGACATGACTTTTGTTGAATATACTGAACCTATGTTTGCTTGTGCACTGTGTCCTGTTGAGATAATTTATTATGGGTATAGAAGTGCCCTCATAAGGTACTTGGGGAGCAAGTCGAGCTTTTCAGAAATAGACTTTTTATTGAGAAAAATATATAACAAGGTAGGAATTAAATGGTTAAACAGAGGGATCTGAGAAAAAGAGGGAGGAAAGAGGAGGAGTGTCTTGAATATAATGGTACCTTGGGTTGTGGACCCAATCCGTTCCGGGGTGCTGTTTGCACCCCGGAAAGTTCGCAACCTGAGCGGCACTTTTGCACATGCGTAAAAGCGCGATAGAGCACTTCTGCTCATGCGCACATGGCAAAACCCGGAAGAAAACACTTCTGGGTCCGCTGCGTTCGTAACATGGAAAAACGCAACCCGCAGCAGACGCAAGATGAGGTATGACTGTATCACACTGAGTGGCTGCAGCTCATGGCTTCAGAGGAGGGTGAATTTGCGGCAGGACTTTAAAAAAGAATGAACTCCTACTTCAGGAGTACAAATTTGAAGACCAGGATTGATGATGCTGGCAGTTATATTAGCACCAACAATTTCAGGCTATGAGGCAAACCAACGGGACCAAATAATGTTTTGGGGTTGTGCTGGGCCAGTTGCTTGTGTCGTCAGAGATCATGAAGACATACAGTGGTTAATATGGGTGTGAGACCCAATCTGAGTAGGGATAAGCTTTAGGCTCCTGCAGTAGAGAGTAGAATGGGATTAGCCTTTCCCCTCCCCCCCTCTCTCACTCTCACACACACACCACATGCCTGCAGACCCATGGCTAATTCAGTGCTAAAGGTAAAGGTAAAGGGACCCCTGACCATTAGGTCCAGTCGTGACCGACTCTGGGGTTGCGCGCTCATCTCACATTATTGGCCGAGGGAGCCGGCGTATAGCTTCCAGGTCATGTGGCCAGCATGACAAAGCCGCTTCTGGCAAACCAGAGCAGCACATGGAAACGCCGTTTACCTTCCCGCTGTATCGGTTCCTATTTATCTACTTGCATTTTGACGTGCTTTCGAACTGCTAGGTTGGCAGGAGCTGGGACCAAGCAACGGGAGCTCACCCCGTCACAGGGATTCGAACCGCCGACCTTCTGATCAGCAAGCCCTAGGCTCAGTGGTTTAACCACAGCGCCACCTGGGTCCCTAATTCAGTGCTAACTTCAATGCTATCAGGCTATCTTCAGTGATTCCCCTTCTGCAGTAGGATGCTGCTTTTATACATGTTTGCAAGAGCTTTCTGGTGCCCCTTTGGAAAAGGAGGGTGTCCTGAGATCTGCAGTCTTCCCATTTGAGAACCAGGAGCTTTGAGAGCACGGCTGACACCTGACCCTATTATGACTTAGTCAAATGAGCATCAGTAGACACCTGCTGCAGATCCATTTCTACTCAACACATGGATTGGGGACTTGGAGGATGAGATACATGTGAGGATGTGGGTAGTGGGGTTAGCATGTTTGCCCCTGCCCTTGTCCACCCTTTGAATATTTATGTGTTATGGCCGATTTCTGAACCTGCCTTAGGTCAATAATTAAATTCCTAACACAGTATCTTTAAAATCCTGCTGCAAAATAAATAGTCTTGGCTGTGATGGGCTCACAGGCAACCAGGTAGGTGATCTGCTGTATGTTTACTCAGAAGTAAGTTCCAGTGAAAGTTATTTCCATGAATAAGATTTCAGTCTTAGTTTGTGGAACAGCTGGTATATTTTCTGCCTTCTCTTTTGTATAATCTTTTAAAAAATAAATTCTGAGAGCTATGAATCCCAAAGAACAAATAAATCCCAAATCCCTGTGTTTGAGAAATAGGTCTTGCTTATGAAGAATCATGCTATAAATGTTATTAGTTGAAGGTGCTGCAGGATTCCTGCTTCTCAAAAGTCTAATCACTCAAAACTCAATAAACTCAAAAAGCAAAGTATGGAAATTGGCTGGTAAGGTGCGCCTTTCATTTCCAAACAAGCATCTAAATGGCCAGACCCCAGACTTCCCCCACATTTTGGGTCTACCAGCAAATATAAATATGTATAATCATGGAGCGTTTAATAAATATATGCAAAAGGAACAAAAAATATCAGCCTCAAAGTTTGAAAACAAACAGCCAAAAGCTATAAAATTAAACTCTAATTGTGGAACTTTACATTTTTGAGCTGAAGCATTATTTTGGAATTTAGCAAAATATTGAAGCCCATAGGTAAGATAATGACAATTTGAATAGGTAGCTGAAGGTTAAAAAAGCCAAGTAAGATTAGTGGTGCTAAGCAAATAGATTATGGCAGTAATTGTAATTTCGGGTCAACTGTTTGTATTGTCTTTGGAGTTATTAAACAAGCCACTTTTATGAAATCCCCCCTTTCACACATTTTATCCCTTTAAAAAAATCTGTGGCCTTGTATGTACTCCTGCCTTTGACATTATCTGGTATTTTGTGCTGATCTAGGATTTTGCATAGGTTGCAGTTCTCCTTGAAGTTGCTTTAGGTGAGTTCTGTGTTGTTAGCTTGCAAAGCATGTAAACTGGTAAAGATGGTTTTCCTGTGTCAGCAGTCTTCAAATACTTTTTTTCTGGTTTGAATTCATCTCTTTGAAAAGTGTGATCAAAAGGAGTTTAAAACATATTTAATGTTTTTTGGCTACTACGAAACAGGCAATACAGGGTACATTGGTATAAATTAAATGAGTATATTTAACATGCTTCATAAAATACTGTTCTTTTACAAGTACCCATGTTTTTAAAGAATGGTGCTGTAGCTTTGCCCATGTGGCATCTGCATAATTGGATGACTACACTGTTCCACTTACAGTCTTGGAGTTTTCTTCATGCCTTCAGCACTTTTGCTACTTTCTAAAGGTCATGAAAAGTTTCCTCCAAATTTTGCTATATTGTCACAATATAAGGAACAGGTTACGTAATGTACCATAGTTAATGTGGTGCAATGGTACTTGAGTGGAGACCAAAGTGAGAAGCTGGTTAAGAGTGGTGGCATTTTTTTGAAAAGTCATTGTTCTGAAGAAGTTTCTTAACAATCATCCTGGCACTACTTTAAGAACATATTACAGCTGGATAAGCATCTCTTTCAAAACTCCCTATAATTTTATCCGCCTGGCTTTGGTAGGAAGCACTTCTGTTAGCTACTCTGTGAACCTCTTCAGCCCATCACCCAAACTGAGTGGATCACCAAGGTACTGAAGTCTCCACAAGAAATGTCAAGTAGGTGATGGTTGCAGTGTGGCAAAACTACAAAATTATCATCTATTCATTTAGCTTTCTGCAGATGAATGGGAAATTGGTCAAAAACTCATCAGACTTAACTATGATTATGATTCTATAGTAAATTTGTATACCACCCTACATCTGTAGATCTCAGGGCAGTTCACAATACACACACACAATACACACATATCACAAAATACATAATAAAAATAAGAATGAAAAACAAACCAATTATCCCCCCCTCCCACAAAACATTTAAAAGGGTATTGGATGTTAGTCAGCTAAAGACCTGTGAGAAGAGGAACATTTTCATCTGGTGCCTAAAGATATGTAATGAAGGTACCAGCCGAACCTCCCTGGGGAGAGCACTCCACAAATGGGGAGCCACTGCAGAAGTAGCCCATTCTTGTGTTGCCACCCTCCAGACCACTTGTGGAGGCGACACATGAATAAGGGCCATGGCAGATTATCTCAGGGTCTGGGTAGGTTCATATGGAGACAGGTGGTCCTTGAGGTATAACATTCCTCAGCTGTTTAAGGCTTTATAGGTCAAAACTAGTGCTTTGAATTTTATCTAACTAATTGAAATTCATTTTTCTCAGAACTAATCAAGTGAAGGAGACAGGAGAACATAGAGGAAACTTTATAGGCAATGGAGAAGCTACATTTAATTATTTTACCCTGGCATTTGCTCAGATAGAATGACTGAGGTAGATCCTCCCTAATGAGTGGCATGGTTGGCCTACCAGTCTTTGTGACCCTGATGAACTACATAACATCTAGCTGGTCTTGCAGCTTCATATTCCATAGCTTCCAAACCCTTATTGTCCTCAAGGTATCACTTCAAATTCTTCCAGTTCAAGAAAGGTGCTTCCCTAGATATTCAAGCAACTGCTGATCAGTAATAGTTCAGGATAACTGCTTATTATAATGCTCTCATTAGTAAATGGTCTTCATGAAGCTTGTCATCTCTTGTATTCCAGAAATAGGAGTTCATAAATGACTTTAAGTAGGTTTTTTTAAAAAATTAGTAACTATGCTACTGACTTAGATTTTATAAATACAAATGGTCATATGGGTGTGCTCTTTCAGAAATAGGGGTGAAAATGATGAACCTTTTGCCTTAATGAGCAATCTTCTTCTTTTTAAAAAAAGAGAAAGACCAAAATTGTGAATGTGAATTTTTATTTGCCATATAAAATAAGTAGTCTCATAAGGAGAGTATTTGAAATGTTGAAGACATAATTGCCCTATTTCTATGATTAGCAGATGTTATGAAGCACAGCTGGTTTTCTCTACGCTGCTGATCTGCATTTCTTAAACTGCAGCTTCCATTAACTCTTTAGTTGGAATAAAGCTTGCTTTGTTGACAGGCCCATGATTTTTTTTATTTACTTTAAAAAAAGCCCTATCTTGTGAAAAGTCTGAATTGGACAGTATTTAATGGACATTTTCAAATTTATGCTCTCCTTAATTCATTCATGAACATATTTAAATTGTTGGATATTAAAGATGAATGGAGATGATTGCTGCCGTAAAACACATTTTCATTTTTAAATACATTTTGTCTACATATTGTGGATTCTATGATGTATTAAATTGACTTAATTTTTTAACAGAACCAGAAATATGAGAATTTTCAAAAGAATTTTTTTAAGCTTGTACATCAGTTCAGCAGCTGTTCTTCATTTGGTAGCTCACAATTTCATATGTAAAGGAATTATACCTTTGTAAGAGTATTTATGTGGCATGTGCCTATATACAAACATTTTCGTGTGAGCTGAAGGTTCTTTCATGCTTCTTCAAATTGGTGTCTTTTGGATTGCTGTGTGCATCTGGGTTTATTGCAGGCTCTGGTACCAGTGTCCATGTTAAGTCTGGTGGTTGTATTATTGTGGGTGAGGAGTTGTTTAAGATTGGGTGGCTGTCTGTAGGCAATGAAAGGTCTTCCTCCCAGAGCTTGAGAAAGGGAGCTGTCATTGTCCAGGAGAGGCTGTAGATCTCTGATGATGCGTTGTACTGTTTTAACTTGGGAGCTGTATGTGATGACTTGTGGTGTTCTGTTATTTTCTTTTTTGGGTCTGTCTTGCAGCAGGTTCTCCCTAGGTATCAGTCTGGCTCTGTTGATCTTTTGTTTAACTTCATCAGGTGGATATTTTAGTTCTAAAAAGGTTTGCTGTGGATCTCTTAGGTGAGATTCTCTGTCTGTAGAGTTGGAACAGATGCGGTTGTAACGTAGGGCCAACTTTGCTGCCACATACACCCGGACAACATCATTACTGGCCCCAACAACATCCAACATACCATCTCAGGACTATTCAATTGCTCATCTTCTAACAGACAGGAAAGAGTAGTTGCTGAATTGGAACTAATTACCAAGC